>NC_138170.1:2488571-3110714 GCF_964165515.1 Mesoplodon bidens | reverse complement strand
ATTTTTAAGTACTTTGCATTTAATCTTTTCATGAGCCCTAAGAGGAAGGTACAGTTTTCATCTCTGTATTTCAGACAAGAAAATTTAATCGAAGAGATGCTAAGTTACTCCCCTAAGGTCACACAGCTAGTAATAATCTTGCGGAATAACTTTTAATTAGTAAACCTCCCAAATATAGAGCATATGCATATAACACTGAGTGAAAAATAGTTGATTGAAAAGAAGTAAACATGTTATGATACTATTCTTAGAAAACTGGTATAGATATATGTATAAAATTTACAAAAGTCTATAAAACAAGATCTGAACAGTGTTTACCTCTATTTGATAGGATTAATTTTATTTTCTTATTTTTGTTAGTTAATATTTAAGCATGGGTTGCATTGATAATATTACATAATAAATATTTTCAAAAGATATGATTGATGAATCTTTGTTCATTGAACATTAAAGCACAGCAAAATATAAAACAAACAAAATATACCTAGAATATGAGAACTATAATTGTAGAAACTCTATTAAAATATGTTCATCCAAGAAAACCAAGTGAATAAAAATTATGTCTGACTATAAATAAGCTTGAACTGAAAGATGTGAAAATGTATTTCCTACGATCATCTGAAATGTCCACATCTTCCAAAAATTACCTATTTGGTCACAGAGGATAAGTTACATTATCAACATTTAGAGATAACAGGAACTTTGGTTCAAAACTGAGAATAGCAATTTCCACTGCAATATATATATATTTTTTATTTTACTGTAGACTTTTGTAATAAAAAACGAATAACAAACTTTTGTTCTAAGAGGAATGCAATGTCATTAAAATACTTTGATTTTGAGTAGAGCATAGCTTCCTAAGGAATTTGGATGTTACTAGGTAGCCTTTGGGGAATTATTGAAGTTTAAGGGTATTTTTTTTGTATTCAAAGAGATATCTGTTGGCATTACTTGTTTTAGGAAGAACACTGTCAACAGTATGTGGGATAAACCAAAATGAAAGAGAGAATGGAGATAAGAATACCACACAGATGATACGGATAGTAATAAATAAACAAGAGGGATATCCTGTGCTAAGCCTTTTAAGAAGATGAAAAAGAATATGGAACAAAAGAACATCAGGAAGGATGCTCATGGATGTCAGGATGAAGAGAAAAGTTAGAGAAGGATATCACAGCAACAGTTTCCAGGAGGCTGTTTAGTCACTGAAGGTGGATTTTGACTTGAAAAGTCTGAAAATTCACCTCTGTGATATGGATTAGACCTTCCTAACAGTGGAGGGAAATGAAACAACCTACAGAGATGATGCCTACTTTTTCTATAAATTTACTTATTCTAATTTTATGCAGGTACCTTTGTCTTTCTCAAGAGCTTTTCACTTCATTTCCAGAGCTCTAATCAATGCAGAGTCTTTGGTACTGACTCATTTGACCTTATTCATGTGACTTCAACATCTACTCAAAATTCTCCCTTAACATTTGATGATTCGAAAAGGGCCACATCAAACCTCTATTCCAGTTTTTGAGTTATTTGAGCTAGTGTCTGTTTAATTTTGTTTTTCCTTTTTCAGAGTAGGTTAGGCTTATTAGATGATGGATTTCCATTAACTTAGATAAGATTTTAAAAAGAACTTAAGGTTTAAGCCACATTATGAAAGTGTGTATGTGTGTATATGCCTGTGTTTATGCGTGTATGTCTGTGTGTGTGCTTTAAGAACCATATAAGTAATTATGCAGAGCTGAAAGAATTGAAGTATGGGTTTTGTAAATCATAGTGAAATAAACAAGAATACTTATATATTATCTAAAAAATATTTAAAGTGAGAAATATTTCTGTCTTCAAACTTTAGATTTTTAATTTGATGTTCAAAGTGGATAACTGAACCTCAATTATCTAAAATTATCTGGTAGTGCCCACAAAATAAAATCACATCTACATAATTGTGTTGATAACTTGTTGATGGGATTTAATAACAGCATTTTTCACTAACTGAAACAATCACAGTCCAGAAGAGGTTGAAATACAACATGAGTAAACAGGTCAGTTTCACATCATTAAGAAGATTTAAGTGATATCTAATTAACTCTGAGGAATTATATACTTTTGTAGAATGGAATACACTACTGAGAAATAGTGGGAGAAATTCATATTAATGACAGAAATATGTGGGCAGTGAAATGGATTAAAGTCAAACAACCTTCAAAACATGGATCACATGTTTCAATAGCTTGGTGTCCAAGGTGGGGGTTTGGGTTATGGGTGGAGTTATAGGAACTCACCAACACTCTAAGAGTGAGGAACGATGAAAAAGCAAAATGTACTGTGCTTGCTGATCATTTGTGGAGTATACAGAGAAAAAATCAAAAACAAAAAAATCAGAGTCCAATGTCCCCTGCTTGGATTGCATCATATTCATTTGGAATGGCCAAAGTAAGAGTAAAACAAAATTTGCTTATATTTCTCCTGACAACTCAATATTTTGTTAGACTCTCTTAATTTTTAGTCATCATATTTTCTACCAAAGCCAGAATTCTCCATAGTCTTGTCCCTTCTGGAATTTTTAAAAATCTGTGTCTGACTAAGCCCTGAGCTTGCAACCAAACTCATCTTCCCTTCCTAAGTGTTTCTTCATTCATGCTCACTCTTTCTAGTGACTTTACATTGGCAGCTCATTATTACCTACCAAATAAACTTCACACTGGTCATCATTTACTTTACCAGCACATAATACACACAGTCCTTGATATATGCCATCTACTGTGCTAAACACATTACAACTATTAGACCATTTGCTTGTGAAAATAACTTTATGAGGGAGACAGGCAGTAGTATAATTGCCTACACTCTAAGGATAAGCTAACTGAGGGCTTTAAACTTGCCCAGTTTTACACAGCCAGTAAGCAGAATTCAATCCCAATTATCCTGTCTACAGAGATTATGCTGTTAACCTGGGTACTTTGTTTTCTCCCACATAAACACTCACCTCTTAGGTTCTGTAAATTAAGTAATTCTTTCTGACCCCCAGATTTCATCTACATTCTTCTTTGTAACCAGCAGAAAATGGGAGAGTTTTAATAAATCAAATATGATATACAGAGAACAGCTTTTAAAAGGCCAAGGCTTTTAAAGTTCATCAAATTTCTACACTGCACCTTAATTTGTTAATCTTGGGCACAAATCTTGGGCAAGATTTGTTCATCTTGTTTTACAGTTGCATTTGAATTCAACTCAATTTTTGCAAAAAAACCTTAGTACCGTCAAATAATTTTGGGTTATTCTGTGACAATATTTGCAAACTTGTACTGGACAATGAAAAGCCAACTCTGCCATCCAAGGCTTAAATTCATACTGAAATTTAAAACCATGAATTATTAGAGATATTTCAAATATATTATTACATTCTTCCTTTAAGAATGAGTCTATTTTTGTCAAATGGCAGGCTCAACAAGATTTAAATAAATAAATATGTACATTTATATATATATATATATATATATTATACACACTGCCATGATTATTATTCTCAATGCTGCAATGTTTCTTGTCATTAAAAAAATTGATTAATCATGGAAGTCTGGTACAGTGTCAACATATTGGTCGTACTTCTCTGATCTCCTTTCCTTTAGCAGCTTCTGGGCTCTTAGGTCAAGAGAAGCCTTTGCTGCCACATCAGACAACAGTCTTGTGACAGATGCTCCATGTTCAACTGAGGGAGCACAGAGGAAAATTACAGTCTCTCCATGCTTGTGAGACCACAGTTGAAAATGAGCAGTTGTCCCTCTTCCAGACAACTGTTATCAAACTCATAGAACCTTGACATAATTTGCATCTACCTCGTTCTAGAATGAGGCCTACATAGTACATGAGGCTGGCAGGACCCACACTATTGAAACACAAGAAGGGTCTCTTTTCCTTTTCTGAAAATTCACCTGTTAGAAACAATGATTGCACCGCCAATGATAAAGACTGCCCCAAAGATTTTGCTCATTTTCTTTAAAAAAATATCTTTTTGTGAGTTATGAATGTAATTTCTTTATGGAAAAAATTTTAAATGCATAATAATGACAAAATGGAAGTCCCTAATAATCTTTTCTCATAACCATAACCATCACTAACATGATGTTTTTCCTTCCCATACACTCACAAATGAACACAAATACACATACACATTTTTAGGTACACAAATATATAAGCTTAGCATACATAGTTTTATAATTTCCTTTTACAATTAATATTATCTCACAAAAATGTTTCCGTATTCATAAATATACCTCTTTCTTACCAAGAGTAAGAAAACTTTCTGTAAACAGCAAGATAACAAATAATTTAAACTTTGCTGGCCAAATGATCTCTGTTGCAACTATTCAACTCTGCCATTGTAGCTTAAAAGCAGCCATAAACAATAGCTACATAAATGTGTGTCTTTGTTAGAATAAAACTTTATTTACAAAAGAACAAAATGTGCCAGTATTGACTTGTGGATCATAATTGCCCATCTGTGGCCGACATTACATATTAAAATATTATTTTAATATTGGCAGAAGCTTCCATGATATGGGTATGGTATGGTTTATTTAAGCCTTTTGCTCCCATGGGGTATGTGCCTTCTGTTATTATAAAAGGTCTTACACTGCCAAGGATTCCACTGCAGGCATGCCTCTCAGTGCTGTGACTAGCATCCCTGGGAGCTAGCTTTCCTATCAGTTAATAACTCCCCCAGCCTGATGGTACTTCCAGGCCTTCTCCTTCCCAGCCAGATGGCCTCTGTGGACTTTGGAATTCCTCCACTATGTTGTCTCAGGTGTATCCTATTTTACCAGCAAGGTTAATTACAAAACAACATTTGATGGACATGCTGTTTTACTATGGTCATGCCTGCACATCAATATATCCCACAAAATTTTCAGCATTTGGATGTTTTTTTAACATAGCTTGGAAGATCAGTGAAGTTTTCACATTTCCTAAGTCCAAAAACAAGGAAGGAGAGAGTCAGACTTTTGTCATTATGACCTTCCAGAATGACCTGTCCATTTGATTTTTCAGGACATGTTGTTATTTTAATGTCATTTAAAAGTGTGTTATTTGAACTGCACTCCAGGTTCTGCCTCTCTGAATTGGAAATGCCAAAAAAAGAATCAACATTAAGTGGGTTTATTTCTGCCCTTTTGATCGCGGCTGGCCTTGGCCTCCAGCAGCTTGAAGCAGAATTTTAGTTCCTGGCCAGAGATTGAGGTTGGGCTGCAGCAGTGAGGGCACTGAATCCTAGCCACTAGACCACGAGGAACCAGTGGTGAGTGACAAGGCCCTGGCCCTTTGGCTTTGTGGAAAATAATTCCCACAAAGGCAGAAAGTAGAGAAACAAGTAAAGTGTTTACTAGGAGGAAAAAGAGGATGTGTGGATAGGCACATGGGTGGACTCAAAAAGAGAGAGTCAGAATTGTGGTAGTTTGAATCACTTTTATGGAGCATTTCTTCTGTGTTTCCTTTAGCCAATCATTTTTCTTTGCCTGGTTCTGAGTCCATATTTGGTACAACTCAGGATCCTCCCATGTGCGTGCACATCTTTTAGCCAAGATGGATTCCAGCCAAGAGGCCTATGGGTAGGTTGACATCACCTATGATGGGGTAGCACCCCCTACCTTTTTGACCTTCAAGGAGGTTTATAGTCAGGAAGATCTCCTTGACTTCCAGGATGAGAAATATGTGGTCTCTATCTTTTATCTGGGTAGGGCTCAGCCTCACCTATCTTCGTCTTTGAGTATAAACTCCAGCTGCTCATCCTGGCGCCCATCTGTCTACTGCCATAAATCTCCCCTGAGAGGTATAGACCCCAAGAAATATTTATTGGGAAGATGAAGGGTGAAGGTCTGTCTTCTGTAGCTTCTCCAGGTTGGCAAGGGGCTTGTAGACCCTACCTAGTTGGCATCACAGAGCTCTTGCCCTGTCTCATTATGGGGCCCCAGGGTGACTTCCATTGTTATTTTGGCAGGATTTGCTGTGGGTAGTAGCTGGATTCCCCACATCACCATTGTCCTGTGATGCTGTAGAGAAAGCAAACTAAGTAATTAGATTAGAGAAGCTGGAGCTAAAGACTAGAAAAATACTATTATAATCAGACACTCAAGCAAGAGTAAGAATCTGGTTAGTTTCAGGCTTAAAATTTAGTATATTGCTCTATTTCTAAAATGGAAGGTCTGAACCCATTAGCCCCAGGCCCCCTTCTTGGACCAAAATATCTTAGTTGAAGAAGCACAAGTATAAAGAACACTAGGCAAAATAAAATATAAATCTTTATGGCTGAAAAGAGGAAGGTTATGAAAAAATGGAAACCTCCCATCAGAAAGTTTTTAATATCTTATGGGATCCAGGAGAACAAGCTGGAGAACCAGTTTTCAATTTCTCCACCCATATTGAATAGCAAGGATTGGTGGTTAATTGTCTGCTGAAGCCAGGTGGCTTGTTATCTAATTTTCTCAATGTTGGTCTCTACCTGGGAAGAATTGTTAATGTATGTGCAACATGCATACCTTTCCTTGTACTGTCAACAGATAATCTAGGGCCAGTCGGTTGTCAAGGAACACCTTGGCCAGCGAATCTAGAGACTTCTGTAAAGTAGTGAGAGAGTTAGTGGTACTGTTAGTTATGGCAGTAAGAGTATGAGACAACTTTCGATGGACATGTTGGTGGGTGGCTACTCCCCACAATGGTAACAAGGTGTACCGAAAGAAATAGGCATCTCCATCTGAGATGCCACCATGTAAATATCGAGTTAATCAAGTGACTAGTTTTAATGAACTAGCCCAGTGCTTGGATTCATTTAAAGAGTGGATTGAGAAAGGGATAATCAAGGTTCCCAACATACACTGTATAGGCGTGGAGTTATTGCATAGGCAATTAGTGGCCCATGGTTTTTTATCTACCTGGCATAAGAAACGTATCCTGGTGAGGCACAATAGAATAACTCACCCAAGATTTTAAAGCCTAGCCATCCAATTCAATTGTTATTGAAATGTTCTCCAGCTACAAACCCAACACACTACATTCACATTCATCTGATATCTGTTTCTTCAGTGTGGATCCTTCTTCCATTGTGTAGTAAGTTAGAGTTTGAACACAAATAGGTTCTGGCTTGGGGGGACCATTAGAAAGCACTGGGGTGCTTTAGTACTAGTTCTTCCTCTTTCCAATTCGACTTTGTAAGCAAGAAGGACACTTTGGGGCCTTCCCAGGACAGACCTTCTCCCATATCTTTTGCTAATCTCCTCTCTGAAGTACCTAGATAATGGTATTTGATACACATTTCCTGAGTTGGTTTGCAGATGTGAATCTACCCCCAACAAATGGAAGATGTTGACTACTTCACAACCATAAGCACATAGCACCAGGCCACCTGGAGCATGAGGACTAATAATGTTAATATCTGTGACACTACCTTGCTACCTCACCATCAGCCAATCAGAGAACTGTGCACAAGCAGATCACATAGCTGTGAACCTCCTCCTCATCTGACTTTTAAAAGTGCTTTGCCAAAACCCTTCAGGGAGCTGGGGGCTTTTTAGGGCATGAGCCATCTCGTCTCCTTTCATGACCTTGTAGTAAACTTTTCTCTACACCAAACTCCCAACATTTCATTTTGTTTGGCCTCACCGTGCTTTGGGCACATGAACTTGAGATAAAAACTTCTCTTTCATTCTTACAGAAATTTAGGGCTTTGTTTTCTTTCTTTTTATGTATATTTTTGTTTGTTTTTGCAATTTGTATTATCAATGCCAGAAGACTTAGAATTTAAAATTAGGTTCTTTTTGTGATTTTACACTTATTGTTAGGTTTTGTTTTAATTTTCTTTTGAGTCAAAATTTGTTCATTCTACTGAGCTTTAGGAAGAGCTTAACCCATATCTCAAATGTCAGAATACAACATAATTTGATAGACATTGCTGCAGAAGATAATAGTTTGGACTTGTCAGCTGAAAAAATTGCACAACCTAAAAGTTGAGAGTTATATTTTTTTGGTGGACTTTCTGAGGACTGTAGCCCAGAAGATAGCCTCTCAGATAACTCTGATGGACTGCTCTGAAGATGTAAGGGAGGAGCCAGGATATATACAAGTTTTTGCAACAAAAACCAGGCAGTCAGAATATCAAAAGGTTACTGTTAATTAAAGAAAACCAAACATCTCAAGTTAATGGATTTAACAATTTTTATGCATGGGAAGATGCAAAAGTATGAGCTCATTGAAATCATTCCTTTGATATGCACCATCCTCCACCTTTCCTACAGAACTCAAAGGTAGTGTAATGTATATTCCTTGAGGAGGGGTGCTTGATCACTGAACTATTGCTCTTGGCTGCTCCTCCTTAGTTTCCCTCCCTTTACTGCATTCCCTCCCTTTACTGAGAAGCAAATGTTTGAATCTGCCCTTTGTAATTCAGGGAGGATCAAGGAGGCTGAATGAAGCATATTTTCTAAAAACAAGAAACAGGGGAGGAGTGGTGGGGACGACACAGAAAGGATTCGTACCTGGAAGGGCCCACAGGGTCCTGTTCCATTTCGTATTTATACTGCATATTATTAATAATAAAAGAAACATCCCCTTTAATGTCAAATATTTCATTATGTGCTTTCATGCTTTTTAACCTTTTCCCAATACAGAAGCAAATAACATGACAAAATTGTATACATTTGTGTATGTGTAATAGAAGTGGCATATGTGTGTACATATACAAGTGAATTATTAAATTTTAAGATAAATATAAATTATAAACATTATATCTTATACAAAAAAGTCTATCTCTCATTTTTTAATAAATGAAATCTGAAATTAAGATACTGGGTGGATAGATATAATAAAAAGAAACATAGCTAAGAAACAAAAAGTAACTAGTAATTCATGTATCAGAAAAAATTTCAGGTTGATCTCTAACCCTTTTATATTTTATTCTGTAGGATTTTAGTACTCAAAGTAGACCTCAAAAATATATAAAAGCAGAATATGAATATATCTACTATTTTAGAAACTATATGTAATGACAGTTTTTAATTGTACTATTTAAATGATTAAGAACATTAGAGGTTTCATCTCATCAGTTGCAGTTCACTTTTTGACATCTGACTTTTTTTTCTATTTCATTATTTTATAACCTGATTGAGGAACCAAAAAAAAAAAGTCTTTGAAAAATGGGTCACATGTATTGAACTATTCTCCAAATATAGTTGTTTCTCATACCCTCAACCTGAGATAGGTAACTGCACCACAGAAAACTGCATTAAAATGATCCCTAATCGACCTAGGTTAACTGATTTGGGGAGGAGAGGAGAAAAGAGATTTTAAGGATTTATCAGCTGCAAAACCTGAAGAGTTATTTGAATACTATTATTGTCACATTTTCATACCATTTGGGGATATGTCTGCTCCCAATGCCTCAGGTGTGACTTAATGGAAACTATCAGGTTTAAGATTTTGCAGCAGGAGGCCCATCAGAAATATCTGAAAGCTATGGTAAATTGCAGTAGAGCAATTGCAAGGAGGTTACACACCATCCTGATGTGAGCTATTGTCCCAGCAACTTGTCATTGTTGAGTGACATGTCAGATGCTGCAGGATGCAAAAGGGCACAGAATTTGATTTTTGTTATTAAACTACAAAGGCAATACGTATTAAAATTATTTTTTAAAAATTATAACTTTAATGTGGCAATTTCACTTAAAATAATTTATCTTATGTATATAATTAGAAAATTACAGAATTGTTGACAAAATGGAAAAAAACTGAAACTAATTGCATATATATCCAAATATATGAGATTGAATAAACAAATTATTATGCATCCAGACAATGTATAATATGCAGCCTTTAAGAAGAAGTAATAAATGTAGACACATGGTCATAACACTTAAGTGTAAGGAAAATACAGATCTCGAATGATGTGATCCATTTTGTACACACAAACATGCACATACTTTTATTTTGTCTTATCTAAGTTTTCAGAATAAAATATATTGAATCAGTAGTAATGATTTTATAGATATTTTTTAGAAGCTTGAAATGTTCAGAGTTGTTATTTTATTATGAGAACATAAAAGAGATAATTCTGGTTATACTATTTAAGCATATCACTTTGCACAACTTTCAGAAAACACAACATCAACCTTTTTTTACTTTATAATTTTAGGGTATCATGTGAAAACACCATCGTGCCAACTTTTAGTAGCATAACAAAGCAATGATTTTAAGAGCTCAGCAATAATGCATGGCTATGAAATGAAAATTTTAAAACATGCACTGACTGTTAAAACTATGTCTGCTGAATATTAAACAGCTGAAATTGCTAGTGCTTAAAACACTTCATTTAGCATAATGTATATCAACTTTGGAAGTATTTTCAGGCACCAGCTTTTAATAAATGAAGAGCAAGGTTGAGAAGAAAGTTTACTACAAAACATTTTGTTTACAATGGAATATTACTCAGCCATAAAAGGAAGTTATTTGTAGTGAGGTGGGTGGAGCTAGAGTCTGTCATACAGAGTGAAGTAAGTCAGAAAGAGGAAAACAAATACCATATGCTAACACATATATATGGAATCTAAGAAAAAAAAAAGAAAGGTTCTGAAGAACCTAGGGGCAGGACATGAATAAAGATGCAGACATAGAGAATGGACTTGAGGACCCAGAGAGGGGGAAGGGTAAGCTGGGATGAAGTGAGAGAGTAGCATGGACATATATACGCTACCAAATATAAAATAGATAGCTATTGGGAAGCAGCCACATAACACAGGGGGATCAGCTCAGTGCTTTGTGACCACCTCGAGGGGGGGGATAGGGAGGGTGGGAGAGAGATGCAAGAGGGAGGGGATATGGGGATATATGTATACATATAGCTGATTCACTTTGTTATACAGCAAACACTAACACAACAATGTATAGCAAGTATACTCCAATAAAGATGTTTAGAAAAATAATTTTGTTTTACAATCATTTATTTTAGGTATTACTCACATTGAATCTTTGTAAGACATGTGAAGTTAGAGAAAAGGTTTAAAATGAGGTTAATATTTGAACATTTTGAGAATTTAAATTAAGTTCAAACATGCTTTTAAACATGTTCCCAAGAATAACAATATTGTTTACAATTCAATTTTTTGTAGTATGTATACAGGATTGGCATTTATAAAATTAAAAAAAATAAGAAATTTGACAAGAGATAAACAAAATAACCTAATTCGTATGTAAGTCAATGAAGAAAACTAGAAAATCTATGTTGTATTGGTGTTGAATTAACTAGTTCTGAGTTTACAAGCAATAATTAAATAATATTCTCAAATAACTGAGTTTTATGTGTATCTTTTCAACCTTAGTTTATATTGGTCCAATGTTCTCAGAGACTGATGTGCATTAACAATGTTCCTTCTTTTCATATATATGCAAGACATGATGCTCCTAATATGAAGAATTAATCCATAATGAATGAATAAAATGATTGGTTAATTTACACAGCATAATTATTGGTATATTACATAGGGATCTTAAAAGATATTGTTTTAACAAAATTTGGTATGCCACCCTAAGAAGACTTGGAGTCAGAAAGGTGTTCATTTGCATTCCGGTCACACTATGTACTATGTGATCTAGGATAGTAATTAATCACTCTGAGCCTAGTTTACATATATGTGAAATGGACACAATACTACAGTTACCAATCCAAGCTCAGTCTGCTCACCACACAACAGGCCAATAAATCAGGAGATGAGATGTTGAGGCAAGGAACAGTGACTTTATTCAGAAAGCCGGGCATCAGAGAAGATAGTGGACTAATATCCTAGAGTATCATCTTATTGGGGTTTGAACACTAGTTTCTTTTATAGAACAGAGACTGGGAGGAGATGAGGAAGTAAAGTAAAAAGGCCATAAGTCTTGCAAAATAACTCCTCGTTTTGGACAGCTTTGGGGAGGGATGTGTTAATTTCTTATTTTCTGTAGCCACTCACAGGAGTGCAAGGTCAGGGTGTTTCCCTGTGAGCTGAACAAAGTCACTTTAGTTTAACATTCAGGCAGAGTGGCATGGTTCCCCGAGGCAGGCCATAAATGGTTATAACTATAGACAGAACAAAAGCAACAGAAAGCAAAGGTCAAGGTAAAAGAAACAGACTCAACATGGAGTCAGATTTTGTTCTTCCCTGTTACAATACCATTTCTTTGAAGGTTCTTTTAAAGAGTAAATGAGATAATGTCAGGTAAGCACTGAATATAATGTCTGATCACATACTAGTTGCCCAGTACATGGTTGTTACTACATTAACACAATTATTGGTTGTTGTGGTACTAGTACACTTAGTCTGCTAACCATTGTAATAAACCGAGAAGCAAGAGCTATCCCCTTCTAGTTTTTCTGTCTGACTTCTAATTCACACTAACCCTCAAGTATTTTTTTCAGGTACATCATTTGACTATTTTTTTTTCATTCATTTCAGATCATTTCTTGGATAAAATTAATTCCACAAAAGTAGTTTAGATGATGACCACTTGCCACTTAATTCTACACTTCTTCCTCTGAATTCAGGAACTTGATATTCACTTCTCCTCAAGAGAACTCCTTTCACTCATTCATCAAATTTTTGTTGAGTGTTTACCATGTGATCAGCACTGTGGAAAGAGGTGTTGAAGTTAGAGTGGTGTGGGGTTCAGGACACTAACATGTGTGATAAAATCTGTGCCACAGTCAGACCCTGCTAGGGTCCCACCATGACAGTGGACATGCTTGTTCTAATTAATCACTTTCCCTTCTTCCCTATCAAAATAAGTATATAGAAGCCTTTGTCTTCTTGGAAATATTAACTACAATTCCCCTCTCTACTAAAATTTGCTGGTTGCAGTTAAATCTACTTTCAAATACCTACCAATAAACTTGTGACAATTACACTTTTTCCTGGTGAAGAATGAAAGACATGTTCATTTTGAGCAGGTGATTAAAACTTTCAGCTTTATATTTTAGAAAAATTTACCTGGGGCAGGTAAGTTAAAGAAGGGGCAGGATAGATATATAGAATTGCAATCACCCTGGAAAACAAAAAAACTCTTAGGGCTTTGCCAACTGAAAAAAAAAAAATTACAACCTAAAAGGTGTGAGTTATGTATTGTTTGGGGAACTTACTGAAGACTACAGCTCAGGTGACAGCCTCTCAGATAGCTCTGAGGAACTGTTCTGAAAAGGTAAGGAAGAAGCCAGGATATATAGGAGTTATGCTGAAAAAAAAAGGAAAAAGGTGGTTGAACATCAAAAGATTACTGCTTATCACACACACATAAAATAACAACAAACAAACAAACAACACATCTCTCATCTTCAAGGAATTAATGGAAAAGACTGACAAGTACAGGTTTCTGGTAACTGACTATACTGTTAACCTGAATGAATAAGCATTATCAGACCTCTAATGGAAAACTGATGAATTCATAAAAGTGCTAACAAAAGATCAAGATGAAAAAAATTAATTACTTGCGACTGAGTGAACTTATGAGGATGATTATAAATTTTGTGACTTTATGTTTGAATAAAAAAAAACACATCTAAAGTTAATGATTTTAGTGCTTTTCTTTGTATGGGAAGATGCAAGAATATGGACTCATTGAAATTATTCCTTTGATATGCATTTTAACTATCTAAGGTGATATCCTGTTTTTCTCCCTCCTGAATTCCCCTCAGGGCACACATCAGGGTGGCTGCAGTGTCTGAAGGCTTGAAAGTAGACAGTATTTTTTTTTTATCAAAAAGGCAGGCAACATTCTTTGTTTACCAAAATAGCAGCACAATTTTTTTTTTTTTTTTTTTTTTTGGCCACAGCCTGAACAGTGACAGAGCCTAGCATATATACCCTAACTTACTCAGAACCTAGACACTTCAGCCTGCTGATCTGAGTTGCTTCCTCATGTTTTTGTTTGTTTGTTTGTTTTGTTTTGTTTTGTTTTGTTTTGCGGTACACGGGCCTCTCACTGTTGTGGCCTCACCCGTTGTGAATCACAGGCGCCGGACACGCAGGCTCAGCAGCCATAGCTCACGGGCCCAGCCGCTCTGCGGCATGTGGGATCTTTCCAGATCGGGACACGAACCCGTGTCCCCTGTATCGGCAGGCAGACTCTCAACCACTGTGCTACCAGGGAAACCCCGTTTCCCCATTTTATCATCCCACCCCTTCCATGAACAGTGGTTTCAATCAAAAGCTAGATTATATTAAGACAGATTGTCTTACATTATCTAACATTACCTCCACACAAAATGGCTCTGTCCCCTCCCTCCCCTAATACTGTCTGGTAGTAATTTCCTCAAATTCATTCCTTAGACCCAGGAAAGGGTATGTGTATAAACATTTCACTCAAAACTGCTGCAGAAATCTCACTGAAGGTGTTGTAGTAGTTTATATCACCTCTACCTACTGTTGCCAACATAAGTCCCCTCTACTACTACTACTAGTATTTTGATACAATTCTTTATTTTTATATTAGATTTATATTTTACTACTTTAAATTTGGAACTCATTTTTTATTATTTCTGATGAAAATTTTACTGCCTTGATGTGAGTTTGCAGTGATGACTAGAAGAGTATGTCTTTGTTTCTCTCTACTCCTCTATTGCTCCTCTGATGCATGGAAAATGAGCCCATTTCTTCTTAGCTCTCTTTTTCCACCTAGATGACTTAGAAACTATGTCTAAAATAGTTTTTAAATGATTTCACCTGTTCTCTTTTCTGGTGAGTCTTCCATAGCTTTTATTTTTTTGCGGTGTTGCTAGGCAATATCTAAACTATCCTTTATTTCTTGTGATTCTTTAGCTTCTCCATGTTACAGAATAAGTTTTGAGTAGAGGTCATAGACAAATAATATGACATTTCTACCCTGTGTTTGAATCTCTCTTGGCCCAAGAATAGCCAAGCTTAATATGAAGGGAATAGGATACTATTTATTTTAAGTTTTATTCACAAAAATTCTGCCTAACAGTTCAAACATAGGGAGAAATATAATTACATGAGTATATTGTCAGCTGACTCCTGCATTCCTATGTGTCTCATGGGGAAAAATAAAAATGACAGCAATTATAGTTCAAATCTCAGAGGGACATTAATGTAATAGTTTTAGCAATAGCTTTCTTATTTTTTATAAAGTTGTGTTAGTAACTGTGGTAATTAGTGCAATATTACATTTTGTTAGCAGTAATTACTACTTAATATAATCTATGTGACATAATGACATAAAAAAACTTCCTGAGACATATATTATTTCAGGCTAAAACCTCATGAAATATCATGCTTATTTATTGAATATTTTCTGATAATATTTTATCTGGTAGTATCTACTTAAAATTTTAGCAATAATTTATTTCTTGAGCTATGGCAATATATTTTTCAAATTTAATTACTTTACTGTATAAACAAGATTAGAAATGATCAACATTCAATGGTTATATGATTTCAGAGCATAAAAATTATCAATTGTCTTACAAACCTGTTTAAATACATAAAGTTAAACAGAAAAGCAATGTTAAAAATTTCATGAAGTGTCTATATCAGAGTATATTAAAAATGTGTAGTGTGTTTTTTTATAAAGATTTATATCTTTTCTGTTAATCCTAGACAAACCACAGAGTTCAATTTACTTTAAAAGAGACATGGCCTTTTATATATGGCCCTGTATCTTGTTTAAGAAAAAAAAAAAAGAAAGAAAAGCCTATCTATTTAGAGACATTTAAAGTGTTTTTCAATCTACTGCAACTGGATTTTTAGTATGATTTACACCTTTCTTTTAATTTAGTATGTATTACTATTTTTAAATGTGAAAGCATAGAAATCCCAGGATATCACAGAATGCCAGTTGTTATCCTAATCAGATAGATAAGGACAATTGATAAACACAAAATGAGCATATAAATGTGCACATTAAATATATCTCTCAAATACTCATATCAGAAGTACTAGTTAATCGATAAATGACACACATGCATATTGTATTTGATTTACAGATAGCAACAGTAGCTACCTATTATTAAGCACTTGATGTCAAAAACTCGGCCTCTCTCTATCACCAGTGTCAAACTGAATCTTGGAGACAGAGTTTTAGGTGACGTAGAAAAGGATAGCTTTATTGTTTTTTCCAGGCAAAGTGGGACAGAATGGGCTCCTGCATTGAAAAGCTACATGTCCCAACAAGGGAGGATTTGATAAGGAGTTTTATAGCAACAGTTCAAGGGTGGAAGTTGCTGACAAAATTAGGGTATGTGCAGGGTCTCAGGTGGTTGGTCTCCTAATCTTGGTGAGCTTCTCTGGTCCCTTTAATCTTGCCTCAGATGATTTCTTGGCTGCTTCTCCCATGATTAGCAACTGTTTGAATCTGCCCTTTGGAGCTCAGGGAAGGTCATGGAGGCTGGAGCCTTACCTACAGAAAAGGGGGACATAAAATGCTTCCATGCCCAGTAGGCCCACAGTGTCCTCCTCTGTTTCACACTTCCTTTGTGCTAGACACTGTATTAAATGGTATGCATAGTTGTTATTGTTTATTCTTCACTCCAAATTTATGTGCTGTTTATTATAAAATATATATTACAGTTGAAGAATTGAGCCACATATTAGGTAAATTAACCCACAGTTGCCTATCTAATCTTTGTTAGAACTCATCCATAATCATAGGTTGTAATGCTGAATTGTCTTAACACTTAACTATTTTGTCCTCTGACTTTTATATAAAAACACTTTAAGAATCTCATGAAAGTTGAAAATATTTCTGTTTTTCACTTAAACGGTATCACCAAAAGATTAGCACAAGTCTTCCAGCTATGATGACAGTTCTGATTAAATAAGATGACTTGTGAATAATCATTTCTAGAAATTAGATATAAAATAAACCCACATTTTCTAGAAGACATCACTTTTATGTACTCTATTAGAATTCACGGGCCTCAAACAAACTTAAAAAAAAACCTCATTATCACTTCATGTCCTCACACTTGGTGACAATGTGTTGTTATGTCTCCATATATCTGTCAACATGTTTTCTTTGAAAGATTAAAGTGTTTCTTTTCAATAAGGTATAATGGATTACCTTCTCTACATTTCTTAACTACCTTTTAGAGACTCAGTGTATCTCACAATGGATGATGTGGCAGTTTTGCTTAGGCTTTTATTTTTCTTGCACTTGACTTTAGAAATAAATGGTTAAAAGTAGCAAATATTCTGCTACCACATGAAAAGGAAACAATGTTCCAGTTCCTCTAGCCATGAGACGGAATTTTGAAGAGTTTATTTTAAGAAAACTTCTTGAATTGTTCTAAAGTTGAAATTAATTATATTTCACCACTCATAATGTGGTAATGAAGAAAATGTAATTGTGAGATATATATGTATCAGTTATATATCCTGTGAGATATGTATATTGTGACAAGTCGGAAGAACTATTGTGCATTTCTCTTCCTTCTCAAGAAAGCCTATCTGCATTATTGCAAACAAACATGTAGAGTGTCACATTAAAAATTTAATGGTTATTACTATCTTTGTTTGCTTAATTTGCACTTCAGCCAGATTGTAAATTTCTATTTCATTAAAAGAATATTTTAATACATTGTATTAACATTTATGTATAATGTTTTATATAAACCTTTTTATTCATCATTTCTATACATTTTAGAAACCATTTTAGGTACTTCCCATAGACTTTAATCATTAACAAGTATTTACCACTATTAAGTTAGAGTTATGATTAGTAGTAAGGCAAGATAATTTAATGTGCCAACAACATTCCATTTTTTGGTTGGAAAATGAATACAATAATGGCATTGTTTTTATTCAAGGTATTTTTCCTCTGGAATGATAGCAGCAGGACACTTTCTGATGAATGCAAGATTAATTAATCAATTGTAAATTTCATGACATTAAATTGTAGAGAGGATTGGTTAACACATACTTAGTGCATTATTTTGGTTCATCAACTATCATAGTGGTTTTCAACTCTGGCTTTGCATAAAAATCACCTCTAAAATTTTCAGAAAATACCTGTTCTTGGATTATAACATTTGAGATATTAAGTTTAGAGTGAGATCTGGGAATTGATTTTAAAATTTCCTCTAGTGGTTCTCATATGAAATAATTTTTATAAACACTTGTCTATGTTAATTGGATTGTCTTTATTTGAGAATAGATCCACAGAAGACACAAAGTGATACTACTCCTGGTAACTGATTAATCCACTTGTTTATTGATCTTGGATTATTGAAAGGCAGCATTTACTCTCTTCTTATGAGTTTCTTACAGATCACATGCTCATTCATCATACTTAATGCCCAAGTGTTCTGTGTAGAATTAGAAATTTAAATCGTATCACCTACTTTGGAGAATGATGAAAGAATTTTTTCAAAGAAGAAGAAGAAGAGGAGGAAGCAGCTCATTTTCTTTCTAAGTGGGTAAGCCTTTGACCACAAGATCTTGTGTCAGTCATAAAATAGCATTGTAATCAGAAGGTATTGCTAATTTAGAGAACTTAAAATTGATGAACTAAGAGCAGGGGCATCACCATGGAGGAAAACTTCTCTTATTACATTATTATTTTTTTTAAGTTCTACTTTCTTGACTCTGTTATTAAGGCAAAAAAATCTGAGAATTTTGGTATGACTGCCTTCAGGGACAGCACCTAGGGGTTTCTGAAAGAGACTACAACAAAGCTTGGTAGGAGAAGAACCCCTAGGTATAACTAGACCAAAGAACAAACCAGGCTTACTTTACCCCTGGGTCCCAAAGTGTAAGAAAAGAGAAGTAAACACTAATTAGTTCATGCATGTGGAGAGTCCCTAAGTTCAACCTACTGAAGTCTGTTTGTAGTTTTCCCTTTCCCCTATCTCTCACTGTATAGATAGTGCCCCTAGAGAGAAGGCACTAACCTCATCAGGTATACAGTAAAATGGAGTGACTATAGAATAACCAGAACGCTCTCAGTAAGTCAAATAATCATTACATCTTATCAAACTTTTAATAGACCTAAATAGGTCAGACAATCTCTTCTTTTTTATTTACTATGATGTAAAACTCATATAAGAGAGACATTTTTTAAATAGAAAAAGATAGAAAAGAGTTTCTGCAGCACCCTTAAGGCAGCTAAAATGTTTGAAGAAAATCTCCAGATAGATGCAAAAGAAATATGGGGGGAAAAAAACAAAAACAAAAAGCAAGATTTGCTAATTACAGAACGCCAAAATACTAGCAAAATCTATATTCATGGAGCTGTGATGAGGACTTGAGGGCAGAGAATTCTCTCTTCTGTGCTCATTCCAGGTCTCACCTTACGAAACAGGAAGAGACCTGGAACAGACTCTTCCCTCACAGCACTCAGAAGGATCTAGCTCTGCCAACACCTTGATCTTGGACTTCCAGCATTCAGAACTCTTAGAAAATAAATTTCTGTGGTTTAAATCACCTAATCTGTCGTACTAGCTATGGCAGCCTTAGCAAATTAATCCAATATGGTCAAGTCAAATAATTGAATATATTAATTTATCAATATTATTGGGAGTGTAATTTGCCTGAACCTGCTAACCTGGACTGGAAAGTACTGATCAAAATACAGTCTCCTAACTGACTCCTTTTTAAAAATGTAGACTTTAAAGTTTAAGTTTAAAGTTTAAGTAAAATATATAGCTTAGTAAGAAAAATTATAAGTAGCAGAAAGTTTTCTGATTAAAAAAAGATATGCTCTTTTTTTTAGGGTTTTTTTTTTTAGGGAAAAACAATTGCTAAGAAATAAGCTACTTCTGTATCTAATGTAATATAAGAGGATACTGCAGCCAAGTTCTTAAAATAATATGTAAAGTAAATCACACTTGCTTTAAATTAAACACTTAAAAAAGAATGATGATATCTGCAATGCTAGAAATACTTGATTAAATTTGTAACAAGTGACAGCAGTATAAGTACAGCACTATGGCTAGAAATTCTAGTATTATTACAGATATATAAAGTTGACAGTACCCTAGAAATAAGATGATTTTGATCACCTGGAATCATTTTATGTTTATAAATTTTTCATAATGATTAAATAAGTGTACTTTAATTACATTGAAATGTTACTTAAATGGAACACATGGATTAAATATACAAAATAATTGTATATAGTGAATGTTTGTTTTGATTTTTCGAGTTTTAAAATATAGAAAATGTTAAAATATAAATCCTGTGTGCATTTATATAATCCAATTATAATCCATTGCAACTGAGCTCAATTATTTTCTAGTGTCATTTTGAGTTCCCTGTTGTCATAGTTGCTGCTAAGAAAATGCATTTTTCTAAAAGATTTATAAATAACGATTGCAATGTTTTTTAGCTCTTTGTAGTGAAATACCATATCCAATGTCTCTGAGAAGAATATAAATTTAAGCACCAGGGAGCCATTCAGGTCACACTTGAGTCTTGTTACGAGTAGGGCAAGAAAAGTGTCTCACCGGTATCCATTAATGTTTACTCTCCTGCCCACTCAAAAGATAAATTCCACATAGTTAGGTTCGGAAGACATGTTCAAGACTGTCTTTAAGCTTTATATTTGCTTATGTTACTCTAATATCTGGTTGAACAGAAAAAGGTTATATTTATTAACCTCCCTCTTTTCTAACATTGCTTACTCTCATCATTCTTCTAAATACTAAATTAAAATATTTAGTTTATATGAACATATTTTGCCAAATGCATCTTATATGCACCAAATGCCAAATACATTCTTAATATCTCTGAAAATTAGGTAAATTCTAATTTTTACTGTGACAAGGAATCAAAGTTATCTATATTTGATAAACTGATTTTAATTATGGCTCTTGATATGAGATGAAAATCAATATTCAACAGTCATTTCCTCCTCTTCAGATCAACCACTATTTACTAATTGGATAATTGTTTAAGTTATTCCACATATAACTTATGCATGCTACCTGAAATAAAAAATGGTACCAAAAAAAAAAAACCAGAAAACAGAGAATGAGGATAAAATAACATAAATATCTACCATTCAGGAATAAGGAAAAATTGAATATTTCTGATACACACACACATAAATACACGGGTCTAATATGCATTTCGATGGTATATACACATATACTACTTGGCTAGTCTAGATTATGATGCAGTAAAAAAAATCAAATTTCCATGGGTTGAAAAAACAAAGGTTTGTTTCTTTCTCACACTTATGCTCATCACTGTTCAATTGAAGGGTTTGCTTTCCTTAGTCACTCAGGGACCCTAAGATGGCAGAAGTTCCACCACCTTATGACATCTCCATCTCATCATGAGGTTTCAGGGTTTATCATGGTAGGGGAGGAGAGGGCTAGTGCTGCCACCTTCCACACCAGCAATTAAATGCTTTGGCAATAGTATATTATCCACAGTTAGTCACATGACCTTGACTAATTGAAGAAGATGGAGAAGTATATTCCTCCCATATGTCCAAATAGAGGGAAATGTCTATCGATAAACATTGAAAAGATTAACCACAATGTTCTGCACAACTATTCATTCTCTTCTTCCTTCTTATTCTTTCTTTTTTATGTCTTATTTATATCCTAGTCCATAGAGAGTGTCAATAATAATGTTACTATTTTTATGTTAATAAATAGATACCTATATCATCATTTTAGTGGTCCCTGATTGTCCATTATATGGCTTTATGAAAAAATGTTCCGTTTTATCCACTCACCCTCTTCCTTGTTTTTTTCTTTTAATAGGTGAAGTATGGGTCACAGTGCTTGGCACATAATGTGTCTAATGAATCATATGGTTTAAAATTCTCCTTCTGGTCTTGTATATTTTTCATATGGCACACCCTAAGTTCTTAACAAATGTTAACTCTTATTACTTTTGGTGATAATCACCACTTTTTCTCATTTGAATTCCATTTTTAGTATATATTGTGAAAATTCCTCAATTTCTTATTTGACATCTTTCCTCCTGATTTTACATTCTAGTTTTACTTCCCCAAAGTGTTATACTTTCCTATAGATTTCCATGATAATTAGAAAAGGAAAGGAATTAAGTACACAAGTTCATAGTGTCTTGATACAAAAATAAAAATTTTCCTCTTGACAAGATGTGGTATATTTTAAAAGCATACTGGACTTAAAAGCATGTGATCTGGATTTAGTTTCCAATTTTGCTAATAACTAGGGATATGTTTTAAAGAAATAATCTATTAGAGTTGAGTTTTTATTTAACCATTAAAATAAATGAGTGTGTAACAAAAATGGCTAAGACTTATTAAATAGAAAAATATAGACCACATGCTAAAATATAATGACCCCTCAATACAGGTTTGTTTGTTTATTTTCTTCTTTGCCCAAAACTTTCTCTTATCTGAAATTCTGAAGCACACAGAAACTCTGCTAAATATTTATCTGTGAATAGTTTTATAAAGCTTTTAAGTTTTTGATCTTTACTGGAAAACACTTAAGTTGATATCATCGGAAGTAACTAAGACACAGTATGTAAATACAAAGGAAATTTTAATTTTATCACTTCTTACATTTTGAAGTTTATTGTTTTTCTTTTAAATAAGCTTTATTTTTAAAACAGTTTTAGATTTACAGAAAAGTTAAGAAGATAGTACTGAGACTTCCCATATACCCTGCACCCAGTTTCCTCTATTGTTAACTACTTATATTAGTATGGTACATTATTTACAGTTAATAGATCAATATTGATACATTAGTATTAACTAAATTCCTACTTTATTTAGATGTCCTTAGTTTTCACTTAATGTCCTTTTTCTGTTACAGGATGCCATCCAAGATAGCACATTACATTTAGTCATCATGTCTTATTCAGCTCCTCTCATATTTGCTTTACAAAACAAAATCAAAGCTCCTCCATGCCTCCTGGTAAATTTGTTTCTTCTGCTTCCAATCTTTGCTTCCTGGACCCATGCACAACAGAAAGTTTAATTTTTAAATCATACTTCTTGATGCTGTTCTTTGTAAGATCAGAAAATTATAAGAATAACATTGTAACACTCAAAAATCTAGAGCACTAATGTAGGTGCTACATACATATTTTACCAAGTTTATATAACAATCAAGTGAGGTAATGTGTATGGGGTCTACAGAAGCCCCAATTATTTATTTATTTATTTATTTGTTTGTTTGTTTATTGATTGATTGATTGATTGATAGAAGCAGGCATGCTCCCTTGCTGTTTTGGTACTCCAAGTTCCTTTGGTGACTCAAGTTTAGCCAAAGCAATGTAAGAGAAAAATATTGGGTAAGGCTTCCAGGAAAGTTTATATAATACACAAACCCTCTTGGCACCTCACTTTGCCCTTTGTCACTTGCCCTAACCCATGACTTTTATGTGGAATATCAAAACTCATTTTGATTAATAGAAGGACAGAAGCTATCTTATTATCTTGTGGATGAAAGTCCAAAGCTAAATTGAGATAAGAAGACAGAAGGAAAAGCGATCCTTTTTGAAATGTTTGCAGCTTGTACAAGCCCCAAACAGCCCAACTCCAGAATTTTTGTGTTAAAAAATAATATTCTTATTTATGTCAGTACTAGTCAATTATGTGACTGTTGCCATTAACTAAAATCCTAGTTGACATTCTAGATTAAATCTTGAGCATAATGCCTGTTACAGGTACTCTGATATTTTTATTAGATACTATTATGAAGACATCTACCAGTTCAGAAAATTAAAGCTACCAAACAAGATATAAACACCCAGAATATATTAAAATTTAGTTTTCCTTAATAACACATAATTACATTAAATATTTTTGCACATAATGAAAAAAGTGAGTCATCAGTCATTTCCAAGTATATTTCACAGAAAGAGAAAAGCTGCTATCTCCAGGAGAATAGTAGCTCACTGGCCAAAATACAAGATAATGGAAGAAGAGAAGTACTTCAAAAGAAAAACAAAAACTTAACAATACATATCAACTAAGAATAATTACTGAAGCAGTGAATGAATAATTTAAAATAAGCATAATAAGTATATTTAACTATAAGAAGGAAAGTATTACCATGCTAGATGTGAATGAAATGAAGAACACAATGGGAGAGATAAAATGTAGGATGGAAACTGTGAAAAATGAATTTGTGAGTTGAATTGGGGTAAATTGCACAGATGTTGAGAGTAAAGTGATCTAGAAAACAAAACAAAGTTAAGAAATATAGAGAAGGGGCTTCCCTGGTGGGAGAATCAGTGGTTGAGAATCTGCCTGCCAATGCATAGGACACAGGTTCGTGCCCTGGTCTGGGAAGATCCCACATGCCCCGGAGCAACTGAGCCCGTGAGCCACAGCTACTGAGCCTGTGTGTCTGGAGCCTGTGCTCCACAACAAGAGTGGCCACAACAGTGAGAGGCCCGTGCACTGCAATGAAGAGTGGCCCGCGCTCATCACAACTAGAGAAAGCCCTCACACAGAAACAAAGACCCAACACAGCCAAAAATAATAAAAAAAGAACAGTCTAAAAAAAGAAATATAGAGGTAAAAGCATAAATATCCCAATTATATGGATATCTTAAAGAGAAAAAGTAGAAAGGAGGAACTAGTGCAGTAATAATGGAGTAAAAATTTCCCAGATTCAAATAAATTTGATAGACCTTAGACTAAATGGTTCATAGAGTCCCTGCTAGGTGAGAGAAGGAAAAACTTAACCTAAATACATAGTAAAATTTTAATACACTGATTACAAATAGAAAATTCTTAACCTTTTTTTAACCATACAAAGGTATTATAATATAATTGACTATACTCCCCATCCCCTGCCCCAGCAACCACATGTTTCTTCTTATCTATGAATCTGTTTCATTTTGTTATGCTTGTTCATTTGTTATTTTTAGATTCTACACTATTGAGTATGTCACTGTCCCTACTGTATTCACTAGAATAGAATGTGAAGCTACCTATGGGCTATGAGAACAGAAAAGGGGCATGTGGCCCAGCAATAATGCACTCCCACATGAAGTGTGTCTTAAACTGAGATAAAAAGATTCCTGAGCTAACTGTTCACTAGGAACTCAGGGCTCATAGATGTTTCAGGAAGCAGATGCAGCATGGAAGAACACAAATTCCAAGAACTTTAAGTAACTGAGTATGGCTGGAGCAGTTTAAAAATCCTGAAACTGTAGGGAGGGCAAGAAGAAAAGGAAGCTAGAATTATAGGTAGGGCCATATTGTGAAGGGACTTAGATGGTAATACTAGAGTTTGGACTTTGAAAGCTATGGGACAGCATTGGGGATGAATTGAAACATGTGAGGAAAATTGTCAAGTACATATTAACCTCTCTTGAATAAATACTATATGACAACTGGAAAAGATATCACCTAATAGTTACTGCAACTGATGATATTAGCATCCACACTTGTGTAGACTAGGATTTTTATGTTCCACCATGTCTAATGAGTCACACAGACTCTCCTTCCAGTTTTTTATAAGTTTTCATTAATTTTCACCCTGTTTTAGTTCACAAAACATTTAATGATGTTTACAAGGCATTAAAAAATTAACAGAGCAAAGTCAACGGATGAAGAAGCAAAACTCTTCTTAATATTACAATGAGATAATAGTTTCTCCTGGATATCTATCATGAGTTTTCCCTGATGGATTAAGAGCTAAATTAACTGGGAACAAGTGGCCAAGAGAAAGAATGAAGGAACACTATTTTGAGAAATATGAAAAATGGCAGAAGAGATGAATAATGTGTGGTTTTTCATATTAAAGAAAGATTCACCTGAGAGATTTTAAACATTGAGATCTTACTATTTCAAACAGAAATGAATAGACAAAAATCTTAGCACATACCCATTGATTATGAAATTCAATCAACATGCCTACTTTAGAGACAGAAGTAAGTCTGAGTACAAGCCCCAGAGTCTAAGTTGTCAGTATTAACCCAGGTTGGCCTCCAAAGAGCAATTCCTAAAAATACAAACATGCCTTTATGATTTTGGATGTTTTATTATTGGCATGAGAAAAAATAATAATTTCTTTGTCAACTGTGCATTAGAAAGCCCATGGTTAATATAAATATTAATCAGTGTTATAATAGTAACTCCAGGGATGATGGTAATTGTGTAACATATGATGCAAGCATGATGCCTCAATTAATGTGTAAATATGTAGTTAATGAAGGATACAATCACTTAACAAACCATTTGCATACTCACAGTTTCAAAATGTCAGGGCTATAAAACCATTAACTTTCAAATTTTCCTTTTGAAAATAAAAACACCCATTTTATATTGGAGCCTAAATTAAGACATGTTATTGTGACAAGGGAAAGAATAGAACTGAATTAAGAAAGAAAGTAAAAAAAAAATATGCATAATGCTATCACTGTCTGTGCACCCCTTCCACAACATGTTGGTGATTCCAGGCAATGTCTAGTTCATGCATAGAGTATTGGTTTTAATGAAAGGGTACAACTATACATACAAAATTACAACTTAAAAAACAAACAAACAAACAAAAAACCTTCTAACACTATATTATAAAAAGTATTTGACTATCAGAAAACAACTATTCATTTTCAAAATATTTTAAATGGCAAACAATTTTCCATTATATGGGTGAACACTAAACTAATCAATTGTCTCCTTACTGTTTTTATTTCCGAATGTTTAGTGATAAGTAATGTGCTAGTAATGCCTTGTAACATTATTTTTGTGGCTCTATCCTATCTGGCTTCCTCTGAGCTATCATTGGGCAGAAATATGACACAAGTACACCTAGCTAGAAGAATGTGTAAGAAAATGGGAAACACGATAGTCAAGATGAATTTGAAACAATTATAGTACAAAAATCTAAAATCTATATAGATACTATTTCATTTTTTTCCTAAACATTAATGTTTGCAGTGTACAATTTTGAGGTAGAAAAATTTTTATTCCTTTGTATTTATTTTTCCCCTGCCTATGTGCCTTATAATTCAAAGACATTGCAATGGTGTTACCAAACTCAGGTTCAGCTGCTTGCAACTCAAAAGCCAGTACTCAAGAGGCAAGTGTTGGTAGAAAGTTGCTTTAATCAAAAGCTGTCAATATGGGAAGAAGGTGGACTCATGTCCAAAACCAACCCCAAAGATTCTGCTGAGCCTTGACAGTTTTTATAGGAAAAAAATGGGAAAGAATCTTAGTGAATCATCAAGGCAAGAGGTCAAGATCTGTGTCATTTTCCATTGCATGCAGGTTGGCTGACATCTCATTATCTTTCTTCAGGTATTATCTCGTTTCATGGTCTGCCTGCAGGATTGCTAAGGGGGCTTCTGGGGTTAGACAGCTAGTTACTTTTTAGCTACTTAATTCTTCATTCCTACTTCTTGTAATCTAGGAAAAGAATAAAAAGGTAGGGCAAGGCATTGTGTGCATTCAGTACAGCATAAATCAGGAGTTAGGTTAAAGTTTACCTAGTGATTTCATTTGTATAATTAAGGTTTAAGGGGGACAGAAATAAGCAAACAGTAATGGGACAAAAGAGCTGACTACAAATCCCCACTTGTCCAACATCATTCTGTTTCTATGAGATTGGGGCAAATGTCCATCTTCTGTAACTTCATGCTGACATAGAGTTCTATATTTTCAGAGTGGAAGATGCCAACATGTGTCAGTAGCATATCTTTGCTGACAATTTTAGTTGCCCACTTACGTACATGGACAGAGCAAGCAACAATTATTTTGATGCCCACAAATATACAGATTATTAGGAGCAATACTGTTAATCCCATTCTCTTGAGTCCAGCTCTAGGAACTGTGTTAGCCATAGACTCAGTACTGCTCAAGGTGGAGCAGCTTATGTCATGGCTGCAGTCTGGTCATGATGTAGTTAGCTTTTTCCCTCTGGTGGCAGTTATAGTATCTGTAAAACAACTCAAAAATGTGCATCAGACACTGAAAGATTCTGTGACTCTATTGTCCTAATTATTAACTGCCTAAGCCTGCTCTTTTGTGATTCAGAGAGACTTGGGAAACTTCTGCTTTTCTACAAATAAAAGGCAGATGTGGAAGGGCCTTTGCACTTGGGGTGTCCCCTGCAGTGTTCTACTCAGTTTCAATGGTATGTTGACATATTAGAAAAACTATCCTGGAGAATAATGGGTTTTTAGAACTAGTATATGTATAATCTTTTTCATAAATTATAAATAATATTTTCTAATACACCATTGATTTTTTTACTTCTGTTCCTTATATTTTTTATCTTTTCCTTTGGAAACATTAGCTTTTGGTATACAGTTCTCTTTAGCATGTCTAACTTACTCCTTCTCATTAACCTAATTTATTTTTACTTTTTTAAAAACAAGTTTGCTTATCCATATCATTTCTCTGCAATATTATATTTGTTATTTGTCTCCAAATTGTATTGTAATTCCACTTTTGTTGCTGTTGTTTACTTTCTTCACTATTCTTCCTTTTTAGTTTCCCTTTTAAATTTATTACTTAATCTAATTGTCTTAATTAGTCTATTTTCTCTATTTTATGTTCTGCTTCTGATTCAGGGGGACAAGGCTGTATTATCATCTATTTGGTATATCAGTTTTCTGTGTTTTTCTTCTGAAGTTTCTATTGGGTCATATTCAGAGATAAGATCACCCCCCAAATCATGAAGAAGTTTTAATTTTCCTCTTTTTGTAACCAGAGAGCCAATGTTGTAGCTGCTCTCTTTTTTGTTTTTCCTCATCCTTAAAGAATGTCCAGACAACAGATTTGTCCAATGCTTTAATATGAATGGATTGCTCTTTTCTGTACACTTGTGTTTTGGATAAGGTAAAGGATGAGTAGGTATGAAGAGTCCCCTGTCTGTACTAGATATTCACTATAATTCTTCTGTTTTTCTGGGCATTTCTCAGGGTGTAAAGCAAACAAGTCAAAAACAAACTACAGTTCCCTTCCTGAATTTCTATAATACCTTCCCCTTTCTTCTAGTCTCCTGGTTAACCTACACAGCCTAACCCATGCAGGGATGCAACATTATATTACCAGCACCAATTCACTCAATGGTCTAGTGGCACCTTGTTTGGGGATGGCAGCCATGAACACAACATTATCCTTGATTTTCCCTATCAAATTTCCCCACTTGTTCAAACATGGAGAGTCTGAGATAGGATTGGGCAAGAAAAATTAATAAGATTAATTTTGAATAAGTTTTTCCTTCAGGTAGCATATAAGCATCAATTGCTATCATTTTCCCCTTTAAATATGACAATTCTTAATATTTCTTTGGTTATAATTTTTCCTATTTACTTAATGAGCATTTTTATAAAATCTGGTCTAGGCTAAATTAGGAACTCCTACTGAGATACCAGTTTAAAATAGAAGCTCTCTTCTTAACTTCTTCAGTTTGTCTTAAATATCACTGTGTGGTTTCTACAACGTGATTTGCTTTCTTACTAGAGTTTTTTTCCTATATATATATTTTTGTTGGTGGTGCTTTATAGTGAAGGAAAACTGCCAATTGAGGGAAAAAGTCATTTGCATTTTATAATGTTAAAATAGCAGATGCTTAAAGACCAGAATGTTAGTTAACATTTAGTATGTTTTTAATCAATTATGATTTTAAATAATTTTTGGAATTAGATTAAAAGTATAATAATTAATAATTAAAATTATTTTCTAACACCTATTTACACAATCAATATCATTTAAATGGCTTAGAATGATTTATTAATGTAAACTTTGACTACCTTGTATTTTATGTATTTAAAAACACACTTTCACTTTACTGAATTATTCACCAAGATAAGTATGAAGAATAATCTTAACATCTTCATATTCTAGATTTCAATCTGCATACCAAAGCTGAATTTATAGATTTAAGCAATTCCTCAAAACAATCCATCCAGAGCATTCTTTCAGCTCTGTAAATAGTAGGAAACATACAAGTTTACCATATATAAGATTATAAGGTTCCCAAAGTTTATTAGATTGTGCTTGTCAATTGAAATAAACCTAGGAAGCAATAATAAAGCAGAAAACATTTATTTGGGGTCAAAGAATTGCAATCCCTGGCACACAGATTAGGGTAGAAGCTCAAATATAGTCCTGCTAGGGAGTAAAAGTCAGGGGCTTTTAAAGGCAAAGAAGGGAGATTTGCATTGTAAAGAATTTTAATTGGAGTTGGAGGCAGAAGCTAGTCTTGGCTAAATGAAATTGAGTGCTAAGGCTATCGATAGAGGGGAAGGAAAGAATCTGTTGCTGTGACAAGTTACAGCTGTTATTTCAGAGTCCTTGGAATATTTGTCTTTTGAGAAATTCCAAAGATCATGGTTCCACCTGGTGAGGATGTGTACAAGGTCCACTCCATAATGGCCTCTCAGCTTCATGTTAAAACCCCTTAACAAAAGTGACTTTATATTTTATCTCACATTCACATCATCTTTCCATCAGCCACACCCATGCAGTTTAACAAGCCATGAAATATAAGGTTAGACATCTATAATTACGTATAAGAAAAAGTTCTTAATATTTAATAGAAGTATTTTGTTTTATCATTTTTGTCTGGTAGTGCAGTGTTTTACATTATTTATTTAAGCTTAGATTTGCATTCATTTTACAGTGCTACCACTTAATATGGCTTATTTTATCCTACATCTTGAAGTCAGAAATTTCTCTAACTGGCAAAATTTGGAAGGCATGGAATATCTAAAAATGTCTGTTACTTGTCCTCTTCTGTTTTAGACTATCAGGATCTATTATTAATATTTCTTTCTTAAGGAATTTCTGTAGTACTTTCTTGCAGTTACTCATGCTATTGAATTTTTGTATTTCTATCGGTCAAATAAAATTTATAAAAATTTTGTGTTGGAGTACAGAATTAGTTCCTCTTACTGCAAGTTGAAAGTACCCTTACTGTTTTTTGAAGAGAGTTTGTGCTAAAATGAGGTCCTGGGGGGTTTCTGTTTTTGGTGTGTGTTTATTTATTTATTTATTTTCTACTGCAGGAAATTAAAGAGCAGGAAAAAAACCCAGAAAATATTATTAGACTAAAGTTTTTTAGCCCAGTTTTGCACCTATCAGAGGTTTATATCATTTGACCTTTAGTTAAATACTCTGAGCCTCCAGGAATAAAGGCTGTACAGTAGCATTAAGTATTATTGCTCTTACCTTCATCTTCTAAATGCAATCTTTAAACTACTTAAGATTCACCTCTCACTCTTGGACACTTGCTTTAATACCTCTGTAATTGTAAAGAGGACTTTGATGAGAGTATTAAGGTTTCCCCAGCTTCTGAGTGAATTGCCTGTTTAATAGTAGATAAGCAGACTTCAAGAACTATTGAGATTATCAACATTCAGTTTCCTCCGATTCCTTCATTTTCTAATTTATTTAAAATTCATCTCTTCCTCACTACTGTGAAATCATACAAGCAAATACTAGTATAAGGTGGAAGACAGAATGACTTAGGAAACAAATTCCATTTTTAACTCCATCATTAACTTTGAGTAAGATCTTGAGAAAAATTACTTAATCACCTGCAGAATGGGGGGATAGCCCCAGAGACCATCTAAGTTGGAATAGTGGGATTATTCTACAATGTGTTTAATGCCTCTTATGTATCTAATTATCTTTTCAGTGATTTACTGACACTTAAGAGTAAATATGTTTCCTGTCTATGTGGAGTTTTAGATATAGTTTTTGTTTGTTTGTTTGTCTGTTTGTTTTTCTTTTCTTTTTAAACTACTTCCCATATTTGAGAATTTTAAGTACAGTTTTTTTTTCTTTTTAAATTACTTTCTATATTTAAGAAAAATGCATTAGAAAGAAAGAGAAAATAAAATGTAATTCCAAGCTGCTTAAATTTGATTTTTTTAGTATGTGTTGTCATCTGACTTTAATATTAATAGAATATTATTTTCTGAGACAATGAGTACACTATGAGAATTATCACTAACAGATCATGTGTGCATATTTGATACATCCACTACTGTAAGTGTAGATACTTCCTCTGTGTAACTCAGCCCAAAGAAAGACTTGGGCAATAAGTAGCCCTTATTTTTTTAACTCCCAAATGAGGAATGAGCTTCACTTGTTGCCCAAGGAAAGGAATACAGCGGAACAATTTTAAAATCCACCTAAGTAATTTCAAGGCAGTATTTTTAGATATTCAGGAAACAATACAGGGAATAAGTGCTTTATTAAAAACAGAGAAACAAAAAAGGAAAGAAAAGTTGTTTAACCAGAAGCTGTTGGATATGTCACCTGCATTTTATTTTAAATTATTTTATGTTGCATGATGGAAGTCAGAGAACTGACACAGTGTAAGAGGTCAAGCTTCCTCTTTGTGAACTCTTTCTATACTTGGCTGTTTTTGTGATTAGTCTGCATGTTTTCCTTAACACATTTACTTAAGTCAAGGCTTCTATGTAATCCATCAGCATATACCTGTCCACCACTGAAAGGCTGAAACTGTTTGGTTATGTATAATACATATAATTTCTGTCATGCTATATTTTTTTCTCCTAAGAATGAGGCACATTAAGAACAGTTGCAAACTGATAGCCCTACTACACAAATCACAAACCAGATCAGTCTTTTCTTTTATTATCAAAGCTGAACTTCAAGAACTTGATATGTGAAAAATGTCCTATTTCACCTCTACTAATTTTAAATTTACTTTTATCATTTGTTTAAGAAATAAATTGATATTTCAATCATTGTGACTCACAGTTCTTCAGTAGATGTTTGGAGATAGCATAAGAATGGTAGTAGTGTCACTCAAATGATGATATATTGAAGCTCCAGTTAAGAAACAAATCTAGAATGTAAGACGGTGCAGGTGTAATGGAAAACAGTATGGAGATCCCTCATAAAATTAAAAATAGATGTACCATGTGATCCAGCAATTCCACACTTGAATATTTATCTAAAAGAATTTAAAGTAGAATCTTGAATAGATATCTGTACTCCCATGTTTGTTGAAGCCTTATTCACAATAGCCAAGATGTGAAAACAGCTTAAGTGTCCCTTGATGAATGAATGATAAAGGAAATGTGATATATGTATGCCACAGAATGTTATTCAGTCATGAAAAGGAAAAAAAATCCTGCCATTTGCAACAACATATGTGAAACTTATGCAAAGTGGGTATTATGCAAAGTGAAGTTAGTCAGACAGAAGAAAACAAGTACTACATAATGTTCACTTATATGTGGAATCTAAAAAGAATAAACTCATACAAACAGAGAGTAGATTAGCAATTAACAGAGCTGGGAGTTTAGGGAAATGAGGAGATTTTGGTCAAAGGGTACAAGCTTCCAGATATAAGAGGGATAAGTTCTGGGAATGTAATGTACAGCCTGGTAGTTATAGTCAACAATACTGTTTATGTATCTGAAAGTTGCTAAGAGAGTACATTTAAAATATTCTCACCATAACAACAGTAAAAAATTAAAATAGTAATTATGTGAGATGAAGGATGTATTTACTAACCTTTCTGTGGTAACCATCTAGCAATATACAATTGACCTTTAAACAACTGGGGGTTAGGGTCACCCACGCCTGAGCATTCAAAAATCCAGGTAGGTTCTTCTCTTGGTAACCACAGGGAATTGTTTCCAGGACCCTCCATGATGCATGGAAGCTCAAGTCCCATAGTTGGACCTCTGAATCCATGGTTCCACATCCACGAATTCAACCAACTGCAGATCTTGAAGTACTGCATAGTTTTGAAAAAAGATTTGTATATTAGTGGACCTGTGCAGTTCAAACACATGTTGTTCAAGGGTCAACTTTGTACATGTATCATATCGTCACATTGTACACCTTAAAATTTACACAGTTATATTTCAGTTGTATCTCAATAAAGTTGGAGAAAAGAAAGTAAAACTAAATTACAAATAAGGAAATATGGTATATGAATATCATAGAATATTAATCATCTTAAAAAAGAAAAGTTTGCTCATATGCTTCATGAATGAACCTTGAGTACATAAGCCAGTCACAGAAGGACAAATACTGCATGATTCCACTTATTTGGAGTATCTAAAGTAGTCAGACTCTGGAAGCAGAGAGTAGAACTGTGCGTGGTTGCCAGGGACAGGGGAAGGAAGGTTGGAGAATTGCAGTTCAATGGACTTAGAGGTTCAGCCACAAAAGATGAAACAGTTCTAGGGATCTGCTTGCAACATGTGCACATGGTTAACCATACTGTACTCTGGTAAGAATTTAAAGGGTTTGATTTCATTTTTCATGTTACATGTTAATAACACTTTTTTGAAACCTTGAGAAATAAATGGAAGTGACTTATGTGTTTCAGAAGCTGGTCCCATTTCTGATTCAGAGCTTTGTAACTTTGGGAAGGTGAAGAGAGGGCTTAAAAAATGGGAGACCCTAGATGCAGAATCTCAGCTGGTTGCTAACTTTCTCATTGAAAATCTTTCCTATTAATATATTAAAACATTTAAAAAACCTAGAAATTGCACACTCTGGAAACACTTATAATCTCCAGAAATTATAGATAATATGAGGTTCTGGAACCCTGAGAATGACCTTTCCCAGACTGTAAGCTGTTTATAAACTTTCACAATATTTTATATCACAAGAAATACTACGCATAGGCTTCTGGAATGAAACAACTTAGAAAAGAGTAGGGTATTGGACAAACATTAGCCAAATGAGGTTGACAGTGATTTCAGATGAAATTCTTTAACTAATTTTAAAAAGAAGTTATTAGTGAATAACTGAAAGAAAGAACACATACCACTCAGCTACAGTATGGGTTCACACAGATAGTCATCTCAGACTAATTCAATTTCTTATTTTAATAGGGTTAGTAGCTTAATTGATCAGGTGATATTAGAGACACTGTAGACAGGGTCTGGATTTCAGCCAGGTATTTGACAAGTTTTCTGACGTCTTCCTTGCTGACAAGATAAAATGAACTGGATTTAAGAGTGATTTCTGCTTGAAGAAAAGTTATGGTAATTTGTAAATAATTTTAAAACATTAAACTAATGACAATTATTTATTTATAACTCTTTATGTAGAAGCCACTACTATGTGCTTTACATACATGCTCTAATATTCTTAACCTTCATAATTTATTAAATATATGCATCCTTCAAGTTAGAAAAGTGAAGCAAAGGGAAGTTTAGTACTTTGTATTATACTTAGGTCATGTGGTTTATAACTGGTAAAGCCATAATATAAACCCAGTAAGTGTGACTTCAAAATCATACCCTTAACCACTATGTGATAACCACTTGACTTGTTCTGTACTTTTACACACTTTAATTAATTACAGCAATGAAACTATAGATGACATATTCAGCAGTTTTGGTATAACCTGTATCTGAAATATTTTAGATGATATAATAATTAACATTAGAGTTTGCCTCTTTGAATTAGAGCTTTCTATGGCCATAGTAACAAATTCCCATAAACTTAATGGCTTAAAACAACTCTGATTTATTATCTTATAGTTCTGTAGGCTTGAAGTCCAACATGGGTCTCACTGGGCTAAAATTAAGGTGTCAGCAAAGCTACTTTCTTTCTGAAGGCTCTAGGGGAAAATCTGTTTTCTTACCTTTTCCAGCTTCTATAGACTGCCTGCATTCTTTGGCTCATGGCCCCATTACATCTCCAAAGCTAGCAATATTGCATTCCTCTGTGTCTATCTTCCATAGTTACACATTCTTGACTTTCTCCCTCTGTCCCCCTAATCCACATTTGTGACTATTACATTGGATTCACCCAAATAATCTAGAATATTCTCCTTATTTTAAGGTCAGCTGATTAACAACCTTAATTCCATCTGCAGACTTAATTCCCTTTACCATGTAACCTAGCAGAGTCATACATTCTGTGTATTAGGAGGATGTAGACAAGTTTGGGTTGACCATTGTTCTGTCTAACAGTTCTTCTAATTCTTTCTCTATAGAAAGAGTGAAATCTCTAAGGTATATACATGGTTTTGTCATTTGGTGAGCATTGTTTTTTTCTTCCCACAACCACTCTCATGAGCTTCTTAGTGCAATTTCTAGTTTAAAATATCCTGCTTAAAACCTGTTATTCTTATAGATAACCTTCAACCAAATTCATGGCTTATAAAATCGACAATATTCTGGAAGTTGAGAATTATTGAAGCTGGGTGATGAATATATGGGGTATTTACTACATTAGTCTACTTTTGTATATATTTAAATTTTTAATAATAAAAATTAAACTCAGGGATTTTATTAGACTCTATAATAGTCATATAATGAGAACAATCTAAAAGCTGATGTAATACGTACTAAAATAGTAGAATTTTAATATATAGAACAAGAGAGCAAGTATTCCACAGTATATAATGGATAAACAACCATTGATTTATGATATCCACTTTTGATTACTACAATAGAAAGAAATATAGACAAACTGGAACATATTCATAGGAGAGTGGCTAAAATGATACATGGGTAGCAATCTACATAAATTTGGTTGAAGAAATACTGACCTTGGTCAAAAAAAAATCTGGCATAATATTATCAAGTATTTAAAGATCATTACAGTAAAACATAAGTAGGTTTATTTTCCCTGGCCCTTGATAAGACAAATATTTAGCGACTTCCCTGGCAGTCCAGTGGTTAAGACTCTGTGTTTCCACAGCAGGGTGTGTGGGTTTTATCCCTGGTCGGGGAACTAAGATCCCACATTCCAGGCAGCACGGGCAAAAAACCCCAATAAAACAAACAAAAAAAACAACAATATTTAGTAGATCCATGGGAAGAATTATGGAATGTATTTTGGTTATCTATATAATTTGAGTTATCCAAAGATGAAAGAGCTGTTTTGAATGACAGTGATTTAGCTGACCTCATGAAGAGGATCCAAGCAGTAGTTTGTTTGTTGGACTTCAAAAGGTTTGTAGTTTCTTCTAACCTAGGCTTAAAATTCGGTAATGGATGAAACTTTCACACTTTTAGTTTGTAACAATCTCTAAAACCGTACAACACATTCTACTTGATTTCTCAGTTTTACAGAGTAACGTTTGTCTATTATAATCACACTGAAGTGTTTGGACAAGACAAGTGAAATCTCATTGCTTTGAGCCAAATTTACAAAGGGCACAGTACGCATCTTACTTGATTGAGGGCAGAGGGTAAGGACTAAAATACCAAGCCCATCAGGGTGCTTATGGGAGGAAAAATCCTATACTTGCCAAATGATATTAGGCCAGAAATTGGTGGAGTCCATATGGAATACACTACCTCCTAACCTGACCTCTACAAACTGGTGAAGTAAGATACTGTGGGTGGGGAATCTCTATCCTCCCTATGTACCTGAGTCTTTCCTCCTCAGCTGTATTGGTATAACTGTCCCCTTGGCTCCCACTAGATATACCCTGAGACTCATAGTTTTGGCTTTTTACTTTTCTTGCCAACTCTTCTCATATACCTTTATGCCATTTAGGGAAAATCTTTTTTTAAGTGACATTTAGTGCTCTACCACTGTGATTTTTCAAAGCAATCTCAGTCTATTGCTAGGAGATGCTTAATGAATGAAAAACATATTTCAGGAATGCCAGTCAAGCATGCACAAACATACATATGGTGAATTTTTAAGTTCCTTCCAGCTGTCATAGGACAGTACTACATGCAAAGAAGATATTTTTCATTTAATGTTTAAATTCCTCACTTGTATATAAACTTAATAGTTTTCTAAATGTTTGTCAGGTATAATCTCTTTTGATCCCTATAAGTATTGTTAAAAAAGAAAGATGTCGGGAGGAAACTGAGACATAAGTGTCTTTGTTCAAGGTCACTTTGCTGGTTAAAAGTCAGAAGGGCTTTAGAGGTGCAATTATTGTAACATACTCATCCCTCTAGACAGGAGGAAAACCAGGCTTTGAACCTTAGACTTCTAATTATAAGTTCAGTGTTCTTTTCACTATGCCATATGACCTTTCCAAATAAAATGCCTCAGCTTTCCAACATGGTAATTAGCTTTCAGTGTGACTCTGAGGCTTTCAGTGCGACTTCTAGGGGAGAGAGAGAGAGAGAGAGAAATCCCAAGTGAAAAACTTTCATTAACCCTAGTAAATGAATTTGATTTATTTTTCTTATGGGTCTAATCAGAGTTGGAATTAATCTGAAATGAATAGCTATAGTTTTCTCATCTTTAGTTTGCCATATAGAGCTACTTTAAAAAGTACTCAGTGACATTTTAGAGTAAATATGTCAAGCAAATGTAAATGTAATTACACAAGTCATATATGGTGTGAGTCATTTGTAAAGTTCACTAGGAATGAGCTATACTGCACAGAATCCATTTGTCCCTTAAGAAAATGAGATCATCTGCTTTAACATATGAAGGAAGAAATTTAACCATGCATTAAACCCAGTCTAAGATAGAAAATATCCAAATTAACATTCTCCAATGGTTTGGGTTCAAATAATCTAACCATGAGGATATTCCCCATTAACTCATTTCCTGACAAAGGTTGGTAGAGAAAAAGAATGGAAAATCTGAAGAATATTTATATAACTTTTAATTTTTTGTGTGTTTGAAAGGGGACCTGAATAAAAGACAGATGGATGTCTCTTATGTTTAACCTCTTCATTATTTTGTGTCTCTATACTGTACATTTTCATAATATACAAGTTCTAATTTTTTTGTGGGATAATATCCAATTACCAAAACAATGATTTTCTTTATGATATAATTGGCCAGATCAGAAAAGATAGGTTAAACTTATAATGAACTAAAAAAAAAAGTAATTTTCATTGCTATACAGATGTACTAAAAGCTGAAAATAGTAAAATTTATTTTCTAAGAAAATATGCTCTCTGTGCTACTGTTGTTGTCTGTAATTGGTTTTGAGTATAATTTTGCCAAAAAGTGAAACTATAGAACAATGAGGTACATTCCACCTTTTAGAAGATTATTTCAAAATATACATTTTGAATTGTTCCTTCTGCCCTGCCACGTGCTTTGCAGTTAATAAGTTGCTGGCCTTGTCTACTACATTTCTTTTTTTTTTTTCCTTTTTTGCGGTATGTGGGCCTCTCACTGTTGTGGCCTCTCCTGCCGCGGAACACAGGCCCTGGACGCACAGGCTCAGCGGCCATGGCTCACGTGCCCAGCCACTCCATGGCACGCAGGATCCTCCTGGACTGGGGCACGAACCCGCGTCCCCTGAATCGGCAGGCGGACTCTCAACCACAGCACCCCAGGGAAGCCCTGTCTACTACATTTTAAAGAATAAACATCCTAGAGCACAGAATACTGATAGAGGGTGTGAAGCCATTATCTCAAGAACAAAATTCAATAAGGTGACTGAGGTGACTACCCACACCTCACCCTCTACCCCTAAACTCTAAATTTGGCCTCTTCTCCTCATGATCTTTGTTTGGTCTTGTTGAACCCCTTCATCCTTTTCAGAGAGAGCTCTCCTATCTCCTCAATGCTGGAAGACAAGGGTTATTTCAATCTCCCATGTTCCTCCTTGCTTCTTTTTTCCTTTCATGAGTTATTCCAGCAGCCATGTTTAGGACCCCCCCCCAAAAAAAAATATATATATATATACACACACACACACAAACACACATACAAATCTATATGAATGTGTGTGTGTGTGTGTATATATATATATATATATATATATATATTTAATTTTACAGTACAGTCCTGGAAGATTGGTTCCAGAATCCCCTGTAACTATCAAACTCCACCAATGCTCATGTCCCTTATATAAAATGAAATAGTATTTGCATATAACCTACGCACATCCTCCTGCATACTTTAAATCATCTCTAGATTACTTATAATAGAGAATACAATGTAAATGCTACATAAATAGTTTCTATGTGGCAAATTCAAGTTTAGCTTTTTGCAACTTTCTGCAATATTTTTTTTCAAATATTTCTGATCCGTGGTTGGTTGAATCCGAAGATGTGGAGCCTGCAGATATGGAGGGCAGCCTATAGTTATATGTCTACATATACTGCCTATGAAAAGATGCCCCCTTCCTTTCTTCCCTTGCTCCCTCACTTCCTCCCCTCCTTCCTTCCTTTCTATCTATCTTTCTTCTAGGTTTTAGCATGTTATATATTTTTATGGTGTAAAGCTTCTTTGAGACTCTGAAGTAGTCAATTTGGGAGATTTTCAGCAAATAAAAAGAATTTTAAAAACCGCTGGCTTGTTTTTAATTATTAGAATTATAATTTAATGATAAGGCTAGAGGATAATATGGAGCAGTAGTTGAAGTTACATTTAATACTTTTTTTCTACTTTGGTTGTTTTGCCTGTAACCCATATATTTAAGTTGGTTAACTCTTCTCTACCTAATGACATAGGTACTTCCTATGTAACACCCAATTTTTGAAAATCAGTTCTTTCCTGAAGCCTTAAAAGGAGGAGGATTGTCATCTTAAGTGTGGAGACTCCAATGAAAGCTCATCCCCAAAGTTGAATACATATAATCATTTTTTCCCAAGGCAAAACCTCCAAGAAAATCTCTCATTATCTGGTTTATCTCTTTATCTGTCTCTATCTTTATATATATATATATATATATATATATATATATATATTATCTGTCCTTTGATCTGGTGTCATGTTAACTTTGAGAGCCCTGGAAATTTCTAATGCCTGAATTTAATAGCAATCTTCAAGCTATGCACTATCACTCAGGTCGAGTAAAGGTGAGCACCGTTGTGGCCCAGCATAGAGAGAAATGCATTTGTAGATGCCTAGAGGCCTATGCCTTTTTATAGAACTGCTGAAGCCCCGCAAGAGGTACAATAGTTTTTAAATGTCCACTACTATTTATATAGTAGTAAGCCCCTTAAATCAATTTATATGCTCCTGATTTTACTTTCTGGAGCATTTTTTGCACGGTAACATAGCCTACAGAATAATTTTGCCTGATTATCAATTATATATTTAAAGTCTATTCAAGAACATTTACTGAGCTTCTATTGATTGCATCAGGCTATATTTGCTTCCATAACAAATTCAACAAATATTACCTTAGTGGCAATTATGGAGGAGACTGATCAATGCCTTGGAGGGAAAGGAGAATCAAAACATTATAAAGTATTACTCTCATTTTGCAGGATTTTATAATCTAATTTAAAAGTTGTAAAGAAATTTCTGCAGGAACAATGCAAATCAGTGTAGGTGGGTACTAAATGTGTGGCACAGAGAAGTGCTATGGAAGTTTTAAGGGAAGAGATTATTTATAGGCAGCCAGAGCTGCTTTTGCATATGTCAGGATAGGTTTAAATGGTCCATAGCAACCATTTTCTTTCCCCTTCCCTTCCTTTCCCCTCCCCTCTTTTACTTTTAAGACTTAAACTTTGTCTTTTGGATAGGTTGTGATTTCCATCATGGTAAGGATATTATTGTTTTTGCACATTCTTGATAATCTCTGTTTCCTCAGTGGCCCTCACAGAGCCTGGCACATACAGTGATACCCATGGTTAGGTGAATGGAAGCCACACACAGTGAAAGCCACCAAAAGCTTGTTACTCTTTTTTTTTTCCTTTCCAACCACACACACTGTCAAACTACCTGGATTTTGGTATTTTAGGGAAGAAAGAAGGACCAAATGACAGTTGTTTTTCTTAACTCATCTATGGCCCCCTTTACATATGTTTTAACAATTAAATACCTAGGGCTTTGGTGGATATTATAAATGGGTCATTATTACTCCATTAAAACTCCAAAAGCTAATTTTATGAAAGTAATATAGATAAAATACCCTAAGATCATGCATTTAATATAATAGCTATATTAGGTATTTTTTTGCCAAAATCTTCTGACATATTGTTATTTGGGTTCACTAATGTCACTTGGAAATTACTGATTGAGTATCTAAATTTTGTTTTTAAATACACTAGAAAAAAAATCACAGAGCCATAAAGTATTTCGCAACACCAACTTGGAAGTGTTTATGTTGATTCTTAAAAAAACTTCTATGCATAAAAAACAATATGGATAGTAAAGTGAGCACATTTATCATCCAGACACCATGACCTTTATTGTACCTGTAGTTTCTCCATGCTCCTCTGAAATCTGAGGTATTTTTTCCACAAGAACATATACAGAAGGAAGCCAAGACCTCATTTAAAATCACTAAATGAACATTAAAACCCTAGGGTTGCATCTCATCTAGATGCTCATTAACTTTTTTGTGATAGATTATTTGGTTTTCTAATATATAGAGTGGGCAACAGAAAAGTCACCTGTTTGATTGCCAGCAAGCTTCAATGTTGTATTATGTGTGTGTGTGTGTCTGTGTGTGTGCTTTCACATATGAAAGAAAGAGAAAAAGCAAAAGAGAACAAGAGTATGAGGGCTTTGGAAATAAAAAAAATTAACATTATTTCACCAGAGTGAACATACATGCTGCCAGAATAAACAAATTAAGGAGTCTCAAGCATTGTTAGCCTTTATTTTTAGGAGAGACTCAAAATACATATTTTGTGAGGTTCACTTCCTAAGAATTTTCTTATTACTGAAATAAATAAGAAGTAGGCATCTTGCATTTACCTTACCAAAAAAAAAAAAAAAAGTGCTGGTTTCAGAGCATTTATATATATATATATATATATATATATCCATATATATTCTGAATATATATGGACATATATTCAGACATATGTCCATATATTTTGTAAAATCAATGCATGAGATATATATATATATATATATATATATATATATAATCAGCAGTTTAAGAATCTCAAAAGTTGTGTCTATTTCTAAATGCCATCAGATATCGAAAGCAAAGCAGAAAACTATAAAAAAAAACGTTAAAGATTCCTACTGCTTATTTTATATATTGGTCTTGTTATTTTGTTTCTAAAGAGAATGCATAAAATTAGAACAGAACATTTTGCTTTTTATCCCTTTTAAACATTTTAAAAACCTTACATCTAATTCCCTGGAATGTCTTAATTCACTATTCATTTCACAGTTTTCTTAAATAATGACTCCCACCTAAAGTCTACACAAATCCCTGGCTAGGTGTGTGAGTGAAGGTGTTGTCCACATGAGACCTATATGCTTCCTTCTGCTAAAACCTTATCAAAATAAAAATAGGGTTTAGTGACTAACATTTTTACCATAATGATTATAATTCTAGCATAATAGACAACAGAGGGTAGAGGTCTATTTTCTTCAGACTGCTTGTTCACTGCATAAGAGAATCTAAGCTGTTTAAAATAAAACAGATGCTCTGAAAATTATTGGGCTTGTACGTAATTTATGCAGTTTTCCCATTAATAACATTTTCTATTTAACACATCCATTACACATTCTCAGCGTTAATTTAGACAGAAAAAATTTAACAGCTTCAAAAAGAAATCTTCCATTAAATTAAAGATATTGACTTTAATGGATGTCCCAAATAGACATGGAAATTAACAGGATGAAAAAACAAGTTGATTAAAAGTGGTCCCATTATAATTTGTTATGTCACATAGAATGAAAATATTAAGACAGAATTCACTAAAAAAATAGTGCCATGGAAAGCTGTCAAATCATAGAATCTTATGTAAAAATATGGCTTTCTACTGATCTAAATAAATGTATATCTTGAAAAAAATATTTGGTATTTACAAGGCTCACTTTGTTTTGATTGTCAAAGAGTTGGAAGTAGTGATCAACATGCTTGTTTAATGACCTCTTTTTAAAGAAACTCTGTGCCTTCTCAGGGCAGTCAGGGTGAATTGCTGCTTCTTTTGCTTCCCCCTTTCTCCTCTTTCTGCATCCCACAATTCACAAATAGCTATTATTATGTTCATTAGATTGCTTGAATTCCCTTTTAATGATTCATTCTTTTGGACCTTAAATTTTTTCAGTTTTTCGATCTTATTAATGTGTCAATATACCTGAGTCATCATGGAACAAACAGGTCAATAAAAGTCCCAGGCAGTAAGGATTATGCAACTGGGTGGAGGGGGGGGCAAGGAATGGGGTGGGGGGAAGAAAACTCAAACACAAATGAGAACAGGCACAATATAGGACGTGGGGTGGAGAAAGGGGTTTAATAGGGTGAAAAGGAAGGTGAGTGGAAACAAACTATTCCTCCTTTACTATGTTATGTCTAGTTTAGAAATTTAACAGATAACCTTTTTTCATCCACTGATTCATCTGTTCAAACTGATTTATTGTATACTTATAATCACACTGGCCTTGTGTAGGCACTACAAGTATAAATATAAGAGAGTCCCAGTTCAGTCTAATGTGTAAAGGATTATAAATGTAAATTATTATATTGTAATGAATTTTAAATTATTCATTTACAATATACTTACTGAGGGTCTTCCCCACACAAGGTAGGAACTTAGAAAAGGAGGTTGGGAATGGTGCCAGAAATGTAAATGATCAACTACCAATGAGGACGAAGAATAACATGGGTTATGAAATGTGGATCCTTGATAGGCTCCTGAAAAGAAGCAGGCATTTCTTCCAGAAAATGTCTTAGTAAATTTTAATTCCACAGAGTCTTTTATCATATGTTTAATACTACACCAAACTAGAATTATCTTTTTCATTGAAAAAGATATTTGGAGGACAAGAAAACAAGGGTGACCTTATTTTCATGCCAGTCATCATGGGTAGACCTCAGTCTAAATAATATCCTTTTGGGGCTTGAAGAAAATGCAAAAGGATCCAATTTCACAACCTTCCTTGGCAACCTGAGAGCAATACCTATTACCTTTTCTATCTTTTTCTTCCAATTAAGCCCTAACTTTTCAATTTTCTAGGTCATTTTTCTAAGGTGTCCCTTTCTTTCTTAAAATCAGTGACCCAAATACATAACTTATTAAGACAGAGGATTTTACTTTTGCCCAAGTCTCTGCAGAGGTATGCAGATGAACAACTGCTGCCTGATCAGTCAATCCAGACATTTGCCCCAGTTCAGATCTTAAATCATCTTCCACTTTAGTGCATGCATGTGGCCAGATGACCATAACTTCTATGTCTCTCAACAATCACAGGTAGGAAAGACACAGCTAAATGGGTGTTGAAAACATGGTCTTTCTTGAAGCCCCATGTTACTTAGTGAACAAGCAAAAAATTCAGAATTTAAGGAACCAGGCTTCAGGAATTTAGTTCAAGCTTTTCCCAATATATCGCTGTTCCCAAAGATAAAACCATCTTTTATTGTTTGATTTTTCAGTCTTTTATTGTTTGATTTTTGTTGAACGTTATACAAAATTTTATATAAAAGAGGTGCAAAACAAGTGCAGATTGAATAAAATGTCTTGTGCTTTGAAAGAAAAATAAATTAAGGGGAAAAAAAAAGCTTAACAAAGGTCCTTGCTTACAAGTGAGCTCTGTATAATCATACCCTGTATAACCAAGCATATTTTCTCTCTTTAAGTGATTATCAGCAATTGGTATATTTGAATTTCATTTATATTTGTAAATGGTACTGACTTAGAATGTCTAACAGACACTTTGATTCAGTAAGTTTTATATAATGACATATAATCTATTGTCTTACTTAGATCAGTGAATACTTGTCATTAACAATGCAGTGGGCTAATTGGTTTCATTTACCTTATTATTTCACCACCATTTCATAAATTATGAGTCAATCTAATCAGATCCAGGACCTCCTGTTTTGCAAAGTCTAGATAGACATTTAATCAACTAATCACACAAATATATAATAACACATTGTAATTGTCGGTTTGAATGATAAATGCAGGAAGATGTGAGAGCTTATTACAAGAAAATCTAATCTAGACGTAGGGAAAGATGAAGCATCAGGAAAAATGCCCCAGAAGAAATAAAACTTGAGCTGAAATATGGAAAACAATTAAAAAGTAAGGAAATGGGAAGAGGGAAATAATTGCAAATGAAGAAATCAGCATGTGGAAAAATTTAGTGGATCTCAAGCTTTAGAGTGCATCAGAATTACCTGGAGGGCTTGTTAAAACACACAGTTCTGAGCCCCATCCTAGAGCTTAAGATTCAGTAGGCTTGGGGTAGTGTCCAATAAGTTACACCAAGCACATTTCTAACAAGTTCTCAGATGCTGCTGCTGTTGCTGGTCTGGAGCACGTTCTTTGAGAACCACTGGCTTAGAGAAATTGAAGGAAGATCATTATGGCTAGTCCCCTGTGATTATGGAACAGGAGATTGAGGAGACAGAAATGTAGGGAGAAGACAGATGATTTAAGGCTTTATAAGATGTTTTTTCATAGTTTTAAGAGTAATTGTTATACCTTAGTGGATTTTAAGCAAGTAACTGATTTGATCACATTTGTCTGTTAAAAAGATCACTGGGTTTATCTGTGCAGAAAGAATTGGAAGGGAAGTGAGAAGAATACATGGTAGAAGAGAAGTTAGGAGCTTATTCTGGGAGTTCAGAGGAGAGCAATGGCAGGGTGACAGGAGTGACAATGCAGAGACTGAGAGAGATACAAGAGATATATAGGAGGGAAAATCAATAAGACATGAAAATAAGAAATAAGAAAACCAATATAAGAGTATTGGAGAGGGATGAGTCAAGATGAGTCCAAGAATTCTGCCTCTATGGTACCATCCAGGGAAAAAAAATCCTGGAAGAGGGCCAGGTTGGAGGTGGAGGTGATGAAAGGAATGGTAGAATTAGGATATTGAGGTTTTGTTTGTTTGTTTGTTTGTTTCAGTGGAAATGTCAAATGGGCATTTGTATATATTTTGACCTGGAGCTCAGATGAAAAGTATGTGCACAAAATACAAATTTGAAAGTCTTTGACCTATTGATGGATTTGAAGTTTTGTGTATGGATCAAATCACCTAAGATTAAAGAATACAGTGAGAACAAGAAAAGGCCTAGAACTGAGTTTAAGTAAATAAAACTTGACAGAAAAAAAGAAAAAAAGAGCTGATAAAGAAAGTTGAGAGGTTGTAGGAGGAAAAAATATAAAATTGCTGCTTCAGATGCCTAATCATTTTCATATGGACTTTACCAAACTGACCAGGGCAAACTGGAATATATTGTCTCTCTACATTAGTGATATGTTAGATCTTCTGGATTAATGTTTTAAGTTTTCTGCCCTTTTATTTTCAATAATTTCTGGGGAATTTCTTTGAGAGTAATTAAAGCACTAAAGAACTTATTGGAAGATTTATATGGGGACAATTGTTTCCTGGTGACTTTACTGTACAGAGATCTCAAGGAAAACAGGGTGTGCATTTGGTGTGGGGAACTCTCCTTTCACCAAATACCATTCCTTCAATGGTTTTGCTTGTTTGTTTTCTCTGGATAGTGCTTTACTGAACAATCTTCAAGTCTCCAACCTATTTTCAGGGAGTAGCTTGAGAGAAGAGGGAGAAGTCTCTGAGTTCAGCATGTCAACTTACCCCATGTTTCAGCCTGATGCCTTCTCCCTGTACTTGACTGGGTCTGGTGTCCTTCAGATTCAGAGCCTCTGTAGTTCTATTGATCTGTAAAATTGTCCCTTTGTTTCCTGCTTTCAGAAGAACTAGACCTTTCAAACATAATTTTAGTCTCCCACTATCCACTAAATTTCCGCTGGACCTTCTCCAGTGATGGGTGGGACAAAGCAACCCTTCTTATCAGAATGCCCTCTGTAGACCCTTGAAGTGTCATTTCCTCCACTCTACTATATCATTTACAACTCCTTTATCATCTTTATTGTCCAAAATTCTGTTGGAATATTATTTTGGTCCTAATGTCTGCTTACATTTTGACAGTTAAATCTTATTCCATATTAAGTTAGTTTTGGAATACAACATTAGGTAAGATTCTTCATTTTCTTTCTGCTAAAATGATCATTTGTTCTAATATAATATATTTAATTATTCATTATTTTCTTATCACTTTGTGATTCTAAGTTTTTATAGACTAAAGATTTATCTTCACTTCATTGGGTTTGAAAAGCCTTTTCTTAAGGTTCCACATGCTTTAAATAAAATGTAATTATATATAAAACTATGCAGAACATTGATTTGAACATGTTACTAATGCAGAAGATATTACTGTACTGCTTCCTTCTCAAATATGGTAATTAGAGTAGTTAAAATACAACTTTATAAATATGCTGAGTAGACAGTAGAGGAAAGCTTTACATCTTATATCATTGTTTCATTTGTTCTCTGTTGCATTAAGCAGAACCTCTCTTTTGTCCTTTTCTTAACATATTATGATGACATGACTTCCCTTTTGATTTTAAGGCTTTCTCAACTTATAAAAGCCATTCACTGTGACTTCTCTTGGTGAATGGCTTATTATATTTTCCTGTTGTTTTACCATCTTTGAAAACAAATAAAAATGACACTTCTAAACACTCCACTAAAACAAATTAGATTTATTCTGAAGAGTTCAGTGAACAGCATTTTGAATGAGATCCATAAGGGTTTTTTAATTAAATGAATTTAGTCATTTCATAGAGGCAGTTCTCATTAGTAGAGCAGTATTAAGATGACCGTTTCCTTCTAATTGTGTTCTGTGTTTATATAAGGGGGCTTATTTTAGGATTGGTTTGAAAAGATTTATATCTACTCATGTCTGGATGCCTAGTGCACATTTGAAAGATAAATATTATTATTTTCCCAATGACAGTAGTCAAATAGTCTCAACAAAAACAAAACATTTTTCCCAGTAATTTGCTGTTATTTTATTTGTATTGGGTAATAGAGAAATTAGATTTTATATATTGTCTTTTATTAAACACTTGGCTTTCATTTTATTTCTTTACCTTCAGTTATGTGTCTTCAAAATGTGTCTCCTAAAAATTCATATGTTGAAACCTGAATCCCCAGTGTGGCTGAATTTTGCATGGGCCTATAAGGATATAATTAAGGTTAAATGAAGTCATAAAGGTGGACTGATCTTAAATAGTTAGGGTCCTCATTAGAAAAGGCACCAGAGAGCTTGCTCGTTCTCTCTTTCTCCACATGAATGGACTGAGGTAAGGCTGTGGGAGGGAAAGGCTGTGATCTACAAGCCAGGAAGAAAGTCCTCATCAACCATATAGGCATCCTGATCTCAGACTTCCAACCTTCAGAACTATGAGAAAATTAATTTTGTTGTGTAAGCTACCTAGTCTGGCATGTTTATGGCAGCCTGAGCAGATTAATATACCTCCTTTTATATAATTCTAAAATGTTAATATTCTGAGTTGCTATCAGAGTAGGTATGTAAGTATTATGATGAAATTTCATAGAAAAATGTTAAAGAAGCATGAGCTTAACATATCTTTCTACAAGTTAGAACCTTCATTACCTGAAGGTCTTCCTTTGTATAGATACCATTAAGACAAGGTACCAAGAAATAATGGAACATTCTGTAAGTGGAGCATGAGATTCCAGGAAGAATTATCTAAGTCTGAAAATGTGTATGCAATGGACTTCCTTCTTTAGGGTATAAAGTGGTAGGGTAAGGAATAAATTTATAGTGAGGAAAACCTAACAAACACTACTTCAGTCAGGTAATTAAGGATGAAATCATCAGTGATAAGTCATTTTAATAGTAGGTTGTCTTGGTGTGATGTGATAAACCTGCCCAAAATCCATAACTACAGTCTGTGAGAAAAATATCAGACAAATTCAAATTGAAAGATAGTCTACAGAATACCTGATGAGTACTCCTCAAAACTGCAAAAGTCATCAAAGCAAGGAAAGTCTGATAACTGTCACTGTCTAGCAGAGTCTAAGGAGACATGAAAAATAAATGACATTGTATTATAGATGGGATTATGGAACAGGAAAAAAGGATATTAGGTAAAACCTAAAGAAATGCAAATAAAGTATGAACTTTAATTAATATTAATGTTTATTTAATGATTGTCTATTAGTTATGACAAATGTACCATACTAATGTAAGATGTTACCAATCAGGGAAATTAGGTAAGGGGTATATGGGAACTCTGAACAATACTGAAGCTTTTCAGTAAATCTGAATGCCCTTGAAAAACAAATGTTTATTTTAAAACTGTAAGTATATGAAAGGGATGCTATTTTTTTTTACTTGTTTTTACCCAAGTTCAGCAAGACCCAAAAACCAGGATAAAGAGCTTTCTCTCTCCAAGGATCAGTAATCCTAATACTGTTTGGAATCCTTCACAGACTCATTTATCCACTTTGCATCATAGGATCCTGTACCAGGCACCATGTGTATTAATCAGGAGAGGCTGGGCTTGGATATTTTAAAAAAGTGGATTAAAGTAATCCAGCTTTATTTCTTTCTCGTGTTTCAATTCCAGTTTGGGATACTAAGGGGATCTGCTTACTCATGGACCAAGGCTAAAGGGAACTTTGTATAACAGCACCAACTTAAATGAGATTTACAGGTTCAGCAGAACAAGGAAGGGTATCTTGTATATCTACCTTTTACTGCCTTAGTCCAGAAATGATGCCTGTTACTTTTTCTCACAGTCCATTGATTAGAATTTTTTCATATGGCAGTTGCCAGCTGCAAGGAGATTGGGAAAGTCATGGAACAAATGGAATATTTGGTCAGCAGTAAATTTACCACTCATTCTTATTTCCTCATTCTTTACCACTCTTTCCTTACTTTTATCCAATTTCTTTTCTTTTATTAATTAGTACTTCCAAAATATTTGGGAGCTCTTTTTATGAAACTGCTTAATCTTCAATACTCACAGTACTCTCAGTTCATTCTCTAGAGGAACTAGGAGCCCCAATTAGCTGCCAGTTTTCCACCATCTCCTATAGACTAAACACAAAACTCATGCTTCCTCCAATTTGTGCTTGTTTAATTCTTACCAATGGAAATAAGAAGAAACATGGAATGAGTATATGTGTGAATATACGAGATGATTATTTTAAAGTTATTGCCTAGTGATAGGGAAAATTACAAATTACACTATGGTTCATCTCCTGAAATTCTTACTCTAAGATTGTCTCCAATTCCAGTATCAAAAATTAGTATAAGGTCCCCAAGTGCATTTTGATCAAGTTTGGTGAGGCTTTATTTTCATAAGGAAGTTGTCTTCTTGCCTTCTAAAGTGAATAATTATAATTCTAAAAATCCACTCAGAAATATAAATGTCCAATCGCCTATGAAAATGTTATGTTTTGACTTGCATGTATTGCATCTGTGCTTACAAATTTAGTTGAATTAATTTTGCATCTTGGTACAAGCTCAGTTTGTATTTTCCTTTCTTAATAGAATCAAGAACTGAATGATAACAAATTAGAATCTATTTTATAATGTGGTAGTTAATGACTAATAGAAAAACATTTTGGCAGATTTTGGCAAGAAATGGTTTAATATCTAAATGCTGCTATCTATTTGTGTAGTGTTGTGTTATGAATCACAGCTATCCTGTAGAAATTCACTTTGGTAGAATATTATTCTGACCCCTAATATACAGATAACACTGCTCTCTACACTGAAAACAACACTTCAACTAACCAAACACACACACACACACACAATTTCTTGGCAGTTCTAATTTCTTTTAATGACAGGTCAAGAGTTAGAGAAAATCTAATGTAGGAAACCTGGAGAGAACTTTCATATTCACTTGTGCTCTGTTCATGTTTTTGATCTCTTCAGCCTCTTCTGTGCAATTTCAGATGAACATATTCTTTACCTGCATAACCTGTGCTGTGACCCATAACTTTGTAAAGCTGAATAGAAATTTACTTCTCTGTTAAAAATCAGACTGTTTCCCAATTTTCTTCATACAGAATTTTCTCCTGCTAGTACCAAAAGAAACCCTATGATCTATTAGGCTGATCTTCTTTTAATTCACATCTTAAACCTCCTGACACTCAGCTTTTGCTTGCTTCACCACTCTCCAAATAGAATGCCCTCTCCTTTCTTTTCTGTGTTTCTCCTTCGATTCCCAATAATTAACTGAAGAGTTATGACTCTGTTTTGACCTACAAAGGCTCTTGACGTGGGCTGTTCTATTGAACTTCTTTGTTCATCAAACCCATAGGTGTTATACATGGAAGGGGGTAAAAGTCAACTGATCACATTAACTTCAAATAGATTATTTCCTCTCAGTCTTGCAAATGATGTGAAACATGTATTAAAACTTGCTACATATTGGGAACTCAACATATCATATGCATTGTTTCAATACTCATATCTCTTTTTAAGAGAAATATTAATCCTGACTACTTTACAAGTATCTGAGATACGTCTTTGAGAGGTTAAATAATTCACTCAGTGTCACACAGCTATATAATGTGAGAGCCAAGATTTACATCTAAGCTTACTTGATTCCTAAACCCATATTCTTGGCTCCTGGCATATTCTGTCACTAACATTTTGAGGACTAACACTTTAGAGGACATTACCTTCTTTTTAAAAATTTTGTTTGTTTTTGGACTTTCTAATTAGTGCCAGATATCTCTGTGTTAATTTCTGGTCAATAACATACAAATTTAGTTATAGTAATTTTATTATATATTTTGATGTCTTTCTAGTACCAGCTCATCTTCCCTGCTCCTCCAGGACTCCTCCAAATCCCTGCTGCCACACGTTAGTTTTTTTTTTTTCCTACCCCAAATCTTCTTGAGAATGTTGCTTATATTATTCTTCTAGGCAAACCTTAAGAGAATTTGGTTTTATTTCAACAAAAACCCACTGAGATTTTTATTTGAGTTGTGCAACTTATATATTAAAAATGAGGATAGTGGGGACATGCAACCATCAATTTGCTCTATATTCAAGTGTTTTAATCATTTTCCTTAATACTGTATAAACAATGATTTAATAGTAACACAAAAGTTTACTAGTTTACTAACTCAATGCCCTGTATTTATTTTATTTAATTATTTTTGGTCAATTTTATTGTTGTTGTTGCTAATCTCTTATTTTCAAATAATTATCAAGTAAGAGAAAGTTGCAAAGATAGCACAGATATTTTTCAGATACCATTCATCCAATTTCCCCCACAGATTATATATTATACAGCTACAGCACAGTAGCAAAATCAGGAAAATGATAGCACCGTAAAATGTGGATATAGTTCTGTCATTTTATCACATATGAATATTCATGAAACCACCACTGCAATACACAATCAAGATACAGAACTACTTCATTACCATAAAGATCTCCATTGTGCTACCTCTTTATAGGCATGCCCAAACCCCTCACTATACCTAAACTCGGGCAAGCATTAATCAGTTTTCCATCTCTATAAGTTTGTCATTTTAAAAATATTACAAAATGGAAACAGGTAGCATGTAACCCTCAGAGATTAGCTTTTTTCACTCAGTACCATGCTGTTGAGAACTATCCATGCTGCTTCATAAAAATATTTTTTGTTCCTTTTTATTGATTAATAGTACTCCTTGATATGGAGACACTACACTTTGTTTAACATTTCCTGTTTAAAAGTAACACTTTTGTTGCTTTCAGTTTCTGGCTATTATAAATAAAATTGCTGTGAAAACTTAAGTATAGGTTTTTATGTGGATAGAAGTTTTTATTTCTTTGCTGTATATTCCCAGAAGTACAATTGATCTGTTGTATGGTAATGTATAGTTTAGTTTTCAAAGAAATTGCCCAGCTGTTTCATTATAGTGACTCTACCATTGTACCTTCCCATCAGCAATGTGTGAGAGATTGAATTTCTTCATATTCTCTACAGCATTTGGTATCGTCACTATGTTTAATTTTCTAATAGTTGTGTAATGACATCTCATTGTGGTCTTAATTTGTATTTTCCTACTGGCTATTGATATTAAACATCTTCTCACGTACCATTCATGAACTCTCCCACTATTTTGCCTATTTTCTAATTAGATTTTTTTCTTGTTGAGTTGTGTGAGTTCATTATGAATTCTTGATTGAAGTCCTTTATCAGATATATGGTTTGCAAATATTTTCTCCCAACCTATAGCTTTTTTTTTTATTATTCTCTTTACAGGGTCCTACACAAAACAGAAGTTTTTAATTTTGACAAAATACACTTGATCTTTTTTCTTTTCTTATATGGATATCTTTCTGTTGTCATGTTTAAGAATTCTTCACCATGGCTGAAGTCTCAAAGATTTTCTCCTACGTTTACAAAAGTTTTGTATTTTTTTGGTTTTTTATTTAAGTCGACAGTCCATTTTTATTTAAATTGTATTAGTTTTTAGATTTAGGTTATTTATTTATTTTTTTAATCTATAGGTATCATACTAATCCAGTACAATTTTTTGAAAAACCTATACTTCCTCCTTTGAATAGTTTTTGTCCCTTTGTCAAAAATGTGTTGGCTGTACTTCTGTAGGTCTGTTTCTGGATTATCTTGTTCTATTGATCTTTGTGTCTAACCCTTCACTAATATCAAATAGTCCTTATTACTGTAGCTTTAAAATTAGTCTTAAAATCAGATAGACTGATAATTTTTACATTTTTTAATTTTTTAGAACCGTTAGCTCTTTTATTTATTTTGCCATTCCATATAAATTTTAGAATAATCTTGTATATGTCTACAAAATAGCTTGCTCGGATTTTGATAGAAGGTCTGTTAAATGTCTATTTCAATTTACAGAAAATTTGTCTTTCCTATGTTGTCTTCCAATTCATGACCATGTTATGTTTTCCATTTACTTAGATGATCTTCTATTTTAACAGAATTTTATAATTTACAACATATAAAGGTTGTACATATTTTTTAGATGTAATGTAAGTATTTCTCTTTTTTGAGGGTTCGTAACTGGTATAGTATTTTCATTTTAAAGTTTCATGTATTCATTGCTAACATGTAGAAATGTAACTGATTTTTTTATGTTTATCATACACTCTGAGACATTTCTGAACTCACCTATAAATTCTAAAGAGGATTTTGCATAATTTTGAGGAGGTTTTCTAAGTAGACAATCAAATCTTCTGCATATAGAAATTATTTATTCCTTCCCAGTATATATGCTTTTTTTTTTTCCTTTTCTTACCATATCTTGTTTGCTAGAACTTCCATTTCTATGTTAAACTGCAGTGGAGAAACTGCATTTCTTTGCCATAGTCCTAATCTTATAGGAAAAAATATTCTGTCTTTCATCATTAAGTATGATGTTAGCTATAGATTATTTTGTAGATTTTTAAATCAAAATGGAGAAGTCCTTTATTCCCAGTTCTCTGAGAATTTTTATAATGAATTGGTGTTGAAATTTGTCAATTATTTTTCTGCATTGATTGTTAAGATTATACATATTTTTTCTTAGCCTATTAATATAGCTGGTTATATTTCTTTCTTTTTTTTAGATGAAGTGTAGTTGACATAATATTGTGTTACTTTCAGGTGTACAGCAAAGTGATTCAGAGATGTATATATATATATATATATATATATATATATATATATATATATACACACACACACACAAACATATTGTATATATTATGTATACCCTATATTAATTTTTTCTCACTCTCTTCCTTTATAGTTTATTACAAGTTATTGAATATGGTTCCCTGTGTTATTCAGTAATTTTGTTTTTCAGATGGCTAAAGTCTTTTATTATTTGTGCAGTAGACTTTTAGTTTTTTTTTTTTTAACAACTTTATTGGAGCATAATAGCTTTACAATGGTGTGTTAGTTTCTGCTTTATAACAAAGTGAATCAGCTATACATATACATATATCCCCATATCTCCTCCTTCTTGTATCTCCCTGCCATACTCCCTATCCCACCACTCTAGGTGGTAACAAAACACTGAGCTGGTCTCCCTGTGATATGCGGCTGCTTCTCACTAGCTATTTTACATTTGGTAGCATATATAAGTCCATGCCACTCTCTCACTTCGTCCCAGCTTACCCTTCCCCCTCCCTGTGTCCTCAAGTCTATTCTCTATGTCTGCATCTTTATTCCTGTCCTGCTGCTAGGCTCTTCAGAACTTTTTTTTTTTTTTTTTGGATTTCATATGTATGTATTAGCACACAGTATTTGTATTTCTCTTTCTGACTTATTTCACTCTGTATGACAGACTCTAGGCCACCCACTTCACTATAAATAACTCATTTCCTTTCTTTTCATTGCTGAGTAATATTCCATTGTATATATGTGCTACATCTTCTTTATCAATTAATCTGTTGATGGACACTTAGGTTGCTTCCATATCCCGGCTATTGTAAACAGTGCTGCAATAAACGTTGTGGTACATGACTCTTTTTGAATTATGGTTTTCTCAGAGTATATGCCCAGTGGTGGGATTGCTGGGTCATATAGTACTGCTATTTTTAGTTTTTTAAGGAACTTACATACTACTTTCCGTAGTGGCTGTATCAATTAACATTCCCACCAACAGTGCAAGAGGGTTCCCTTTTCTCCACACCCTCTCCAGGATTTATTGTTTGTAGATTTTTTGATGATGGCCATTCTGACTGGTGTGAGGTGGTACCTCATTTAGTTTTGATTTGCATTTCTCTAATGATTAGTGATGGTGAGCATTTTTTCATGTGTTTGTTGGCAATCTGTATATCTTCTTTGTAGAAATATCTACTTAGATCTTTTGTCCATTTTTGGATTGGGTTGTTTGTGTTTTTGATACTGAGCTGCATGAATTGCTTCTAAATTTTGGAGATTAATCCTTTGTCATTTGCTACATTTGCAAATATTTTCTCCCATTCTGAAGGTTGTCTTTTTGTCTTGTTTATGGTTTGCTTTTTTGTGCAAAATCTTTTAAGTTTCATTAGGTCCTATTTGTTTATTTTTGTTTTTATTTCCATTTCTCTAGGAGGTGGGTCAAAAAGGAACTTGTTGTGATTTATGTCATACAGTGTTCTGCCTATGTTTTCCTCTAAGAGTTTGATAGTATCTGGCCTTACATTTAGGCCTTTAATCCATTTTGAGTTTATTTTTGTGTATGGTGTTAGGGAGTGTTCTAATTTCATTCTTTTACATGTAGCTGTCCAGTTTTCCCAGCACCACTTATTGAAGAGGCTGCCTTTTCTCCATTGTATATTCTTGCCTCCTTTATCAAAGAAAGGTGACCATATGTGCATGGGTTTATCTCTGAGCTTTCTATCCTGTTTCATTGATCTATATTTCTGGTTTTTGCCAGTACCATACTGTCTTGATTACTGTAGCTTTGTAATATAGTCTGAAGTCCAGGAGCCTGATTCCTCCAGCTCCGTTTTTCTTTCTCAGGAATCCATTGACTATTCTGGGTCTTTTGTGTTTCCATACAAATTGTGAATTTTTTGTTCTAGTTTTGTGAAAAGTGCCATTGGTCTTTTGATAGGGATTGCACTGAATCTGTAGATTGCTTTGGGTAGTAGAGTCATTTTCACAATGTTGATTCTTCCAATCCAAGAACATGGTATATCTCTCCATCTGTTTGTATCATCTTTAATTTCATTCATCAGTGGTTTATAGTTTTCTGCCTAGAGGTCTATTGTCACCTTAGGTAGGTTTATTCCTAGGTATTTTATTCTTTTTGTTGTAATGGTAAATGAGAGTGTTTCTTTGATTTCTCTTTCAGATTTTTCAACATTAGTGTATCGGGATGCAAGAGATTTCTTTGCATTAATTTCATATCCTGCTACTTTTCCAAATTAATTGATTAGGTCTAGTAGTTTTCTGGTAACATCTTAGGGATTTTCTACGTATAGTATCATGTCATCTGCAAACTGTGACAGCTTTATTCCTTCTTTTCTGATTTGGATTCTTTTTATTTTTGTGTCTTCTCTGATTACTGTGGCTAAAACTTCCAAAACTATGTTGAATAATAGTGCTGAGATTGGACAATCTTGTCTTGTTCCTGATCTTAGTGGAAATGGTTTCATTTTTTCCCCATTAAGGACAATGTTGGCTGTGGGTTTTTCATATATGAACTTTATTTTATTGAGGTAATTTCCCTCTATGTCTATTTTCTGGAGTGTTTTTATCATAAATGGTTACTGAATTTTGTCAAAAACTTTTTTCTGCATCTATTGAGATGATCATGTAGTTTTTCTCCTTCATTTGTTAATATGGTTTATCACATTGATTGACTTGCATGTATTGAAGAATCCTTGCATTCCAGGGATAAACCCTACTTCATCATGTGTATGATGCTTTTAATGTGCTGTTGCATTCTGTTTGCTAGAATTTTGTTGAGGATTTTGCATGTATATTCATCAGTGATATTGGCCTGTAGGTTTCTTTCTTTGTGACATCTTTGTCTGGTTTTGGTGCCAGGGTGATGGGAACCTTGTAGAATGAGTTTGGAAGTGTTCCTCCCTCTGTTATATTTTGGAAGAGTTTGAGAAGGATAGGTGATAGCTCTTCTTTAAATGTTTGATATAATTCACCTGTGAAGCCATCTGGTCCTGGGCTTTTGTTTGTTGGAAGAATTTTAATCACAGTCTCAATTTCAGTGCTTGTGATTTGTCTGTTTATATTTTCTATTTCTTCCCAGTTCAGTCTTGGAAGGTTGTGCTTTTCTACGAAATTGTCCAATTCTTTCAGGTTGTCCATTTTATTGGCATATAGTTGCTTGTACTAATCTCTCATGATCATTTGTATTTCTGCAGTGTCAGTTGTTACTTCCCTTTTTTCATTTCTATATTGATTTGAGTCTTCTCCCTTTTTTTCTTAATGAGACTGGTTAATGGTTTATCAATTTTGTTTATTTTCCCAAGGAACAAGCTTTTAGTTTTATTGATCTTTACTATTGTTTCCTCCATTTCTTTTTCATTTATGTCTGATCTTATCTTTATGATATCTTTCCTTCTGCTAACTTTTTTTTTTTTGCTGTTATTGTTGTTGTTCTTCTTCTTTCTCTAATTGTTTAGGTGTAACGTTTGGTTGTTTATTCGAGATGTTTCTTGTTTCTTGAGATAGGAGTGTATTTCCAAAAAATCCCTCTTAGAACTGCTTTTGCTGCATTCCATAGGTTTTGGGTTGTCGTGTTTCCATTGTCATTTGATTCTAGGTATTTTTTGATTTCGTCTTTGATTTCTTCAGTAATTTCTTGGTTTTTTGGGAGTGTATTGTTTATCCTCCATGTGTTTGTATTTTTTACAGATGTTTTTTTCTCTAACTGATATGTAGTTTCATAGCATTGTGGTTGGATAAGATACTCGATACTATTTCAATTTTCTTAAATTTACCAAGGCTTGATTCGTTTTCCAGGAAATGATCTATCCTGGAGAATGTTCCATCAGCCCTTGAGTAGAAGGTGTATTCTGTTGTTTTGGGATGGAATGTCCTAGAAATATCAATTAAGCCCATCTTGTTTAATGTATCATGTAAAGCTTGTGTTTCTTTATTTATTTTCATTTTGGATGATCTGTCCATTGGTGAAAGTGGGGTGTTCAAGTACCCTGCTATGATTGTGTTACTGCTGATTTCCCCTTTTATGGCTCTTAGCATTTGCCTTATGTATTGAGGTGCTCTTACATTGAGTGCATAAATAGTTACAATTGTTATATCTTCTTCTTAGATTGATCACTTGGTCATTATGTAGTGTCCTTCTTTGTCTTTTGTCATAGTCTTTATTTTAAAATCTATTTTGTCTGATATGATAAATGCTACTCCAGCTTTCTTTTGTTTTTCCTTTGCAAAGAATATATTTTTCCATCCCCTCACTCTCAGTCTGCATGTGTCCCAAGGTCTGAATTGAATTTCTTGTAGACAGCATATATACAGGTCTTGATTTGTATCCATTCAGCCAGTCTATGTCTTTTCATTGGAGCATTTAATCCATTTACATTTAAGGTAATTATCAATATGTACACTCCTATTACAATTTTCTTAATTGTTTTGGGGTTGTTATTTTTGGTCTTTTCCTTCTCTTGTGTTTCATGCTTAGAGAAGTTCCTTTAGCATTTCTTGTAAAGCTTGTTTGGTGGTGCTGAATTCTCTTAGCTTTTCCTTGTCTGTAAAGGTTTTAATTTCTCCATCAAACTGAATGAGATACTTGCTGGATAGAGTAATCTTGGTTATAGTTTTTTCCCTTTCATCACTTTAAATATGTCCTGCCACTCCCTTCTGGCTTGCAACGTTTCTGCGAAAGATCAGCTCTTAACCTCATGGGGATTCCCTTGTATGTTTTTTATTTCCTTGCTGCTTTTAATATTTTGTCTTTGTATTTAATATTTGATAATTTGATTAATATATGTGTTGGCATGTTTCTCCTTGGATTTATCCTCTGTGGGACTCTCTGCACTTCCTGGACTTGATTGACTATTTCCTTTCCCATATTAGGGATGTTTTCAACTATAATCTCTTCAAATAGTTTCTCAGTCCCTTTCTTTTTCTCTTCTTCTTCTGTGACCCCTATAATTCGAATGTTGGTGCATTTAATGTTGTCCCAGAAGTCTCTGAGACTGTCCTCAGTTCTTTCATTCTTTGTACTTTATTCTGCTCTACAGTAGTTATTTCCATTATTTTATCTTCCATGTCACTTATCCATTCTTCTGCCTCAGTTATTCTGCTATTAATTCCTTCTAGAGAATTTTTAATTTCATTTACTGTGTTGTTCATCATTGTTTGTTTTCTCTTTAGCTCTTCTATTTTTTTTAATGTTTCTTGTGTTTTCTCTATTCTATTTCCAAAATATTGGATGACATTTCCTATCATTAGTCTGAATTATTTTTCAGGTTGACTGCCTATTTCCTCTTCATTTGTTGGTCTGGTGTGTGTTTACCTTGCTCCTTCATCTGCTGTGTATTTCTCTGTCTTCTCCTTTTGGTTAACTTACTGTATTTGGGGTCTCCTTTTCAGAGGCTGCAGGTTTGTAATTCTGGTTGTTTTTGGTGTCAGCCCGCAGTGGGTAAGGTTGGTTCAGTGGGTAGTGTAGGCTTCCTGGTGGAGGGGACACCAGGAATATTTAGATGAGGCTGAATCTTCTCTTTCTGGTGAGCTGGACCACGTCTGCTGGTGTGTTTGGGTGTGTCTGTTAACTTAGTATGATTTTGGCCATCTTCTCTGCCAATGGGTGGGGTTGTGTTCCTTTCGTGCTAGCTGTTTGGCACAGGATGTCCAGCACTGTAACTTGTTGGTTGCTGTGTGGAGCTGGGTGTTAGCATTGAGATGCAGATCTCTGGGAGAGCTTTTGCCACTTGATATTATGTGTAGGTGGGAGGTTTCTGGTGGATCAGTATCCTGAACTCAGCTCTCCCACCTCAGAGGCACAGGCCTGACACCTGGCTTGAGCACCAAGACCCAGTCAGTCACACAGCTCAGCAGAAAAGGAAGAATAAAAAGAAAGAAAGAAAGAAAGAAAGAAAGAAAGAAAGAAAGAAAGAAAGAAAGAAAGAAAAGGACTTATTAAAATAAAAAAATAATTATTAAAAGTTTAAAAAAATTAAAAAGTAATTAAAATAAAGAAAGAAAAGAGCAACCAAAACAAAAAAAACAACAAATCTACCAGTGATAACAAACACTAAAAACTCTAGTGAAACAAACAAAAAACATAAAAATTGGACAGACAGAACCTTAGGAGAAATGGTAAAAGCAAAGCTATAGAGGAGACAAGCACACAAAGAAGCATACACATACGCACTCACAAAACGAGAAAAAGGAAAAAAATATATATATCCATATAAAAAAAAGGAGGAAGACAGCAACCAAATCAATAAACAAATCTACCAAAGATAATAAACTCTAAATACTAAACTAAGATAAACATAAAACCAGGATCAAATTAGATGCAGAAAGCAAACCCCAATTGTACAATTTGCTCCCAAAGTCTACTGCCTCAATTTTGGGGTGATTCATTATCTATTCAGGTATTCCACGGATGCAAGGTACATCAAATTGATTGTGGAGACATAATTCACTGCTCCTGAGGCTGCTGGGAGAAATTTCCCTTTCTCTTCTTTGTTTGCACAGCTACTGGGTCTCAAGTTTGGTTTTGGTCCCACTTCTGCATGTAGGTCACCTGAGGGTGTCTGTTTTTCGCTCACACAGGATAGGGTTAAAATAGCAGCTGATTAGGGGATTTGGGCTCACTCAGGCCTTGGGGAGGGAAGGGTAGACAATAGGGGGCGACCCTTCAGCAGCAGAGATGGGCACAACATTGCAACATCCTGAGGCATGCTGTGTGTTCTCCCGGGGAAGTTGTCCCTGGATCTTGGGACCCTGGCAGTGGTGGGTTGCACAGGCTTCTGGGAGGGGAGGTGTGGATAGTGACCTGTGCTTGCACACAGGTTTCTTGGTGGCTGCAACAGCAGCTTTAGTGTTTCATGACCGTCTCTGGTGTCTGTGCTGACAGCCGCTGTTTGCACCTGTTTCTCAAGCTTGTTTAGGCAGTGCTCTGAACCCCCTCTCCTCGCACATCTGAAACAATGCTCTTTTGCCTCTAAGACAGGTCCAGACTTTTCCCAGATTCCTTCCCGGCTAACTGTGACTCACTAGCCCCATTCGGGCTGTGTTCACCCAGCTAACCCCAGTCCTCTCCCTGAGATCTGACCTCCAAAGACGGAGCCTCAGCTCCCAGCCCCAACACATTCAGCTGGGTGAGCAGACAAGCCTCTTGGGCTGGTGAGGACTCATTGGCACCAATCCTCTGTGCCAGAATCTCTCTGGTTTGCCCGCTGCACCCCTGTTCCTGCACTCTTCTCCATGGCTCCAAAGCTTCACCCCCACCACCCTCTGTCTCTGCCAGTGAAGGGGATTACTAGTGTGTGGAAACTTTTGCTCCTTCACAGCTCCCTTCCAGAGGTGCAGGTGTCATCCCTATTCTTTTGTCTCTGTTTTTTCTTTTTTCTTTTGCCTTACCCAAGTACATGGGGAGTTTCTTGCCTTTGAGGAAGTCTGAGGTATTCTGCCAGCGTTCAGTAGATGTTCTGTAGGAGTTGTTCCACATGTAGTTATATTTCTGATGTATTTGTGGGGAAGAAGGTGATCTCCACGTCTTACTCCTCCACCATCTTGAATGTCTCCTATACAGTAAAACTTTTTGTTTATCTGTTCTATATATGGTAATGTGTATCTCTTAATCCCATACTCCCAGCTTATCTGAGCTCATTATATTTCTTGATTCTAGAATATTGATCCAGCCTTGCATCCCTAGAGTAAATCCTAGTTAGTCATAGTGTATATTTTTATATCCCTGAATTCTATTTACTAATATTTTGTTAAGTAATTTTGGGTCTATTTGAGAGATTTTTTTTGTCTTAATTTTATTTTTGAGAGATTTTGATCTCTAGTTTTCTTTAGTTTCTTTTCTTTCTTTTTCTCCTTCTTTTTTTTCTTTTAGCTATCTTGGGAAATCTTCACTCTTCTATTTTTTAGATAAGCTTGTTTAAAATTGTTAATTCTTCTTCAAATATTTGATGTAATTCTCCAATGAAACTCTGAGCCTGAAGATTTACTTTTCAGAATTTTTAAACTAAGTTTAATTGAAGAGTTATAGTGCTATTTACATTATCTGTTTAATGATGATTAAATAATGATAATTTGTGCTTTTAAGAACTGGTCCATTTTATATATGTTGTCAAATTAATTTTTGCAGAATTATTGCATTATTCCTTTATTATCCCTTTGAGGTCTGTGGAGGCTTAGAGGTATCCCCTATTTCATCATGACATTGATGTTTTCTTTTATTTTCTTGTCTGTTATGCTAGAGGTTTGTCATTAATTGATCTTATCAGAGAACTAGATTTTGTTACACGGATTTTCTCCATGGTTTCTCTGTTTCTCACTTCATTAATTTCTGTTTGTGTTTTTGTTATTTCTTTGCTTCTGTAAATATTGTGTTTATTTTTACTCACTTTTTTCTAGTTCCTTAATATGGGAGGTTAGATTATTACTTTAAGTATTTTCTTTTTTGTTAATGTAGGCATTTGAGATACATTACCCTTCTTCACTACTTTAGCTCTACCCACATATATTGAGAGATGGTAATTTTATTTTCATTCAGAGAAATGTAGTTTTCTCTTTCCCTTCAGACTTTCTCTTTGACCCATGAATTATTTAGAAGCTAGTGTTTAGTTTTCAAGTGTTTGAAGATTCTCCTGTTATTATTCTATTATTGATTTCTACTCTGATGTCACTGTGGTCGGAGACTACAGTCTGTATGATTTAAATTCTTTTGAAGATTCTGAGTTTGTTTCATGTTTTAAATATGGTCTATTTTGATATATTTTTAATTTTTTTATTTGTTTGTTTTTGGCTGTGTTTGGTCTTCATTTCTGTGTGTGGGCTTTCTGTAGTTGTAGTAAGTGGGGGATGCTCTTTGTTACTGTGAGCGTACTCCTTATTGTGGTGGATTCTCTTGTTGTGGAGCAGAGGCTCTAGGTATGAGGGCTTCAGTAGTTGTGGTGCATGGGCTCAGTAGTTGTGACTCGTGGGCTCTAGGGCACAGGCTCAGTAGTTGTAGCTCCTGGGCTTAGTTGCTCTGTGGCATGAGGGATCATTCTGGACCAGAGATTGAACCTGTGTGCCCTGCATTGGCAGGTGGATTCTTAACCACTATGCCACCAAGGAAGCCCTTGATATATGTTTTATAGAAATAATGTGTAATCTGCTGTTGTTAGGTGAAGTATCCTATAAAGGTCTATAGATCCTCTTGGTTTATAATGATGCAGACTTCTTTTACAATCTTGCCAATTTTCTGTCCAGTTTTCTATCACTTTTTGAGAGGTGAGTGTGAAAAAGTTAACTATAATTGTGGATTGATCTATTTCTTCTTTCAGTGTGTCAGTTTTGCTTCACATATTTTGCAGTTCTGTTGTTTGATGCATACACATTTAGTATTACTGTCTTATTGGCAGACTGATCTTTTTATCATTGTACAATGAACCACTCTGTTACTGGTAATTTTCTTTGCTGTGAAATCTACTTTGCCTGGTATATTAATAGAGCATCTCCTGCCTTCTTTTGGTTATTTGAATATTCTTTATAAATATTTTAATTTCACCTACATATATCATTATATTTTAAGGGAATTTCCTGCTATGTGCAATCCACTCTTTTTCAATCCACTCTTTTAGTCTGTATTTTAATTGTTGAATTCAGATAATTTACCTATAATGTAATTATTGGTATGTTAGGGCTTATGATTGTCATTTTGTTTCCTATTGTTTCCTATGTTTTTCACTTTTCTGTTTTCTTTTTTTCTCTCCCTATGGGTTACTTGAACATAATCTAGAATTTCATTTTAATTTATCTATGATGTCTTTAAATGTATCTATTTGTATAGAATTTAAACATATTTGCTCTAGATTTTGAATTATATATACATTACTTATAACATTCTACTGGTGTCAACATTTTACCAGTTGAGTAAATTGTAGAAGAATTCTCTCCCTTTACATAGTTCTATCTTCCCTCAATTATAATATGGTTGTCTTAAATATTTTATCTGTATTCATTGAGAGCTATAATAGATGGTGTTATAATTTTTGCTTTAATCATCAGATATAATTTAGAAACTCAATAGACAAAGGAAAGACTATTGTACTTAGCAATAGTTTTGCTTTTTGTTCTTTTCCTTTCTTCCTGATGTTCCAAACTGTGTTCTTTTATCATTTCTTTTCTGTTTACATAACTTCCTTAAGCCATTCTTTCATGGTAAGTTGTCTAGTAACAATTCTCTTTGGTTGTTGTTGTTTCTCCTTTGTTTCTTTTGTTTTATTTTCCAGCATCTGAAACTGTCTTGATTTCCTCTTTATTTCTGAAGGATATTTTTGTTGGATGTAGATTCTGAAATGACAGCTCTTTTATTTTAGCACTTAAAAAATGTGCCACTTAATTTTAGCTTCCATGGATTCTGATGAAAAATTTATTGCCACTCAATTTTTTTTTCTCCTATAGGCAAGGTGTTGTTTCTCTCTGTCAGGGTTCAAAAATTGTTTTTCTTTAGTTTTTTAAAATCACGTATATGTCTTGGCATGAATTTCATTGAGCCTATCTTGTTTGGGATTTGCTCAGTTTCTTGAATACATAAGTTAATGTATTTTGCCAATTTGGGGAATTTTTCAACATTGACTTATTTGAATACTTTTTTTCCTCTCTGCCCTTTTCTGTTTTCTCATGAGACTCTGATAACATGAATGTTAGATTTTTTTGTAACAGTTTCAATGATCGCTGACACTCTGTTATTGTGTTATTTTTGCAGATTTTTTTTCCTGTCCAAATTGCATGATTTCTATTGTTCTCTCTTCACAGCTCTTCTTTATATCTTCTGTTTCTTTGCAGATATTTTCTTTTTAAAAAAATGTATCGTGTCTTTATAATTGTTTATTTTTATAATGGATGATTTAAAAGTGTTGTCAGATATTTTTAACATCTGTATGATCTAGCTGTTGCCACCTGTTGGTTACTTTTTCTCATTCAAGTTGATATATTTCTGTTTCTTTTAATATCAAGAGATTTTTTGTTTGTTTGTTTTGGTTTGGTTTTTTTTAAGAAGTTTTTTTTTTTTTTTTTTAACCCTGGATATTTTGGAGACTATGCATGGGACTCTGCATCTCATTTAAATCTTGTTTTAGTTGGCCTTCTTTGACTCTACTCTGGCAGAGGAAGGGGGACTGTTAGGATAGAGTGGAAGTTCATTTTCCCCTGCTCAGCCTCGTTTGACCCTGGAGAGGAGGAGGGTGTTCTTTTTACCATTGAGTAGTGATGAAGTCCTGACTCTCTACTAGGCCCACTTTGATATCACCTAAGTCAAGAGTAAGAAGAGTTACCTTGTTACTCTTAGGTGGGAATGGATTCCCACCTGTTCTGTAAGGCTGAAACTTCTGGCTCACCAGTTAGATTTCTTTGATCCACTCTCATTGAGAGCAGGTTTGGGCAACTTTTTATAACCAATAGATGGTGGAAGTCAGAGCTCTACTCTAGGTGTTTGCTGATGTGGGTGGAGATGGAGTCACAATTTTGAGTGTGATTTGGATGGAGCAAAGTGTCTGTTTTCTGAAAGTATTTTATCTTACTAGACTGTCTTTTTCTTTGGTCCTTTTACTAGAGAAGAGCAAGCTTTCTTGGGTTTCTTTTTAGTTTGTGTCCATTTGGTGTTTACAAGTTATTGCCTTTTGCAGCACCAAGTCTACAATATATGAAGAAAAGAGAAAACCTATAGAATTCACCACTGGATGCCAAGGTCCCTTGCTAGTCTGCTTTCTTCTTTCTGGTGTTTTTCAATTTAGTTACCAGGAAGAATAGAGAATGTCTTCTACACCATCTTTTTGGAAACAGAGGTTTTTGTTTGTTTATTTTAACTTTATTACTGATGCTTTAATGTGATTAATTTCTTAGTCATCTGGAGTATATCTTTAAGAGGTTTTAAAAATTTTATATTGCATTTTGAAAATTTTATATTTCTGGCAATATCCATTTGGTGTCATGATTTATGTATTATAGATTGAAGGATTTAAAATAAATAAATAAATAAGCATATACATGCATACATATATATGCATCGCTATATAAATATATATATATGTACATGTCCCTCTACATTATCTTATAGCTCTCTGGCATTACTGATGCAGAAGAAAAGTGTGCCACCAACATAAATCATTTTTTAGCATGGATTGGATTTGTGCTTGTTTCTCTGATAATGATTAGACAGTTGTATTTATTTTCTTTAACTTCGACTATTAAGATTCCCTACAGGGCTAAGTACCAAGATGAGGTCCTCTATATATTTATTTGCATGGTAGTTTTTAATCCATCTTGATCTCAAATGTTCCTTCATCCCAGAAAGATTCATTTTATTAATTCTTGATCATTGATTTTCATCTTGTTCTTATTTATTTATTTATTTATTTTGGTATGTGGGCCTCTCACTGTTGTGGCCTCTCCCACTGTGGAGCACAGGCTCCGGACATGCAGGCTCAGTGGCCATGGCTCACGGGCCCAGCCGCTCCATGGCATGTGGGATCTTCCCAGACCAGGGCACAAATCCATGTCCCCTGCATCAGCAGGCAGACTCAACCACTGCACCACCAGGGAAGTCCTTTCATCTTGCTCTTGACTGCAATCTGGACAACTGATCATATTTCAGGGTACAATTTCCTGTACCTTCTTTAATGTCATAATTTTTGTTCTCTTTTCCTTTTTCTTAGGTATTGTGTGAAATATTTCTTAAAACTGACATCTAGTACTCATGTGGGTTTCTACAATATTGAACATTCTGTACGCTCCCTGGATTACAGTGTTTATATCAGTTATATCATGTTTTTCATCTGAGGTGAAACATTTATTTCTCTGAACAGCTGGTACAAGAATTCCTGTTAGAGAGGAAATTATATTGGAAACATATTTTGCTTGTGGATAAGAAGCTAAGGGAATGCTCAAGAACCAAGAATGATTGCTGAATCACGTGTGAGGAAAGAGGTAGAGAGAGTCAGAGAGGTTATGAAAGTTCTGATATGCTCACCATGACCCCTGTGGTGGGGCTCCAACATATTTTTAACATACAAATGTTTGGTTAATGAACTTGATTAAATTTTTTTGTGTTAAAGGGACAGACTATGTGTCATGTTTTATGTTAGGGGCAATGTGTTAGGGTCAGTAAATAATGTAAGACACAGAAAGCAAGGAGAATGTAATCTCCTTAGCATTAGCATAGATACTTGAGAAACCCTTGGACTTCCAAGAGCTATGAAATTGGCAGAAAACAAATTTCTCTTTAAGCCACTTCCCTACACCCACCCCTCCAACCAAACAAACCAATTCAGAGATGTTCCTAGCTAAGATGCAGGTAACATTTTTTTTTCTTGTTCTCAATTCTTTCCCCTCCTTATGGTTGACTGTCTACTTTTAGTTTCTGTGATGGCTTTTTCCTTGCTAAACTGGTGTGCCTGTGCTTCATTGAAATTTCATCACAGTCATCTCAGAGATTGGATTTGCTTTGATTTGAATCATTTAAAGTCAAATGAAGTAGGAAGCAAAATGTGGTCTGTCTCCATTTTAGTTGTGTCACTAGAAGTTGATTAGGGAACTGCTCTCATTCTCAGCTCACTTTACCTTATTTACCAGAAAGACAAACAAACAAAATACTAAATCCCTTTGTCTAGCAAGTCCAGCTCCCCCAGGTATAAGCAGGGAACACTATATGCCAGCACTGGATCCCTACTCTGTGTCATCTCAAACATCTGTGACCTTCTTCAGGACCATAGTTGGGTCAAGACTTATACCTCCCTTTTCTCCAGCAGCTTCCCTATCTCTGAAGCCAGACATTCTGAAACAATAATGCTGATTTGGAGGAATATGCTTCACATATTTGAGGTCTATGGTTGTTTGAATTTGGTGAATGGTGGGTTTCTTGTCCTTTCATCAGATATAGTCCTTTCTGTATTCTATCTTACTTAATCCTCAAAGTTTCGTGCACACTATTTTCTGCCTGAAAATATGTGAGAATATTGATATATATATATATTTTTAAATTTTGTTTTAAATTAACTTAATTATGCTTCTGAGCATACATGCCACCAGGCTGGTAGAAAATTCAGTCTCAGAAATTCACATACTCTAACAACCACCACGTACTCAAATATCATCACCTTTAAAGAGACAAATTCTCATGGGGCTTTATTTAGTGCCATAACAGTGAGAACTTTGTCAACCAGATATCATGTAAGTGAAATTTATAACCATAAGCAGTGAAAGCATACAGTGGGTGAGTGCAAAGGCAGTGGAGCAAAGAAATTCTGAGTAGAGTACTGTCTCTACTTTTGTTGTGTGGCATTGCATACTAAATAACTTCCTTTTGCCTCACCCTTTTCAGCTGTAAAATGTAAATAATAATACTTGGTCCCAAAGATTTTTGTGAGGATTAAATGAATAAATGCAGATGAAGTTCTCAAAACAGTGCTTTGCACACAGCAAGCTCTACACATATGTTTGAATTATGCTACTCTGAGCTCCTGCCTTCTCCCTGGGGTGTTGTGTGTTCCCAAGGACACAGATTAGTGAGCCCACTTCTCAGTCTCAGTCCTTCCCATCTAGCTGCTTCTTAATTCTCTTCTTCCTCCATTTCCTTGGAAATCCTAGGAATCCTCTTTGCTGAGCTTAAAATTGAACAAAAAGAGACCAAGTGCTTTTAATATTTTTCTTGTCATTCAAAATCTGTGGCAAATTAAAAACAAAAACAAATAACAGAGCCTAGCTACTTTCTAGAAAAAGGAGAAGTTACACACAAGGACAACATACAAATATTCTGGCACCCATGTTCTATGGCCTTTAGTCACTTCAGTGGGAATGTTGGAGAGAACTAGAATTTAAATGCATTTGCTGAAGCATTTATTTTTCTGAAAAGCTTTCACAATATGTTTTACCTATTTTTTCCTAACTGAAATCCTATAGAATTTATGATCTATTCAAAATTATACAGAAATTGTTTTTTCTATGCATACATTAAGATAATATTAATAAAATTATAGCAATACAGATTGAAAAAGGACATACTCCCTTGGTAGCCATGTATGTGGAAACAGAGTATACAACCTACTCACATAAAGCAACAACAACAAAAAATTAAGCTTTCACCTTGGATTTACCCTTTCACTGTTAAATGTATCTTTAATTGCATCTTACTTGTGATTTTCTGTTAATAGTACATATACAGTTAGAGTTATATAAAGTTTGCATTCCAGCGTACCTCATGGCTTTCAGGCTCAAATCGCACTTAGAATTGATTTTCTATGAATTATGATTTTGGTGACATAAAAATTAATCATTTTTATTCAAATTTGATAGGGTTCTATAATAATTATATTTATTTGGTATCAATATTTTATGTCTATGCTTTACTTTGAAACAATATAAATACATATTGATTTTGTGCCCATATTTTTAAGTTGCAAATGAATATATATAAATACATATATATACTTAAACATACTTATTTGGTGCCTGTGTTATATTTTGTAAATCAATGCATACATGTATATATTTATAAAACACTTAAGATTTATGTATATAGAAATTCATGTATATATATTATATTTACATAATATGTATATAAAAAGTGTCAGCAATTTTTTAAAATTACATTTAGATGTCTAATGATAATTGTTTCTTGTGCCCCAGAGTAACCAAAATTCAATGTCTTCAACATTAAAATCATATGCCAATAACATATTGAATAATACAATTAATCTTATATCATAACATTAAATTAACTTATATTAATCAATGGGTTAAATCATATTAGTATAATTTGCATTATACTAATATATAAATTTTATTAGTACATTGGTTTATACTTATTAAAAATTATGGTAAGATAATAATATAAATACTCATATAAAAGTAACCAATTGCTCTTACAGGAAGTACTGAACATAACAGCACAATTTCAAAATATTAATTAATCTCACCTTTTGTGGGCAACATTCTTAATTACAGATGTAAACATCATTGTTTTATTTTAGTGTTACCCATGCACATATTATTGGAGGAATATCTCATCCTGACATTTTTGTGTTGCTTAAATTTTCTCTCTAACTTCTTAGGGATCACAAAATGTTGACAGAGTAATAAGAGCATTGAGAGATGTGGTGAGCACTTAAGTTATAAAAAATCAGAGCCCACATAGAGTTATTAAGGGACTTGTAATTTTCAGGAACACTATCTTCAAAACAGCTATGGATTCTGCAAAGTACTTTCTGTTCTGAGTGCTATATAAGAAGAACAAATAGACCTATTATTCCTAAATACCTATCTGAAAGATACCATTGCTAGAAATTAGAAAACTGATGGACGTTTTTTCAGGTCTCTAAATAAAAAGAAAAATGAACATTTCAATAAATCATATACTGGTGTGATTTTATAATCATTCAATTCACCTACATCAAGTTTTAAGTGAATAGAAATTGCAGGTCCCCAGTTTTGTACATGACATATTTTCCACCCCTTGTGAAGTTATATTTTGTTTTTACTGTAGTTACCATTAATATTCATTAATTTAAAATTATTTATTAATTTAAAATGCATTTTCAAGTGATTATCATATTATTAAAAACAATGTATGACACACTTGTGCACTTTTATTAATCAAAATGTTTTGTAAATACCAATCAATATAATTTTAAAATCTTATCCTATTAGAAGAAGGATATTTATTCAGAAAATGAAGTAAAATTGCATGGATTACAATGGTATAAATATAATTTTAAAAATATTAAAAATAGGGGCTTCCCTGGTGGCGCAGTGGTTGAGAGTCCGCCTGCCAATGCAGGGGACACGGGTTCGTGCCCCAGTCCGGGAAGATCCCACATGCCGCAGAGCGGCTGGACCCGTGAGCCATGGCCGCTGAGCCTGCGCATCCAGAGCCTGTGCTCCACAACGGGAGAGGCCACAACAGTGAGAGACCCACGTACCACAAAAAAAATAAATAAATAAATAAATAAATAATTAAAAATAGTAATATATGAATGTAAGTATAAAACATCTCATTTTGCAAATACGTTTAGGTAAGCTGGAATGTTTACCTCTGAGAAGAGTCCTATAAATTCATCCAGAGGTTTCATATTTTCATTGATAAAAATGAATTAAAACAATAGAAACAACAACAATTGTAATATGCTATTATAAATACAAAGAGCTTTTACACTCATTTTAACATTTGATCATCCTACATATATTGTGAAGTGGACCGGGATTTTCATCTTCATTTTAAAGATGGGAAAATCAAAGAGGATGATGTTGAAAGAAGTTTGTATAATAGAAATGTATGTGATAGTGAAAATGTTCTATACCTGTGTTGTACAGTTCAGTAGCCACTAAACTCATACTGCTACTGAGAAATTAAAATATGTTTAGTGTGACTGAGGAATGAACTATTTAATTTAATTTAATTTAATTTAATTTTAGTTTCAATAGTCACTCATGACAATGTTTAATAGCATGGGTATACAGTGTCATTTATCTATATACTGATTCACTTATTTACCTTTGCAGTGAGTACACAGGTTTGGACTTGTGCCTCCCATCATGCTGACCACATTGTAGAGTCAGTGAAATACCTTGCTTAATTCACAACTTGTGAGGAAGCACAGATTAGAAGACACATTCAGATGTAGGTGTCTTTTACTTGCTAAGAAATTAGGTTGTAGAATATAAACTGTTGATCAGTCACTAAATCTAGTGAAATAACTTATTTTGTCACTTGCAAATATTTATATCTAGTATCACACACATTTCAAATGAAAAGTAGCTTTGCCTACTAATCACTAGAGTTGGCTAGTCAAACAGGCATTGGAAAAACCAGAGAAGATAAGTAATTCAGCTAAGGATTTGCAGAGAATTTACTGTCATTTAAGAATAATGGAACTGACTGATTATGTTATATGGTTGATCAATATAGATTTCTGGTGATTAGCAAGGACCAAATTTTCTCTTGTGAGATTCCAGGTATAAAATTCATGTAGTTCAAATGTTACTTCACACTCCCAGTGTTCATTCAGAAACTGGAAGTGGATATCTCTACTAATGATTGAGAAAGCTGCTTCATTCCTTTCCATTCCTCTCATTCCATTGTTTCAAAACCCCCAACATATGTGTTATATGTGTAGGAAACCTTAGGAACATGCTGAGTTCCAACTTTTAGGGTATTAATTCTGCCAGTCTTCTTGGAGATTACTGTCTTCTTTGAACTTTCTTCTAATGCTTTTACATTTTTTTTTCTGTCTCTCTCAATGTCATTTGTCATAGTCATTACCTATTTTGGTCTAACAAAACATCCCCAAATTTAGTGGCATGAAAAACCATAATCTCAGAATTTAAGTGGGTCAGGAATCTGGGCTTGGCCTGATTGGGTCTTCTGGGTCTCAGGATCTCTCGTAAGAGTTCAGAGTGTTGACCAAGGCATGGGTCATATCAAGGCTCTACTGAAAAAAGATCCCCTTCCAAGGTTACTCATGTGGGCATTGGCAGGATGTGATTCTTTGTGGGCTTTGGGTTGAGGTTCTTCATTCTTTGCTGGCTTCCTTCAGATTTTGCCTGTGGCCCTCTTCATGGAGCAACTGAGAACATAGTGACATATTTCATCAGAGTGAGCAAGTGTGAAGAGGCAGAGAGAGGTGGGGGAGAGAGAGAGAGAGACCTTGAGAGAGAATGAGAACAAGAGGGGAGTTACAGTATGACTTAATCTTAAAAATTCCATAATATCCCTTTTGCTATATTCCATTAATTATAAGCCTCTAAGTCTAGCCTACACTCAAGAAGAGGAGATGATATGAAGGCATGAACATCAGATAGAGGGCATAATTAAAGTCATTTCAGAAACTGCCCGTCATAACCTCTATTTTTAGGTATCTACCAGTCTCCCATATAATTGCTCCCATTCTGGTGCTGCAAATTTCCTTTAAAACATCTAGATATAAATGTCTGTTATTCATGATGATATTAAAATACTGTTAAAAAAACTGAAAACAGATGTACTTTACTTTAAGGGATAATATATGAATTGTCATTTTTAAAATAAAATTTTAATTGTAGTAAAAAACACATAACAAAATTTACCATTTATCCATTTTTAAGTATATAGTTCGGTAAAGTTAAGTACATTTGCTTTGTTGTGCAACCAATTTCTAGAACTCTATTCATCTTGAAAAACTAACTTTATACCAAGTAATCAACAACTTCTATTCCCCACTTCCTAACAAACCCTGGCAACCACAGTTCTCCATTCTATCTTATGAATTTTAGTACTCTAGCTAATTCACATAAGTGGTATAGTACAGTATTTATCTTTTTGTGACTGGCTTATTTCACTTAGCAAAATGTTCTCAAGGTTCATCCTTGTTGTAGAATGTATCAGAATTTCATTCTTTTTTAAGGCTGAGTATTGTTCCAAAGTGTAGACCACATTTTTTAATCATTTCATTCATAGATAGACACTTGGATTGAGTCAACTTCTGGCTATTATGAATAATGCTGCTATAAACATGGGTGTACAAATATATCTTTAAGACCCTTCCTAAAAATATTTTGGGTTTATAGTCAGAAGTGGTAATTCAATTTTTAATTTTTTTGTAGAACCACCATAATGTTTTCCATAACAGTGAAATTATTTTACTTTCCAATGAACAGTGCATAGGGGTTCCAATTTCTGCATATCCTCACCAACACATTATTTTCTGTGTTTATTTTTGTTTTGGATAGTAACCACCATAATGGATGTGAGGTGGTGTCTCATTGTGGTTTTGATTTACATTTCCCTAATGCTTAGTGATATTGAGCATCTTTTTCATGTGCTTATTGCCCATTTGCATTTTTCTTTGAAGAAATGTCTATTCAAGTAATTTTCCCATTTTTAATCAGGTTGTTTGCTTTTTTGTTGTTGACTTGTAGTTCTCTGTATATTCTACATTTTAACGCTTTATCAGATATATGATTTGCAAATGTGCTCTTCCATTCCATAGGTTGCCTTTTCACTCTGTTAATTGTGTCCTTCGACGCAGAGAAGTATTTAATTTTCATGTAGCCTAGTTTACCTATATTTTCCTTTATTGCTTGTGGTGTCATATCTAAAAACTCATTGCCACTTAATATTGTTAATATGTCAGTACTATCCAAAGCAGTCTAAGTTTCAGTGCACTCTCTATCAAAATTCGTGGGGTTTTTTGGCAGAAACAGAATAATTCATCCTAAAATTAATATGGACTCTTAAGCGAACTGGACTAGCCAAAATAATTTTGAGAAAGAACAAATTTGAAAACCACACACTTCAAATCTCCAAATTTATAAAATTACCGTAATCAAAACAGTGTGGTACTGGTGTAAAGGTATACATATAAGCCAATTGCTTTAAAATAACATCTATCTTGGCATCCCTTACCCCGGTCAAGCTGACACATAAAATTAACATACATATAAATATGTATAAATATATAATATATATTTATATCACTAGTTCTCCCATCTGTGTCTTTTAGTCATGCATATTGAAAAAAGAAATGGCATCCTCTACAACTTATACCTTACGCCTCACCTCTATATAGTAACAGTCCATGTGCATTGGGAAAGAACATGTATTCTGCTGTTATTCAGTGGATTTTTCCTTAAATCAGGGGTCCGCAATCCCTGGGCCGTGGACCAGTACTGGTCTGGGGCCTGTCCCTGTTAGGTACTGGGCCTCACAGCAGGAGGTGAGCAGTGGGTGAATGAGTAAAGTTTTATTTGCTGCTCTCCATCACTCCCCAGTGCTCATATTACAACTTGAACCATCCCAAACTCCCACCCCACCTCCCCGTCTGTGGAAAAATTGTCTTCCATGAAACCTGTCCCTGGTGCTAAAAAGATTGGGGACCCCTGCCTTAAATGACAATTAGGTGAAATAGTTTAACTTAATAGACTGAAGAACAAATAGTATCCTCTAGGTCTTTTCTGTTTGTACTATCTACCTACTTATTCTAACATTACTGAGAAGCATTAAAATATTCAACCAAATTTCTTAATTTTTTAATCTGCTTTCAGTTCTACTAGCTTTTGCTCTATGAATTCTGAAGCCTTGTTAGTAGGTACAAACATGTTTACAATTATTATATCTTCTGGATGGATTTAACTTTTTATCATTCTGGAATGACCTCCTTTATCCCTGAAAATTTTCCTAAATCTTTAATATAGTTAATCAAGCTCTCTTTTAGATTAATGTTTGTGAGGTATATTTTTCCCCATCCTCTTACTTTCAATCCACTGATAACTTTATATTTAAAGTGACTTTTCTGTTGACAGCATATAGTTGGGTCTAGTTTTTATATCCAATCTGATAATCTCTTTCTTAATTGCTGTGTTTAGACCATTTGCATTTTATACTATTGATATGGTTGGTTTAAAATCTAGCAGATTGCTAGTAGTTTTCTATTTGTCCCATCTCTTCTTTGTTCTAGTTTTCCTCTTTTACTACCTGCTTTTAGAAAAATTGGGTATATTTTTTATTGTTCCATTTTAACTACAATACTGACTTCTTATTTATTTTATTATCACAATCTACATCTGGATAATGCTATAAAATTTCATGCAGTATACACAAATATACACAGCAGTATACTTACATTTCCTCCCTCTCCTTTTTTGCATTATTATTGTCATATATTTTATTTTTACATATGCAATACATCTACAATGCATTGTTACTATTTTTGCTTGGACAGTCAATTATATTTAGAGTGATTAAAAATAGGAATAAACATATTTTCTCTATCTTTATTTAGACCATTGAGACCATTTCTGAAACTCTTTCTTATTTCACATTTATTTCTGCTATATTCCTTCTCTCTGAAGAATTTTCTTTAACATTTTTATAGTGCAAGTATGCTGATAATGAATTTTCTTAGAACTGGTTCCTCTGAAAAATATTTATTTTAATTAAAAAATCTTATTTTTGCTGTATATAATATCCTGGTTTGACTTTTTGTTTTTGTTTGTTTCAGTAGTTTAATGATGTCAGGTTTTTTGTATTCTGGTTGCATAGTTTCTGAAAGGAAATCTGCTCTAATTCTTGCCTTTGATCCTCTATCAGCATATTATATTTCTTTTTTTTAATGGCTGCCTACAAAATTGACTCTGTATCTTTGATTTTCAGCAGTTTAAATATAATGTGTCTAATAGTGTTTTATTTTTGTTTTGATTTTAATATTCATTCTGCATATGATTTTCCCTCTCCCAGCAATAGATTGCTATTACTTGTTACTTGGTTCTTGCTAGCATGGTTTTGAGATGAGGGAACATAGGGGAAGATGGGCAGATCTCTGTTTTCATGATGGACTTTCAGCATTAGGCAAGCACTGTATGCCTGTGTCTTTGCAGTGGTACTTTTCTTTGCAGTATCTCTTATGTGTAGCAGAGAGACTATGTCTTCTTTCTTTGGTACTCTTGAGAGAGAATATCCTGCTCTCCTCCAAAGTTAAGTGACTTCCAAATGTGTTGCTTTAGTTTTTGCACCCAAAACTTTCTCCACCCATAGTGTTAGGGTTTTTGTTATTATTTTTCTTTTGCTCTTCACTCAGTCACAATTGTTCTCACCTGTGCCCTGGGGCAACAGTGTTTGCTGCTCCTTCCATGCAGCCTAGAACTTTTGAATAGTAGACAAAAAGGGTCTGGATGGAGCTCTGTGCATTTCCTCTCGTAGTGGCAGTCTCCGCCTCCAGATTTACCTCACCAAATGAGGCTCTCTGCAGTCTCCCATTCTGTTCCCAACCTAATAAATGAGAATTTGATGGAGGTTCATGAAGAAGAGCTACAGAGTAGGTGTAAATTCCCCTGTGTCTGTAGCTCCCAGTGATTCTGTGGTCTCATTGTGATCCACTCTCAAACTTCAGAAGTTCATTAAAATTTTAGAGTGAAGTCTTCTTACTTGCCAGTAGGACACTTTCTGTCTCTTCACCTCATTCTCTGCAGTAAGTTAACAGCACTTTCAAAAAGTTCTTAAATTTTAAGCTATGTTGTAGCCATGTGAGTTCAGCAATCTGGGTTTAAGAAATTTATAAATTTTGTAGTCTGTCTGATTTTTCTTGTTGGGAGTTAGGCTTTTAACAGATTTTTGTATCTTTGGGGAAAAGAGAACTCCTGCATCAGTACTAAACATATAACAATAATGACAATAAAAGATTCCTAGTTATATCTAATACACAACTACAGTTGAGAACCACAGAAACTTGAACACCATGCATAACTTCTAGTGCCATGGCTTTCAACCCTGGGTCCTGATAAGAATCAATGGGGACATTTTTAATAAATATTGATGTCCAAGTCCCAAGCTTCAGAGATTCGCAATTAATTAGTATGAGCAGAGCCCCAGGCATGGGTATTTATTAAAATCTACTTAGGTGATTCTAATGTGTAGCCAAGGTTACGATCATTGCTCTGATCATTCTAAATGGCCCTATAAGTGTGTGAAATAACAAATCTTTGCATATGAACCATAATATTCTTAAATCTATTATAATTACACGTTTATTTGAAGGTATTCATTTTTTTAATCTTACCTCCTTCAGTGAAACCAACCAAGGTCATTTTTTTTACACTTGTAGATGCATATTCTACCTGAGGCCACATCCAAGCTGTAGTCACAGATTATTTGAAATCATTACAGTGATTTGTTTTTGTGAGCTAAGGAGAGAGGTGTCTTTTCCAAGGGGTTAAATCAATCCCGTTGGGCTCTTCTGTTATCATGGTTGGGTAGACTATTAGCTGAGGTTCTTTTGAGTCTGAACAGAATATTAGAAAATATGGAGGGGGTATAGAAACAACAAGAACATACATGTCTTTTGTATGATCTGTTTTTCATGATCCAGTTCAAGAGATGTGACCGTTATATTATCAGATATATCATGTACTGTATAACTGGCACATACATGCTACTCAGAAAACATGTTACTTAGACAAATAAGTCAGATAGTTAGAAGAAAATTTTCATGGACAGAAGCTATCCGCTGAGTTTTTGATTTACAAAAAAAGTTTTAAATAAATGTTTTTAATTGTTAAGGCATCAAATTATATATGAATTTATTAGTGAGCAAAAACATTGAAATTTTGTCAACAGAGAGAAATTGAGATATAGAGAAATTGAAATATAAAATTTGTGATATAGAAAAATAAAAGACCAAAATATTACATCATAAATACAAACAGAAACATCAAAAATAAGTAAGTATAGGTATAAACAAGATTCAAAGATATTCCAGAATTTATAATATTAAAGAAAAAAAATTAAGAAAGTCAACTCTGAATTTTATAGAGATAACTTTAATATTTTAACATTTCTGTTTTAACTGAACTGGGGGTGAGGAGTCTCTCAGAAGCCCAGATATAAGTTGTTTCGTATGGGCTTCTCTGGTGGCGCAGTGGTTGAGAGTCCACCTGCCGATTCAGGGGACGTAGGTTCGTGCTCCGGTCTGGGAAGATCCCACATGCTGCGGAGTGGCTGGGCCTGTGAGCCATGGCCGCTGAGCCTGCGCGTCCGGAGCCTGTGATCCGCAATGGGAGAGGCCACAACAGTGAGAGGTCCACGTACCACCAAAAAAAATAAAAATAAAAATAAATAAGTTGTTTCATAAAGCAACTGTAAAACCAGTCTTCCAGTTAGGAATTTGCCAAGGAAGATTAAAGAATGGTTAGAAAGGAGAACAAATTGATAGGTTTTAACCTTTCTAAACCTTTTTAGCAATGTCCAAGCCTCCAAATACTTCATAAACACTACTTCATTTCTAAAAAAAAACTTTTTAAGATATTAATTTGTCATAAGATTTGTGACCTCCCAAAAGGTAGATTTCCTAACCTTGATTCATCCTAGAAAACTAAAAAGTCTCAAGTAATGCAATCTCTTTATGTATCACCTATCTATAAATCTATATTGTGTATGTTTAATTTTATTTTGAAGATTTTTTTTCTTATTATACTTTTGTCATACTTTCTAAAGACAAATAATTGAGTTCATCAGTTCATCTGACAGTTAACCTCTGAACTTAAACATTTTCACTCAACTGCAAACATACTATGAGAAAAAATATGATTCTAAAATTTAAACGTGGGCTTCCCTGGTGGTCCAGTGGTTGAGAGTACACCTGCTGATGCAGGGGACGTGGATCCATGCCCAGGTCCAGGAGGATCCCACATGCTGCAGAGCAGCTGGGCCCATGAGCCATGGCTGCTGAGCCTGCACGTCCGGAGCCTGTGCTCCGCAACGGGAGAGGCCACAGCAGTGAGAGGCCCACGTACCACAAAAAACAACAACAACAACAACGTATTCTACACCTTGAAGAACCATTTACCTTAGGCATATTTTAATTTTTTTCTATTAAATGTTTGACTTAGCAGTGGGAAAGACCCTATCATGTAATTAATGATTGTTTGATTGTTTGGGACCATATACTCATGTTGCTTTTACAAAGCTTTAAGATTAGTTCACATTTCTGCCATTGGCAATATAATAGGGAGAGTTCAGAGATTTCCTCTCTATGTTCAATCCGTATCTATAGAGTAAAAGGTTAGATATACAATTTGGTTAGATATACAAGGTTAGATATACAATTTGCAGCTATACAATTTGGCATGGGTGTCTGGGGAAGGAGATTTAGACTTAGACTTTGTTCTAAAGATGCAAGAGGAAACCATGAGGCTCATAAGAAGCCAGTTCTGCCAAACATAGCAGTATTTAGAATCAGTCTTTGAAGAGTCTCTCAGAAGTTGTTCTGTGGAGAATTCCCACGTGGTCCAGTGGTTAGGACTCAGCACTTCCACTGCAGGGGCCTGGGTTTGATTCCTGGTTGGGGAACTAAGATCTCGTAAGTCACAGGGTGCAGCCAAAACAACAACAAAAGAGTTGCTCTGTGGAGAACATGTCTTTCATGAATGACATGAAAAGGTGTGTATTAAGTAGAATTCAAGGACTCAAATTCTGTTCCTAGGCAGAAATGTTAATGTTGTATAAGTAACAAATTCTTCCACTTTAATATTAACTGTTAAAGAAATATAAGAGTATAATAGCTACCATCACACTCACAAGCAGAGTAGATTTGGTGGGTCTGGCCACTTGAATGTTTTTCCCCATTCATCTTTCACCACTCAACATATGCCCTGCTGGAACTTGCATTTTAGATAAAGCAAGTTGATTTGGAAGATAATGAGAGTCTTCTATGCTTAATATACATGTAACATATTGCCTTGCTAGAATTTCTTTGAAAACTCTGAACGAAGGAATAATCTGAAGAAAACAAAAGTTATATGAAAAGTAAAGCTTGAATTGAGTATTTAAAATACCAGGTACTAAACATAAAAAATAAATCAAAAAATAGGTTTCCATTCTTGGCAGGGCTGAATTACTAGTGTTATAAATTACTCACTTTTGTTATAAAAAGTCAGAATACCTAATTTTAGAATCATTTGTGTGCATAATGCTCTATACTTTCACATAGATTTATTTCAATAATCATTGATTTATTTCAGTGCTTATTTAATTTAATGCATTTCTCTCAAAAATTATTTACTGAATGAATGAATGATAAATGCGTTCCTTCCTCTATAATGAGTTGACATACTTTCTCTATAAATGTCCAGATAATAAATAATTTAAGATTTGTGGACCATATAAATTCTCTTTGCACGTTATTGTTTGCATATGATCCATAATATTCTTAAATCTATTATAACCACACATTTATTTGTGATTATCACACAGAGCAACTTCTGAGACTCTTTCAAAGATTGATTACAAATATTGCCTTATTTGGCAGAACTGGCTTCTTATGAGCCTCATTGTTTCCTCTTGCATCTTTAGAACAAAGTCTAAGTCTCCTTCCCCAGGTACCTATGCCAAATTGTGCAGCCACAATAGTATCTTATATATTTGGTTTTATCTAACTGTTTACTCTATGGATATGGATTAGAAATTGAATTTAATTTTAGAAATTAAAATACAAAATACGGAAATGTAAAAAAATTATTAGCTTGAGGGCTATGCCAAAGAGGCCATAGGTGAGATTTTGCTCACAGACCTTAGATTGCAGATCACTTCTCTATACATTAAATGGATGTTAATTTGATTTCTAAGATTCCTCCTAGTTTTCTGAGTTCCCTTTCAGTGGTATATCAGAGCTTGCCCTTACCAGCTCAATAGATGAAATTGGCAAACATGGCAATAAGACCTCTGCTTGCATATGTATGTGTGTGTGCATGCATGTGTGTGTGTATGTATGTGTGTGTTTGATAAGCCTGTTTATCAGCATGCTGCTTTTTAAGTTAAAAAATAAAAGAAGATATTGTATTTAGAGTTGACAGATTAAATTCAGGCATGTCAGTTAAAGTTGAAATTCAGCTTAATTTTTCTTTTTTTAAGTATAAACATGTCCCATGTAATATTTGGGGCATACTTATATAGACATTTAGTTTTATTTATCTGAAATTCAAACTTAACAGGGAACCTTGTGTTTTCATTTGCTAAATCTGGCAACTCTACCTGCATTAACTGGAAATTTTGTGACAAACAGTGGAAAACTACTAAGTATGTTGGTCATATACAAAAATGACCATTACATAATAGGAAATATTTTGTGTATTTTTCATAATAGTTTTGGGGTCTTTTTTCTTATTCTTAAAGTAATAGCTATTTCTTTTAAAAATACATATAAAAGTTAAGCTTACCATTGTACGGCTACATCATTCATGCTGTTTATTTAGTCTGTATTGTCCTTACTATTACAATAATAATTGAAAACTTATTATGTGCAGGCACTAGGTTATATGTTTTATGAACTTTTTTTCATTTAATATGCATAAAATTCCCTATTATATAGATGAAGAAACTAAATATCAGAAAATTAAAAACAAAATATCAATAAAAATTTAAGGAAAATTTTTCAAAGATAATTTACTATAATTAGTAAGTAATGTAATTGCTATTTCTTCTCACTCTTTTTATATTTAAATTACATAAAGACTCAATTCAATGGCCAGCTATGAAACAAAGCTTTCTACTACTGTTCTTTGTCTTTCTAGGAATAATTTCTCTTTGGAACATTCCTAGATTGCAATCTTTATGTCTTTTTCTCTCTGATGATGCTTATAGATTTTCTATAGTTTTTAAGGGAAACAATGGATCTTATTTATATATGTATTCCCAGTACTATTTAGCATAGTGTTTTATGTTTATATGGGTTTAAAAGTATACTTGGTGAATAATTTATCAGCATTGAATAATTAATAGTATAAATTAATATTTATGTGATTGAATGCAAAAAGTGTGACATATTAAAATATTTCATTTTGAAACTAAATTTACAGCATGATACTAAAAACTCTAAAGGAAATCACTTTTATGAGCAGCCAAACAGACCTAAGCCCTGAAAAACTAGAAATAGTGAAATAGTCCTGCTCTCTTGTAGTGTATATTTTTCTGGGGAAAACAGACAGACAGAATATTTCCTGTGGTAGTAAACTAAGTGAAGAAATATAAAGCAAGTTGAGTGGATCAAAAGTTATTGTGAGGGATGTGATGTTTTATAGGATATTTTTTTTAAAAAGGCAACACTGATAAGGTGATACGTGAGCAGAGATTTGAAGACAATAAGAAAGCAGCCATTCAGCTATTTAAGGCAATAGCATTCTAAGCAGCAGGAACACCTATTGCAAAAACCTTGAGCAGATGTGTACTTGAGATACTCAAGTAAGGCTCATGAGACCAATGACACATATGCAGCAAAGTGACATCCATTCTGTACTCAAAACTCTCATTCTGCTGCTGCTGTCTGGAGAATATTCACTAGAAGGGCCAGAGCAAAAGCACAGACAATTGCTAGGAAGCTATTGTTAAATTCAGGTATGAGATGATGGTGCCTTGGACTGTGGATGCAGAGCAGATGTGGGGAGCAGAAGTTGTGTTCTGGATATATTTCAGAAGAACTGTCCACATAATTTGCTGATGGCTTAGATGTGGAGTACTAGAGAAGGAGGGATATCATAAGGGATGCAATTGAATGAGTCTTACTATCTGGAAAAATGTGCTTACCATTCAATGATAATGGGAAGACTGAGGAAGAAGCAAGTTTAGGGGTTGGCAAATTTAGACTGATTAAACTTGAAGTACTAATTAGTAGTCTAGGTAAAGATTTCCTTAAAGACCAAAGAAATTTAGAACTCACTTTCTTATGACTTTCTTACAAAGTTGAGAGGTAAGTTGATAAAGAAATTTGTGTCTTTGAGAAGAGTTTGAAACTAGAATATAAAGCTGTCACTCATTGATTATAGGTGATGTTCAAAGTCAAGGAAAAGTATGAGGTCATCTGAACAATGAGTGTAGATAGATATAGAGAAGGACCAAACACTAGGACACTCTAATTTTACAATTTATGAATTCAAATATAATCCAACAAAGGAGAATAAGATGGAGTCACTAGTAAGGCAGGGAAAGAACCAAGAATATGGTATTCCAGAAACTAGTTAAGAAAGTGTTTCAGGGCTTCCCTGGTGGCACAGTGGTTGAGAGTCCGCCTGCCGATGCAGGGGACACGGGTTCGCGCCCCGGTGCGGGAAGATCCCATATGCCGTGGAGCAGCTGGGCCCATGAGCCATGGCCCCTGAGCCAGCGCATCCGGAGCCTGTGCTCCAAAGCGGGAGAGGCCAGAACAGTGAGAGGCCCGCGTAATGCAAAAAAAAAAAATTGTTTCAAATGGTCATGATCAATGCTGCCAAATTCTGCTGCTAGGATGAATAGTGTAAAGATAGAAATGTGATTACTTGATTGGAAACCTGAAGGTGGACCAGCTGTTTTGCTGGATAATTGGGGATTTTCATTAGAAACTGGGGGAGTTAAATGGTCAAAGAGCACATTCATTAATCCCCCCATTCACTGGGAGAAAACTCATTGACATAAGAGAAGTAGCAGTTATATGGATTCTTTGATGCACATTCATTCTAGGGTAACCCCCAGGTATCCAGCAAGAATGAACATGAGATTACAAGTGAGGAAGTCTGGCTTTGGGAATCCTAAGCTGATTTAAGTAATCACTAGCTCTTCTCCTGGTATGAAAAAGGTCAGGACACAACAGAATACATTTTGGCAGAACCTTTGCTGCAGCCCAAACTTACTAACTCAGATTGAATAGCTGCGAGAAGTACCAGCTCTTTCCCTGGGGTGATCAGTGGGCTAGTGACCAAGCTTTTAGTTTGTAGCTGTGTAGGGCAAAACGCTGGCAGCAAGATTTCCCACATAAGAATGTTTGTTTGGAAACTCATCAGACCCTCTTCTGGCATGAACAGGTGAGCTGAGTCTCAGCCTTATTCACTGAACAATACAGTTTCTGTAGAGCTTTCCAGAAAGTCTATCTTTTTTTTCTGAGTGACCAGTCTGCAGAAGATCAATCTAGGATAAGATGGGACAAAACATTGTAATGGGTTCAAGAGAGGAGAAGACAGGAAGTAGAGTTAAAAAGTACAGATAGAAATTAAAAATGTTAATATTAAATTATTGTGTGGAAAAAAAAACTAAACTTTGGTGGAAAGATCATGGATTTGGACAGCATCCACTATTATTAAAATCTTAGGACTGTTATGGATCATGAGCAAAAATTGAATCTCTTTGATTCTCAGTTTCCTCAGATTTCTCTGCCCAGGCTTACATTGTGCTATAAGACTATATAATTGTGTGCTATTTCAAAACCAAGGTAATATTAGACTTAATAATAATATCTCTGTGACCCCAATATTTTATTTTGCCTCTTAAGCTCTACATAATACTGATAAATTAATTACTATTTAAATAGTGATAATAAGAACAAATAAAATAGTCCTATGATAGCTCAATTTGAAAGAAGCAATAATAACATAAGCATATGCATAAGATAAAAACTGGAAAGTACAGGCATATTTTAAGGTCTAGAAAATATGCTCCTTTTAACATTTCTTATTGTAAATTAATAATTTTAATTTAAAATACAACAACTATGGTTAACTAATTCATTAATTTAACTGTAAAAATTAGTTGCCAGACCACACTATGTGATCTTTATTTAAACATTGTAAGGTAAAACAGGAGAGAAATATAGATTAGAAAGGCACAAACATATGTAAACCCTACTATGTCCCAGCCCATGTTAGTTAAATTAATTTAATCAAATAGCTATTCTGGGCATGTTTATAAGTAAATTGACTTAGTTTTGTCATTGTACAACACTGTCTTTGTGATGTTGAAAAGAAACAACTCCTTGATTAATTGCTAATATAAAAATCATAATTGCTTCCACCTATTTATTTTTTTTCTCATTGTTTCCTCATGGTTTCCCTCCTGCTCAATGACTCCTCAGCCACTTAGAGTCACTTTTGTAGAGATTACATTGAATCATTTATTCAATTATGGTTTTAAACTTTCAAAATATGCCCATTAGTGCTAAGTTTATTGCACTCTGCAAACCCATTGGCAGTAATATTAAAATAAAATAAACGTTGAATGTGAGCTATGGCAATTTGGAAATTCATAAAAGTACAATTTCGTCTCCTTTTGTTTCTTAGAGGCTACACACTAAATTCTTAAAACAGATTGCTGCTAACACTCAAAAAACTGGGTTGAGGGGCAAAAAAAGTGACGTAGACATTACTCTAGTAAGGCAGATATTAGGAACAACTAGCACTGAGAACTAGAAGACCAGGTTGCAGTGCTATTGACCCAATTTCAGCTTGTCCCTAGATATGGCTGGGAATAACTGTCAATGGAAAATACATTCATTAAATTTCCATCCAGTAGAGTATAAGGCAGAACACTGAAAATATAATGTGGAGCAAAGGGAAAGAGGTATTGGATGTTGAATGGGAGGATTTAGTTCAGATCTTAGAGGCATAGCGTATGCACTCTGTCTAAAATCCATCACCTTCCTAAAATTACTCATTATTAGTACATTCTCCCTTGTGCTTGTGCAAATAATTATATTTTCAGAATAATAGTCTACCCCAATTTTGTTCCTACTTAAGGATTCAAAACATGTCAAAAGAAAGATTTATAGAATGTATATTTGCCTTGAGAGGAAAACCTATACCTGAGAACAAATGTTTTATTTTTTAAGCTCAACAAATGAGTTTCTTAAGTTAATTTTTGATAAAATTTTACATCATTTAACAAGCTTTTCTTAAAGAACTATTAAGTATCGGAAAATGTTTTGAGCATTTGCAAGATATATGTCATCCTATCAGTAATAAACTATCAGTAGAAATATTAAAGGATAGAAAACAAATGATAACAACAGCAAGAACTGGGAGTTTATTCATTTTAATTGGGGAAATGAAGTGTAAATGAACTTTTATATATTTATATTCTCTAATTACAAAGACATTGAACTATTATTATAAAAATTAAAAAGGGATAGAAGTCATGTCTTATCGTTTGTAATTTTTACTTTTGCTCTGTGATCTCTAATCCTACCTGAGCTTATTTTATCCAGAGTAGGAAAAGGAGTGAGAGAAAGAATTCTCTGACAGATATAGGTTAAGGCATTGTCTTGTTAAATTATCATAAATAAAATATTGGATAGGAAAATTTCAGTTGATCTTTAAATTTTGGTCTTTATAATTTGAGAGTCATCTAAATTATCTGAAAATAAATGTTTCTCTTTAAAAAACAAATATATTTTAAAATAAAATTAAAAAAATTAAAATTCATAATTTCACACATTTTAAAAAATAAAATTTTAAAATATTAAACATGTACATATGTTTTACATTGTTTATTTGTACTGTCATGCAGTAAGAATGAATTGCTTATCAGACATAATAGCTATTTACTGTTCATTTCCAAAGATAAACTTTTAGATGTCATCTCTGTAGATAAAAATGTCTGTCTCTGTTTTCTCTGTAAAATATTACAATGAACTAATTTCTACTAAAAACAAAGACAAAATTATGTAGGCAACTCAAATCAGTTTTCAGGTACATTTTAATTTTTCTCCTTAGATAAAGCTGTTGAAGGGCATGGCCATGTTATCTATTTAATCTGTTTTCACCATAGCATATATTGGTCTAGGCCAAATAGTAACCATTTATTTATGTACAGTGTATAATTAAAATGTGTATAACTATTATTAATTAATTAACCCAGTAAACATTTATGGAGAATTGTGAGACTAACAAGGCCCCATAGATAGTAAGTTCTCTATTTACCTAGCAAGTACTCAGTAAATATTTGTCGTGGGAGAAAAGTGAAAGTACTTAGAGGAGTGCAGAAGACACCATAGGCAATTTAGAAACGTTAGCTATTGTTATCGTCATTAAAGTGACTTCCTTGAAGTCACACAGCTGCTGAGTGGCGAAGATGTATCTCAAATTCTCAAGTTCTTTTCAGTAATTTTCAGTACTGGGAACAAGGGTACTGGGTATTTGTTTACCATATATATGCACGTGTTAAATCATGGTCCTGTTTTTTAATCCTAGGACTCCCTGACTGTGAGGGATTGCACTATGAATTTAGGATCCTGGGAGGGGGGATATTGAGGCCTTCTGATATCTTTCATTCCAGTGACTTGACTGGTAATGTTATTTGACCAATAATTTCAGATAGTGACCAGAACAAACTCATTATGTATGCAATGTAAATACAAAGAGGATCTGATGATGTAAACCCTGCTTTTATTTTTATGGTTCTCCTATTGTTCTTATCACAGATTCAGCTCTCCCAAACTCATATACATTGAGAGAAATACAGCTGAAGCTCCTCCCCATCTAAAGAATTCAAGGAAGTGTCAGGCTGAAAGTTATAGGATTCCTCCTGCCTCTTTTATAATATTTTCAGGAAGGAGGAAGCAATTTTCACCATGCTTAGTTATTTATTAAGAAAGAATCTGTGGTAAAAAATATCTGATTTTAACATTATTCAGAGGAATTTCAACACTCTAACATTCTGTGGTACTCTAACAATGCCCAGCAGTTATCAGAAGCATTGTTTTATATGTTTACATTTTCTTCTCCACTTTATTTTGAGTCCTTTGTGGCAGGGGTTTAGTTTTTTTTGTTGTTGCTGTTTTAATCTCAGTATCAATAATGCTTTGCCTAGCAGAAGACCTACATAGACATTTCTCCAAAGAAGGCATACAGAGAACCAATAGGCATATGAAAAGATGTTCAACATCACTACTTATTAAAAAAATGCAAATCAAAACTATCAATACAACTAGGTACTACCTCACACTGGTCAGATGGCCATCACTAAAAAGTCTACAAATGACAAATGATGGAGAGGGTGTGGAGAAAAGGGAATCTTCCTACACTATTGGTGGGAATGCAGATTGGTGTAGCCACTATGGAAAACAGTATGGAGGGTCCTCAACAAACTAAAAATAGAGTTTCCATATGATCCAGCAGTCCCGTTCCTGGACATATATCTGGATACATGCACTGCTATGTTCATAGCAGCACTATTCACAATAGTCAAGACATGGAAGCAACGTAAATGTCCATTGACAGAAGAGTGGATAAAGAAGATGTGATACATACATACAATGGAATACTGCTCAACCATAAAAAAGAATGAAATGTTGCCTTTTCTAGCAACATAGATGCACCTAGAGATTATCATAGTAAGTAAAGTAAGCCAGATGAAAAAGACAAATAACATATGACATAACTTACATGTGGAATCTAAAATATGATACAAATGAACCTATCTACGAAACAGAAATAGACTCACAGAAATAAAGAACAGACGTGTGGTTGCCAAGGGGGTGGGGGAGGGGTGGATTAGGAGTTTGCAATTAGCAGATGCAAACGATTATATACAGAATGGATAAACAATAAGGTCCTACTGTATAACACAGGAAACTATATTCAATATCCTGTGATAAACCATAATGGAAAAGAATATGAAAAAGAAAATGTCAGGCTTCCCTGGTGGCGCAGTGGTTGAGAGTCCACCTGCCGATGCAGGGGACGCAGGTTCGTGCCCCAGTCCAGGAGGATCCCACATGCCGCAGAGCTGCTGGGCCCATGAGCCATGGCCACTGAACCTGTGTGTCCAGAGACTGTGCTCCGCAACAGGAGAGGCCACAACAGTGAGAGGCCACAACAGTGAGAGGCCCACGTACCGCAAAAATAAATAAATAAAAAAGAAAAAAAAAGAAAAAGAAAAAAGAATGTCTATATATGTAAAACTGAATCACTTTGCTATACAGCAGAAGTTAACATAACATTGTAGTTCAATTATACTTCAATAATATATTTTTTTAGTTAATGCTTTGCTTCATATCTGGTACTTTTTATTCAATAAAGGCATCACAAATTTTGCACAAATAGTGTTGCAAAAAGCCACATTATCCAAGCTTACTGAAATTGTTTCTCATGTGAAGTTGGATATGTAGCATTAAATGCTTCAGTGGCTAAAGCTAAGAGACATGTTTGACAATGCCACCAGGGAAGGCTCATGGACCCAAGCATTTCAGATATTCGAGATATATCTGAAATATCCCCAAAGTCTTTTTCAATTTGGAAACTGTTTACTCTTCATTAAATATCTGATGGTTCTTAAAAACATTTCTAATATCATAGCAGTAATAAAAATAAAATAAAATAAAATAAAATAGAATACAGAGCAGAACTTCAGAGAATTAAAAGAGATGTAATTTCTGGGGTAAGAGTCAGACATTTTTTTCCCCACTCTTTTTTTTTTTTCCTTGCAGAAAGATCACACTGAAGAAAAATATTTGAATACATATTAAAAATAACTCAAATCTGAGCATTAGTTTTAGGAAAAGTAAAGCTCAATTTTGTTTAATTAACATTTATTGAACCTCTATCATGCATTAGGTGCTGATAGTGGGTATAGTACCCAACAAAGGAGACACAGCTTCTAATATAATGGCACTTCTACTGTATTTATTTAGGAATCAAGGTCATTAACATATTAATGTTCTATGGTGTCATTAGCAATCAAGGCTAAAGAAGATTACCATATGAAATTGGGACTGGTGAAGACTATGTTACAAGTACTAATTAAGCCTTATAATTTATCTGTAATTTGTATAAAAACATTTAGAAAGGAAAGAAAACATCTTAAAATAGATGTGGGACATGGAATACTACATCAGAACAATAAATAGAGCAAAACCAACATGACCCAAAAAACAGTTATGTTTGCCTTGATACTTCTAGCTCTAGCTTAGGTGAGGAGTAATTTTAACTCAATTCTAGAAACACAAATTCTATTATTTGTATATTATCTTCAAATTAAAGGCTTAAAAATCATAGGTAGTTCATTCTGTTATGCAGCCCAAGTCATTCTCAATTAACATAAACTTAGTGACTATATGTAAATCAGTTAGGTACTATTAAATATTAGTATCTCTAATAGACTGACCTCAAAACTCTGGTACCTAGAGTAAGCAGACTAAATAAACAAACCTCTCAATAGAAGGATAAAATATGTGACAACAATAGTTGTACATCAAAATTGTATGAAGATTTTTTTAAAAAACAGAGAGTGTCAACTTAAAGAAAAATACAGCAGAAGAACTGTGAGTTTAATTTTTACTCAGGGTCTTGCTGAGGACTATAGTGCAGGAGACAGCCACCCAGTAAGCCCTGAGGAAACTGCTCCAAAGAGGTAGGGGAGAAGCCAATTAATATATGATGCAGTGAAGCATATATCTTGGTAAAAGATTATTGTTTGTCACAAAGAAGATATATCTGAAAGATTTTAGTGCTTTTCTATGTATGGAAGATGGGAGTCTGGGGGTCACTGAAATTCTTTCTGAGGTATACATCTAACTATCTAAATACCTGTTAGTGCAAAGCACATAATGTCTCATTCTGTTTTTCATCATGAATTACTTTCAGAGTGCACTGTTGGTCAGTGACTGCATGGGTTACAACTTAACCCTTGTAGAACTTGGTGGTGAACAATGCTCTTTGGCTTAGCCATCTTAATTTTTTCTACTTTCACAAAAGCAATCAATGCCTGGATACCAGTCCAAAACTATCCCTGGAAATCCTGATTCATTGACCTAGGATGCACCCACCCATGTGATCAAAAGTCTCCTCATGTGATCCTGATGCACACATAAGTTTGCAAAACTCTGAAACATGACTGCCTTAACGAGGTTTATTTCTGTGCTTATGTCACATGTTACCCTTTCAAATAGAAACCACAGATTTAGGGGACTCTGTTATACCTGCTTAGGTGAACAAGCTATCTTCAAGGGAGAAATTTTAAGTAAATACTGCTATTTACAAATACATCATATATTTCCTAAAGTAAGCCCATTTTTATTTCTTCTAAAAAATGCTTTATGAGCAGTGCATTCGAGTTACTATATGCACTAAAATTGGAAATTTTCAATTATCTTTCTGAAATCTCAGAAATGCTTTATACATCATGCTATCGAGTTTATTCAAATCCTAGTTGTATTACTGTGGGAGGACTTTTCAAAGCATCATGGTCCTCAGCTTTTCAACAAGGGATAGAAGCTTCCCCTCTTTATTCCTATACCAGCTCTAGCAGCCTACCTGTGACATAGCAAGGAATAGGAACAGGGATCAAAGGATGTATGGCGGGGGGGGGATCCTATAGTTGACAAATAATTTTCTGATGTTGTCGTTAGCAATAATAATTCTAAAGAAAAATGATATTTATATATATATAAATTATTTCAAACTTTTCACTAATAAAAACTGCATGAGCATCGAAAATTTACAAGGATCTAGGATAACTGACATTGTTCAGTTGTGGCAATTAAAATCAGTCATTCTGAAGAAACTAGACTGACCAAAGTTCAACTAAACTGTAAAAGAAAGGAAAGTCTGAAACAGTTCTCTGAATAAAAAAAGTGTCTCATAGCCATTTCAAATGAAAGTGATAGGAGCTAAGTGTCAACCTCTCACTCCAAAAGTAAGGCTTCAATTCATCTGTGCTCTCAGTATGATAGAATAAGCCAATTTGTGTTTAATGAGGAGACACCAAGAATAGTTGAAGAAAAAAAATTGGGCATAATTCTACCCTGTTAAATATACAATTTTAGACTACATCTTAATTAGCCTGTGACATTTTCTTATAGGTAAGTGATGCATCTGGGCATAGAAGTGTCCAATTGTACCATGTAACTTTGAAGCATATTTTGGCTAAGTTACTCTTCTCATTAATGAAGCATCTAAAACACCTTTCAATTCATGAAGGCCACAGGTTTTAAGAGTGGTTCCTTTTCTCCCCTTCAAAACCATCTTCCACAATCTTTTTTGTTCTTTTTTTCCCCTTCCTTAGCATTTTTCCTCCGTTAAAATATGTCTTCTGGTATATAACTAATTGTTATTGAAATTCTAAGGCTCTTATTGTTAAATGAAGGAATCTTATTGTTAAAACAAAGGTTTGCATATGTTAACTGATAAAAGAGTAGCCATCCAAAATTGACTACATTAAGCCACATCTGGAATATATACATAGTCCTTATCAGTTTACTAAAAACAGACATTTGGAAAGTTACTAAGTATAATATAAGCCAAATAAATTATATAGGGACTTTGATTTTATTTAATCTGAAGAAAGCAGGCTCTAGACTATTTAGTGAAAGAAAAGATTAGAAGCGATCTCACAGAAAACTAAGTCACCCTGGAATAAAGATGAGAGAATGCTTCTTTAGGATGCTAAACACCACCATATCTGTTCAATTCAAAGAGGGACTGTATTCTGATAGAATTATAAATAAATATTTTTGCATAGAAAAGAGTTAACTGATGGCTGGAGATGATGGTCCATATCAGTGAATTATCAATGGTAAAACAAAAAAGTTCTATAAAAAGTTAGTAGTTTTACCATTTACTTATTTTTCATATTAGTAAACCTTAAGGGAAGGTTTACTAATACAAGCATGGCATGTACCATGAATAATGATGAATTCAATAAGTTAAATCTTCACATAGCTATCTTTTCTATTGAAAATGGCAAAGTACCATTTTGGAGTCAAATTATGTAAGCATCAATTAAGTTCTGCCATTTTACAGAATAATTGTCATTGCACTGAAGACAAACTAATAAAGTAACAGTAGCCTCATTTGTGAACCTGCTGTGCATCTGGCATAAAACTGAGCAATCTCTACAATATATAATTTAATAATTATTAATAGTTATGCAAAGAAATATTATCATTACTGCTGTAAAAATAGAGTCTAAATGACAGTCAAAGACAGTAAGGAATAGGCAGTATATAGCCTTTTATTACAGGAGCTGAATGGCTGATGACATTTTGGTTTCACATTCATTTCATATTTTTTCCTTATATGCCCTACTACTAGGATAGGTGAAGTAAAACGCTTTTCTCTCCTCTGGAGTTTCATCAAACAAAATATCAATTATACCCGCCCAGCAACCTGTAAGACTCTCTAGCACATCTGAACTGAAGCTAGCTGGCAGATAAGAGAAGAGGCCAGCTTAACCTATTCCTTTAGTCCCACATGGGTTGTGAGAGTCTGAGGTTGGGTTTTATAGACCTCAGCATCCACCAGGAAAGGAAAGCTTGTGAAGAAGTCTATCTGGTCTTTTGCTGTTGGAAGATAATGTAAGGCCTGTTTTCAAATTCTTGTACGGTATAATGATAGCAGATAAATTTGTTGAAAGTGTACTGTGTTCCAGGTACTGCTCTATGTGCTTAACATATATTAATTCATTTGTTCTTAATGACAACCCTATGGGATAGGTGCTATTATCATGATGACCATTTTGTAGATGAGGAAACTGAGGCCAGGAACAGTCAAGGGATATGACCAGGGAACACAATGAGTTGAGAAGATGGTTGAGATTTAAATCCAGTCCATCTAGCTCAGGAATTCCTGATTTTGACCATTAGTCTGCATTCCCCAGTTCCTAGACAGAAGAGTGGCCTCAGGTGTTTGGCAAGACAGCATGTCCCTACTTTACTAGCTAAAGTTGATGTTAACAGTATTTAAAACAAATTGAAAATTATATTTAAGAATAGCATTCTTGACAGAATGACCTGCCAGTGTCTTTTTTTTCTGTCTCATTTGCAGGTGTTAACTGGTATTAATGAGAGTTGCTATGCCACTAATTCAGAACAATTAACTTTGATTGGTAGATCGATTTGCAAACTCGAAATAAAGTTTTGACAGAAAAAGTCTTCAAATAGTATATATTTTGTATTTTTAGTGAAGTTCATTATGTGAACAGTGGGTACAAAAAAAATAAAATTGCTTGTGTGGACTCTATAGCTCATTCCTAAAATGTTTTATCTCTATTTTCAAAGACTAAGTACATGAAATAAATACTACACATTATTTTTTAACCAAGAAAAGATTGTATAAACAGATTTACTAAAAATAAATTATACCTGGTATAGTATATACACTAACCACCTTAGAGTTTTTGTATAAGACACAGCAGTGAGTAGCAGATACATTCAAATAAAGTAAAAAATTAGAGTCCTCAAACTAATGCTATAATTTAGAAGTTATTTTATATAAGGAAGTTTGCTTAAATTTTTGTACCTCCATTTTTCTCAGCTCTAAAATAGGAATACACATAGTTATCACATGAGTTAGTTATCAGGATTACATTAAGATAATATAAACCAATTAATATTCATTTAATAATAGCTCCACAAATTCCAAAGTAAATGTACATTTTCATATAAACTCTTCTGTGTAATATATCATCATTAACATTATAATAACTATTAGTATTTTGTTATGTAATCAACCTAGAATAATGAGTTTTTTTTTTTCCTGAACATTCTGAACCTAGTGATATCACTTTGTCATTTCAGTAATGCTTTATGGTGTCTTTGTTCCTAAACATTTAGGTCATCCCACACACTGTGCATTTTGATGTATATATATGGCAAGCAAAAAAAAAAAAAAGGTATATTTCATTAACCCTGAAATTCATCACTATATGCACAGTATTGGATCAGGTGCCATTGGCACTGATATATTACTCATTGTTTCTATCCACAAAGAGTTTATTACTAGGTTGGAAAGAAAAGTTTTATGAAGAATTAATGAACATGATACTACATAATAAACTTTTATTGCATAGGAAAATTGGGGAATACAAGTGCATGTAATAATGTAAGAATTAAATTTTATTCATATTACACTTAATATAAGACAAAGATTGGCGAAAGATCTGAATTATCTAGAGAACACCTAAACGAAATTTAACATAAATATCTTCTTCAGAAGGTTTTAAAGTGTTGAGAGACATAGCTATGTGAATGGAGTCTTTCTGACAGCCCCACTGGCATTAACTTGATCCCATGGTTAGTTAAAGTGAACTCATTTACCCACTTAATTTTGTTAAAAAGACTTGTGGTAGAGTTAGAATGATCATGGTGATAATAGTTATTAGAACCAGGTGGAAATATATCTTTGGATATTATTGAACAATGATAATAAGTTTTTGATTTCCTTTAAATACTTTATCTTTAGAATCAAATTGTGAATAGTTTGCAGTTAGGTCAATAACTTGCCCATTTTCTCTCAAACCCATTTCCCTTTCTGTTCCCTTGCTCCACAGTTTCCTATTACTTTCAGAGTAGGCAGCGGCAGGAGACTGAGGATAAAAGAATGGGAGAAGCCTGAGTATTTCTCATTCTCTCCCCCTGCTTTTGTGCTGATTCAGGCAGTATCTGTATTCTCTTTCATGATTCTAGTACTTATTGGGTATCCCCTCTCTATCATTCCACTCTTTCATATTGGCCCTAGCATTTAGTTTCTGGTTTCTATTATTGTCCTTCTAGCTCTAGAGCTGAGGGTACTTTCTATATGTATTTCACTTTGGGTTGTCACACCTTCATTAGTGTTCAGGTTTTGCAATACATCTGTGTCTAGGTCCCCAGATTGAATTATTCTATAGAATTACCTGGGCTCTCTTACCTCAATTACCTTGAGCACAAGAGGGTTTCAGAGAGACTTTTTATCTGATAGATTCCTTAGGGCAGGGTGACTATTCTTTTACATCCACTACACCTTTCAGGCAATGGGTGGGCTAACACATCTGTTACTCTGTAGCTCAGCACAGTTTTCTGTACTTATTGGGCAGTAGAGACAGTGCTGTCAGTCTCTCTCCATGTGCTGTGTGTCCTTCATGAACCTACATATTTGGGGTATAGGATAAACTTGCCTGATAGAAGATATAATTTTTCAGCACAGGGAAATGATTAGCTGAGTGTCTTCAGGTCAAACCTCTAAACAAGCTCTCAATTTCTGTTGCAACTTCAAAGACATCACCAGACACTGAAAATGCAGGGAGTGGGGCAAGGTATGAGGAATGGCAAACTAAGAGTCAAACTGAACTTGATTAGAGTTTTATTTCCACCATTAACCTGTGGTGTGACCTAAGGTTATTGGGAGAGAGGTAAAAATTTTGGAGAAAGGAGATTCAATTGACAAGATATATAAAATTATTTATTAATATGACACAAAGACAAAAGCAAAGCAAAATGATACATGCTTTATCAGTGCAGTACATTTTCCTCTTTGTTTCCTAAATTTTTAAATTTATTTAGTTTTTCTAAGAATTTTAATTTATTTTAAAGTATTCTATTCTTTCCAGATGTTAGCTAGCTAAGAGAATGCTTTATGAGGGGAGCAGGAAGAAAATTCAGGGAAAGAGAGAACTTCCAGAATTACAGATTTCCAGAAAAAGTGGGGCTGGCTGAGTTTTGTGTTATTATAAAATAAGAAGCAAAGATGCTATTACTAATGGGGTTGAGAATAAAAAAGACAGCCTAAAGCCCAGAGGTGATAGGGAGAAGCTAAACCTATTTTGATCCTGATCTTTCCTTCAAATGCCTAGTCAATCCCTTGGCATGTTAGAAATCATCAGCAACAAAATTAGTTACTATTTCTGTAAATAAAATATAACTTGGTACATTTGTGGTGGATTCATACAGTGTCTAACATATCCTAACGACAAGTGTAATGCCCACCGAAGCCAGGTAGATGGCTATATTATTGTATTCTGGGTTGAGAACAGAAAGTTTTGAAACCAGGAGTCAAAGAGTTACTCTGTGAAGAGCAAGAATTGTAGAATGTGAGGTAGATTTAATAGGGATTACTTTTGTAGTCCTGCTGAGTTACTATTATCCAAAACACACAAAAACTGTTTTCACCTTGTTCAGTTTCTCTTAATGGCTTTTTCCAAATAAAATTATTCTCAATATGTGATTATTGAGGTCAGAGCATTGTTTCAATGTAATTGCTTTTTGTTGCCTTTTATTCCTTTTAGAAAATGGCATAAGAAGTTTAGAGTTCAGTACAAATATTGTTTTTTTTTCTAAATAAATGCATGTAAATGATCAGATTGAAAACATGTTTGGGTTTCAACAAATGAACTTTATTTAAATTGCACCATTGTTGATAATGCTTTGTTCTAAAACATCATCTGTGCTTTAAAGAAATTGACCCTGCCATTGCAAGAGGAAGAACTATTGTGATGTTTGTGCTTTTGCAGTTTGGTATCAAATTGTCCAATTTTCTTCTTAAGTACAAAAGCTTTGCAAGCACACTCTTCTCTGAGTATCATCTAGGTACTAATATTTGGTTGTTACAGCTGCACATTAAAAATCACCTGAAGAATTTCCCAAAACACCAATGACCAGTTCCCACTTCCAGGGAATTCTGACTTAGTGTTTCATTGTGGAGACAAGGCAAAAGTATGCTTTAAGCTACAGCTTGGTTGAGAATTCTTCTGTAGAGGAAAGAAAAAGGAAAAAAAATGTGCAGCAAGATTTCTCTTCTATAATGAGTTTATAATCTTGATAAGTTGATAACCATTTAAAGACTTTAAGTCCTATAGGAAATTGAGATGGAAGGAGCCCTGTGAGAACAAAGAGCTGGTGACCAGGCAGACTGAGTATTTTAGACATGGGAGGAAAAGCCTCTATAGGAAGGCTGAGTAGAGGGAAGAATTAGGGTGGAAGTTAGATATGGAGTGAAATTTCAGATGGAGAAATCTCATTTTTGTGACTTTTTAGCACTGAACAATAGAATCACTGACACCTCTAAAACACAGGAGACTTTCTAAAAATACTATTTTACTTGTGTGATACAAATAGCCAACTATGTTAAATCATCCCCAGGTATAATTGTTTTAGTATATAATATAACCACTTTTCCACCAAAACTTTCAGGCCCTTGACCTTCGAATTTTCTAATAAACTATTAACACGCATATGACTTAATTTTCCAGGCTAAACCTCTGGTCTCCTACTTTCCACATTGACCGTACAAACAGTCATCCTTCTCCCCAGACCCTTCCCCTGCAGTAAAATAACCTAGTCTCATACTTCCTGAGATAACTTCCAACTTCTCCAACAGTTGACCAATATCTCTAACTATAACTTTCCTTCCACCTTCTGATTCAGTGAGTGGAAGTAGTCTTCCTCCTACAGTCTCACATTTTCTCTAGATCCCCAGTCCTACTTGTCTACCCATGTATGGAAGAAATTCCTTCTTCACATAATTATTCTGTTTATCTTTCAAAGTCTTGTTGAAGTTTCACCTCATGGAGGGAGTCTCCATCCCTTACAGCATCTAATTCTTACATGTAACATGTAATTGTTGATTAAATTGGAGCCTTCCCCACTATGCTCTATACCCCTTAAAAGAAGCAACCATGTCTTAGTCAATATTCACTAACGAGTATCTAGCATGGAACAGAGAATACAGAAACACTTCCATATGGAGAAGAAAAAATTGAACATGATTTATTTTTAAATAATTTATGGAACATATAATACATAGTTTATATACAAGCTGAAAATATTAAGGAGAACCTAGAGGCCTGCTAAAATCTCCACATCACACAGAATTGTCAATGATTATTATAGGCATTTAAAGGTAATAGCGTGATGAGATATCAAGGAGACCAACTTTCAAAACTTTGTATGACTTTATAACAAGTGGCCAAGTGCTGTGAGCTCAACTCTGCAGTGGACAATAAGTCACAGTCTGCTTGAGTGTCAGCATCAATTATAATCTCACCCTGATGACATGCTACAAGAACAGAAGGGAACATCTAAGTGCATCCTAAAAGTTTTCTGATGAGAAAACAAAATGAAATCAGGGGCTTCTCTGGTGGCGCAGTGGTTGAGAGTCCGCCTGCCGATGCAGGGGACATGGGTTCGTGCCCCGGTCCGGGAAGATCCCACATGCCACGGAGCGCTGGGCCCGTGAGCCATGGCTGCTGAGCCTGTGCGTCCGGAGCCTGTGCTCTGCAATGGGAGAGACCACGCAACAGTGAGAGGCCCGTGAACCGCAAAAAAAAAAAAAAAAAAAAACAATGAAATCAGGAAAAACATAATTTTTAAGGTTTTTCAATCTGATCTCAAACAAAAGAAAAACTGGCAAGTCACATTTTTCATGAAATGAAATGGGAAATTGTCCTTGCCACCTCTGTGGGATGATTTGAGCAATGGAGCTACAGTAAACTGGAGTTAGCATAGGAGAGTTTTCCAAAGTTTGGTAATTTTTGGTTCCAATTTAAATTAGCTGTCTTTGATGTTAAATATGACTTACACTGCATAAATTAAGGCTGTTTATATTGATATGTAAACAAAATTATTTTGGGGATGTTGGAGAATAGAGAACAGTTAGACTGTAGAGTTCAGCCAGAAGGATTTTGAAATCTATATGTAGCACTGAAAAGAGGCAAAAGCTCTAGCAACATCATTATTAATGATGTGTGAAGTTTATACACAAGGTGTTCATTCAGCATTCATGACAGAATAGGTACCTTCTTCTTATAATAGCCATGATGGTTTATTATAACCTTACTGATGCTGAAAACGCCTCATGGATATCCCCTGGAGTCAGAATAACATCCAAATTGTCATGGTGTGCAAATCCTTTAGGATCCAAGGCCTCCTCCTTCTCTGACCTTGTCTCACTCCACTCTCCTTCTTGCTCTTTATGCTCTAGACTCCTTTTCTCTCCTGGCCCTTTGCTCACATCACACACACTCCCTTCTGAGAGCCTTTACCCATGTTGTTTCTTTTGCCTGTAATGGTGTCCCCCAGATCTTTTCAGCGCTAGTAAATTCTTGTTCAAATCTGAAGAAGGCACTTCCTTCAAGAAGCCGTCCACCACTATCTAATCTAAAATAGACCATTTAGTACTTCCCCTTCCTCTGAATTCACTACCCAATATATTTTTTTTCCCATGGCACCTTTCAATATCTGATATTATCTAATTTCTTGGTTTCTTGTTTCTTTGTTTTCTCTATTCCTTTCTTGAATATAATCTCCATGAAAACAAAGGACCATTTTTTATCACATTCACTATTGCATCCACCAAATCTAGGATAACAGCTATTTAAGTATTTGCTGATTAATGAATATTTGAGTGTTGTAATGTATTACATTTATACATTGCCTTATTCCAGAACTGGAAATTATTCATAGCCTTCCAATGGCTTAAATAGTCACACTTCTGCTTTCCAAACATGGGAAATTATGTATCTCTCACGTTAGCTCTGGACATTATAATGCAGACCGCCTTATACTTTTATGTCATAATAATTTCACATTAGACATAAGTTGGAAATTATCACAGTTCTAGATGCTCCTGGTTTTCTTTTATTTTTATTTTTAACATATTTATTAGGAGTATAATTACTTTACAACAGTGTGCTAGTTTCTGCTTTATAACAAAGTGAATCAACTATACATAAACATATATCACCATATCTCCTCCCTCTTGCATCTCCCTCCCATCCTTCCTATCCCACCTTTCTAGGTGGTCACAAAGCACTGAGCTAATGTCCCTGTACTAGGTGGCTGCTTCCCTCTACCTATCTATTTTCCATTTGGTAGTGTATATATGTCCATGTCACTCTCTCATTTTGCCCCAGCTTACCCTTCCCCCCCCCGTTTCCTCAAGTCCATTCTGTACATCTGCGTCTTTTTCATGTCCTCTTCCTATTTTCTTCAGAACATTTTTTTTTCTTTTTTTAGATTCCATATATATGTGTTAGCATCTGGTATTTGTTTTTCCCTTTCTGACTTACTTCACTCTGTATGACAGTCCCAAGGTCCATCTAGCTTACTACAAATAACTCAATTTCATTTCTGTTTATGACTGAGTAATATTCCCTTGTATATATGTGCCACATCTTCCTTATCAATTAATCTGTCAATGGACAATTAGATTGCTTCCATATCCTGGCTATTGTAAATAGAGCTGCAATGAATATTGTGGTACATAACTCTTTTTGAATTATGGTTTTCTCAGGGTATATGCTCACTGGTGAGATCACTGGGTCATATGGTAGTTCTATTTTCAGCTTTTTAAGGAACCTCCATACTGTTCTCCATAGTGGCTGTATCAATTTACATTCCCACCAGCAGTGCAAGAGTGTTCCCTTTTCTCCATACCCTCTCCAGCATTTATTGTTTCTAGATTTTTTGATGATGGCCATTCTGACCGGTGTGAGGTGATACCTCATTGTAGATTTAATTTGCATTTCTCTAATGATTAGTGATGCTGAGCATGCTTTCATATTTTTTTTGGCAATCTGTATATCTTCTTTGGATAAATGTCTATTTAGGTCTTCTGCCCATTCTTGGACTGGGTTGTTTGTTTGTTTGTTTATATTGAGCTGCATGAGTTGCTTGTAAATTTTGGAAATTAATCCTTTGTCATTTGGTTCATTTGCAAATATTTTCTCCCATTCTGAGGGTTGTTTTTTCACCTTGTTTATGGTCTGCTTTGCTGGGCAAAAGCTTTTAAATGTCATTAGGTCCCATTTGTTTATTTTTGTTTTGTTTCCATCTCTCAAGGAGGTGGATCAAAAAGGATCTTGCTGTGATTTATGTCACAGAGTGTTCTGTCTATGTTTTCCTCTAAGAGTTTTATACTGTCTGGTCTTACATTTAGGTTTCTAATCGATTTTGAGTTTATTATTATTATTTTTTGTATGGTGTTAAGTAGTGTTCTAATTTCATTCTTTTACATATAGCTGTCCAGTTTTCCCAGCACCACTTATTGAAGAGGCTGTCTTTTCTCCATTGTATATTCTTGCCTCTTTTATCAAAATTACGGTGACCATATGTGCATGGGTTTATCTCTGGGGTTTCGATCCTGTTCCATTGATCTATATGTCTGTTTTTGTGCCAGTACCATACTGTCTTGATTACTGTAGCTTTGTAGTATAGTCTGAAGTCTGGCCACCTGATTCCTCCAGCTCCGTTTTTATTTCTCAAGATTGCTTTGGTTATTTGGGGTGTTTTGTGTTTCCATACAAATTGTGAATTTTTTTGTTCTAGTTCTGTGAAAAATGCCATTGGTCATTTGATAGGGATTGCATTGAATCTGTAGATTGCTTTGGGTAGTAAAGTCATTTTCACAATGTTGATTCTTCCAATCCAAGAACATGCTATATCTCAACATCTGTTTGTATCATCTTTAATTTCTTTCATCTGTGTCTTATAGTTTTCTGCATAGAGGTCTTTTACCTCCTTAGGTAGGTTTATTCCTAGATATTTTATTATTTTGTTGCAATGAGAATGGGAGTGTTTCCTTGATTTCTCTTTCATGTTTTTCATGTTTAGTGTATAGGAATTCAAGAGATTTCTGTGCATTAATTTTGTATCCTGCTACTTTACCAAATTCATTGATTAGCTCTAGTAGTTTTCTGGTAGCATATTTAGAATTCTCTATGAGTAGTATCATGTCATCTGCAAACAGTGACAGCTTTACTTCTCTCCTGATTTGGGTTCCTTTTATTTCTTTTTCTTCTCTGATTGCTGTGGCTAAAACTTCCAAAACTATGTTGAATAAAAGTGTTGAGAGTGGACAACCTCATCTTGTTCTTGAACTTAGAAGAAATGTTTTCACTTTTTTACCATTGAGAATGATGCTGGCTGTGGCTTTGTAATATATAGCCTTTATTATGTTGAGGTAATTTCCCTCTATGTTTACTTTCTGGAGGTTTTTTTTTTTCATAAATCGGTGTTGAATTTTGTCAAAAGCATTTTCTGCATCTATTGAGATGATCATATGGTTTTTCTCCTTCAGTTTGTTAATATAGTTTATCACATTGATTGCATATATTGAAGAATACTTACATTCTTGGGATAAACCCCACTTGATCATGGTGTATGATCCTTTTAATGTGCTTTGGATTCTGCTTGCTAGTATTTTTTTTGAGGATTTTTGCATGTATATTCATCAGTGATATTGGCCTGTAGTTTTCTTTCTTTGTTACATCTTTGCCTGGTTGAGGTATCAGGGTGATGGTGGCCTCATAGAATGACTTTGGGAGTTTTCCTCCCTCTGCTATATTTTGGAAGAGCTTGAGAAGGATAGATGATAACTCTTCTCTAAAAGTTTGATACAATTCACCTGTGAAGTCATCTGGTCTTGAGCTTTTGTTTGTTGGAAGGTTTTTAATCACAGTCTCAATTTCAGTGCTTGTGATTTGCCTGTTTATATTTTCTCTTTCTTCCTGGTTCAGTCTCAGAAGGTTATGCTTTTCTAAGAATTTGTCCAATTCTTCCAGGTTGTCCATTTTTTTGTCACATAGTTGCTTGTAGTAATCTCTCATGATCCTTTGTATTTCTGCAGTGTCATTTTTTACTTCTCCTTTTACATTTCTAATTCTATTGATTTGAGTATTTTCCCTTTTTCCTTTTTGCATGATGAATCTGGCTAATGGTTAATCTCACAAAGAACCAGCTTTTAGTTTTCTTGATCTTTGTATGTTTCCCTCATTTATTTTTCCTTTATTTCTGATCTGATATTTATGATTTCTTTCCTTCAGCTAACTTTGGGTTTTTTTGTTCTTATTTCTCTGATTGCTTTTGGTGTAAAATTAGTTTGTTTATTCGAGATGTTTATTGTTGTCTGAGGTAGGATTCCCTCTTAGAACTGCTTTTGCTGTAACCATAAGATTTTGGTCATTGTTTTTCCATTGTCATTTTTTTATAGGTATTTTTAAATTTCCTCTTTGATTTCTTCAGTGATTTCTTACTTATTTAGTAGTGCAGTGTTTGGTCTCCATGTGTTTGTTTTTTTTACAGATTTTTTTCCTCTAATTGATATCTAGTCTCATAGCATTGTGGTTAGAAAAGATACTTGATACAATTTAATTTTTCTTAAATTTAACAAGGCTTGATTTCTGATGCAAGATACAATCTATCCTGGAGAATGTTCCATGAGCAGTAGAGAAGAAAGTATATTCTGTTGTTTTTGGATAGAATGTCCTGTAAATATCAATGAAGTCCATCTTGTTTACTGTATCATTTAAAGCTTGTGTTTCCTTATTTATTTTCATGTTGGATAATTTGTCTATTGGTGAACGTGGGGCTTTAAAGTCCCCTACTAATTTTGTGTTACTGTTGATTTCCTCTTTATGGCTGTTATCATGTGCCTTATGTATTGAGGTGCTCCTATGTCAGGTGCATAAATATGTACAACTGTTATATCTTCTTCTTGGATTGATCCCTTGATCATTTGCAGTGTCCATCTTTGTCTCTTGTAATAGTCTTTATCTTAAAGTCTATTTTTACTGATATGTGAATTGCTATTGCAGCTTTCTTTTGATTTCCATTTTCATGGAATATCTTTTTCCATCCCTTCACTTTCAGTCTGTATGTGTCCCTAGGAAGGAAGGGGGTCTCTTGTCAGCAGCAATTATACGGGTCTTGTTTTTGTATCCATTCAGCCAGTCTATGTCTTTTGGTTGGAGCACTGAATCCATTTACATTTAAGGTAGTTATCGATAGGTATGTTACTATTACCATTTTCTTAATTGTTTTGTGTTTGTTATTGTAGGTCTTTTCCTTTCTTGTGTTTCCTGCCTAGAAATGTTCCTTTAGCATTTTTTGTAAAGCTGGTTTGGTGGTGCTGAACTCTCTCAGCTTTTGCTTCTCTGTAATGTTTTTAATTTCTACATTGAATGTGAATCACATCCTTGCTGTGTAGAGTAATCTTGGTGGTAGGTTTTTCCCTTCCATCACTTTAAATATGTCCTGCCAGTCCCTTCTGGCTTGTAGAGTTTCTGCTGACATATCAGCTCTTAAACGTATGGAGATACCCTTGTATGTTATTTGTTGCTTTACCCTTGCTGCTTTTAATATTATTTTATTTTTATTTAATTTTTGATAGTTTGAATAATATGTGTCTTGGTGTCTTTCTCCTTGGATTTATCCTGTATGGGACTCTCTGTGCTTCCTGGACTTGATTGACTATTTCCTTTCCCATATTAGGGAAATTTTCAACTGTAATCTCTTCAAATGTTTTCTCAGTCCCTTTCTTTTTCTCTTCCTCTTCTGGGACCCCTATAATCGAATGTTGGTGTGTTTAATGTTGTCACAGAGGTGTCTGAGACTGTCCTCAATTCTTTTTATTCTTTTTACTTTATTCTTCTTTTCAGTAGTTATTTCCACTATTTTATCTTCCAGGTCACTTATCCGTTCTTCTGCCTCAGTTATTCTACTATTGATTCCTTCTAGGGAAGTTTTCATTTCATTTATTGTGTTGCTCATCGTTGTTTGTTTGCTCTTTAGCTCTCCTAGGTCCTTGTTAACGTTTCTTGTATTTTGCCCATTCTATTTCCAAGATTTTAGATCATCTTTACTATGATTACTCTGAATATTTTTTCATGTAGACTGCCTATTTCCTCTTCATTGTTTGCTCTGTTGTGTTTTTACCTTGCTCCTTCATATGCTGTGTGTTTCTGTGTGTTTTCATTTTGCTTAACTTACTGTGTTTGGGGTCTCCTTTTTGCAGGTTGCAAATTTGTAGTTCCTGTTGTTTTGCGTGTTGCCTCCAGTGGCTAAGTTTGCTTCAGTGGTTTGTGTAGTCTTCCTGGTAGAGGGCCAGGTGCCTGTGTTCTGGTGGATGAGGCTGGATCTTGTCTTTCTCGTGGGCAGGACCAGGTCTGGTGTTGTGTTTTTCGGGTGTCTATGACCTTATTATGATTTTAGGCAGCCTCTCTGCTAATTGGTCATGTTGTGGTCCCGTCTTGCTAGTGGTTTGCCATAGGGTGTCCAGCACTGTAGTTTGCTCATTGTTGAGTGGAGCTGGGTCTTAGCATTGATATGGAGATCTCTGGGGGAGCTTTTGCCATTTGATATTACATGGAGCTGGGAGGTCTCTGGTGGATTGTTTTCCTGAACTTGGCTCTCCCACCTCAGAGGCACAGGCAGGACACCCTGCTGGATCACCAAGGCACTGTCAGCCACACAGCTCAGTAGAAAAGGGAGAAAAAAAGAAAGAAAGAAAGAAAGAAAGAAGAGAACAACCAAACCAAAAAACGAATCCACCAATGATAACAAGCACTAAAAACTATACAAAAAAGATAATAATAATAACCATCAAACAAAAAATAAAACTCTCAGACAGAACCTTAAGACAAACGGTAGAGGCAAAGCTATACAGACAAAAATCACACAAAGAAGCATGCACAAGCATGAATAGAAATAGAAAAAAGAATATATATATATATATATATATCTTTATATAAAAAATGGAAGAGAGCAACCAAATTAATAAACAAATCTACCAGTTATAATAAACTCTAAATTTTAAAGAAAGATAAGCATAAAAGCAGAAACAAATTAGATGTAGAAAGCAAACCCCAAGTCTACAGTTGTTCCCAATATCCGCCACCTCAATTTCGGGATAAGTTATTGTCTATTCAGGTATTCCACAGATGCAGGGTACATCAAGTTGATTGTGGAGATTTAATCTGCTGCTCCTGAGGCTGTTGGGAGAAAATTCCCGTTCTCTTCTTTGTTCACACAGCTCCTGGGTTTCAGCTTTGGATTTGGCTCTGCCTCTGTGTGTAGGTCGCCTGAAGGCATCTGTTCTTTGCTAAAACAGGATGGGGTTAAAATAGCAGCTGATTAGGGAGTGCTGTCTCACTCAGGCCGGGGGCAGGGAGTGGTACAAAATGCAGAGCAACCCTAGGGCAGCAGAGACTGGTGTGACATTGCAAAAGCCTGAGGTGCGCCATGTGTCCTCCCAGGGAAGTTGTCCCTGGATCATGGGACCTTGGCAGTGGCGAGCTACCCAGGCTCCCAGGAGGGGTGGTGTGGATAGTTACCTGTGCTTGCACACAGGCTTCTTGGTGGCTGCAGCAGCAGCCTTATCATTTCATGCCAGTCTCTGGTGTCTGTGCTGATAGCCATGGCTCGTGCCTATCTCTGGAGCTCGTTTAGGCAGTGCTCTGAATCCCCACTCCTCATGCACCCCGAAACAATGGTCTCTTGCCTCTTAGGGAGTTCCAAACTTTTTCCTGGACTCCCTCCCTGCTAACTGTGGCCTACTGGCCTCCTTCAGTCTGTGTTCACGCTGCCAACCCCAGTCCTCTCCCTGGGATCTGACCTCCGAAACCAGAGCCTCAACTCCCAGCCCCCACCTGACCCGGTGGGTAAGAAGACAAGCCTCTCAGGCTGGTGATTGCTGGTCGACACTGGTCTTCTGTGGGGAATCTCTCTGCTTTGTCCTCTGCACCCCTATTGCTGCACTCTCCTCTGTGGCTCCGAAGCTTGACCCCTGCCAACCCCTGTCTCCACCAGTGAAGGGGCTTCCTAGTGTGTGGCAACTTTTCCTCTTTCACAGTTCACTCCCAGAGAGGCAGGTCCTGTCCCTATTCTTTTGTCTTTGTTTTCTTCTTTTTTCTTTTACCCTACCCAGGTATGTGGAGAGTTTCTTGCCTTTTCAGAAGTCTGAGGTCTTCTGCCAGCATTAAGTAGGTGTTCTGTAGGAGTTGTTCCACATGTAGTTGTATTTCTGATATATTTGTGGGGAGAAAGGTGATCTCCACGTCTTACTCCTGCACCATCTTGAAGGTCTCTGATGCTCCTGGTTTTATATCTGATTTTTTGTTGTTGTTGTTTATGGCACTCTTACCCAAGTTGGGGGATGTGTGGGTAGGTATACTATGGCAATTGATAGATTAATTTATTTATTTAGGAAGTATTTATTGGGCACTTCTTAATCTGCTCAGTGCTGTGCTTTGTATAGGGCATAAATTGGAATGGCCCCAACTTTCATGGAGTTTACAGTTTACTGAGATACAGAGCAGGCAACTAAACAGTTCCACACAATGAAGCACAAAAAGTGCTTCTCCCTGTGATGTCTGCCTTGGACTCAGTTTGCTAGGCAGATGCCCTCTTTGGTTGATGCCCTCTTTGTTCACATATCAGTATAGACAAAGGGCATGGTTTAATGCCCAGGTCTCCATATCTGACAGTGACCTTGTAAACTCCAGGATATTTCAGATGATGGCACCTGACACATCAAGTAGCTGTAGTTCAGGTCTCTGGTTGCTATAGTGACTTTCTCTGTGACCTAGAAAGAAGTAAAATGTCTTCTACCTCAGATTGTAGACTAAAAGTTAGTGCTACCTGGAGTTTTATGTCTTTTCAACATATCTTGGTGGAACAGCATGTTTCTTTAACTTAACCTTACAATAGAACATTTTGAGCATAACATCTCTGAACAGAGCGAGTTACCATGCACTGGCTGTATCAGAAATATACATCTCTTATTAAGACTACCCACTGGGGCTTCCCTGGTGGCGCAGTGGTGGAGAGACCGCCTGCCGATTCATGGGACACGGGTTCGTGCCCCAGTTGGGGAAGATCCCACATGCCGCAAAGCAGCTGGCCCCGTGAGCCATGGCCGCTGAGCCTGCGCGTCCGGAGCCTGTGCTCCGCAACGGGAGAGGCCACAACAGTGAGAGGCCCACGTACCGCAAAAAAAAAAAAAAACTACCCACTGAATTTGAATGAACGTTCTGTACTTGACTCTGTTCTGTATTCCCACAGCTTAAAAAGCTTTATCATCAGAATTAAGCTATTAGTGGTGTTTTCTAAGTCAACACTATGGAGCTCCATCCCAGAATACACAATTATTGGAGACCAGACTCAAAGTCTCTGCATCCATTCTCATTGTCACAGCAGGAATGTGTCCCTGAAACCCGGCCTGTAAGCTAAACCCCACTGCCAGATTCCAACACGAATCTTGACCTAAGGCAGTGAATAGCAAAGAAGTCTATTAGAATTTGATTTTAAATTATATGTGCTGTTTTTCAAGAATGACAGTGTGATATGGTTCTTGAAATCCTTTTCTTTCATTGTTTATCATTCCCTGTCCATCTCCAGGAGCTTCAAGTTGCATAACTTAGCATTTACCTGGGCCCTTGTCCTTGTTGCTGTTGAGTAATCTGTCTATTTCTCTCCTGACAATGGAAATCGGCTTTTGTTTTTAGACAAAATTTTGTCTAAATTTTTGTCTTGAGACAAATTTTCTAAAATTAGAAATTTTAAAAGGAAACACTGAGAAGACAAAAAAAAATTAAACAGAAAAATAAAATAAAACAATGACTGTAACAACTCTCTGAAACTGCCCTAAGCCTCTCAGCTTACACCAAAGGCTAACATAATTCCATTTCTATTCATTTGGAATACTGCAGTCAGCTATAAAATTTTGAGCAACTTGTCTTACATCTTAGACCTTTCCTTGCCTAGAGAAAATAATTTTCTAAATTCCAATATAAATTGGCAACATATTTTGCTTGACCACTTTCAGAGAAAGTTGAAAGTTGTAGACATTTATGGATATACACATTAAGCTATGTAGTACACTTATAGTAGTATTGGTACTACTGCTACTAATAATAGTAATTGGTAGTAATATCATTTATAAGGAGTTGTCAGATTTGGAGATGTCAGGGCCAAAATCTCCAGATTGTCATGTTTGTTTTTTGTTTTTTTTCCTATTTCAGCTAATCTGAATAAGTTTTTCACTTCACTTTCTATGTAATGAAAGTGTAATCAGCAGTAGAAGTGATGATTTTAAAGCATACCTGGGGGAAAATGAAACAACTCAGGATTTCCAAAGAGATTTGATAAGTTTACACAAGTCACTTTCTACACTATCTGGGGCCACTTCTATTTCTAGCACCCTTTTACTGTTACTGACAACATTCCCAGTTGAACTGAATAATTTACCCTCTCACCTGACAGTGGCTGTCATTATAAAAATTGCTAAGCCAATTCAGAGAGAATCTGCACAATGGGGGGACTTAAACTTTTAACAACCTTCAAGAATGCCTAGACTCATCACCACCTCTTGTCAGCTTGTACATGAGCTCATCTTTTAGTCTCAAAAATTTGGCAGATTAGAAGATTATATATGATAGATCTGAAATAAGCATCCATGACATCCTTCCTTAGTAGTACATCTGAAAAGAAGTATAATGAAAAATCGTATTTAGAAATTCGGTAAGTACTTTACAAAATGAAGGAGATTACGTTTATGGCTAACTATTTATAATCCACTCCACTTATCTGTAATAAAACCCTATAAAGCTGTGATTTTTAATATTACAAGGTGATTTATCAGAAATTCTAGGGAATGTTGCTACTTCTTGTCATATATTAGATTTTTGTTATTATGCCCATTTTATTTATTCCACTAGGGAGCTTGGCAAAACATAAGCCTTTTCTTTTCAGTATAGTCCTATCTGCTTAAAAAATTGTCTCTTCTTTCTTTGCATTCTGTTTCTGGGTTTGAATTATACCGACATATATATATATATATATATATATATATATATATATATATATATATATATATATATATATATATATACAACATACACACACAGCTTCTGAAAAATATTTGTCAGATAAACTGTTCTTTTAAGTGGAAATTATTTATTTTTCCAAAAATTCAGTCAATTAAACACATATACAACTTCCAGTGTCCAGGGATCAGCGTTACATAGCATGGGCTTAAACTAATTCTAGGCAAAACCAAGAAAATGTAGCAGTTTAGTTTTCTTGGGCACTCTTAGAGATGACTCCCATTTTGGTTTCTGAATCACGAAAATATACTTTGCATACCCCTCTTACTATCTGTGTAGTTAACCTCTAAGAATCCAAGTTCTCAGCCACTACCTTGGAGTCCTATTTGAAGAAGTTTTATCTCTTTTTTTTTTCTTTTTCTATTTGTTGTTCATACTTTGTATGTTTACTTTTTCTTTTCTTCTTTTGTAACCCATTGATTCTGAGCCTTGACAATATAAAGAATAATTCTCCTCAAATCATTGTTTGGCTAAAAGTTAAAGGTGGTATTACATATTAAACTGTGATGTGCTTATTTACATTTGCCTTGGCTGATTTAGAAGGGATTTTGCTCCAGGTTTTTTATATGTGTGTATAGGTGATTTTGGCTAGTGGGTGGGAATAGGAAGGCAGTTGTGGCAAGTAGAGTTTAAAATCCCAAACTCATATTTTATAAGTCGTTGGTCATAAATAACTTAGGATTCTATCCAGCTCTCCTTTACCAGTTTAATGAGTTAAAGGAGAATAGTCATCATATTAAATTATGTCAGTTTTTCTGGGAACAGGTGACAGAACAAATTGTTTCAAACTTCCTCATTCTACATTCTAAGAATCCACTGAGGACTATAACTATTGGCATTTATAGCAGAGAGTTGTAGCCTGGGGAGAAAAATAAGTGAAGATAACATTTCACTGAACATTTTTACCCTACCTAGCATGAGTCTTTCCAACCCCTACCTTTAACAAAGATTCTTCTGAGAACATGGATATATTCATTAAAGAGAGTTTTCCAGTATGGATATTCATGTAGTTCATAAACATTTTAGAAAGGTAATTACTTTGTCAATTGAGTTTGTATTTTGTTATATATATAAAACATAAAAATAATTATACATATATATATATATGAGAAATATGTATGTACACATACAGATTTAATAATTTTTGGCAGCATATATCAGGACAAGAGAAACTAAACTTTTGATCAGAAAGTTACATTATTAAGAGAGCTAAAATATTATTGTTTCTTTAAAGTTCTTGGGGCATTTAAATTGAACCCACTGTTTTTTAGGTCATATTCCCTTAACTCCAAAATCAGTGTTTCCTAAAGCTTTTTTCACACAAGATACTTCAAGAGAGAAGTAGGGTTTCCATAGTAAGTTGGAAAGTCTTTTCCTTCTAAGAGAAGTATATGATTCTATCATCATAGTAAAGATTGTAAGAAATTTGCCTAATCTAAATTTCTTACATGTATTTCACTATGAAATTGATTCTGTATCTAACAGCTTCTTGGAGACATTGAAGTGCTTAAAAAAGAAGCACTTAGAAGTTTTAAACTTTTAGAGAAATTTGTGATATATTTATAAGTGGTTGCCTCAAATGCCTTTGATTCCAACTTTCTCTTGGCTGTAACATGTGACACTTCCACTTATTTGGGCATGGCATTCTTGAAGCTAACTTATGTTTGATATTCATTAATTACAATGAGTAAACCTCCTTTATTAAACACCTATAATTTTTCCTTGTCTTTGAGGTATAATAACATGACAGCATAAGATAGCACAGGGCATTACGAGTGAAACTTGTGTCACCTCTGTCAGTCATATCTGAGTAGAAATTGTGAAGATTCTTGTGTCCAAAAGTTTGCAATTTAAAACCATTTCCATTAGCTTACTCATAGATACATAAAATGAAAAGTGGGATCTGAGGATCATTTGGTCTCAATGTTTCTTTTAATTTTTTACAAAAGGAAAAAAAAAAAAATCTGGGAAAATGATTACTCCAATGTAGCTTAATGAGTAAAATCACAGGCTTTCGAGTCAGACTATGTGAGGTTGAATTTGGCTCTACCACTTATTAGCCATTTGATCTTGGGCCAATTGCTCTCTCTTTGTGTTTTTAATTCCTTCATGTGTAAAATGAGTATAACAATAGTATCTGCCTCAAAAGGTTATTGTTTGGGGTCAAATGACCTAAAATACATAAAACTTCATTATCTGGTGTGTAGCAAGTGCTAGATAAGTATTTGCTATTATTATTACCATTAGGATTCAAGCCTCTGATTTGTAGCTGTGTCTTCAGAATATAATTTATTTAATGCTCTTATATGGAGTATTTAATAATATTTAATGATTTAGCATACAATAAGTACTATCAAAAGAATACTGGAAGGTTTGTGATCAAGGGTCCAAAGTTCCAAAGCACAGCTACAGACACCAAAGACACAGAGGAATTGGAAAAGGCAATCATTGTGTGGTAGGCTCCAAAGACTAATATGGCAGATGGTGCCCCTGACCATGTAGTATTTACAGTCTGGGGAAAGTAGCAATCAAAAGTAAGAAGAGGGCTTCCCCGGTGGTGCAGTCGTTGGGAGTCCATCTGCCGATGCGGGGGGCGTGGGTTCGTGCCCCGGTCCGGGAGGGTCCCACGTGCCACAGAACCTCAGGGTCCATGGACCATGGCCGCTGGGCCTGCACGACTGGAGCCTGTGCTCCGCAGCGGGAGGGGCCACAGCAGTGAGAGTTCCACATATCGCAGAAAAAAAAAAAAGTAAGAAGAAAAAAATTGTATGTAAGACACATAATGAACACTCAGAAGATAGTAAACAGGATGCTTAGAGAGATCATGCTGTGTGTACGTTTGACTGAATAACCAAAGACAATTAGATTAGTTCTAGTAGAGAAGGCTCTACAAAGATGTAAAATCGAAGATTATTCAGTAGCTTAGGAAATGTCAATGATTGGAAACAAATGACTAAGTTCACTGGCTTTATAGCTAAATGATTATTTTGAAAAAATTGATTTATAATTTCTGTGTCAGATATATCTAGTTCTTTTTTTAATTCTCTCTGAACTCTCACCTTTGTTTACTTCCAAATAATATATTTTCAGTTTACTTTGATTGAATTACAACTAGTTTTAATTTTAGCAATCTTTCTAATGATAACCAAACAGCTAGAATCACTCAACAAGCGTGACAATGTTGCATCTGAAACTAATGGAAGCAAACATATTTATAATTTCTGAGTAAACAGATGCCTAATGTGAACATTTAGAGGTGCTTTCTGATATCCAGGTCTTTTTCTTCTGACTATAACCTGACATAGGAAAGCTGAAACTTCTGGGCCCTGTGTGGTAAGATGGGGTACTATTCTAGTCAGTGAGTGGTGTAGGGAATGGCATGTGTCACTACTTGGCCAGTGCATCAGTTTGTGCAAGACCCCTCAGAGGCCCTTTCCCACTAAGGCAGTGAACTGGGAGGCTGTTGAGATAAAGTCTCAGTTGCCCTTGGTCCTAGAGAATGTGCAATGAACAAAGCAACCTTCAGTGTGCAAGTTACATGAGGAAGAAACAAATGTTTGTTGTGTCAACTGTTAAGGTTTTGAGAGTTTTGTGTACTACAATATAATCTAGTCTAACCTAACTAAAACTCATAGCTGTCAACATAAAATCATGTTTATGTGTGTATATTTCTTTCTCTCTTATGATTGAAAAATAAAAGTTAAATGAAAATAGAATTTAACATAATATTTCTCCTGTTTGATATAATGCATGCAAAGCAATAGAACTAGAACTTTGTCTATGCTTCTGGAAGACATCAAGTTTTCAATAAATGAAAGAAAAATAGTTAACTTATTATCATTCCCTATCATAATGATATACTGGGCAAATGGATGGGGAAAATGAACATGGCACAAGAGATACTTACTGTAAAGATGGAATAACTGGAGTTCAGCTGTAAGGAATTAATTTCCTAAGTGAGTTCTCATTAAAAATAGTTGCAAAATCACAAAGTATGCCTCACTGAGGCCTCATTCCAGTGTGCTACTTCCCAATTCATTTACATTTTTCATGTGATTTATTGTTTAAATATTAACAGAACAGAATTTTAGAGGTATAATAGATTGTCATCTGTTATTTCAACTAATAACATTATATTAAAGTGTTTGAATAATAAGTTGCAGGAAGAGTATATCTTCTTTAAGTCTAATAATCTCCAAAATCAATAATCTCAAATAATGGCATTGATGCTGTTCCTCATTTTGCATAATACAGTTATATGGAAAACCTAATGCCAATTTTACTATTCTCTTTTATTTTGTGGTGTGTGTAAACTGTAAAGAGTAAACAGTATGTCAGGTCCACTTTCCTGTTTTCTTGCATGACCTCAATATTCTCAAAAGTAATTTCCTTGGAACACACTTATTTTAAGATGTTTTAATTTATTTCCATTACATAATGGGAAAACTATAGAGAGATTTCCACTAAGATTAGGAACAGGCAAGGATGGCCACTGTTTCCACTGCTATTGAACATAGTAGTCGAGGTACAAATTTAGGATGACTTAGTTTAATTAAGGTAGGCCTATTAATGTCAAGAGAGAAAAAAACTGCCGAATTTTACCAATAGATTTAGTAATTGGGATTCATGAAGTCAATGGGAGGAGATCAAGAAAATTTTGGATGAAGAAAAAGAAAAAAAACCTGTTATGCACTCAAAATCGGAATAAAGAAATCTGTGATGCTAGAGTTCTTTATTAAAGTATTCTAAAATTTCCGCCAATTCTTTTAAAATGGTTTCTCTCTCATATTTTTTTGGTCTTGTATTAAGTATTCATACTTATTTTCTTACTCTTAAATTTATTTTCATAAATCTTAGGTTCAACTTTACTTAAAGCTGTTAAGTAGTAGTTTGTCTTTTATCTCTTCCCCTGTCCTATTTTGATGTCCTCTTACCCAGGGTCGCCTTCCGCACAGGTTACAGGTCAGATTTTTCTAATGAGAGGCTGCTGTGCCAGGTTTAGAAGCTGAAAAGGAACAAAGGCTTTTGTTCTCTGAAGGCAGTATAGCCAGATGAATGGATAGGCAGGACATTTCCAGTCATTTACCACTAAGCTGTTTAAGACATCTGATTTGTTGATGTTATCGAGGCACTTGGCAGAAACTTCTACAGATTCTTAAGAATTGTGGCAACTGCCCTGTGAATGCTAAGAACCTCACATTTCAACTTTTCAGATTGATATGTTAAACTGTGACTTCCTAGACTTCCATTTCCCACGTATTTAAATGCTTTTGTAATTTCTCCATTAAATTATTTATTTCTTAAATACAGAAAGCAGTTTCTGACTTGCTCTTCAAATCCTGACTGATATGCTAACTAAACGTGGCCTAAATCAATTGACTTTTAGTATCTCACATAAGAATTTTGGAGGTAGGTATGTTCTAGAGTTGATTATTTCAGGTGTTCGATGACATCATCAAAGACCCAATTCTCTCTATCTCTTTTAATGCTTCATCTTCAAGATAATGGCATTTTCTCTTAGATTCCTCATTACCACTCCAAGACCTGGACAAGAGGGACCCCATGACACAAACATCACTCAGTATCAATGAGACATTTCTCTACACCTCTCACTCTAATGCTAAAAACAAAAGGTGACTGTAGAGGAATGCCCCTAAGGTGTGTGAATTTCACCACTGTCCACTACAGAACAATACAATTTTAAGCAACAGAGGACTTAGATGAATTAACTTGCTATATCCTTTCTCTTAGAGAGCATGAGTACCATAGATTCTGGCATAATCACTTCCCAGAAGGGGCAAGTTTCCATCTTCTTGCTTCTCTGTGTGTTCCTCATATAGAGGTCAGTGTGTCCTAATAGTGTTCAACAGTGGACATGGTGACTGAAAGATATTCTGTGATATTAAAAACATATTTTTTCTCAAATTTGTATATATGTATTCTACAAGTAACAGGAGTAAGGCATAATACCAGTTTTTATATTACAACTAGATAGATTCTTAAAAACAAGAACTGTGAATTATTTTATTCTATAAAAAAATATTTAACATTTAAGATTTTTCCAAAAATTTTTCAAAAAATTAAAACTTTAGCTTTATTTGAACAGTTGTCAAGAACAAAGAAAAATGTGCAAGCTAGGATTTTGACTGAAAATCAAATGCTTTATTTTTCCATGTACAATCTATTGTGTGTGCTATTGAGCTAATAGCAATGGTATTCTGTGAAAAATTCAAATATTATACATGATGCTTTTGAAATCTGCCCAAAGATAAAATATCTTGTGAAGCACATACAAAATTTTACCTTTAAATTGCTCTTGGACACACAATGGTAATGGTATGTAAATTCTGTAGAAACAATTTGATTTAATATAACGTATATGTTGCAAGATATACTAGAAGTCAATTGTGATCTTTGGCAGAAAATCAAATTAATTTTGAACTTGTGCTATCTACAATTTTCTGGCATGGCTTACAAAAAATGAAAGCAAACTAATTTAAGTCTGGTTATTTCACTTTGGAGAAGATAACATTTTTTAGAAAAAATAATTTTTCTAAATTTCAAAAGAAAAGTGATATTATTCAACTGAAAAACATGTTACTATTTTTAGGTTTTGTTTCCTTTTTGTGGGGTATTATGTCACACTGAAAAACTTGAAAAAAAAAGAAAATTAAGTACCATTGTTATAATTTCATTAAAATGTAAAAATTTGAGGAATATAATAGCAATTTATAATAAAAAAAAATTTTAACTAACCAAGAACTACAATGCCTCAAGAAATGTCATCTTGTTTAATATCAAGGTCAGTACATTTATGTGAAAATCTTGACTTAAACAACCTAACTAGTGATTTTGCTGAAATGGAAGGAACAGTCATAAATACATGGAGTAAAAATCATATAGTTTTTTATAAAAAATGTAAAATTTTGCCTTTATGATTTTATTTTTCTTATAAACACTGCACCCATCAACACCCAGCATGTACAGTATCAATTTCAATTGTCTTGGATATTTTGCCAATTTTCAGTTATAGAACATTCTAGTTTCATGTACCTATATTAGAAAGTTTATTTGTTGTGGGTAGAGGCCTACAATATCTTATTCTCTAGTTGGATATCTTTATTTTTATCTTTTACATATTTAAACATATAGTTAGCAGAGAGGACTTGATTTGTACTATTGTTACTGTCCTGTAAAAGTTAGGAATGGGCCTGTCCCTCATATTCTCCAAATCATGATTACAGTTCCAGGTGATAGAGATGTAGAAAAAGTACTTTTAACTACTGTAAAAAGAAAATAATCTTTCTCAGAATTTTTTCAACAAATGTTTCACACGGCAATTTATTTATCCAAATTTTCTACTTCTCCTTGAGATAAATAAGTCAAATTGCTTTTTATCAAGAATCATTGCCTATTTTATAAACATTTCTTTAAAAACTTCTAGCATATATGTAATGTTTCCTATTATTTTAATCTTCTTAGTACTATCATAAGAGTTTTAATTTTAAATTTCCATCGGTATTAGTGATTTTTAACCTAGTCAAATTTGTAAAAATGTCTACATTTCAGTGGTCTACTGAGATTATTTTTATCATATTTTTGCTTTTCTGGTAAGACTATATCCTATGTGTATATTTGGAAACCTACCGAGATTTTATTTGTTGCTTCTTAAAAAAATAATCAACTTAAAAAATTCACAAGGCTATAAATGCTGTAGTTTCTACTTTTTAAGTACAAAGTTTGATATACTTTTATTAACTTAACCTTATTAATTAATTTCAATATAGCACAAATAAGTTTAAATAGAACTTCCCCTGGAAAGCATTCCATGAACAGTGCCTGACCCCATACTAGATAATTTTGCCATAGTCTCTTTAATTTAATTATGTACTTTTAAATTTTTATTTTACATTGGACTATAGTTGATTTACAATGTTGTGTTAGTTTCAGGTGTATAGCAAAGTGAATCAGTTATACATATACATATACCTATTATTTTTCAAATTATTTTCCCATTTAGGTTATTACAGAATATTGAGCAGAGTTCCCTGTGCTATACAGTAGGTCCATGTTGGTTATCTATTTTAAATATAGATTCCTCATATAAGCATCATTGTATATTTGTCTTTCTCTGTCCGACTTCACTTAGTATGATAATCTCCAGGTCCAACCATGTTACTGCAAATGGTGTTAATTCACTTTTTTTAATGGCTGAGTAATATTTCATTGTATATATGTACCACATCTTCTTTATCCATTCATCTGTCAATGGACATTTCAGTTGCTTCCATGTCTTGGCTATTGCAAGCAGCACTGCAATGAACATTGGGCACTTCAGAACCATGTTTTCCGCCAGATATATGCCCAGGAGTGGGATTGATGAATCTTATGATAGCTCTATTTTTAGTTTTTTAAGGAATCTCCATACTGTTCTCCATAGTGGCTGTACCAATTTATATTCCCACCAACAGTGTAGGAGGGTTCCCTTTTCTCCACACCCTCTTCAGCATTAATTGTAGATATTTTGATGATGGCCATTCTGACTGGTGTGAGGTGATATCTTATTGTAGTTTTGATTTACATTTCTCTAATAATTAGTGACACTGAACATCTTTTCAAGTGCCTCTTGGCTGTGTATATCTTCTTTGGAGAAATGTCTATTTAAGGTCTTCTGCCCATTTTTTGATTGGGTTGTTTATTTTTTTGATATTGAGCTGAATGAGCTGTTTGTATGTTTTGGTGATGAATCCCTTGTCAGTAGCATTGTTTACATTCTGTGGGTTGTCTTTTTGTTTTGTTTATGATTTCCTTTGCTGTGCAAAATATTTTCAGTTTAATTAGGCCTCATTTATATATTTTTGTTTTTATTTCTATTACTCTAGGAGATGGTTTGAAAAAGACATTGCTGCAATTTATGTCAAAGAGTGTTCTGCCTATGTTCCTCTATGAGTTTTATAGTATCCAATCTTACATTTCGGTCTTTAATCCACTTTGAGTTAATTTTTTTGTATGGAGTTAGAGAATTTTCTACTTTTATTCTTTTACATGTAGATGTCCAGTTTTCCCATTTATTGAAGAGAATGTCTTTTCTTCATTGTATAGTCCTGCCCCCTTTGTCTTAGATTAATTGACCATAGGTGTGTGGGTTTATTTCTGATCTTTCTATCCTGTTCCATTGATCTATATTTCTGTTTCTGTGCCAGTGTCATACTGTTTTGATTACTGCAGATTTCTAGTAGAGTCTGAAGTCAGGGAGCCAGATTCCTCTAGCTCTGTTTCTCTTTCTCAAGTATTCTTTAATTCCTCTACTTAACACTTTTTAAACTAATGGTGACTATATATAATACTGTTTTTTCCATATTAAACTCTAAATCTCAATGAGGCCAGAGACCCTATTTATCTTCCATGTATACATAAGTTTTGGATGTTGATTATGTATTGTGTCTACATGTATGGCATGTGTATGTACTACTTGGTGTCTAGCATATGTCTGTGAGGTGTGGTGTTAGGCAGAGTAGATTTCAGTGTAGATAGATCATATTTGAAATGAGAGTGAAGCATCTAAAGGAAGATGCCAATAGGAACTGAATATTTGGGTCTAGTGATAAGAAAAGCAGATTGTGCTAGAAATTTACATTTAAAAAGTGGAAACAGGAGGAAAAACCAAAATTATTCTTTGAAAAAGTGAAGAAGTATGTATGGAAAAATCAGGAACATGTTATGTCCAAGAGGCTAAGAGCAGAGAGCAAGTATTTGAAGGAGGAACGGACTGGGTCTAATGAGATGTGCAGAGAGACAGAGAAGTAACTGGATGAAACTTTGGACCAGTGAGGTTCTTCTGGTATCATATTTTTCATAAATGGGAAAAATCATGGAAATAATCATTTGAGATTGAAGATGCAGCAGAAAAAATAAAGGAGTGTAGTCCCTGAAAAAGTAAGAAAGAATGAACCTCAGAGTACGTGTAGAGACACTGGCATTTGGTAGGAGATGCACACTTCTTCCTTGGTCACAGAGAGGAAGTGTAGAAAGTGCTGATACAAGCAGGTTGAGCATTTCAGGGAGTAAACTATCAATATATTCAAATCCATCAGGCCAACATGTTTAAGAAATAAAAGCTGAATATAAAATGTGATATGTAGTACAATTTCTTAAATTATTTTTCCAGTACATTTTTTATATCATATCCAATTATTTAATAAATTTCCTAAAGCACTATCTCTTTTCTATTACCACATACCTGTAGTAACAACAATGGCTAACATTTTGATGGTTTTTAACCTCATGGGCTAGGCAGTGTAACAAGAATTTTACATATTTTAACTCTTAATTTTCATCACAACTTTATAAGGTAGGTACCATTATTATCCCCATTTTATATATGAGAAAACTAAGTACATACAGAGAGCAATTATTCAAACATAAGCAAACTATTATGATCCTCTGAGCATTCATAGGCAATCACTTGAGTCATTTAACATGAATAATTGATCATATTCCAGTATATATTATTTCATTATTATTATTATTTTAATAGGTCTTCATTAGAGTATAATTGTTTCACAATGCTGTGTAAGTTTCTGTTGTACACCAAAGCGAATCAGCCATATGCATACTTATGTCCCCATATCCCCTCCCTCTTGAGCCTCCCTCCCACCTCCCTATCCCACTCCTCTAGCTCGCAAAGCACCGAGCTGATCTCCCTGTGCTATGCTGCTGCTTCCCAGTAGCTAATTGTTTTACATTCAGTAGTGTGTATATGTTGATGCTACTCTCACTTCGCCCCAGCTTACCCTTCCCTCTCCCAGTGTCCTCAAGTCCATTCTTTACATCTGCATCTTTATTCCTTCTATGCAGCTAGGGTCTACAGTACCTTTTTTTTTTTTTTTTTTTAGATTCCATATGTATGTGTTAGCATATGGTATTTGTTTATCTCTTTCTGACTTACTTTACTCTATATGACAGACTCTAGATCCATCCACCTCACTACAAATAACTCAATTTTTATGTTTCTTTTTATAGCTGAGTAATATTCCATTGTATATATGTGCCACATTTCCTTTATCCATTCATCTGTCAATGGACACTTAGGTTGCTTCCATATCCTGGCTATCGTAAACAGTGCTGCAATGAACATTGTGGTACACACCTCCTTTTGAATTATAGTTTTCTCAGGGCATATGCCCAGTAGTGGGAATGCTGGGTCATATTGTAGTTCTATTTTTAGTTTTTTAAGGAATCTCCATACTGTTTTCCATAGTGGCTGTATCAATTTACATTCCCACCATCAGTGCAAGAGGTTTCCCTTTTCACCACACCCTTTACAACATTTACAGTTTCTAGATTTTTAGATAATGGCCATTCTGACAAGCGTGAGGTGATACCTCATTGCAGTTTTGATTTGCATTTCTCTAATAATTAGTGATGTTGAGCAACTTTTCATGTGTCTGTAGGCCAACTGTATGTCTCCCTGGGTGAAATGTCTATTTAGATCTTGCACCCATTTTTTAATTGGATTGTTTGCTTTTTTGATATTGAGCTCCATGAACTGTTTGTATATTTTGGAGATTAATACTTTGTCTGTTGTTTCATTTGCAAATATTTTCTTTCATTCTGAGTGTTGTCTTCTTGTCTTGTTTATGGTTTCCTTTGATGTGTGAAAACTTTTACATTTAAGTCCCATTTCTTTATTTTTGTTTTTATTTCTGTTACTCTAGGAGATGGGTCATAAAAGATCTTAATGTGGTTTATGACAAAAAGTGTTTTTCCTATGTTTCCCTCTAAGGATTTTGTAGTGTCTGGTCTTATATTTAGGTCTTTAATCAATTAGAATTTTTTTTTACCTTGTTTTTTGAATTTTATTTTTTGTTATACAGCAAGTCCTTATTAGTTATCCATTTTATACATATTAGTGTATACATGTCAGTCCCAATCTCCAATTCACCACTCTACCAACCCCCACTCCACTTTCACCACTTGGTGTCCAAACGTTTGTTCTGTATATCAGTGTCTCAATTTCTGCCCTGCAGAACATTTCATCTGTAACATTTTTCAGGTTCCACATATATGCATCAATATATGATATTTGTTTTTCTCATTCTGACTTACTTCATTCTCTATGACAGTCTCTAGATCCATCCACATCTCTACAAATGATTCAATTTTGTTCCTCTTAATGGCTGAGTAATATTCCATTGTATATATGTACCATATCTTCTTTATCCATTTGTCTGTTGATGGGCATTTAGGTTGCTTCTGTGTCCTGGCTAATGTAAATAGTGCTGCAAGGCACATGGGGGTGCATGTGTCTTTTTTTTTTTTTTTTTGCGGTACACGGGCCTCTCACTGTTGTGGCCTCTCCCGTTGCCGAGCACAGGCTCCGGATGAGCAGGCTCAGTGGAAATGGCTCACGGGCCCAGCTGCTCCATGGCATGTGGGATCCTCCCGGAGCGGGGCATGAACCCACGTCCCCTGTATTGGCAAGCAGACTCTCAATCACTGCGCCACCAGGGAAGCCCACATGTGCGTTTTTGAATTATGGTTTTCTCTGGGTATATGCCCAGTAGTGGGATTGCTGGTTCATAGGGTAATTCTATTTTTAGTTTTTTTTTTTTTTTTTTTTTTTTGGTGTGTGTGGACCTCCCACTGTTGTGGCCTCTCCCATTGTGGAGCACAGGCTCTGGACGTGCAGGCTCAGCAGCCATGGCTCACTGACCCAGCCACTCCATGGCATGTGGGATCTTCCTGGACTGGGGGGAAAACCCGTGTCCCCTGCATCAGCAGGCAGACTCTCAAACACTGCGCCACCAGGGAAGCCCTATTTTTAGTTTTTTAAGGAACCTCCATACTGTTCTCCATAGTGGCTGTATCAATTTACATTCCCACCAAGAGAGCAAGAAGTTTCCCTTTCCTCCACACCCTCTCCAGCATTTGTTGTTTGTAGATTTTCTGATGATGCCCATTCTAACTGGTGTGAGGTGATACCTCATTGTAGTTTTGATTTGCATTTCTCTAATAATTAGTGATGTTGAGCAGCTTTTCCTGTGCTTCTTGGCCACCTGTATGTCTTCTTTGTAAAAATGTCTATTTAGGCTTTGTGCCCATTTTTGGATTTTTGTTTGTTTGTTTGTTTGTTTGTTTTTAATATCGAGCTGTATGAGCTGTTTATATATTTTGGAGATTAATTGTTTGTCCATTGATTCATTTTAAAATATATTCTCCCATTCTGAGGGCTGTCTTTTCATCTTGTTTGTAGTTTCCTTTGCTTTGCAAAAGCTTTTAAGTTTCATTAGGTCCCTTTTGTTTTTATTTCAATTACTCTAGGAGGTGGATCAAAAAAGATCTTGCTGTGATTATGTAAATGAGTGTTCTTCCTATGTTTTCCTCTAAGAGTTCTATAGTGTCTGGGCTTACATTTAGGTCTCGAATCGATTTTGAGTTTATTTTTGTGTATGGTGTTAGGGAGTGTTCTAATTTCATTCTTTTACATGGGGCCGTCCAGTTTTCTCAGCACCACTTATTGAGGAGACTGTCTTTTCTCCATTTTATATCCTTGTCCCCTTTGTCATAGATTAGTTGACCATAGGTATGTGGGTTTATCTCTGGACTTTCTATCCTGTTTCTTTGATCTATATTTCTGTTTTTATGCCAGTACCATATTGTTTTGATTACTGTAGCTTTGTAGTATAGCTTGAAGTCAGGGAGCTTGATTCCTCCAGCTCCATTTATGCCCTCAAGACCACTTTGGCTATTCGAGGTCTTTTGTGTCTCCATAAAAATTTTAAGATTTATTGTTCTAGTTCTGTAAAAAATGGCATTGGTAATTTGATAGGAATTGCATTGAATCTGTAGATTCCTTTGGGTAGTATAGTCATTTTCACCATATTGAGTCTGCCAATCAAAGAAAATGGTATATATCTCCATCTGTTCGTATCACCTTTAATTTCATTCAGCAATTTCTTATACTTGTCTTCATACAGGTCTTTTGTCTTCCTAGGTAGGTTTATTCCTGGTATTTTATTCTTTTTGTTTCAGTGGTAAATGGGAGTGTTTCCTTAATTTCTCTTTCAGATTTTTCATCATTTGTGTATAGGAATGCAAGAGATTTCCATGCATTAATTTTGTATCTGGCAATTTTACCAAATTCATTGATTATCTCTAGTAGTTTTCTGGTGGCATCGTTAGGATTCTCTATGTATAGTATCATGTCATCTGCAAACACTGACAGTTTTACTTCTTCTTTTCCAATTTGTATTTCTTTTATTTATTTTTCTTCTCTGATTGCTGTGGCTAGGACTTCCAAACTATGTTGAATAATAGTGGTGAGAGTGGATATCCTTGTCTTAATCCTGATCTCAGAGGAAATGCTTTCAGTTTTTCCCATTGAGAATTATGTTTGTTGTAGGTTTGTCATATATAGCCTTAATTATGTTGAGGTAGGTTCCCTCTATGCCCACTTTCTGGAGAGATTTTATCATAAATGGGTATTGAATTTTGTCAAAAGCTTTTTCTGCATATATTAAGATGATCATATGGTTTTTCTTCTTCAGTTTGTTAATATGGTATATCCCATTGATTGATTTGTGTATATTGAAGAATCCTTGTATCCCTGGGATAAATCCTACTTTATCATGTTTTATGAGCCTTTTAATGTGTTATTGGATTCTGCTTTCTAGTATCTTGTTTAGGATTTTTGCGTCTATGTTCATCAGTGATATTGGTCCATAATGTTCTTTTTTTGTAGTATCTTTCTCTGGTTTTGGTATCAGGGAGATGGTGACTTCATAGATTGCGTTTGGGGGTATTCCTTCCTCTGCAATTTTTTGGAAGAGTTTGGGAAGGATGGGTGTTAAATCTTCTCTAAATATTTGATAGAATTCACCTGTGGTGCCTTCTGGTCCTGGACTTTTATTGGAAGATTTTTAATCACAGTTTCAATTTCATTACTTGTGATTAGTCTGTTCATATTTTCTGTTTCTTCCTGGTTCAGTCTTGGAAGGTTATACCTTTCTAAGAATTTGTCCATTTCTTCCAGGTTGTCCATTTTATTGGCATAGAGTTGCTTGTAGTAGTCTCTTAGGATACTTTGTATTTCTGTGGTGTCTGTTGTAACTTCTTTTTGTTTTCTAATTTTATTGAGTTCAGTCCTCTTCCTCTTTTTATTGATGAGTGTGGCTAATGGTTTATCAATTTTGTTTATCTTCACAAAGAAGTAGCTTTTAGTTTTATTGATCTTGGCTATTGTCTTCTCAGTTTCGATTTCATTTATTTCTGCTCTGATCTTTAGGATGTCTTTCCTTCCACTAACTTTGGGTTTTGTTTGTTCTTCTTTCTCTACTTCCTTTAGGTGTAAGTTTAGGATGTTTATTTGAGATGTTTGTTGTTTCTTGAGGTAAGGTTTTATTGCTATAAACTTCCCTCTTATAACTGCTTTTGCTGCATCCCATAGGTATCCAATCATCATGTTTTCATTGTCATTTGTCTCTAGGTGTTTTTTTTTTATTTCCTCTTTGATTTCTTCAGTGATCTCTTGGTTATTTAGTAATGTATTGTTTAGTCTTCATGTGTTTGTGTTTTTTACATTTTTTCCCTGTAATTCATTTCTAATCTCATAGCGTTGTGGTCAGAAAAGATGCTTGATACAATTTCAATTTTCTTAAATTTTCCGAACCTTGATTTGTGACCCAAGATATGATCTATCCTGGAGAATGTTCTGTGTGCACTTGTGAGGAAAGTGTATTCTGCCACTTTTGGGTTGAATATTCTATAAACATCAATTAAATCTACTTGGTCTATCATGTTATTTAAAGCTTGTGTCTTCTTATTTATATTCTGTTTGGATGATCTGTCCATTGGTGTAAGCAGGGTGTTAAAATCCCCTACTATTATTTTGTTACTGTCAATTTCTCCTTTCATGGTTGTTAGCATTCACCTTATGTATTGAGGTGCTCCTACATTGGGTGCATAAACATTTATAATTGTTACATCTTCTTCTTGGATTGATCCTTTGATCATTATGTTGTGTATGTCCTTATCTCTTTTAATAGTCTTTTTTTTTAAGTCTATTTTATCTAGTACGAGTATTGCTACTCCAGCTTTCTTTTGATTTCCATTTACATGGAATATGTTTTTCCATCCCTTCACTTTCAGTCTGTATGTGTCCCTAGGTCTAAAATGAGTCTCTTGTACACAGCATATATATGGGGTTTGTTTTTATATCCATTCAGCCAGTCTGTGTCTTTTGGTTGGGGCATTTAATCCATTTACATTCAAGGTTATTATTGATATGTATGTTCGTATCACCATTTTCTTAATTGTTTTGGGTTTGTTTTTGTGGGTCTTTTTGTTCTCTTGTGTTTCCTGCTTAGAGAAGTTTCTTTAGCATTTGTTGTAAAGTTGGTTTGGTGGTGCTGAATTCTCTTAGCTTTTGGTTGTCTGAGAAGCTTTTACTTTCTCTGTTGAATCTAATGAGATCCTTGCTAGATAGAGTAATCATGGTTGCAGGTTTTTCTGTTTCATAACTTTAAGTATATCCTGACACTCCATTCTAGCCTGAAGAATTTCTGCTGAAAAATCATCTGATAATGTTATGGGGATTCTTTGTATGTTAATTTTTTGGTTTTCCCTTGCTGTTTTTAATATTTTTTTCTTTGAATTTGATTTTTCTTAGTTTGATTAATATGTGCCTTGGTGTGTTTTTCCTAGGCTTTATCCTGTATGGGACTCTCGGTGCTTCCTGGACTTGGATGACTATTTCCTTTCCATTGTTAGGGAAATTTTCAACTATAATCTCTTCAAATATTTTCTCAGACCCTTTTTTCTTCTCTTCTTCTTCTGGGATCCTTGTAATTTGAATGTTGGTGCATTTAATGTTTTCCCAGAGGTCTCTGAAATTGTCTTCAATTCTTTTCATTCTTTTTCCTTTATTCTGTTCCTTGGCAGGTATTTCTACCATTTTGTCTTCCAGATCATTTATTTGTCTTCTTCTTCAATTATTCTGTTATTGATTCCTTCTAGTGTATTTTTCCATTATTTTGTTGTGCATCTCTGTTTGTTCTTTAGTTCTTCTAAGTCTTTGTTAATCTTTTCTTGTATTTTCGCAATCCATGCCTCCATTTTTTTTTCTTAGATTTTAGATCATCTTTATTATCATTACTCTGAATTATTTTTTAGGAAGATTGCTTATTTCTTCTTCATTTATTTGGTCTTGTAGGTTTTTACATTGCTCCTTCATCTGTGACATATTTTTTTGCTGTCTCTTTTATTTTTTATTATTATTTTTTTATGAGTGGGATTGTGTTCTTTTCTTACTGTTTGTTTGGCCTGAGGCTCCCAACACTGGAGTTTGTAGGCTGTTTGGTAGAGCTGGGTGTTGTTGCTGAGGTGAGGACCTCAATGAGACCTCTCTCTGATGACTATTCCTTGGGGTCTAAGGTTCTGTGTTAGTCCAGTGGTTCAAACTAGGTGCTCCCACCACAGGAGCTTCAGCCTGACCCCTGGCTCATGAACCAAGATCCAGCAAGCTGTGTTGGCTGGCAAAAAAAAAAAAAAAGAACAATATCAAAGTAAAAAATAAAATTAGACTAGGAAACTAACAGATATGTTAGAAAGAATATAAAAATAAAAATATAGATGAATCAACAATCGGAAGGTACTACAGTACCACAATAATAAAAACGAGGAGGAGGGGAATAAAAGGAGAGGGAAAAGCCTTGGCTGTGGAGGGCAGGGCCTAAGCAAGGACGACGTTTGTGTGGTGGGTGGGGCCTATGCTTAGGATCTACAGGGCTGGAAAAGGCCCTGGGGGCTGGGGGGATGGGGCTTAATCTCAATGGAACAGAAGGGGCTCAGGTGTTCCCCCACCCCTGGTCACAGAGGGTGGGAAACCTCATCTGGGAGTCCAGCAGGCTTCCTGTGCTCAAGTGGGTGGGACAAATCTCTCCTCTCTTGCTCCTCCAGTCCCAGAGAGCCCCTTATGCTTGCCTCTCTTGTTCTCCCCTTGACCTCCTTTTTATGCCCCCCAGGACCAATGTGGCCAGGGGTGAGGGCGGCCTTGGAGGGCAGGGGATAGGCTTGGGAGCTCAGTAAGCTCTCTGGGTCTGAGTACGTGGGGCAAACACCCTCCACTCCTCTCCCGTTCCTCCCAGAGTGCCCCTCCCACCTGCCTCTCCTGACCTCCCCTGCTTCTGTCCTATGACCTGGTGTGAGAAGATGCTGAGTTAGCATCTCCCCACAACTAGGACACCTGTCAGCCACTGGTGGGTGTCCCTGATGCCCAAGGAAATCAGAGGAACCCCCAAGTGAACCAGTAGGACATGGGGGGACTGAGAGGGGAGGAGACATGGAGGCCAGACAGGATAGGCACCCCTGAAACCAGGGAGATCAGGAGAGGCAGGTGAGAGGGGCCTTCCAGGAACAGCCAGAAATATGTAGTACAATTTAAATCTAATAAAAATTATTAAAAATACAAAGAAAATACAATATTTAGAAAAAGACAGTATTTGCAACTCATATTTTTAAAAATGATCTTTTGGGCTTCCCTCGTGGTGCAGTGGTTGAGAGTCCTCCTGCTGATGCAGGGGACACAGGTTCATGCCCTTGTCCAGGAAGATCCCACGTGCCGCAGAGTGGCTGGGCACATGAGCCATGGCCACTGAGCCTGCACGTCCAGAGCCTATGCTCTGCAACAAGAGAGGCCACAACAGTGAGAGGCCCGCATACCACACACACACACACAAATCTTGTGTATTTATCTATTTTCATGAGGTGTATGGAATACTACTGAATTAAAAGAAAATATTTTAAACTGACTTACTCTTCTCCCTGTGACTTTTCTCCAAAAGCTTTTAATTTGTATGCCTGTATGTAGAACATATTTTTCATATTTGTTTTTACTAATTTCAGTGGTGATGCTAAAAATAGTCACAGCTTTTGCTTGTTAAGGGGTGGGGAATTAAAAATAAAATAAAATAAAAATAAATATCTATGTTCAATGATCTCACAGGGAAATCTGGCTCTTAAATGGCACCTCAACTGTCCCATGTCTAGGCAAGGGGGCTGGGTTCTTAACATACTAACCTCGGTCAGTCATTGGCTACAGGTCTCAATTCCTACCCTGGGTATTTCTCAGTATGATGGCTCTTGATATAGAAAAGGTACGTCTCTGAGCATTTTGGAAGCCATGGAGATGCACATCTGCAGTAAATTGGAGCTGGATGAGGCAACTGCATTTCTACTGCAATGGACAATGAAAAAAGACCTGTTTTGGGGAGTCAGAGTACTCATTCTGCTTTTAATCAGGACAAGAATCCCTTTCTTCATAGTAAGAAAAAAAAACAGTTGGGTTAAATAACTTCTAAAGTTATTTTCAGCAATGTGTTTTGGTAGAAAGACCATGTACTTTTTAGTGAAAAGTCTGTTCAAATTGTTGTCCACCAGTAATTAGCTTACTTCTGGTTTCAATTTTTTAATAATATAAAATATGAATGGTAATTCCTAAACCAACTTATCTGGATTTATCTAATAAACCCTTTGGTGTAGTCATCATTAATAAATCATTATTTATTGAGATAAATAATTTACATGTTAAAATAATTTACATGTTACCTCCTTATATGACTTTGGTTCTGTGGTTCAGATAAAAATCCCACCATTTAAATCTACTGGTATGCTTTGAGTATACGTGTGTTTCTAAGACCATTTTTAGTTTTTCAACAAATTAGAAGGGTTTATACATCCCTTGCCTTCTTCTTGGGCTCAGTCCTTGAATATGGATCTAAAGAAATCCACAGAATTAAGTATGGTTAAAATAGTCTAAAAGAAATTAAAAGAATTTGTCCAAGTGGGAGTGCAGTAATTGCCACATTTTGTTCATTGGATGAGGAGAGAGGTATTCAAAAACTATAATCTCTGTAATACTCACTATTCTTTTTCTAGTATTTTCAGAAAATAAAACCCTGCTTCACTCTATATTCCTCAAATACCACTCAGCAGATCAACCTATTGTATTAAGTGTTGACTTTTAGCATGATGTAATTTAATCAGTATCAACAAGATTCTTTGCCTAAATCTCTGTGACACTGAATACATACTTACCTATTGTTGATACTTCTAATAAAACTTCACTAGCAAAATAGGCAGCCATTTTATGGGCCATGGTTTGCTGATCTGATTTTTTTTAATATTGTATAAACATAGTATTTATCTTGATCACTGTGCTTTTTGCTTTTCCTGAAATTTTGTATGGGGGATGAGGGCTTCACTTACCTTACACTTGTCCTATCTCTATTCAGGAGAACAGGATGTAGTCTATGAAAATAAACTGCTAATAATTAGCCATCCTCTATGCAGAGTGATAGTATCAAATGTAGATCTTATTTTAGAAAATAGAAAAAAAGATAAAGATAAAAATATCGTCTAAAGCCTGAGATTAATGTCTTCCTTGCAAGAAGTATGAATCAAGTATCTTCTTTAAGTCTAAAATTTAATGTAATGCTAACTCTAGCATTAAATGCATTTTTATGCATTAGTAAGTGTGGCCAAGTAAAAAATAAATCAGGGAACCTTCCAATATTCACTTAGAAAACACCGTATTTCTCAAAAACTTGAAATAATGAGATTGTAGAAACAACAACAAAGTTAAATTCAATTAAAATGCTTAAGTCTCATATAAAAAGGAAATAATTCTCTAGGATGAAAATTAATCAGCATGAAATAATTTTAAACCCAAGAGGTGTTTCTGTTATAACCAGGTATCAATTATGCAATTGTATCAATTATACATTGCATTATTTTATGCATTTAATTCATGAAACTATCTTATTATTTATAATCATGTCATTCTCAATGTTAATTAAATTTATATATTATCAATCTAACCATAAGTTTGGATCAAAAAAGGCTAGACTAAAGGTTATATTAAACGTGTGTTGGTACTGGTTTGATATTATTTAGGAAGCTGCATAGGGAGGAAGGAATATAATAGCTTTTAAAAGACAAATCTATCAGCCCCTGCCAATAGCTCTATATATTATTCTATTTTCAATCTTCACAGTGTAATACATTTTTAAAATAGCTCTTATTATGGCTCCAAAACTTATCAGTAGCCCTTGGGGTTTTGTCGTGGGAGTTAGCAACAGCATGGGAAAAAGTTCTCCTTGACTCATAGCTGGATATTGAACATTAGTTGCCCCATATAAATCTCTCTATAAAACAGTTGGAGGGATTGTATAATTGATACCTGGTTATAACAGAAACACCTCTTGGGTTTAAAGTTATTTCATGCTGATTAATTTTCATTCTAGAGAATTATTTCCTTTTTATATGAGACTATAGCATTTTAATTGAATTTAACTTTGTTGTTGTTTCTACAATCTCATTATTTCAAGTTTTTGAGAAATACGGTGCTTTCTAAGTGAATATTGGAAGGTTCCCTGATTTATTTTTTACTTGGCCACACTTACTAAGTGCTCATTCTATATAAAGTAATACACTAAATAAAGAAATAAGACTGCTACCCAGGGACATAAAATTCAGCAAGGTAACTAAAAGATATTCACAATTTATTTCAACCCAAGGAAATCTCTGAGTAGTACCAAATGAGAAGTGCAAGTTATATTTGTTAATGAAAGAGTAAACACCTTCTGATGACCTTGGAGAGCTTCATGTAAGAGATAACATCTTATAACATTAGAACTGATAAATATCAGAAAAGAATATGTGAAGGATGCAAGGCACCAAATCTCAATCTGAATTACTGGGAACGAATCAGACTAAAGTTGATGGGAATGAAGGTGGGTGTGATGTTGAAGAATATTAAAAACCAAATGATATTTCTTCCTTCTGTCACTTTGCAGCCTTGTGATAGTAAGCACATTACCTATTTTTTCTCTAGGTGTCAGGTCTTCATTACAAAGTAATGATAATAATAGCTAATATCTATTGATTACTATATGCCAAACATTGTGTTGAAGGTTTTACAAGCATTGTCCTACATAATCCTCATGCAAAGCTCATAAGGTGAGTTCTCATTTTAACCAGCTAAAGTTTGGAGAGGTTCAGTAACATGCTTAAACTCACATCACTTGTAAATGGCTGAGCAGGAATTAAAACTAGGCGTGTTTGACTTCAATTTCCATGGACCTAACTGACAAACACCTGCTCTACCTAACTCTTCGGGTGAAGGTTAGTTGTAAAAGATGTATGTGATTTTGGGGCACCTACCTAATCTTGAATGAGAAACAATCTCAGTGTGTAATTTAAAGTCTGTTTCTTGTTTGTACTTTAGCTTGATTTCTCCACCTCTACCAGCAACCCCAACACCCATGATTACCCCAAACATGTATTCACACACTTGTGGGACTTTGGTCACTTAGCTCTCAGTTGTGAAAGTAAAGTAAAATGGAAATTATACTATCAAAGTTGTGCGGGAAGGGTGTAGTATATAAATAACAGTCCCTCTGCTCATCCATTTCCAGATCCAATAGAGTAATAAAGGCATGAACCTGATGGATCAAGATATGACCTTTATCACTGATACAGCTGTTGTGAAAATTACTTTAGATCTGTGGACAACTGAGCACGCTAATAATTCCTGGAAAAGGGTAGATTCCCATCAGGAGTGGCCCCCTTATCACAAGACAGAGAACAGACTAGAACATGTGGATCTGAGGATATGCTGGCTTCTAAGAAAGCTGTCACTAAGTCAGGCATGCTCAATTCCTTCTCCAAAGATTACTAAATATAAAGTTTATTCTTCCCATGGGTGAGAATGATTGAAGAGTGGGGAGTGGGAAGGTAAAGGCCAGAAGTGTTAGTTTAGGTTCATGGATTTCATCCCTGGCTGTACAGTGTGCAGTATATAGAAACCACCATCAAAGAGGTATTATTTTAAAATCAATCTGATGTGAGGCTCAGTCCCTAGTACTTCCTCCATATGAAAAATAAAGGACACAAGGAGTGAATATCTCCCCATATCAATGTCATCTTATTTCCCAAATACATTGATGTAAGATGTAAAGTCACATAATACCTTTCCTGTTTTCAATTTTATTAGCAAGGAAGCAAATATTAGAATACATCTCTTGATGGAAATAATGATTACCACTTTTACATAGGGAGATACAAATTTAAAATTTACACAGAAATCAATATCTCCCACTTCTGTTTGTTTTATTTATGGCTGGAATAAGAGGGAACTGGAAAGAAGTGGAACTCCACCTGGAAACATTCCAAGGACAGACTTTTAAAGGAAACTTAATTGGGAAAAGTTTTATATGTAATTCTAATAGTCTGAGCATTACTGTTGGTATTGCCTAGCTATACCAGTAATATTTGGGAGGCAGGACAAGAACAATAATTCAGCTTTCCTTGTAGTATTTATTGTTTTAAATATAGCTAGACATAAGCTGATTATAAATCAATTGTTCAAAGATATTTTCACCAAAATATAATTTTTATGTGAAATCCCTCATTGGTTTTCGATTCTCTCTGTGGAGACTTCGTGAATGGTAAATAATGGGCATGAGTCTCAGTGCTGCCAATTCCTTCCCTATGAATCCTAGGGCAGGTCAGCATTATTCTTTTCATGGCTGTGTTTTCCCATTTTAAAAAAGGAGATAATAATTCATATTTTGAAAAGTCGTGAATATTTTTAAAGTAATGCATGTAAAGTTTGCTTAGTTGTGTCTGTGTGTGAAAGAGGATATGAATAAGATGAATGTGAATAAGGTAAATTTCTAATAAACTCACTCACATTGAAGAATTATGGATCATGATTTTCTAGCTCCAAAGAAAAGTAGACTACGTTTTTATGAGTGAATTAAGGGGAATGACATACAATGTATTAATAATACTTGTAAACATTCAAGGAGAATACTAAAAGCTTTAGGCATTAATAAAATTGGAGTGCTTTATTTGTCTGCATGCTATGAAAGTGAATCTAATTTTTTATTTAGATTTGTAGTTTATTTTAATATATTTTCATAACTTTCATTAAAATTTTTAACAAAATACTTTTTGATGGAAGAAAAATTTAATGCACAAATGGAGAAAAGGAAACTAACATTAATTCTACAGTCTTTAGGTAGCCATATGTAATTTTGGTTGTTCATACTACACTTGGGACAATTCAAATCTTTTTGCAATTGTTTCTTCTGTGGTTTCAAGATAGCTTGTCATTGTTTTAACTTTTTATTCCAATTTTATTACTTTTTTTAAAAAAGCATTTTTTATTCATTTACCTTGGCTAGTACTTTCATAACAGGGGATAAGTCAGATATATTTTACTTTCGTTGATTTTTTTGTGTGTGTGGTACACGGGCCTCTCACTGTTGTGGCCTCTCCTGTTGCAGAGCACAGGCTCTGGACGCGCAGGCTCAGCCGCCATGGCTCACAGGCCCAGCTGCTCCATAGCATGTGGGATCTTCCCGGACTGGGGAAAGAACCTGTGTCCCCTGCATTGGCAGGTCGACTCTCAACCACTGCACCACCAGGGAAGCCCTCTTTCATTGATTTTAATGAGAAGGCCTCCATTATGTAGCATTTTAGCTTTTCTTTGTGATAAATAATCAATCTTTATCATGGTATTAACTTATCCTTCAATTTCTATTTAGTAAAAGTGTTGTATTTAGTTTAAAACCATCAACATAGGTTGAAATTTATCAGATGCATTTTAGGGGCATTATTCCAGATTATATATTCTTTCACTATAAATCTCTTAAAATGATGCATTTTTATTATCACATTTCTAATACTGGACCACTATCAGTATTAGTGGAGTTAAAGGTTTTTGTTTTCTCTCTTTTTTTGTCCCCTCTGGTGATTTGGAAGATATATATCCCAAGAACATTAGAATATTTGTTATGTTATAATAAAAACAACATGCTGAATCTAATTATTTCTGCTGAAATCACAAGTAATTGAATTGTTTACTCTTCTGATGTAAAATGAAAACTTCTGGAATATTTTTACACTTCTCCAACCATTTAAATATCACATAGTGATGGTGAGAAACCATAGATTTTAGCTCTAGATGATAATGGCTCTTGAAACAAAACGTTTCTTTCACTTCAGTGTGCTTCCATTGATTGTGTTTTATAGCCATGTTACCAGTAATTATTTAAATATTAAATATGAATATGTCTGGTTTTATTATGCAAAATCATTTCTTTATATCACATTTTGTTATAATTTGATATCAAATTTTCTTTTATAAACTGTGATTTTTTTTCTTGTTTGTTGATGTTTATTAATAGGTGTTTCTGTCTATTTCTGTACTGGTACTACAATTTAATTGTTGAGAGTTTTCATTGTATTTTGTAGGAAGGCTGGTGCCCCATATTATTATTTTTCTAATCTTTGCTAGATATCCTTTGATTAATTTTTCCACGTGTACTTTAAAATAATCTTATTAAATTGCCACTCCCTCCCCCCACCAAAAAAAAAGCCCTGTTGCTTTTTTTTTGTTGGTATCACATTATATTTATTAGTTAGCATAGAAAGAATTAACATCTTATTTAACAGTATTAGCTGACTGTTCACCTGTTCTTATTCTGTTTTATTTGGGAAAATTTAAATAGCATTCCTATTATGGCTCATTTTTTGAAAAATGTATGCCTGGGTAATTTATTGTTGTTGTTGTTGTTTGCTATTTTTATGAGAAGTTTTACTTTTGTATCTAAAATTTTGTATTCCTTCTTTGGGTTTCAGCAGAGTGGTAGTTAATTCTGTCCTGACTGGCACCATTGCCCTTCTCTTGAATCTATTTTAATCCATTGTTATTTTTTGTTACCACAAGCCATTCAGTCAAATGCAAATCTTTGACACTGGGATGACAATGATCTGTGTTGCCTTGGGTGTCTGGACACTTCTTTAAGTCTTTTGAAATTTGTGTAACTACTCCATTTCCCTTTCTACATCTGTTTCATCACCAGCCACAAATTGCTAGTCTAAGTTAAGTTTGTCCGTGGGTCTTTTGGACACCCTTCCCCGTATACCCATGTGAGATTTTTCTTTCAAGCACTAAATCACAGGTCCTGCCCTCAACTCAGTCTAACCTGCAGTGTAATTTACAGATATTCTTTAAAACATCTGTCTGCCTTATTCCATCCTGCTAGAAACAATTTCTACTTATTACTATATTTCTTTTGTAAAATCATTTGGGATTAGGAATGAACAGATTAATCCATGGGTTCAAACCATAGTTTCCACTTCTCATGCCTGTTTATTTTTTAATTTTTTTAGAGATAAAAGATGAGAGCTTTAATATAAAAGGGTTAAACATAAACTATAGAGGGTATAATTTATATAGGAAATGAAAGTGCACTGAAACTTCACATTAATTCAGTGTTTATTATCCATGCCTGATTCTGAGAATATGTACATTACATCTTCAGAGATTGAAACAGAGTATTCCATAATCCTCAGATTCACTATTTTTTTAAAATGGTTTGTGTGATATCCTTTTGGCATAGCTTTTATGACAAATGGATATCATCAATTTACAGTACAGTGGCATAATGAGACAATCAGAATTTTCTTCCACATACAAATTGAAGTGAAACTGACATTCAATATCATGACACTAAAACAATATTTTCATGATTTTCACAAACTTTCTGGAGAAAAAATAATTAAAATTATGTTTTATTGGAATTGATCCCATGGGGCCTCAGGCTGCAGGGGCTTGAAGCAAACTTTCAGTTCCTGACCAGTAATTGAGGCTGGGTTGTGACGGTGAGAGCACCAAATCTTAGCTACTAGACCAGTGGTCAGTGACAAGGCCCTGGCCTTATGGCTTTGCAGAAAAAGAATTCCCACAAAGATGGAAAGTAGTGAAACAAGTAAAATATTTATTAAGAGAAAAAAAGAGTACAGTACATGTGGATAGACACACGGGCGGGCTCAGAGAGAGTTGTGCCCTTGTGACAGTTTAAATATGGGACATTTTGATTTGCCTTGTTTAGAGTCCATATTTGGTGTATCTCAGGATTTTCCCATGTGTGTGCATGCATTTCTTAGCCAAGATGGATGCTACCGCAGAGGCCTATAGGTTGGTTTGGCCATTTGGCATCACTCCCCTTTTGACTTCCAAGGAGACTTTCTGCGCGTGTGTAGTTGGGGAGGTCTCCTGGCTTAGAGAATGAGTATGTGGTCTTTTATCTTCTATCTGGGCAGGGCCCAGCCTCCTCTCTCAATTGTCCTGTTATTCCTGTCTTGGAGTATCTGTCCACAAGAAACGAATGCAAACATTTTGCGTTGGGGGCCCATCTATCCCCTGCATCAGAATGAGTGTTTTACATGAATTTCTCTAATAATGCGATAATTAGGCAGGCCAACTAGTGTCTCATTTGGCCATGAACTAATATTCTCCATTTTTAAGAGATAGAATATCTTAGTAGATGAATGTACAGGGGCTCAGAATCAGGCAGAATCAGGGTATCAGTGTACTGACATTTCTGTCTGGTGCTGTTAAAGTTGTAATTTCTGTTCTATGCAAGAGACTATAACAGTCCTACAAGATTCTTAGAAAACTCTCCTGTATTCTTAAAACATTTCTGACAGGGTTTCAGATACTAATTTCTTATACTTTGGGATCTAAGATAAGAGCTAATCTGATAAGCAATTATAATAATTTGTCTTATTTTTTTTAGCTAACCACTTTCTTATAATAATTTCTATTCAGCTCTTCAATATAAGCAGTTCAATAGTTCAATATAAGAACTATTCAGTTCTTGAACAAAACATTTAATTTTGTTATAACTTTATGTAATATGTTTAGATATTTCTGATCAACACCTTTGTTTGTCAATTTTTATTTTTGTTTCCTAATGATTGGAGAAATTTGTTATTTAAAAGAATTGGTTTTCTATGTCTATGGCCACGACACTTATCAATTTCGACTAAGTTGAGATCTGCAACCTGGAAGTAAGGTGATTATGCTGATAAGAAATCAGTCTTGTCTTAGTAATAAAATGAGTTGCCTCTTAGTCTCATTTTTTCTATCCTCCAGCTGAAACCTGAATCATCCTTATTAGAAAAGATTTATGGTTTAATTTTTAATAGAATAAAACCTGACATGTCGATGGAAAATCGAACATTAAACCCATAAACATTATGTGACTTACTCTAGATTTAACCTCAGTCTTCTTGAAATACTGATGAATAACAAGTAATTACTCACTGTAATGCTTGCCAATCAACTGAACAAACAATTACTAAATCTCACATCATATTATTCAGCAAAAGTCCCAAGCAACCCACAGGGGAAAAAGTTAAATATTTCAAGGACTACTGAGTCTGTACATCTGTAAGTACCTTTATTCTGACTTTGTTCATTGACTTATTTGACTTACTTTACATTCAAAGCCAAATTAGATTTCTTAAAATAGAGTGAATTATCCTAGCAACTGCCCCTATATTTCAGGAAGTTTGCTTATTAACATGTTATTTTTGCTTGCTAAAATGGAAAGAATTCCAGGCATGACATTCAAAGACCTAGGTTTTGCTTTGTTACCTCTTGCTGAGTGGGTCATCTATGCTAAGATTGCCATAGGACTTCTGTCCCTTAATTATCCATATCCTATCTTCACCACAGAATTATAAAACATATTTTGAATTATGCAAAAATTCCTTAAAAAGAATGTTACAAAAACAGTTAAAAAGCTAAAATACAATTATTGACAAAGATTACATTAATAGTTATATATTTACATATATATGGATATCTTCATCCATTTATAAGGATTGGGGAGAATGTAGGAAATTTGACACTCTACAGGTGAAAGGAAATTGACCAGATTTTTTGAGACTAGTTTTACAATATGAATCACATTTTAAACATTGTATCCTTTGGCACAAAAATGCACCTTCAGAATTTGATCTTAAGGAAATAATACTTTGCTGAAAAGTTTTGGTCAAAGATATCAACACCCAAATTTGTTCAAAATAATAAAACTTTAGGAAAAGCTGATGTTCTTTTTAAGGAATTCATTAATTATACCATTTTACAGCTACCTGATGGAAGACTACACAGTCATTAAGTGAATATAAAAGATAGTGAAACAGTAAAAACAAAGAGCTTTAAATTCTCGACAAAGAATAATTTCAAATGTACAAATATTATCTGAGAATAATAATTCCCTGAGCAGAATGATTCCAGATAACTTTTACATTTTTCTGCATGCAATTTCTAAAGTTTTAATGTTCTTGAACTATTTATATATTAAGAAAACATTAATTCATTGTAATATAGTATTAAGATATAGCAGGTAATAGCTGACATTTTTTGAGCACTCGCTATGTGCCAGGCACTCTCCTCAGTGCTTTACATGTATTAACTTAGTCAGTATGAATAAGCTTGTTGATATTGCTATGCATATGGAATAATCTTTCTCCTTTGGGTCTCTCACTGTAGTAGAAGTCTCCCAAAGGAATTTTGTTAATGATAACTGACTCTAATTCTTCTCCGGAGTTTTGAAGACATCTGACTGGAAGGGAACAATAGGAAAGTGCCAGGGAAAGGACTGAGAGGGGGTCAGGAGTGTCAGTGGAGTCAACTGACTTCACGTATGGAGAGAGGATAAATGCATGCCTAGTGTTTTAACTGGAAAGAATCAAGTACTTAAAAAATATCCAGTTCCAGTGTTCCCTGGGGCCTGGGGCTTCTTATGCTTATTTGAAAACTGAGACTTCAATGTGAAAGTTCTTTAGACAATGGAAGTCATAAGAAACCATTCTGGTTTGGCAGGTTTATCTTTAAGAAGCCCCACCTGACGGGGTTGGATAGACTTCTGAATAAGAATGCTTTTGTTAAAAGGGATAGGTTTCTTCACCTTGATAATTTTAAGAGAATGGAGAAATCTTTGAAGTACTTAGAAGGTAGAAGACACTTGGGACATGGTGGGAAATAGGAAAGCAATCTGTGAAGCACTTCCATGGATTCCTTCTGCACTATTTGAATGAAAAGGGTATTTTGCTTTCCAAATAAGGTTCTAAGACACAGTTCTAAGAAAAATGTTAAATAATTTGCTATTGTCTATTTGTGCATCAAGAATCTAATTCAATTAACTTGGTTTGTGATAGTTGAAACAGTGGGATGCCTGAAATAACATAAAATCACCATATTAAATAAATTTCCCAATCATCTCAATTCATAGTATAGTTTGAGTAATCTATTAATTTTTTTATGACCTTGGTGCTGACAGTCCAAGTGTAAGTGATTTAAATTGATTGATTCCCATTTCATCACCCTCTTGTTCCCTATTGGTTCAGTCATTAGTACCTTTTCCAGAAGAATTACCAGAAAAAAGAGAAAGAGATTGAAACCAGATCTAGAAGTAAATGTTTTCCTGTGATGGTTGATAATGAACAAAGCGATTTATATGATGAGGGGTAATCAAACCATCTCAGTTTGCATAGGTCTTGCCTAGTTTTAGCAGTGAAAGTCAGGTATCGTGGGAACCCTCTTAGTTTCAGTCAAACTGGGATTTTTGGTCTTCCTAATTGTATGATCTATATAAATACCTCAACACAGGTACAGAATTATAACCAGAGTGATATGTGACAAATGTGAAGAGGCCTAGATAAACTGGAAGGTAGTCTCACGTGTCTAGAAAACATTAACCTGATGGCTGACAGCAGAGAACTCAGTGGAGGCACAATGAGCTCAAATAATAAAGACCATTCAGACCCCCCAGTTTGCCTACCACCCATTGTCCCCAAGCTTCAGGGCTCAGGTAGGTAACTTTCTATTATCATTCAAGAGAATTGTATAGAAGATATTAGAATTAAGAGTCAGATCCTAAGATCCTGCCTAACTCTGACAATCTATGAGGAGATCAGGAAATGGAAAGTAAAATGGAAGCATTTTCTTCCTTTGAATTTAAACTGACTACTTTCTTGGGATGACATTTTACTCATTTTTCATTCATTCAATGATATTAATTCAGTTTCTCTATGATCTAGCAAAAGAGATGAAATCATGATCAAATTCAATTTTAGATCCTGTAAGCTCAATTGAGACACTGCTGTTACCTATTGATCCCTGGGTTTATTTATGATTATTTCTATGGCAAAGTCTTCACTCTAGCTTATTAAGATTGTATCTTCCTTTTTGCAGTATTGTCTTTATTGAGCAAGTTGCCCATCATTCCCAGAAGATATCATTCCTTGCTTTACAGAGACTTTTAGGATTTCTAATAAGAAATCCCATATTTGTTGTACTTCTTATCTAACATACTTATCTCTTTAACTTATCTTCTCAGCCTTTCTTCCCATTTTATTTTTATTTTATTTTATTTTTGACTGTGTTGGGTCTTTGTTGCTGCATGCAGGCTTTCTTTAGTTGTGCAAGCAGGGGGCTACTCTTCTTTGTGGTGCACAGGCTTCTCATTGTAGTGGTGTCTCTGTTGTGGAGTACGGGTTCTAGGCATGTGGGCTTCAGTAGTTGCAGCATGTGGACTTAGTAGTTGTGGCTCGTGGGCTCTAGAGCACAGGCTCAGTAGTTGTGGTGCACGCGCTTACTTGCTCCACAGCATGTGTGATCTTTCAAGAGCAGGGATTGAACCCGTGTCCCCTGCATTGGCAGGCAGATTCTTAACCTCTGTGCTGCTGGGAAAATCCCTCTTCCCATTTTAGATGAGAAAGTGATTACCCTCTTTCAACCTTTATAGCCTCTCTTTATAACCCCTTTCCAGTACTTAAGAAAACTGAACAAAATTTGTACTAATTTTCTTCTATTTGAAGTATCTCTGCCTTTAGAACATTTCTCTTTGCTTTCAATGTGTTCAGCTCTCTTCATCTAGAATAAAGATCATTCTATTTGATCTCACTGCCCTGTCCTCCTATGATATTTCTTTCTATTCTTTTTACTAAAAAGTGTATGAATGAACAGTTTACTCTTTAAGAAATAAAAAGTCAAAAAAGATAAGATTACTGTATCTTCTGTTTCCTCTTTCCTCTCAAAGGCCTTCAATCTCTGTTCCTAGAGTTCTCTTTGTAAGCAAGATACCTGATACATTCATAGATAAAGTGTATTCAAGGTTACTGTCCAAATATCTGAAAGGTATTCTCCTTTCTTTCCTTAGATAGTTGGAGATATGTGTTGTATGATGGAAACAGAGGAAGATGAAGGGGGGAGGAGGTCTAGAGAACATGAACCATGACTGAAGGCAGGGCTTTAGAAGACACCTTCATTTTCCAAATAATATTGCTGTATTGCTTAAAAACAAGCACTATGATAGGCTTGTTTTTCTTCAAGAATATTTTCATGTCTCCTCAAATCCTTATATGTTAAGTGACAAAAAAAAAATGTTTATTGAATACATTTCTGGCCATGCACTGAATATAACTATAACTCTTCTTGCCTCTAGACAAATGTCTAAACCTCTTTTATTTTTTTCTACTTTTTAAGTTGTTTTTTGGATTAAATAGTTAAGATTTATTTAAATGTTCAAATGTATCCTTCAAGTTTTGTAATGTCCTTACAAAGTTCTTTCATAAAATTGAACGTTTGTTAAATCACTGATCTCAGCTAAAAATGTTAGAAGAAACCAATATGAAATTAAATCAGTGCTCAATTGGTCTTATTTCTTGGGTATTTTCTTTGAAAAGTAGAAAATATCTTAAGACATAACTTTCCTTCCACCATAACTTGATGACATAGCTGGACTTGTAATGCTTCTAGTTCTACTCCATAAAGTTGGGGAGGCAGAAATGAAAAAAAAGAAAAGAAAATCAGTGTAAGTAAGAGTAAGGAGAGGAGGAAAAGCCAACCATTTTGTAACATTCTTTCACAGTGAAATGTCACATCCTGACTGAATAAAAAATAAAATAATTGTTGAAAATAAAATATACTTTATGATGCTAAAATTTATGAAACAACCTGTGGTATTGAAGTGTTTGGGGGGGAGTATCTAAGATGTTTGTTTTACTTCATTGGTTATTATCACCTGAAAACTCGTATTTTCTATCACAGATTACTGTGCTAAATATTATTGCTTTTTTATTGATATGTAGTTTCCTTCTACATTCAGGAATACAGGAAGACCAGACTCCCCCTCTCTTAGAGTTTGGCAAAGACATGAGAACTGATCAATGAAATATGGATAGAGGTGACATGTTGAATTAAGCATTTAACTGGTGCTCAATTTTCCACTTTCTTTTCCCCTTGCTCTCTTGACTATCAACATTCTGGTTGAGGTAGCCTCTGTTAGCCTGAGACAAAAAGTGAGGAAGACATGGGACAGAAAAACTCATTAATATACATGGAAATGTACCATGCCTTAGAAGTAAACTTTTTTGTTTTTTTAAGCTGTTGATATTTGGGGTTTATTTGTAACCAAACCATAACCCTCTCTATCCTCACTGATACATCATAGGGAGATCATGACCAAGCTGGAATAGGAATAAATATCAAACAGATATTTATAACATAGAGATCACATATTTGGGGGAAAGGATATGCAAATTTTTGTTCCGTGATGGGTAGTTATATTAAGTTTGGTGAAAGAATACTGTTGTTTGTATATAGAATTTAGATATTTAAATGAGGATAGAAGTATGTCTATGGATGTTGAGTAAACAAGGTAGTACACTGTGCTGAATTATCAACTGTAAATATTACATCAACTCAACTCTAACGTGCAATATTTTCTGGAAGCATGGAACTACATTTTCTAGTTTCCCCTTATATTTATGGGTCCAGATGAGATATTATTGGTGAAGTCCATCCCTGTAAAATTTTGAAAGTGTGAGGGAAGGAAAAGAAGTTATTTTCTCGTAACACTCCCTGACAAATATGCAGGAAGACAGCAAGTTTCTGAAAATTGCCAGCTGAGGTTGGTAGCAGTGGCACTGCCTGTGATTCTCAAGTTTCACTTTGTCTACTGCATAAGCACCTATGAATCACACATTTGTGGCTGTGCCTTCCTAGAATTTTTCAAACTACTATGCACCTAATAACAGTTTTAAAATACATGATTTAAAATGTGATGTATCTGCAAAGAGAAATTTTAAAATCCATTGTCTTAATGGGATATTCAAACATCAATCTCTTAATAATAGATAGAAGAGGTAGATAAAAATTCAGTAAGGTGACAGGAATTTTACATCACAGGCTTATCCCTAATCAGATGTATAATGCTGTTCCACTCTGATCACAAAGATACCAAGTTAAACATCAGTATCAACAAGATAAGAGTACCTATACATTTGGGAAAAGGTTATTTTTATAAAATGCATCAAATATCACATACAATGATCAAATAGAAACATTAATTTTGAAGTCAAGAATAAAACAAGACCATTATTATGATTTCTTCACGTCACATTTACATGTGTTCATGTTTTTAGTTGTAAAAATTTCTCTTCTTGGCCTTTTGGTGATATTCATATTCTACTGAAATCTATATTAAGTAATATGATCCTTCATACGTTCTTAACATCTTATTGATAGACCCCACTCAACTTCATTACCTTCTTCCTTTTTTTTTCTCCCTTCGTTATATATGTATAAACTCCATACAATAGCTTAGACTTTATTATGCAGCTGTGAAAAATACAATTTAGGTTTTCTAATGTTAAGTAACCCTCTTCTTGGATATAACTCTTAGTTCATACATTATCTTTTAAAAAGTGTTCAATTATTATTATTTGATTCTTGTAAAATATTTCAAAAACACAAAATTTATTAAGAGTAATATGCCTACTAAATAACCTGGAGAGAAAAAAAACATTAGTAAGCAGTAAAAGGTCTTAATGTGTCCCTTTTCAGTTCCCATCTTCCTATGTCATCCTGAATTTCATGTTTAAATGCATTTGTTGACACTGGTTCTACACATGTATTTCTAAGTAATATATGGCATTGTTTTCAATGTTTTTAATTTTCTATTAATGAAACTATACTGAAATATCTATCATTTTCACCCAATGTCCCTTTTAATTCATAAAGTGTGGATTGATTCATTTTTACTTCTGTCCAAATTTCCATTGTTTGAATATACTCTAATTTAGTTATCCATTTTCCTATGACTAAACATTAATTTCAAATACTTTCTTTTTCATTTTTTGGTGTCCTTTACTTTCTTCCTAATTGCTTTCCCAACCTGTATTTCCTAAATTATTTTAAAATTCTAATCTTATAGTCTTTTGTTCTATTATGTCCTAATTGTGTTTCCTATTTGCTAAACCTGCTCTCTCATGAAACTTCAGTTTTTTCATGTTGTTTATAAATTATAATTATTTTTATTTGACTGCTCATTTTTAATACAGCTTTCCTCCTTTATTTATTTATTTATTTACCAGATAAAGAAAATTTATTTTTATGAGAGATGCATGGCATTTACTTCCAAGGACTCAGTCAGTTTCTGCCTGAATCACAATTTTGTCACATAGGAGCTCTGCTGTGAGTCACAGGAGATTCCTAAGCATTCCCCACAGTCTTAAGGGAAGTAATTTTCAATCAGGATTAAAGTATTTACGTTACAGAGAAGGGTTCTCCAACCCAGTTTAAGAAAGTCCCCAAATAGACTAAAATATTTTCATCGAACATAAGGACCCCTATTCACCGCTACTACATTGCCAAACTATGTAAACTTTCTTTTTTTTAAATTTTTTAGTGTAATTTTATATATATATATATATATATATATCTTTAAAAGCAGGTTCTTATTAGTCATCAATTTTATACACATTAGTGTATACATGTCAATCCCAATCCCCCAATTCATCACACCACCATCCCCAACCCCTGCGGCTTTCCCCCTTGGTGTCCATATATTTGTTCTCTACATCTGTGTCTCAACTTCTGCCCTGCAAACTGGTTCATCTGTACCATTTTTCTAGTTTCCACATACATGCATTAATATATGATATTTGTTTTTCTCTGTCTGACTTACTTCATTCTGTATGACAGTCCCTAGATCCATCCACGTCTCAACAAATGACCCAATTACATTCCTTTTTAATGGCTGAGTAATATTCCATTGTATATATGTACCACATCTTCTTTATCCATTCGTCTGTTGATGGGCATTTAGGTTGCTTCCATGAGCTGGCTGTTGTAAATAGTGCTGCAATGAACATTGGGGTGCATGTGTCTTTTTGAATTATGGTTTTAACTGGGTATATGCCAAGTAGTGGGCTTGCTGGATCATATGGTAATTCTATTTTTAGTTTTTTTAAGGAACCTCCATACTGTTCTCCATGGTGGCTTTATCAACTTACATTCCCACCAACAGTGCAAGAGGGTTCCCTTTGCTCCAGACACTCTCCAGCTTCTGTTGTTTGTAGATATTTGGATGACGCCCATTCCAACTGGTGTGAGGTGTTACCTCACTGTAGTTTTGATTTGCATTTCTCTAATAATTAGTGATGTTGAGCAGCTTTTCATGTGCTTCTTGTCCATCTGTATGTCTTCTTTGGAGAAATGTCTATTTAAGTCTTCTGCCCATTTGTGGATTGGGTTGTTTTGTTTTGTTTTGTTTTGTTTCACACATACACACATGGTATTTTATTTTTACAAGAGATAAATAAACTGACACCAAGCATTGTAAATGGATGACCACAAAGATAGGAATGATTACCAAACACGAAACACACTCATACTATGGCATAATATTGACATTCAGTCCAGTAATCCTACACTGTAACAGCTCTTTTACTTTGTAGTGAAAATTGATTTCCATTTTTTTGCCTCTGAGTCCTTGTGGGATTTCTTTCTTTTTTTTTTAATTCAAACAGAAAGTCACAAAAAATATAATCATCCTCATCTGTTCACTCAGTCCCATATAATTAATTTTTTTATCTTGATACTTGTTAGCACTTTTATAAATTCATCAGTGTTCCATTAGAGTTCTGAAAATGCTTATTCATTCAGTTTGGCAGTATACTCAGTTACCAGAAACCTGTACTTGTCAGAGTCTTTTCCATGAATTCCTTGAAGATAAAACCCTTTTATAGGAACATTTTTACAAAAGCATCAGAGTACACCCAGAACTGTCTGTAAATGACAGAAGACTTAAAAATGACTACAGTTAAAGTTCTGATGAAAGTTCATAATAATGCAATTGACAAGGAAATTTAGTTATTTCTGAGGTACATATTTTAAAGTAATAACTAGAATTATGACATAAAATTATACCAGAACATATAAGATTTTTAGATATTTCATGTAATGTCTGAAATATTTATATTAACATATTTCCATACAAATCACCCAAAGAAAGTTAAGTATTAGTTGTTTTTTGTTTGTTTGTTTGTTTTATACTACAAGTTCTTATTAGTCATCAATTTTATACACATAAGTGTATACATGTCAATCCCAATTGCCCAATTCAGCACACCACTATCTCCACCCCACCATGGTTATCCCACTTTGGTGTCCATATGTTTGTTCTCTACATCTGTGTCTTAACTTCTGCCCTGCAAACCAGTTCATCTGTACCATTTTTCTATGTTCCACATACATGCATTTATATATGATATTTGTTTACCTCTTTCTGACTTACTTCACTCTGTATGACAGTACTGAGATCCATCCACGTCTCAACAAATGACTCAATTTCGTTTCTTTATATGGCTGAGTAATATTTCATTCTATAAATGTACCACATCTTCTTTATCCATTCATCTTTCAATGGGAATTTAGGCTGCATCCATCACTTGGCTATTGTAAATAGTGTTGCAATGAACATTGGGGTGCATGTGTCTTTTTGAATTATGATTTGCTCTGGGTATAAGCCCAGGAGTTGGATCGCTGGATCATATGGTAATTCTATTTTTAGTTTTTTAAGGAACCTCCATACTGTTCTCCATAGTGGCTTTATCAATTTACATTCCCACCAAAAGTGCAAGAGTGTTCCCTTTTCTCCACACCCTCTCCAGCATTTGTTGTTTGTAGATATTTGGATGATGCCCATTCCAACTGGTGTGAGGTGATACCTCATTGTAGTTTTGATTTGCATTTTTCTAATAATTAGTGATGTTGAGCATCTTTTCATGTACTTCTTGTCCATCTGTATGTCTTCTTTGGAGAAATGTCTATTTAGGTCTTCTGACCATTTTTTGTTTGGATGGTATGTTTCTTTAATATTGAGCTGCATGAGTTGTTTATATATTTTGCAGATTAATCCTTTGTCCATTGATTCATTTGCAAATATTTTCTCCCATTCTAAGGGTTGTCTTTTGTCTTGTTTATCATTTCCACTGCTGAGCAAAACCTTTGAGTTTCATTAGGTCCCATTTTTGTATATCTGTTTTTATTTCCAACACTCTAGGAGGTGGATCAAAAAATATCTTGCTGGGATTTATGTCAAAGAGTGATCTTCCTATGTTTTCCTCTAAGAGTTTTATAGTGTCTGGTCTTACATTTAGGTCTTGAATCCATTTTGAGTTTATTTTTGTGTATGGTGTTAGGGAGTGTTCTAATTTCATTCTTTTACATGTAGCTGTCCAGTTTTCCCAGCACCACTTGTTGAAGAAACTGTCTTTTCTCCATTGTATATCTTCCTTTGTCATAGATTAGTTGACCATAGGAGCATGGGTTTATCTCTGGGCTATCTATCTTTTTCCATTGATCTATGTTTCTGTTTTTCTGCCACTACCATGTTGTCTTGATTACCATAACTTTGTAGTATAGTCAGAAGTAAGGGAGTCTGATTCCTCCATCTCCGTTTCTTTCCCTGATGACTGCTTTTGATACTCGGGGTCTTTTTCTTCTCTATATAAATTTTAAGATGATTTGTTCTAGTTCTGTAAAAAATGCCATTGGTAATTTGAATCTGTAGATTGCTTTGAGTAGTATAGTCACTTTCAGAATATTGATTCTTCTAATCCAATTGATCTTCTATCCATGGTATATCTCTCCATCGGTTGGTATCATCTTTAATTTCTTTCATCAGTGTCTTATAGTTTTCTGCATACAGGTCTTTGGTCTCCCTAGGTAGGTTTATTCCCAGGTATTTTATTCTTTTTTGTTGCAATGGTAAATGGGAGTGTTTCCATAATTTCTCTTTCAGATTTTTCTTCATTAGTGTATAGGAATGCAAGAGATTTCTGTGCGTTAATTTTGTATCCTGCGACTTTACCAAATTCATTGATTAGCTCTAGTGGTTTTCTGGTGGCATAGTTAGGATTCTCTATGTATAGTATCATGTCATCTGCAAACAGTGACAGTTTTATTTCTTCTTCTTTTCCAACTTGTATTCTTTTTATTTCTTTTTCTTCTCTGATTGACGTGGCTAGGACTTGGAAAACTATGTTGAATAATAGTGGTGAGAGGGGACATCCTGTCTCGTTCTTAATCTTAGAGGAAATGCTTTCAGTTTTTCCCTGTTGAGAATGATGTTTGCTGTGGGTTATTTGTATATGGCCTTAATTATGTTGAGGTAGGTTCCCTCTATGCCCACTTTCTGGAGAGTTTTTATCATAAATGGGTGTTGAATTTTGTCAAAATATTTTTATGCATCTATTGAGATGATCATATGGTTTTTATTTTTCAATTTGTTAATATGGTGTATCACATTGATTGATTTGTGTATATTGAAGATTCCTTGCATCTCTGGGATAAATTCCACTTGATCATGGTGTATGATCCTTTTAATTTGTTGGTGGATTCTGTTTGCTAGTATTTTCTTGAGGATTTTTGCATCTATATTCATCAGTGATATTGATCTGTAATTTTCTTTTTTTGCTGTATCTTTGTTTGGTTTTGGTATCAGGGTGATGGTGGCCCCACAGAATGAGTTTGGGAGTGTTCCTTCCTCTGAAAATTTTTGGAAGAGTTTGGGAAGGATGGGTGTTAGCTTTTCTCTAAATGTTTGATAGAATTCACCTGTGAAGCCACCTGGTCCTGGACTTTTGTTTTTAGAAGATTTTTAATCACAGTTTCAATTTCACTACTTGTGATTGGTCTGTCTATATTTTCTGTTTCTTCCTGGTTCAGTCTTGGAAGGCTATACCTTTCTAAGCATTTGTCCATTTCTTCCAGGTTGTCTAATTTATTGGCATAGAATTGCTTATAGTAGTCTCTTAGGATGCTTTGTATTACTGTGATGTCTGTTGTAACTTATCCTTTTTCAGTTCTAATTTTATTGAGTTCAGTCCTCTCCCTCTTTTTCTTGATGAAAGTGGCTAATGGTTTATCAATTTTGTTTATCTTCTCAAAGAACTAGCTTTTAGTTTTATTGACCTTTGCTATTGTTTTCTTTGTTTCTATTTCATTTATTTCTACTCTGATCTTTATGATTTCTTTCCTTCTGCTAACTTTGGTTTGTTTGTCCTTCTTTCTCTAGTTCCTTTAGGTGTCAGGTTAGATTGTTTACTTGAGATTTTTCTTGTTTCTTGAGATAGGATTGTATAGCTCTAAACTTCCCCCTTAGAACTGTATTTGCTGCATCCCATAGGTTTCGGATCATCGTGTTTTCATTGTCATTTGTCTCTAGGTATTTTTTGATTTCCTCTTTGATTTGTTCAGTGACCTCTTGGTTATTTAGTAACGTATTGTTTAGCCTCCATGTGTTTGTGGTTTTTTTACGTTTTTTTCCCCTGTAATTCATTTCTAATCTCCTAGCATTGTGGTCAGAAAAGATGCTTGATATGATTTCAATTTTCTTAAATTTACTGATGCTTGATTTGTGACCCAAGATGTGATCTATCCTGGAGAATGTTCCATGTGCACTTGAGAAGATAGTGTAATCTGCTGTTTTTGGATGGAATGTCCTATAAATATCAATAACATCCATCTGGTCTACTGTGTCATTTAAAGCTTCTGTTTCTATATTTATTTTCATTTTGGATGATCTGTCCATTGGTATAAGTGACGTGTTAAAGTCCCCCACTATCATTATGTTACTGTTGATTTCCTCTTTTAGAGCTGTTAGCCGTCACCTTATGTATTGAGGTGATCCTATGTTGCGTGCATATATATTTATAATTGTTATATCTTCTTGGATTGATCCCTTGATCATTATGTAGTGTCCTTTCTTGTCTCTTTTAACATTCTTTATTTTAAAGTCTATTTTACCTGATATAAGTATTGCTACTCCAACTTTCTTTTGATTTCCATTTGCATCGAATATCTTATCCATACCCTCACTTTCAGTTTGTATGTGTCCCTAGGTCTGAAGTGGGTCTCTTGTAGACAGCATATATATGGATCTTGTTTTTGTATCCATTCAGCAAGCCTGTGTCTTTTGGTTGGAGTATTTAATCCTTTCACGTTTAAGATAATTATAAATATATATGTTCCTATGACCATTTTGTGAATTGTTTTGGGTTTGTTTTTGTAGGTCCTTTTCTTCTCTTGTGTTTCCCACTTAGAGACGTCACTTTAGCATTTGTTGTAGAGCTGGTTTTGTGGTGCTGAATTCTCTTAACTTTTGCTTGTCTGTAAAGCTTTTGATTTCTCCATCGAATCTGAATATGATCCTTGCCAGGTAGAGTAATCTCGGTTGTATGTTCTTCCCTTATATCACTTTAAGTATATCATGCTACTCCCATTTGTCTTGTAGAGTTTCTGCTGATAAATTAGCTGTTAACCTTAAGGGAGTTCCCTTTTATATTATTTATCATTTTTCCCTTGCTGCTTTCAATAATTTTTCTTTGTCTTTGATTTTTTCCAATTTGATTACTTTATGTCTTGGCATGTCTCTCCTTAGGTTTATCCTGTATCAGATCTCTGCACTTCGTGGACTTGGGTGGCTATTCCTTTCCCATGTTAGGGAAGTTTTTGACTATAATATCTTCAAATATTTTCTCGGGTCCTTTCTCTCTCTCTTCTTCCTCTGGCACCCCTATAATGTGAATGTTGTTGCATTTAATATTGTCCCAGAGTCTCTTAGGCTGTCTTCATTTCTTTTCATTCTTTTTTCTTTATTCCTTTCCACAGCAGTGAATTCCACCATTCTGTCTTCCAGGACACTTATCTGTTCTTCTGCCTTATTTATTCTGCTATTGATTCCTTCTAGTGCAATTTTCATTTCAGTTGTTGTATTGTTCATCTCTGTTTGTTTGTTCTTTAATTCTTCTAGGTCTTTGTTAAACATTTCTTTCATCTTCTCAATCTTTGCTGCCATTCTTTTTCCGAGGTCCTGGATCATCTTCACTATCATTATTCAGAATTATTTTTCTGGATGTTCACCTATCTACACTTCATTTAGTTGTTTTTCTGGAGTTTTATCTAGTTCTTTCATCTGGTACATAGCCTTCTGCCTTTTCATCTTGTCTATCTTTCTGTGGATGTGGTTTTTTTTTTCCACAGGCTGCAGGTTTGTAGTTCTTCTGGCTTCTGCTGTCTGCCCTCTGGTGAATGGTGGATGAGACTACCTAAGAAGCTTGTTCAAGTTTCCTGGTGCTCAGAGGCACTGGTGGTGGGTAGAGCTGAGTGTTGCTCTGGTGGGCAGAGCTCAGTAAAACTTTAATCTGTTTGATTGATGGATGGGGCTGAGTACCCTCCCTGTTTGTTGTTTGGCCTGAGGTAACCCAACACTGGAGCCTACCTGGGCTCCTTGGTGGGGGTAATGGCAGACTGTAGGGGGGCTCACACCAAGGAGTACTTCCCAGAACTTCTGCTGCCAGTGTCCTTTTCCTCACGGTAGGAGACTCTCCAATACTAGCAGGTAGGTCTGGTTCAGTCTCCTCTGGTGTCACTGCTCCTTCCCATGGGTCCCGATGCACACACTACTTTGTGTGTGCCCTCCAAGTGTGGAGTTCCTCTTTTCCCCAGTCCTGCAATCAATTCCCACTAGCCTTCAAAGTCTCATTCTCTAGGAATTCTTACTCCCGTTTTTGGACCCCCATGTTGGGAAGCCTGACGTGGGGCTAAGAACCTTCACTCCAGTGGGTGGACTTCTTTAGTATAAGTGCTTTCCAGTCTGTGAGTCACACACTCAGCAGTTATGGGATTTGATTTTACTGTGATTCCGCCCCTCCTACCATCTTGTTGTGGCTTCTCCTTTGTGTTTGGATGTGGGGTATCTTTTTTGGTGAGTTCCAGTGTTTTCCCATTGATAATTGTCCAGCAGCTATTTGTGATTCTGGTGTTCTTGCAAGAGGGAGTGAGAGCATGTCCTTCTACTCCGCCATCTTGGTTCAGGCCCTTCTTTATTTTATTTTTTATGATTTTAACTTTAAAAAATGTTTATTGCTATATTATAAAATATACATAAAATTAAATTTACCTTTTTAACCACTTTTTTTTAATTTGAGTATTATTTGATTTACAATGTTGTATTAGTTTCAGGTGAACACAAAGTGATTCAGTTATACATACATATATATCTATTTATTTCAGTTTATTTTCCCTTATTACAAAATATTGATATAGTTCCCTGTGTTATACAGTAGGTTCTTGCTGGTTATCTATTTTATATAGATAGTATATATTTACTGTGTATATGTTAATCCTAAACTCTTAATCCCCTCCCCTCCCCTTTGGTAACCAGAAGTTTCTATGTCTGTGGATCTATTTCTATTTTGTATATAAGTTCATTTGTGTCTTTTTTTTTGTAGATTCCACATATAAGTGATGTCAGATGATGTTTGTCTTTCTCTGTCTAACTTACTTCACTTGGTATGATAATCTCTATGTCCATGCATGTTGCTGCAAATGGCATTATTTCATTCTTTGTTATGGCTGAGTAATATTCCTTTGCATATATGTACTATATTTTCCTTAACCATTCATCTGTCGATGGACATTTAGGTTGCTTCCAATTGGTATAGCCCCTATTGAGAAAAGTATGGAGGTTCCTTGAAAAAATTTAGTTCTCACAAAAATTTTCTGATAACCATCTGATACCATGGTTATACACATTTTAAAGGGTCAGAAACTGAGTTTTATAGTGGTTAAAATTTTTTCATAAGAAAATTTTGCTATGAAATTTCAGAGTCCTGAACTGAAACAGTTCTCTGATTTCAAATTCCATGTCCCTAACTCTTATTATGCTGTGCAGAGTCCCATCAACATTCATATAACTAACCTTCTATTCTTTAATATTTGTTTACATACTTCATATTTTTTATCTTATGAACAGCTATGCTAAACATTCTTAAGTAAAAATGTAAACCACCTTTGTAAATGTACCTATTGTCTTAGTATAAATTCTTAGAAGGTGGAGTGTTGAATTAAATGGCTAATTTTATTGCTTTTAATGCATCTTGGCAAGTTACTATCCATAAAGTTTTTTCTAATATACACACTTGCTTCAGCAGTTTAAGAAAGTGCCTGTTTTCCTATGTTCATGCCAATGTGAATTATAATCAGCCTTTTTTCTTTGCCAATCATCAATTACTTAGTCAAAACCCAGAGTTCATGAAATGCACTTAAAAATATTTCATTATGGTTTAGGTTGGCCATTTATTAATTGGTCAATTGCAATTTGTAAAATTCTTCTTGTTATGAAGGATCAAGTACACAGAAGGTTGATTAAGAAAAGAAATTACACTCTAAATAGTTTTTCTCTAGGATGGATCATAAAGTATATTTAGGTTAAGTCTGCAGTTGTTTAGCATGGAAACTAAAAAGAGAAGAATGTTACATAGCTCTGCTAATATCACAACTTTCACAAGAGTGCCAGGAATGGAAACAAGTCTTCATAAAGCCAATTCAGAACACTTTCCACTATCTTACAACTCCTTTGAATTTCATGTGAATTGTTGTTGATCAGATTTTAGTAATTAGAAAGTTTATAATTGAAAAATATTGAGAAATATAGCAATTTATTTTAACCTTCTGTGAAATAATTCTGAAAGTTCTAATATTTTTTTCTTAAGCAGAGTATCTTACAGTATATTTGGAGTGATGAATTAAACTGGATGTCAACTGTGAACCATAAGCTTTTAATAATTAACTGTTTCCTTTGTCACTAGGGACAGAAAAAAATGCACTCTTTAAGTCAATAGAATAATTATTTTTCCTGACAAGACTTCACTGTGCTTGATTGAGATTTCAGAATGCATATGTATGAGTTGACAGTTTGCATTTGCTATGTTTTCCCCTAGGTGATAGCTAAAAGTGTTTGTAAGTTTTAGTTTTAATGAGAACAAGGACCATTAACCCTAAAAATGTTCTTTTTGCTCAAAGAAATATTTCACCTGGAAAACCAATATAAAAATATCTCATCATGAAATTCAGCTTTTAAATAAGGCATGTGGGTCTTTAATTTAAGACATAGTAAAATAGTGATTTCTACATCCCTATTCATGTTTAAAAACTACATTTTTCTTGGCCTTTAAAGAGAGAGAAAATGGCCATATTTATTTATTGTATTAAGTTTACATGAGTTAGTATTTCTCAGATTTGTAAACTTAAGAGCTGTATGAAATACTCAGAGAATTAACTTCACTCAAGAATATATATTTATGAAGCAAGGCGGCCGTCCTTTTAAGTATGTGACAAACTGTTACAGAAAATGTGGGCAGGGAGGCATTCTCCCCTCATCTTCAGACAACACAGTCATAGAATATTGACGACTGCAGAGTACAGAACTAATCTTCAGGACCTCTTTCCCCAGAAGGCTCAGTATTGCTTCTAATGGAGAGCAGGTCCTCTGTAAGCATTAATGGTATTAAGAAGCAGCCTCTGTGCAAATTTGAAGACAGGGGAAATCTTAGAGTAAATATCAAAAAAGAAGGATGGAGTTTGAATAGGAGAAAAATAATGAATAATTGGCACCTATTGAGTAGTTACTCATTATTCTCATTATTATATGTGCCTCTCATGAATTGGCTCATTTAAATCACACAGCAAGCCCTTGATGTGTAATAGTTATCTCTATTCTGTAAATGAATATACTAAGATATAAAAAGTGAGGAGGTATGTCCAAGGTTCCAAGTCACGTGTATGGTGTACCTGGGCAATGAGACTCTGGAGTAAGCAAGGAAGTGCTCTTAACACCATGCTGTCTGTCCTCTGCTGGAATCAAATTGCAGCCCCACATGACGTCCTTAAGGATACCAGTTAAGCATCTCTGTAGGCCCAAATTAGACACCCTTTAGGAATTTTGACGGTTCACAAAAGGAATAGAGGTGAACAAGGTGGAATAAAGCCAGGACATCAATTAAGAAATTTAAGCAATGAAACCTGAGTTACATCTAATTTCTTATTTTTTCTTTGTGTTTTCCAGATGTTGGTTAAATTTTACATCCATTTTGTCTACATGCTTATCCCTTTAAGATATCCAATTTGGTAAGATTCCATGAAAAGCATTACTGAGATAAATGTCTTCCTGTTTCAAAAAATTAAACTAATCAACCTGAATATAAGAAAATACTGAATAGGATACAAAGCATTTATACAAAATGATTTGATCTGGGTTATAGTCAAATAAGAAAACAAAACCTTTCTGTTTCTAAATGAACTTACAATGCCTAAGGAAATTATAATCTGCTTTCCATTATATGATTTTTGTAAGTGTGTAAGTGTGATTAACTTGTTGAATAAATGGGAGGTGAGATAGAGAAAACTGACTTTAAGAAAATGATGGAGAAAAACTCCAAAAGGAAAGGTAAGAGCAATAGAAGAGGATGTAGCAGTTGAGGGGTGGTGATGGAAGGAAAAATATGACACACTGATTTGACTCAAAAATATGATTTTAATTTATTTTTTAATAATATAAAGATATAGTATACAATTTAAAAGATGAAAGTGGCACCCAGCCACCTCTGTCCCTGAGCTAGTCAAGATGTTCTTTTAACAGGCAACTATTATATTATTTTCTTACATATTCTTCTTCAGTTACATAGGAAAACATCATATATAAAAAGATGTATGTATATAGGTGTCTAGTTGAACCTAGAGTAATACTAGTTTGAACTGCACTGTATGGGTCCACTTGCAGGTAGATTTTTTTCACTAAATACGTACTGCAATACTACATGATCCATGGTTGCTTTAATCTGCAGATACTGAGGAACCTCCTAAACAGAGGACCAACTATAAATTATACATGATTTTTTTTTGTGTGTGTGGCCTCTCCTGTTGCGGAACACAGGCTCCAGATGTGCAGGCTCAGCGGCCATGGCTCACGGGCCCAGCCGCTTTGCGGCATGTGGGATCCTCCCGGACTGGGGCATGAACCTGTGTCCCCTGCATCAGCAGGCGAACTCTCAACCACTGCGCCACCAGGGAAGCCCCTATACATGATTTTTGACTGTGCAGGGTGTCAGTGCCCCTAATGGCCCCCCTCCCTGACGTTGTCAAGGGTAAACTGACATGTTTTTCACACCATGTTTTTCTGAGTCTAGAATCAAGAGTTATATTAGTAAGTACTGTAGCCCCTAGACACAAAGGTAGTGAACATTTGAAATACAGCCAGTCTGAATTGAGATGTGCTGTAAGGGAAAAAATAGACACTGGAGTTCAAAAACTTAATATGAAAAAAATGTAAAATATCTCAATTATTTTTACTGATTATATACTGAAATATAGTATTTTAGATATATTGGATTAAGTAAAATATGGTTTTAATTTTTAAAAAATTTGTTCAATGTGGCTACTGGAAAATTTTAAACTCCATATGTGGCTCACGTGTACCTGTCCCATTGTATTTTTATTGAATAGCATTCATCTAGATCTTTCATTAATTTCAGATTCCTTGGTCTATTAAAGAAGAGCCAGAGGCTCACACGTTCTCTTCATGTAAAGAAAGAGTGTGTGTTCTATTGTGGATTCTTGCAGATACATACTTAGATAATGTATCTGATCCGTGAAAGCCATGTTGTCTGGAGGCATAAAAACCTGTTTGAATTTTCATTAAGGAGATTGGTTTCTAATGTACCATGTTTCTAGGAGACTTTAAAGGAGAAAGAATGTGAGAACTTCTGAATGTGACTCTGTGGACAGGCACTCATTAGGGGCTGCCTGCCTCATTGGTGAGCCCTGAGCAACTACCTGCCAGAGTCTCACACCTCACTGAACTTGGACTCCCAGGCAGTCACAACAATCATTTTCTGCCTCACTCCCCCTCCTGCTTGATGGAACTCTCTCTCCTTGGATTTGCCAGGGAGGCCATATAGCCTCACTTACATACATTATTGATGTGATGAAGACAATCAATGTGGTCCTTTGGGACTATTTTTCTTCTCTAAGCGAGGTTGAAAATTTGTATTTATTACCAGTTAATTTGTACATTAATACTTTTCCTAGCTGCTTCATGGATGTCTTCTATTTAGGATACAGGAAAAGAGAAACTACTTTGCCACAGAATTTGAACCTTAACTAGTGTGGCTGAGCTCAGTTGTTAGGTAAGCCTGAGCAAAACTGGAAAGATAATTCTCCTGACAGATTATCAGACTAGGCAATAGGGATAATAGGACACCTGAATTCTCCTTCCTTTTTGAATTTCTCTCTATTTTTCAAAATACAGAACAAAAGGCCCAGTCTACCAATATGTCACCAGGAAAACTTGGATAAAATGTCCCTGTTATTATTTATTTATCTTCTCCCTTTTTGTTTCTTTTCTTTCTTTCTTTTGAATAAGATTTGTTTCATAACAAGATGAAGATTTTAACATCTTCCTAATAAAACACTGCATTCGCAAACCTGTAAACCTGCTACATAGTGGGATTTCAATTGCTAAGAGACCAACTGATTGACTGACTGCATTTATAAGAATGACCCAGAAGCTGACACTCATTTTAAGTTCTTGTTCTTCTAGTGAAATATGCTTATTTTCAAGTGGCATTACACTTTGTCTTTATGCAATCACATACACACACACACTCTATATGTATATATATTCATATATATATATATATATATATATATATTCTAATATATGTGTAATGTATATAGGTAATACAGTCAGCCCTTTGTGTTGGCAGATTCCACATCTGCGGATTCGGCCAGTTGTGGATCCTATACTATGTTCATGATCTGCAGTTGGTTGAATCCCAGAAGCTGAAACCCAGGGAACCCGAGGACCAAAGGGAGGGATTTGAACATCCTCCGTATTTTGGTAAGGGGGTGTTTGTCCTGGAGCCAGTTCCCTGGGGATACCGAGGGATTATTGTATTAGGAATATCTACTGTAAGACTGCTACACTTTACTTCCTACCCTTTGTTTCCTCATTGGATTTCGACGGTAGAAAATCCTTGATGGGAGTTCACCAACAACTTGTGAATTGCTACAACTGTATACTCAAACAAAACTGTTTGAGTTTTGAATCATCAATTGCAGGTGCTTTTTCTTTATCTTTTTTTCTAATTCCAAACCAACCCTTCTCTCCTCTCCTGTTACCTGTTTGTCTTTCTAGGTGCCTGATTCCTATGTTACAGCACTGCAACTAGTTGACCTTTCACTTCATTTCCATTATTCAAATGCAACAGAATTACCATTTACAAAAGTAAGTTGACTAATGTCGGGTTGTGTGTTTGGGGCATTGACAACTAGATGTATATGGAGTTTTTTATTTAAAAAAAGAAGAAAAATAAGATGTGGAGAGGATAAATTCCTTACATTCTTAGTGTAGCAATTTAAATAAAAGTCACACATATTTATTTCCCTATTCATTTTCCACCATCATTTCAAGGTATGCCAAGTAATTTTCATTTCACAAGACCGCCAAGGCCAAGCCATTCTCAGGATGCATTTGCCAGGCTGAAATCAATAGCAACCCAAGGAACAGCTAATTGCACATGTTCATGAGGTACAAGTTAGAAAGTAAGGTAGATTCTATAAAGTAAGTGGTTGCATGCCAAGAGGTGGAGCCATAGAGTTGGTGCCAAATCATGTTAACCATTTTCTAAAAATGGCTAACAAAAATCATTTATATTAATTACAAAGTATTTTATAAATTAGGGGAAATTTTCCATTTAGAAATCCTCAATGTTTAAACACAATTTTAAAGGGAAAAAGAACTATTCTATCCATAAGTAAATTAATATTTCCATTTTATTTACACATTTGGTACATTCTTGAGTATGCCTCCTTACTAATTATCCAATTCATATCAATGCTCTTTTTAAAAATTTCTATTTATTTTTTTGAATATTCTCAGTTGAGTCTAAGGGTGAGCTTTAACTGAAGATATCAGTGCTTGCAAATAACTTTTAAGTAAAGTTTGTAACAATACAACAGAATGACTAGATGCAATTTGGGAAAAATAAAAATAACTTTAATGGTAGGTGGGAAAGTACTGAAGCCAGGGAAGAAAATGTTGTCTGAGTGAGAATGCAAACCCAAATTAAGAGAGTCCTGGTAACGGGATAAAAGGGTGAGGATATAATGTACATGACAGAGTTTTCTACTCACATGAAAACAAACCACTCAGAGCCCACAGAGAAACACTGTGCCATTAAGTCTGCTCTGCTCTCTTGCACACTAACAGTTCCTGACCTAATTAAGTGTGCTCCCAAAACATATGTTTTATTGTCTGAGCTGGGCCATTAGATTTGATATACAGTACTTGTGACTCTTGTCATCTGGGATGGGAAATCCTTCTTGCAGGAGTCTTCCCCGAGTAGAGGATAGTAAAGTATCATATTTTATTGGCAATAAATAGCAGGTGTAAATATAGGAACCAACAACATTGAAACCATTCCTTTGAACTTTGTATGCTTAAAGATATGGTGGAAAAGAAATATATGTGTAGAAAATAATACCTTTAAATTCACCCATCTTACATTAATGCAGTAGTATTTTTATTCTCTGGAAAAGTTGTATAGTTTTTTAAATTGAAAATTTTATTAATTATTATGAAATCAGATACTGTCATCTAATGACTACTTTTATTATTAAAGTAATTTCAGTTTGTCAGATAAAGTGCCTCCTTCTATATTTTCTGTATGGAATAAGGTATTGCTCAAGTAATCTTTGTCAAGAAAGGAGAAGAATGAGAGAAAGAGGAAAGATTCTTAATTTTTTATACTGTCTGAATAAGTGGCTTAACTGGATAAAGGAAGTCATTTAGGACTGATTTAATGCTTGGAAATGTGAATTGGTTCCACTCTAAAATAGAAAGTGTCCTTTAAGGTAAAATTACAAAATATTAGTGAAACATATTTTATTTTCTGGAGTCTCTGTGTTCTACCTCATAGCAATATCTGGCTTTTAAAGGAACTAAAGGAAAACATAACAGCAATGGTAAAAGAAAGTTTTGATTGCTGTTAACCTAGTTAAAACTTGAGGGCTTTCCATTCCTAATTCTCAATGACCCTGAGTTGGAACAGGGCCCTTTGTTTCATAGAAGTCCTTATAGTTCAGCATGTCAGCTTAGTTTGACTTTTCACTTCTAAGGTTAAAAGAGGATGAACATGGCAGAATGTCTCTAGTATCTATTCTGTGCTCCTCCCACAAGCAAATGTAAGCAGAGCACTCTTGATCCTGAAACACTTTTTAAGCTGGAGTTGAAATGGATTGTTGAAAATATAAAGAATTTTAAGAATTTGTGTTTATATCCTCATTAAAATTAAACATGAAACCCTTTACTATTTTAATTCTGTTGCCAGTCCTTAGATTGTTAATTGTTGCAGAATAATATGGAGAACAGGATTTTATATTTGTAGGGATAAAGGTGCCCTATTATGTAGTGCTTGAAGGTTAATTCTAAAAGTAGGGTCTAAAAATAAATAAATAAATATGCACCGAAACAGGAGGTTAAATATATACCATCAACTAAGAAGGTCTGAATAGAGATTTTAAAAGGCTACATTTTTAACATTTTTTACACACGTCAAGCAGATGGAGGACTGTAGATTGAAGATGATGGGATTTGAAAATCTTTGGTCTTAAATTTTCTTGGCAGAAGGATAGTCTTTGAAGCACAGTAATAAGACTGCAAGAATGCATAAACAATGCTTTCAGGATATTATCTTCTCTTACCCAAGGATACATGCACATATTATGAGAAAAACTCTGATGACAACTAGGGTTTCAATTCTTTGAAATATTCTTCTATATATCATTCACTACTTTTGTCATGAAATTAATACAAATGTACTATATATCACATTATAAAATATAGATGAGGGGGAAAATAAAAACAACAAGGCTTTCTCATGTTCAAAGTCTGTTTTTGTTTGTTTTTACTACTCTTTGTCAATTGCTCTGCTCTTTACTTTTGGACTTTCTATTCCACGAATATGGCATCTTTCCTAGCTTTTTACTCTCTGCCTGTTATCTTTATCATTTCCTATTAATGTTGTCAGTCTTTCTTGATGGAATTAATATGTTTAGACATTCTTTTCAAGGCCATATATTGGTTTTCTACACATTTTATTTGCTGCACATTATTTGCATTATTTCATGTTTAAAATTCTTCCAATCGTATTTTCATATCAGAGCACATATTTCCAATCTTACACTTTCTGAAGTTAATAAATTCAAAGTCTTCTCAAATCTCCCTGAGAATGACGGTTTTTTTAGTGGTCCTTCCAGCAAATCTATTGCTTTGAAATATATTTGCCTTTGTTCCCCAGCTATTTTCTCTTTAGAATTACTAAATCTCTTTATATGACTTGTGCTATTTTTTTCTCTTTGATTGTCTCTCCATAGTCTATAGACTATCATAGTTTGGAAGCTAAGGGGAATTCTACATATGTGTAACTCTCTATTCTAATTTCAAAGTCATGTAAAAAAGAAGGGAAAAGCTTAGCTCTTCTGAAGTGTTATTTTTCTAGCACTGAAGTCCTATTGCTTCTATCAGCAGAGTTCAGTAGAACTGTAGATGAAGGCAACTGCGGCAGACAGTCTTATCTGTGGACCAGTTTCTCTTCTTTTTAATTCATGCCTGGCTCTATGTTTCCTTCTCTACCCAGCATAACTATTCTCATCAGAAACTGGTGTTATTTTTGTTCTTGGGTAAGTGTGATGAACACTTTCATGTGCTCCCAAGTCTCCCTTCAAGGAAGGACCTGTAGCCTGGTTGTTGGGAGTATTGTCAACAAGCAGACTTCATGTATCAGCTCATTCAGGAAGCGACTTAATTGTAGAAAGCCACTTTATCCAAGGTCACAATCTTTTCCAGGATGATCCACATGCAGTGACCAACTGATGCAATGTCATAAAGGCCTGGACATTTTGGCTTACTTCAGGACAACTCAGAAGGACAATTTATATCCAGGCCTTCCCATTGAGTTGGCCAAACTTATAACTGGACCTTCATAACAACTTAACTTCTCCCAATGCTTACTGTTGTTCTTTTCCGCCTTTCCAAGGACATTTCATAATAAAGATCCTAAATATTAAGCTCTGTTCCTGAATCTGCTTCCGGAGGAACCCACTCTGCAACAGTTAGTTACGTGAAATGACCACAGGTATTTTGACTATGTATGAATGCACAAACCTAGTGAATTTATGGGAAATACATTCAGTATCTAGATCTAGCCCCAGCTGATTGTCCGAAATCTTCCTTTCAATTTCACCCTTTGCTTCTAAAGCTAGCAGTTGGCATTGAAAATCCTTTAACAGTTTTGTCCCTTTGTTTTCCCTCTGGGCTCTTATTTTACACATTGTGAACAATGAATTTTTTGGCCCTTCCCTAAATCCAGCTTCTCCTTCTTCATGTCTTGCAGAAATTCTGAAAAGCTTCTGGCTTGTGGATGATAAAATTGTCCTAGAATCTTATGGTTTTATAGTTTGCTTTCTCTGTTTTTCTATATCACTGATTATTTTCATTGAAGTTTTTGAGAGAAGGGGAAAGCTATAAGCATGGGCTCAGATCACCCATCTCTAAGCAAATGCCACTGACATATTCTTGGTATAAAAATTTATATGTCTTTTACCACCACAGAGAGCACTGGAATTCCCTGAAACAAAAATGAATAAATATCACAGTGCTTTTTCCTATGCACGCTAATGTTATTTGAAGGTTAAATTAAGATATAATTATTATATTAAAATCATTTTGATTGTAAAGATATACTGGTTCAAATAAGAGAACTGACAAAAATGTTCTAATTAAGGTTGCTTTATTCAGAATAGTTACAACTGGAATTAGAAGAAGCATAGATTTAAAAACCATCCAGTCTGGATATGAATCTCCATCATTCCTATATTTTCCTCATTATTAGTGGCGTTGGTGTCAGTGCTAATATTGTTTGAGTGTGGGTACAGAGAATGCAAATATAAGGAAAATGTAATTATTTGATGCAATATGATTTCCTGAACTAAAAGCTTAGATTCATACTATGGCTTTGCCACAAGAGGAGTGGGACCTTGGGAAATATTTTTAATATCCCCTACACTCAGTTTTCTTATTTATAAGTACAAATGAAAAAAAATGGTATATTACAATGGTTAGAGACTATGTGTTATAAGAATCAGATTAGAGTATATATATATATATATATATATATATATATATATATATATATATATATATAAAACTGTCTTACAAACGTGTTAATATTGTAAACATGTAAGATATCATCACTGCCATTCCCTTCTTCAATCCATCTTTATCAATATCCTTTTCCAAAGTTTATGAAAGCTTCTCACCATGGGGTTCAGGGGTCAAGGACCATCTTTGTTATTATACTAAAACTGACTTGCTTGACTTATTTATTAAGGACAAACATCTAGAATGTGATATAATTAACCTATGAATTCAAAAATTAATTATTAATTTACTTAGGACATTAAAATAAAAACTGGATATTACCTTCCATGCTTACCAATAGAACTATCAACTTTTTCTTTAATTAGTGAAGCTTTCAGAGGCACACAGAGACTGTCTGTGTGTGTGTGAAGATGGTGACAAGAAGCAACAAAAAGCAAACTGGTTCATTAGGGTTTTCGATCTAGTCTAGTCCTTGGACTAAACATCCCAGGAAACCATGGAAACAGGAACAAGAACTCAGACACAGGGTAAAACATAGAGGATTTTCAGCTAAAAAGCCTTGTCAAAAATTTGTGGTGAAAAGTGCAAAACAATTTGATGCTGTAAATGTTCTCATACATTTCAGGGGTATTAATTCTAAAAGTTCAGATCACTGAGGAAGACTTCTAGAAATCATTTTCTAGAACTATCAAGCCTGTGGCTAAAGTATAAAACCCGCTCTCTTTAGTGTGGAGTACATTTCTTACTTGTGCTTTTGTATATACTTCGATGTGTTGTCAACTGAAGATTTTTCAGTCTATTTCAGCTCTGACTCTAGCATAGATAGTAAACATGAACTCTAGAGCTGAATGTAATTAGCAAAGAGTAGAACTGTGATTTAGATGAGAGACTTTGGAGTTGAAGGCCTGGGTTTGTATCCTCTCTGTTACCTACATGAAATGCAACTTCTCTACGTTTCTGTTTACTCAGCTGTTGATTGTCAATACATATATCCTCAGAGTCATTGTTTCCTCATATAAACATAATATTACCCATTAGATGAGGTATATAATAGTCAAAAAGGTATAATGATGATAACATTAGGAGCCACTAACAAATGTCAAATGAGTTTGGCAACCCACTTCAGAAAATAAAATTGTATTTATTCATTCATTTTGCTATATTAATTATTTTTTTACATTGAATTGCTACTTATATCCTTGTAGTTCTCATATTTTTTGTGCTTACTTTCAAGGCACTAACTTCTAAATTTTATACATATATATGTAAAAGCTTTCCAAAGTAATATTGAAAAAAAAATCAAAGAATATTCACAACAGTAGACTTCACCATAATCAACTGTTTACTGAGAATTTTCAAAAGTGAAGATTAATCAGAATGGGTTGTTGTAATGAGGAAATATAGCATTTATTTTCTAGATTAAGTTCTGCTATAACCCATTTTATTGTATATATGTGGTACTGTCACTGACCACATTGATGTCTAATCCATACATTGCAGGGATTTTGTAATCCCAGAAGACCCTTCTGACTAGGATGGAGAACTCCTCACTGATGACTGTGTACCCCGACTATGATGAAGACAGAAGTAAGCATGTGCCATTGGACATAATGAATGCCCCTCATAGGAAGAATGCTCTATCTGTCTGAAAAGGGACACATGGGTCGGCCTCATGCAGAGAAAGCTCTGTCGTCCTTTAACACTAATTAAGACTATGACTAGTGATGTAAGCCCTGCACATTGGCCAGTGTTTGCCAGGACACTGGTTCTGTAGGAGATGTGGGACTGTTACAGATCCAGGGTTTTCAAAATTTGGATGGAATGTTTTTACCAGTCCATTTTTATTCAGAGTTTTGTTTCACTTATAATTTTCAGTCAGCATAATTTCAGGATTTCTATCTGTAATACCTTTCAAATAAATGTTATTGATGCCTCTGAAAGTTTTGAATGTTCCTAAGGGTCTCACTCCCTTTCTGTAGAACTAAACTTTTACTGTCATTGATTTTGTCTTTAAATGGGAATACATTACAATACATTTAGTGCATCTATACTCAGGTTTACATTGTAACCTGAGCATAGATGCAGTAAATAAAGAACATATGCTCATTTAATTCACTTTGTGATTGATTATTTACATGATGAGAAAGATATTCTAATGAGTTTTCTTCACCTAAAAGACATTTAGTATTTGACATGTTATTAGGGCTCTTTTATAGTAAGACTTCAATACACGTTTCCTTTAGAAATGATACTTTCAAGTGTACAAAGACAAGTGTACAAATAGAAATGTAAGAACTAAAATTCTAAAAAGAAAATAATTGAAAATAAAAGGAAAAAATCACTAGACTTGTGAGTTACAAGGAATTTGACATATTTAGTCATGTGTAAATTGAAGTATTAAGTCCAAATTTTTGGTGTCCCTTAGTAGGAGAACAAATTCCATATTTAGCACAAATATATTTAGCATATTTTAAAATAACAAATGTCTCCTGAACCTTGAACTTCTTGTGGTCAACGTAAAGCTAATGAAAAGTATGTTTCTAATGGAAAAAGCATGCATGAAAATATTGGACAAAGTCATCAGTCTAAAAACAATTGTTTTAAGCTGAGGAATTCAAGCTGTAAGCCACCTGCTAACACACCTTTTGCATGTCTTTATCATAAACAAGCCATGACAATATAAGGTCTAAATTCCTTATAAATTTAAGTTGGTCAACTTTGAAGTGCTAACTTTAAAAAAAGGTGTTAATTTTTATCTTTACTCTCTCTTGATCCTAGACATTTATGGATTTTTACTCAAAATAGATAGGTATGGTATATTTTATATTTATATTTAATAGAATTTTTTCTAGTGCTATTAAATCTTTGCTGTTTTCAATGTTAGCTACCAAGACAGAGTATATAACATTGATTTTTGGACTTGGCAGATATAGCTCATTTTTTAAATCTTTTCTTATTGTTTCAAATAATAAGTGGTTTATAATTCCTCAAATATACATGAGAAAAGCAAAACAAAACAAAGCGTAACCACATACTTTTAATCCCATCTAACTGTGGTAACCCAAGCCTCAAGTAACAGGATGACATTTAATGACAGAGTGGTAATATTGTGAGGAGGTAATTATCACTGTGCTAGTTTTTTTCATGGTATCTACCCAGTACCAGGATGCATGTATATCCGTGCAGAGAAATCATTTGTTTCACTTGACATCTAAATCTAAACTAGTACTAAATCTAAATTAGTACTAAATCTAAAGTAGAACTGAGGTTTGTGACACTAAAACCAAAAAATCATTGGTTCATTAGCCTACTCATTGATGAAGTGTAATATCATCATCCCCAATTTTCCCTTAGTAAAAGTTAATTTCACACTAAGTGTACTTGATGTTTATCTCGGTTACTACTGAGCTGGCTGATCTCTGTCTTAGATATTTGCAAAGCTGCCAACACTAGCTTAGCTCCATTTCTAAACAAATAAAACCCAACACAGACATAATTTATACTCAAAATGCTTATTTTACCATTAGCTGTGCTCAATAACTTGAGTACATTCTCTGTGAAGCTGCAGGATTCACTCCAGGCAAAGGAACATCAGGTAATAGTGACTTAATGTTTTTACTCATTTGCATTTTATCCCTCTTCCTCCTCCTCCACCTCCTACTCCACTTCCTCCACATCCTCGTTCTTCTTCTAATTTCTCTTTCCCTTTCCCTCTCTTTTTCTTAAAATTCTTCTTCTGAGTCCTTCAGGGATGTTTCCTCCTAAGTATTTACTAGTCAGTTATATTCACAGAAAATTTATTGAGAAGTGGGAGGCTTTTAGATCCTACGTTTGGAAACATGACTCTATAAATTCCTCCCCCGTGCTCTCACCACTGACATCCTCTTGAGAGTGTACAGTCCAGATTAGGCTGAGAAATTTACATTTGGCCTTTCTCTAACTTCCCATGCAATATACCACTCTTTTAAAATAAATTATGTTCTGACAGTTCATAACATATATGAACCACGATTTTGGTTCAGTTAAGATCCCAAACCTAGATATTTATATTACTGAGCAAAAGACAAGCTAACTCCATCAGTTTAGATTTATGTATTTAACATACCAGATTGTCACAGCCAATTTGCAATGGAAATACTGGTGTTAAAAGAGTTGGGATTTCCAAAGAGTTGATGCTTCATTCCAGTTTTGACACCACAAGGGAAGTGGTCTTGTTTAGTTTAACTTCTCTGAATCTTAATGACTTTGTCAGTAAAATGGGAATAACACTAATAACTACCCCATAGGTTGCTGTGATGATTAAATACCTATAAAATATTTACTTGCAGCTTCATTTAGCACACATTTATGTATTACACTTTGCCCCTTTGTGTGATACATAGGGAAATAAAATAATAAAAGATAAATTAAATATAAACATTATATGTTATAGTATAGTGCCTGGCACTCAAAATAATAACTGTTATTATTTTATTCTGGAAATCTCCTCAACACTTTCCACATTTTACAGATGATGATCAAAAATAAAATAAATAAATAAATAAATAACTCTCCTTCTGTCACAACCTTAAGTAATCCAAATAATGACTGGAAGACTAATAACTTTTCACCAGCCTTGAGGAAAGGATATTGACCTCTGGAAAACCTGAAAAATTGAATGATGCCCACTTGCTAATAAAGTTGGATTTATACCAAGTGAATAATACGTTCAATTATATTCATGTTTTTATGAAATTCAATAAGTCTTTCCCTCTAACTAATCTCCCTAGTAATAAATCCATTACAAAGCACTGATACTCATTAAAAACAGCTCTGACAAATAACTCACGTTCTTGGCCCTAAGCCACACTTCAAACTTCTGTGTTCTTTTCCACAGTCTTTGCATAGTAAACATGGATTAACTCTAAAATATCATGAACTGAAAGTTGCATTAAGCAATATTTTTGGGCATAGAATACAAGTTACTCAAAAGAAAAAAAAATTATTTTCATTGGTAATTTTATTCATCTCTTTCTCTCTCTTACCCATCACTCACACACATACACACACACACATACACACTCCTGAATATGAAGAAACAAAGGTCCCTTTTTCTTACCTTTGTAACAACTCAGTTATTTGTGATGTTCCTAAAATTATACCTTTCATGGTAGAGATTCAGATTAAAGAACAATGAGGTAGGCATATATGAGGAAGCCAGAGAGTGAATTAAGGAGAATTTAATTGTGAACACACCATGTGGGTCTGAAACATAAGGTGAGTGGAAAGGCTTCTCCACTTATTTCCAGAACAAATGCAAATTGAAGACGTATGGATCAAAGCTTCTGAGCCTTGTTTCTCATTTTTTTTTCATTCTCATTTGTTAAGTAGAGACAATTATCTTAATTAAATTAGAAAATAGTGTGCATTTTCTCACATATCCAATATGTGACACTTAAAAAAAACTGATAGGGATAGAATAAGGCATATTATAGAGATTCTGGTAACTACCTTTTCTGAAGTAAAGTGATTAGTAGATTTAAATAACTTATAAAGAAAGAATACAAAGAAAGATATATCCTAATAAGAACCCCCAATATATGATATTAGAACGTTTTTGGAGGAAGACTATGTGATAGGTACATCTCTGCTACTACTTATGTTATTGCTATTGAAGTGTAACCTTAACACTTCAGGACGTTTGAAATCATTTATGACCCACCATTCTGAGTTGCTAATAGCTGCTTTCCTTAACCAAGGCTTTATCCCAAAGGAGAAACAATTGCTTTTCACTTAGCAGTAGAGAGTGACAATATTGTGAAAGGCCTTATGGTCATGCCACGTAGGCAGTCTTCTCTCCCGTTGTGGAGCACAGGCTCCAGACGCACAGGCTCAGCGGCCATGGCTCACGGGCCCAGCCGCTCCGCGGCCTGTGGGATCTTCCCGGGCCAGGGCACAAACCTGTGTTCCCTGCATCGGCAGGCGGACTCAACCACTGCACCAGGGAAGCCCCAGGCAGTCGTTTACTTGAAATATACAAGGCTCCATGATGCTGCCAATCAGGTTTATACAGAGATTTCCCGGAAGATTTGTGTAACTAGGATTATGATATCTGTGGAGAACACTTTATCCTTCATTTTATTTAAGACAATGTTTGGCAAGGTTTGATTCTTGCCACAAAGGAATAACTGCAGCACTTTATTGAGGCATATCAGTGAAGCCAGAAACCCAATTTAGGCCAAGCAGATTTTGGTTCAGACAACTTCTATCAAAAATTGTAAAAGTTTGAGAGAACCAGCTTGAAATATGAAGAAAGTTTAGGTTAAATAAAGCAAGAGGGCTCATGTCCACTCATTCAAAGGGGTTCTTTGTGTGTATAATTCACATAGTTCTGCACTGTCCCAGACCTAATCAATTTCTTCTTCCTTGCAGGAGTTGCCTAGTCATTTAAGACACCAACCTCTGCATTATTAACATTTGTTTGTACAGAGGATATAAAAGGGTTTTTCTTTCCTCAACCTTACCCATAAGAGTGCTTAGTATCAGCATTTAGTGAAAATCTTCTTTACTCATTATGTTAGACCACTGGATGATCAAGAGATCAGTCAGTCTTATAGGTTATGGAGGGGAGTGAACTGCTGTTTTTTTCACAACTTGCTTTATCCCCTAGGTTAAATCAATGTTCTCAGGCCGTGGCTATGTGGCTAGATTCCTGAAAACACGCCTTGGGAGTAAGGAGCCCAGGAAAACAAAGGACATATAGAGACAGAAATATGCTTTCTTTGATTGGGAACATCTATCTGCAAGGACAAAGTGGAAAATCAAACATGGCACAAAAAATATGAAAAATATCTTTTTCAGTACAATTTTCAAGTATAAAAATTTAGGCATGATTCACCTTTCTCCTTATAATACATGATGGAATTGTTCTTTTAACTATAAGAGAGAAGCAAAAGGTTGGATAGGTTTTATATAGTGCTACAAAATCAGACTTCATGGAGTGATTAATCTACTAAGGTACCATGTTTGTTGTGAGATTTACTCTAAAATATGAGGACACCCTGCTAAGCATGTGTTTGTAACTTGCAGCATTTCATATTTGGTGTGCTTTCATGGTTATCTTATACCTCTAAACCCAGATGTCAAACTTTTGGGGAAGAAAACATCCAAAACTTATTAATTGCTTACAATTGGCATTTTTTATGTACCTGTGTTTTTGGTTTTGGGGATTTTCCTCCCAAAATAATTCATTTGTATTAGCCCAAAAGTTGGCAGTTTAAAACAACAAACACTTATTTTCTCACATAGTTTCTGAGGCTTAGAAATCTGGAGATAACTTAGCTGTGTGGTTCTGGCTCAGGGTCTCTTCTGAGATTGTAGTCAAACTTTCCATCAAGGCTACTATCATCTCTTGCGACTAAACTGGGATTGGAAGATTGGCTCCAAGATCATTCTTGTGCTCTTTCGTAGGAGACTTCTGTTCTTGCTACCTGGGCTTTTCTATACAGTTGCCTATAACATTACTTCCCACAGGGCATATGATTAGAGAGAAAAAGAATGATCAAAATGGAAGCTTCAGTCATTTATAACCTTATCTCAAATATGACCTACCACCATTTTTATGTTCTATTGGTCTCACAAACCAATTCTTGTATCATGTGGAAGGGAGCTACACACTAAGTGAGTATCAAAAGCTGAGTACACTTCGGGCTATCCTGGACATTAGCTGCAATATAATGTATTAGTTTATTGATTCATATGATTAATGCAATTTAAATGTAAATTAAGTAATTTTGATTAGCTTATTTGCTGAATATTTGTTAAGTGCATATGCTGAGCCATAAAGAACTCATAAGGACAACATGTAGCAGAAGATTAAAAAAGAAGTGAAAAAAGCTGGGTTGGGCTCAGGATTCTTTGAGAGTACTAGAGCTTGGGTGGCCAGGGAAGAGAGACATCTGAGAAATTGACATCAAAACTGTGGAGGAGAGAAGTCAAATAAAAATATTGGAGGGGAAAGAAATCATGGGATATCATGTAAGTTTTCAGTATATTTAGAGAATAATAAAAGATTAAGGGGGAAAATGGGGAAAAGATGGATTTGTACATAAAGGAAGTATAGAAACCTTCAGAACACCAGTAGCAGAATCAAAAATAAATTCCAGGACCTCTCACTAATCCTTGGCTTTGCATGTTATAATTGCCAGGTGCACTCTTGAGAAATAGGAAAAAAAAAATGGTGGGTAAATATCCTTGAACTCAAAGGAATGCAACTCTCTTCTGGAAAAAGCCAGTGATACAAACACTTTCCAAGGATTAAATGCCTGATTTTTCTTTTTCATCTTGGTATCCTTCATCTACTTTGTTCTTGCATTTTAGATGTAACTAAATCAACTCCAGGAGGACCCCCTTAATAGCTCCAAATCTTTCTAGGAATGACCTGACAAGACCCCTAAGTCACTTCACAATTTCTGTCTACATCCTACATTTTACTTGTAAGATGAGAGAAATCCTTATAAAGTGAGATTAGATAATTGATTTCCCATGAAGATAATCTATCTTTCTTACTTAAATAGCCTCTTTTATAATGGAATCATCATTTTACTTACCTTTGGGGTATCAGATGCAGAACCTTTTCCTTTCATTGCACAAGGAGAAATATGCCATACTAGAAGCAAGAAGATATAATAAACAATACTATAATCTGCCCACTTCCATATCCCAAACCTTTTCCCTGCATTTTTTTTTTTTCCGGTACGAAGGCCTCTCACTGTTGTGGTGTCTCCCGTTGCGGAGCACAGGCTCCAGACACGCAGGATCAGCAGCCATGGCTCACGGGCCCAGCTGCTCCGCGGCATGTGGGATCTTCCTGGACCAGATCACAAACCCGCGTCCCCTGCATCGGCAGGCGGACTCTCAACCACTGCACCACCAGGGAAGCCCCCCAGCTTCTCTTCATCGTATACCTAGAGTCCCAGTATGAAATATCTATAATTATTCCCTCATTAACTTGTCATTGTTAATGATTCTTAAATGTAATCTTTTGTCTCTCCAATTTTTAGTTTATCTCCCAGAGTACTATTTATTAATGTATTCATTTATTGGATTATGCCACTTTGTAATAAACAATAATCCAGGTAAGTTAGCTTTACAACATAAAGGTGTGCAAAATAAAAACAACTGAATGATGTAAACTATAAGAATTCAATAAATATAGTTTATTTGCTTATATAGAGACTATAACAGTTATTTTACTTCTCTATTGCAGACGAGTAGTTTATTTTTGCTCAGCATGTACACATATATGTATATATGTAAATATATAACCCAGAACATATGTTTATATATGATCCAGTGTGTACATATATACAAATACACATTTATATACACACATGTATATGTATGTATACACATACATGTGTGTATGTGTGTGCAATCACTACTTGTTTAAGTCACTGGATTCAAAGCTCTGTTACTAGCTTCAAGTGAAATTTCTATTATGCATTTTTTTTGTGTGTGTGTGATACACGGGCCTCTCACTGTTGTGGCCTCTCCTGTTGCAGAGCACAGGCTCCGGATGCACAGGTTCAGGGCCATGGTTTACGGGCCCAGCCACACCACAGCCTGTGAGATCCTCCTGGACCGGGGCACGAACCCGTGTCCCCTGCATCAGCAGGCAGACTCCCAACCACTGTGCCCCCAGGGAAACCCACATAATTATTTTTTAAAGCATATAAACTAAAAATGATGATCTCATAGTTTTCGGTGTAAAGGTTTAAAATGTCCATATCTTCATATTTTTCTTAAATCATGCACATGCACATTAAGGACACACAGGAATGCATATAGTTCCATTTTATTGGTTATGTAGACAATAAAAAACCATTAAATGTCAAAGAAGGAGATTCAGGGAATTATCCTAACTATAGTAGACTCATTAGTGCAGGACAGTCCTGGTTTACATGTAATTATCAATAACCTCAACCCAAATGATAAAGAAGGTTTGATGTGAGTGGGACTTTTAGGATCGAAAATAGTACAAGATGAAAAGCAAAGTCTGGTCTACAAAATGTGTGCCAGTCCCCTGTGAGAGGGGATTGAAAGTCAGCTCTGAGGGGGACTGTATTCACATGCTCCTCTTTCTCCGATGGAAACCTTTGTGGACTATCATTTTCATCTCCATATCATATCATATCAGATCAGATCATATCACATAAAATTATAGAAATAGTGTTTATAGAAACTTTAAATGTCATCTTAAGACCAACGGATACTGTTTCACAGATGATATCCAAAATATGGCTTTCTCTTCTGAGGGTCAAAACTTATAATACACTCAGTCAGAACTCCAGCAAATTTTGTGTGCCTGTGGCCAAAAAATTTAATAGGAAATCCTACTAACGTTTCTCCATGATGGCATCAACAATAATTTTGGATCCTTTTCAATCAGATTTCCATCTCAATCTGAAGAGTAATTCATTTTTATAGATTTTGAGGAGCTTTAAATTGGAAGATAAGAAAGGAGCAGCTGACACACCCTTGTTGCTTATTCAAAACATGTCCTGCTCAACCAGGTCCAGAATTATATGCAAGCTACATGTTTCTGCTTGCTGATTCCTATTCCCTTCAGACACATCTGTAAGACATGCTATGCAATAGAAATGTTTTTAAAGAGTCAGCACAATGTTATGTATTGACCTGAAGAAGATAGATGTCATGAGCTACATCATGGTCAAAAGACGGTACAGTCAGCAGAATATCTTGCTGCCATGTTCCATTGTCTGGAAAATATGACACATACCTCTGTGCTGATGGCCAGAGGAGTACAAAACTGAACCAAAAATATTAACATTCCCTTCAGGTAGCCGGAAATAGAGAGTGACTCCAATGTCGCCAATTTAATCAAAGGTTGACAAGGAGTTACAGAGGTAGCATGGATAATCTGGTGAGGTGTGTGACTTGGACAGGAAAGAGATCTCCATCCTACCTTATTGAAAGCTTTCTTCTAGAACAAAAATTGGTGAATTAACACTCAATTTTTGTTTTAAAGTTCTGAGCTAGTCCTACTCTGTGCACAAATGTATGACCAATTTTGTCTCAAAGTAGGGGAATTTAGAACATTACTTTCTATGTCTTTAATGTCACAGCACAGAGAGAATCATGTCATTCTGATTCTACTTTGACACTGTCCTGAACATTAACTTGGCTGTTAGTCTTGCTGCTCTGTACAAGCTCTAGGCCCTTTCCACATTCTGTCACTTTGCCCCTTTATTCTTCCTTGTCTTCATGTTTTGGTTCTCTTTATCTTCCACCCCCAGTTCCTTCACATAAAGGGCTCTGATTCTAACTTGCCCATTTTTCTTATGGTTAAAGTTCTGCCTCTGAGCTCTAATGTTGTGGCTTCACTTTGCTTGATGTCAGGCATCCCTGAGGCTGAGTCTAGACAAGCAGGTAAATCACTACTTTACTTGCCAATGACATTCCTTATCCTTGGCCTCTCATACTCTCTACTTTAGCCCATAGTGGAAATCTTTCCTCACTACACCAATTTCTAGATCTCCCTTGTTTCCAGGCTTACAGCCTGCAGTGCCACATAGGTGTGATATTTTCTCATTCCCTCCCCAAAATTCTAGGAAGGCATACGTAGATTACTATTACTTATTGTCAAGGCAGAGAGGGTAATAGGTGAAGTCTCATGCTACTGTTTTAATTGGAATACTGGTGTGGCCTGCCATGGAAATCACTTGTGGTGTCACTCAATATGCATTAGCATAGCAAATAATTCCTGATGTGAAAACAATATTAAAAATTATATTTTGTGTTAGCAAGAATAGTTTTTTTCATTGTTCCTTTACAAGGTGAAAGAAAATGAGATGGAATTAGGAGTTTATAAAAAAAATAATAAATTTAAATCTCTTTTTCATCCAAATTTCACTCTAAAAATGTGTATTACTTCATCACTGTATTGAATATGATATTTAACATCAAGGATTAGATATTGGATCCATGAACTTATACCATTATGGATACTTTCTCCCTATATATGTTTCTTAATATCACTGTTCCTTCCGAAGTCTTAGTCCCACACAAAATGTGCAGAAACTAATGAACATGGAAGAAATACTGCAGCATTGCCATTCAAGGTTTATACATTATTCAGTTGGGGTTTCCTTTTCTTTTTATTTACCTTCAGCTGCAAGCCAGAAAACAGAAAAAATAAATATAATTAAATGGAGTTCATCAGGAAAGTTAATTTACTTTACTGTATGAATATGAAAAGTATACCAAACCATGAAGTAAAAAGAGTGAATTATGAATTACATTTCTCCTCTGTCCTTTCCTCCTTCCCGCCTGTCTCTCTCTCTCTCTCTCTCTCTCTCACACTATCTCTCACTCTCCAGGTGGAATTGGGATTGTATATAAGGAGGAAATTTTTTTCTTTGTTTGCTTATGTTGTTTTTCTCCTCAGCTTATGCATTTGCTCTCATGACTGGTTCCCACTATGTAAATTAATTTGAATATTCAGTGTTAGAAAAAAGAAAACATTTTTCACATATTTGAATTGATTCTAATTCATTGTCTGTTATTCTTAACACATTGAGCCATGCCATTAATTTTTATTACAGGGTCTCATCATTTTTCTGACTCTTAGAGTGGATACATATAAATTTGACAGGTCTTACATAAATAAAAGCCTTGAGGCAAACTGAGGGACTGCTGAATTACTTGGGGTGATAAAATCACACAGATACTATTTTCAAAATTAATTACTTTTCACTCATTACAGATTGCTGGAGTTTCTGAGTTTTGCCTCTCCTTGATATTACTGTCCTTTATTACTTGAGAGAAGATTTTTACTTGGATGATTTTCTATCATTTATTCAGTTAAGTCTGTGAGCAGACTCCTATGGGGAAAAGTACATTCATGGATGATGGATGGCAGAGCTTTAGAATGGAATATTAACATATGATAGCTCAATATCAGACTTTCTGAGTTACCCATACGCAAATTGCAAGAATGGTGTTTGCCTGTCTGAAATATGTTCTTTCAGATATATATAGAGAATGAATCCTGTATCAGGAAAACTTCCTGTGATGTAAGATACTTAAAAAGGAAACTGAACACAAAAACGTATCATGAGAACTTATCACACATTGCTATAGTACAAAAAATATTTTTAATGTACTTGGCATGGCACTAAGGTTTGTTAACATGATTCTTTTATAGTATCCGATGTAAATAGTTCCCATTGAACTCAATCATTTCTCTCAGGGAATGTTTGTGCAAGTATTTTTTTAAAAATTTTTACTGGAGTATAGTTGGTTTACAATATTGTGTTAGTTTCAAGTGTACAGTAAAGTGAATCAGTTATACATATACATATATCCAATCATTTTTAGATATTTTCCCATATAGTCATTACTCCCATAGAGTATTGAGTAGAGTTCCCTGTGCTATAGAGTAGGTCGTTATTAGTTATCTATTTTATATACAGGAGTCTGCATGGTCAATCCCAATCTTATATGTGGAATCAAAAAAAAAAAAAGTACAAATAAGCTTATTTACGAAACAGAAATAGAGTCACAGGGAATTCCCTGGAAGTCCAGTGGTTAGGACTTGCTGCTTTCATTGCTGTAGGCCAGGTTCTATCCCTGGTAGGGGGAGAAAAGATCCCACAAGCCAAACAGAGCGGCCAAAAAAAAAAAAAATTTGAGTAACAGATATAGAAACTAAACTTATGGTTACCAGGGGAGTGGGGAAGGGAGGGGTAAATTGTGCAAGTTCTTTTTATGAAACAGTTAAATCTCTAGCTTTTAATGTGAACTTAGATAAACAAATATATTTTTATATTTAGTTGTTTATAAAATAATATATACTATGTAGGACACATATTTATACATAAACATATAAATATTGTGCATGCCTGTACATTCCAAAACAAAAATTCACTGTCAACATATTAAGCAATTACTGATAACTATATTGCAATTTTTCACAAAATTGCATAATTTATTGATTATTAATAAATCAATCTTCTGGAGTATTCCAAAATGTAAATTTTAAATAGATTTATGCTAAATTCTTATATCTGAGGATTTCATGTTGTAGTGGGAGCCCACCACAGGGTAGCCTAAATCATTTCTTCCTTGTCTTCACCAGAAAGAGAGTAACCTGAAACATCATCTCACTTAGTTATAGCAAATGGTAGAAAAGTGCTTAGCTAATATCATCTACCCAGGGAAAATAGACTAAAATTATCCATCAAATTAAAGAAGAAATCTACATAGTCATTATGAATCCCTAATTGTACAATAAAACTTCTGCTGTTTTTTCTGTGGACATTTGTTTCCATAAGAATATTCTATTATCTTCTAAACTATTTTATTTTTTTAATTTCTGTGCCATAAAAATCTTATTAATTTTTAAATAATTCTTGTTCACTTTGTAAAATCAAACTTTACAGAATTTTCCAAAGCAAGCATCTTGGCTTTAAAATTTTTGTGGTGTGTGTTTTTCTAAATGTTAAGCATCAAAAGAAATATATATTTTCTTAATACTTTGTTATTGCCTTAAATTGAGGAGGCACAACACCATTTATCCCCTGAGAGAGGTAATTTATTGTGCTATGTTCTTAATTAGGTGCAGTTCAGTTTCATTTTAAAAATGTTCATATTGATATTAAGATGAGGATCTGATGATAAAATCATTATATACAGTTTAATCTTTAAAATTCAGATATTTATTCTCATGTCAAACAAAATTTAGAGTGATACAGCTGTTGGAAACATGAAATGAAATGGTGAGTTGGTAATTTGCCTTTTCACATTCTCTCTGCCCCCATTTCCAAAAAAAATAATTTTTTTTCACCTAGACATGAGGTTTGACACTAAAACTCTGTCTCTTGTCTTGTTTATCTCTCTTGTCATTATCTTCCAAACAGTGCACCTACACACACACAACCCACACATAGACACATATAGCTCCTGTGTTTCTTTTTCAAGATCCGTTTCAAAATCATTCTGAACACTTGAGGTTCTGCACTGTTGAACTGTAGACTGCAGTTGTAATAGAACTGTAGACTGCAGTTGAAAGCCAAATTAAATTATATTTTCTCAGACTGTCAGAGAATAAGATGTGTTGATAGAAAAAAAAAAAAAAGGTTTCCTTCATTGACACAAATACCATGCATCAGTGAAGTGAAATCAATGTTTGGCTCTATCACAGATGCCAAAGACATTCTTTCAATGTGCAGATTTTGTTTTTCTACCAAGATAAATATTGTCCTTTATACAAAAAAATATATTTTCCAGCACTGTCAAGTCATTTATCAATGGACTTGTGTCTAAGAAAGTGAGCTTATGAAAGAGAGATGCTTCAATATGGTTTTGAAAATGAAGCATCAGAAGCCTGAAATTACATTATTGGACTAGAAAATTAATGAAGTATTTGAAAACCTTGTGTACCTCAATTTTCTGAATGCTTTAAAAATGATCAATTTTAATATTCCATTTCATATTTTTGAATTAATATTGGGGAAGAGCTCTGCTTTAAGTAGCTTAGATAACTTTCTTTCTGAAACATTTCTTCATACTATAATAAAGGACATCTTGGGAACTTCCCTGGTGGTCCAATTGTTAAGACTTCACCTTCTAGATCAGGGAATGTGAATTCAATCCCTGGTGAGGGAGCTAAGTCCCACATGCCTTGCAGACAAACAAACAAACAAACAAACAAACAAAACCCATAAAACAGAAGTAATGTGGTAACAAATTCAATAAAGACCTTACAAAAAAGGTCCACATAAAAAAAAAAGGTTTTTTTAAAAAAATAAAGCACACATTTTGAAATTCTCACCAGTATCCTTCATCTCAATTTCTGCTCAAATCCTAAACTGAATTTGACTACAGTGCCACTCCTGTTAACCCACTTTCCATTTGATAATACATCTATGTAGACGATACATTTGCTGCTGGTTGAATATCTATATGCCCCCACACGTATTCCAGCCCTCTTGCAATTACCCAAGGCCAGTGGTTTATGAGCAGAAGTAATGTCAAACCAATTTAGACTAAAGCTCTTTTTCAACGTCTAGCATCTCTCTTCCTTTTTGGCAATGACTGTGGAAGCCAGTGTAGAAATGGTATGCTCATAAGATAGAAATATCTTGGATCACTGAGTGACCATCTGGAAGTTGTTCTAGAGGTATGCCCAACTAGTAGCAAACTTTCCACGAGTGAAGAGTAGGCATTTACTTGTTAAGTCATTGAGATTTGGGGGGTTATACATAAATGTAGGTTACCCTTACTTATGTGAGTCCCAGCACTTCAGACACAGTTGATCCTAGATAAACCCCGAATATCTTCATATTTCAGCTCCAGTCTTGATCTGTAGAGTAGAAAAGAAACATAGAAGAGAGGAATAAGTTACCCAGAGCAGTGATATTTATAATTCTAGTAATCTAAGCCAAGCTTCATTTGGAAATTCTGCTACAGAAGCAGATTTACACCATTGGTTACCTCCTTTTACACACTACTATAAATAAAATATATAACCAACAAGGACCTATTGTATAGCACAGAAAACTATACTTGATATTTTGAAGTAACCTATAAGGGAAAAGAATCTGAAAAGAATATATATATATATATATATATATATATATATATATATATATATATATATATATATATATATATATATATATGAAGCATTTTGCTGTACACCTGAAACTAACACAACTTTGTAAATCAACTATACTTCAATAAAAAATAAAACAAAAGTAAAAAAATAAAGTTACCTAAACAATGTCCCTTGAGTGTATCTTTAGAAAGGAATCTCCAAGGGGCAAGGACTATCTCCTCTTTGCTCTATGTACAACATCTGCTCCAGAACTTGAAGTAGAGTAGGCAAAGTAAACATGGCTTACATGGACAATGCTTCGGTTGAATTTTCATGTTAGTTGCTCTTAGATCAAAATATTTTAAAAGGGGATTTGATTTTCAAACATCAGGCAAATAGATAAAATTTAAAATTGTACTAATCTTCACTTGCATTAATTGAAACTTTGCCAGGTGTCAAGCATTGAGTTAAGGGTGCTTTTTATAAAATAATCATGTATGCATCTTATTCAGGAAATCTTGCTTTATGTGTGTTATCCCACTGTAATTATTAATAGGTCCCCTCTTCAAAGTGTCCTGATGAGAACTAAAACTTCTACGGTTTACCTAGTCTTACGTATTTTCTCATTTGATCTTCAAAGAATCTCTATGCCATTATTATCTCCGTTTGAGAGGTGAGAAAACCAAAGTCTAAAAGTTGAGTAACTTGTTCCTAGCTCTCATATAATTAATAAAAAGTCAGGTAGAGTGGCTCCAAAACGCATGTTTTTAACCAGTTAGCCTTACCACCCTCTGCTTTCCAGGAATATGTCTATTGCATTCAGTGATGAACATTCACCTTGATTGATTCAGTTTTTCTAGATTCCAAAGTTATGCTTTGTTAAAAGCTGAAGAGTCTCAGAAATAAATGTGTGTAATGATGTCTCAGCAATATTGCATACTCTATCCATCACTGAAAGATTTTGAGCATTAATAATGAGCAAGCAGGATTGAAAGAAACTATGTGTCTCTGCCAACTCAGAAACCACAGCAAATCATGAAAATGGAGTTAGTGACTTACCACTGCACTGACGTTATTAATGAGTATACAACTTTCCTTCATGAAGAAAGTAGATACTCTTCCTAGTTTGAGGTTATATTTTTTTCTAGACATTAGATCAATATTAGTACTCAGTGTTCCTAAACCAAGCTATAATTTAATAATGTTTGCAAATAAGACTAACACTTTATTTTTTAAGGATACTTTATCAGTTTTTTTTCTAACCAAGATGACATGAAATGGGCTTCTCTCCCAGTGACAGCATCTCTACAAAACGTGCCCAATTTCTAGCAGTGACAGTCTTTGTTAGAAGGTCTGGCCTTATGTAAATAAGTGAGGTCAGTGCGATGAGGAGGAACATTTTCTGAAGACAACAATTTTATTTTTGTTGTAATTTCTAAATTATTGAATTTAGAACATGGGAAGTAGTAATTTAGTTGTGAAACTACATTTTAACAATAAAAACTGTTCTGGGTACAACGCAGAAATTTTGAACTTCACAATGCTGGAGTTTTGCAGATGAAAATTACCTTCTGTAGTGCTAGAGTCACATCTCTTCAAACAACATGAAGTTAGACACAATTAACTCTTGAATTCTTAAGGCAGAAGTAAGCTCCAGAACCTAGAACGGGTCTAGGCTCCATAATTATTTTTAGAATGTTTGAATAAATTAAACCACTTAAAAGTTGCTTTTTATAATACATAACAAAAATGTTTATTTATACATGTGTGCATACATTTGTGGATTTCCCATATAAAAAAATGTTTTTTAATTGGATCAGCTGATTTTATTTTTTGTATCAACTTCACTGCATAAATTTTGGCTTGGCAGTACTATTTATTTATTTGGTCATTGCTGATATAGAGAAAAAGTTACTTCTCATATATTTGCCATTCCCATAGGAGCAGATGATTTATGGTAAAAAAAAAGGAAAGATGTCACTCCAGGAAAATTTCACATATGAATTTATAATTGAGTATTAGATATAGTGTATAATGTATTTCCTCAATTCTCATGAAGACAAATGGATGCATGTATTATTAAAATATGTAGGAGAAAATATTTAAAAAGCTTTTCCAAGTTTTACAATGAAAAAAAGTAAGATTTTTGGACTCTATTGAATCACTCTAAAATTGTACATTTTCCAAGTTTTTTTAATCTTAATTTCAATTCCTTAAAATTACACAGATATTTGAAAATATGTCATGACAGAGACTTGTACATGGATGTTCAAAGCAGCATTATTCATAAGAGAGGAAAAAATCTTCAATGTCCATCAACTGATGGATAGATAAAATGAGCTATATCCATACAATGGAATCTTATTCAGTAGTTGAAAAGAATAAACTATGGATATGTACTACAGCATGGATGGACTTTGAAACATCATACTCTGTGAAAAAAATCCATAAATAACAGACCATATATTATTGATTATATTTATATGATATGTCCAGAAAGGGCAAATCTATGAAGAAAGTGGTTATCTGGGACAGTTGTGTGTGTGTGTTAAAAGTATAAATGCATGAGGGATTTTACGGGGGTGGTGAAAATATGCTAAAAGTGATTTATAGTGATGGTTGTGCAACTTGATAAATTTACTAAAATATTGAATTTTTCACTTTAAATTAGTCAATTATATGATATATAAAAACCTTCATTTCTTTTGAAAACAGAAAAAAGATGTTGAGTACATAGGGGAGCAGAAAACAGCATTTATATTTTGTATAAAATTGTTTTTAAAAGGAAATGTGTTCACTGTATAAGAAATGGAGAATGGAAACTCATTAGGATTTGGAGGACTGTATTATCAGCCATTACAATTCTCCTGGTACTCTGAACAAAATTTAGTACATTATGCTGTGCTACATATAGGTTAAATGAGATGAAGGATGGTTGACTGTTTTCCTTATGGTTAGAAAGTAAGTGGAAATAATGCTCAGTTTGAAGTATTAATTTAGTAAAAATAACATTCAAGCTTTTATGATTAGCTCTAACTGAACTGTAAAAAAATATATATATGCAATAATCACACATTCAATAAATATTTAGGGTTTTTTTATGTTTCTCTACATGGACTACTTTAGTGTTAAATTGGAATTGATTCTTATACTTCTGCTTTTAGAAATATTAGAGGATAAAGTCAGTGTTCTAGACTGATCAGGTTATTCTACTTTAAAAAAAATTAAGTGACATCTTCTAATCTGTCTAATAAATCATATTGTGATTTATTAGAATCTTAGTGGCTTGTTCTGTGCTGTAATTTCTTCACATCTATCTTGCCATTTACTGATTCTGTCTTCAGTTTTTTAGAACATATATTTTGCTTTTTATTTTAGTTATTTTTTCAACTCAATATATTGAAATATTCTATTATTCTATATTCTATTATTTTATTTCTCAGATTTCCCTGGTTTCTTTTTTGTTCTCCTGTTTTGAACCTTCTTTGCTGTCTTTAACAGTTTTATGCATGTCTGTTTACATTCTTTATCTACTATTCTGCTTATCTGAAGGGAACAATGGCTAGTTGAGTCCTTCACTCAGCTCTGAGTTGGACTGAGTTAAACTCAACTCTTTCTCAGCTGCCAGCATCAAATTGGCCTCACCAAGCTTTCCAGTGAGGACTCCTTGACTATTTGGGGATTATTTTCTTTTCAGTTTTGTTTGATACTGTGCTTTCTTCTGCACAAATGCTGATAAATCTGTATCTTTAGCTTTTAGCAGTTTTTCACCACCTGATTATATTTTGAGGTTTGTGGGAATATGTTAACATTTAGTTTAGTTGTAGATATTGTGTGTGGGTTTGTGGTTTTGCTATCCTTGTCCCATATGTTTTTAAGGCAGTACTCATAAAAAGAAACTACCCCACGACTGCCTTCAAATTCCTACAGTTTATTTTTATAGAGGGAAGTAATTTAAGGATTCTGGTAGGAAAGTGGTATGAACTGATTTACATTTTTAAAAGATCACTCTGATTACCATGTGAGAATGGATTCATGAGGGACAGAAGTGGAAGCAGAGAAGCCTGCAAGGAGGCTTTCATATGAGTACAGGTGAGTGAAAATGTTGACCTGGACCAGGGAGTTAGAGGTGGAGGGAACACTCAGAAGATGATATTGATTTAGAGATAAGTGTGGCAGAATGGGCTGAAAGAAAGAAAGGAATCAACGACTTGTAGATTTTGGCCTTGAGCAACTGTAGGAAGGTGATGTTAACTAAGATGAGAGCTACTGTAAGAGAAGGTTTGAGTGATAGAAATAAATAATTTTGTTTTGATCTTGTTAAATTTGAGATCCCTATTAGATATTCAAGTGAAATTGTCAAATGAGCAGTGAATCTTCGAGTCTGGAATTCCAGGGACAGTTAAAGGACAGAGAGCTATCTAATTATCTTCACTCTTTCTCTTATTTGAATCTTATTTTTATCTAAATTCTAGGGGAATTCCTTTAATTAATAAATAGTTGCATTTACTGCAATTTGTGATTTGCTTTGACTGCCTCCACTGTATTTTTAAAATAGGGCAACATTTCCCTCTGGATCAGTTTTCCCTCACTCAGAGTATTGTCTTGAGATGACTGCTTATTCTGTTGTAATAAATATGATGCCCTCCTGAATTATGTTGTGTGTCAATTACAGACACCACAGCATTTTAGTGTCTCACATTGTAGATCTATTTCTAAATATATATTAATACAGAGTTCAAATATTGGCCCCCCTCTTTTTCAACTGATAAATCTAATTCATATGCCTAGTGAACAAATGGTTTCTTATTCTTACAGATGGATGGTTATATTTTACACTTGAGAATTCTCTTGCAGATTGCATTGAGTTGTTTGAATCTTTAATGACATGAGAGGTAGAAAAGTTTAGATTCCATTTGCTAATTTAAATCTTCAATTGGCTGTGCAAACTTTCTTGTATCTGTGATAACCCTGAAGGACAAAATGGTCCTTTTATTTTCTGTGGTTTAATACAATTTATTATTATTAATATTTTTGTTATATCTTCCCTTTCCAGATGTCATGACTTCCCTCATTAGCAGCTACTTATGACAGTGGCCTTCACCTCTGATGGTCAGCCTACTGCCCCTGGCCTCAAATGAAACCTGTAGTGAATGAAATGATTCAATGTCTTATCTGTGTGAATTCTTGCACCAAGTCTAATATTTGGAATTAATGTTGGTGTTAAACTTTGTTCAATACAAATAGCACTGTATTTTACTCTTGGATCTACTGTCTACCCTATTGGCAAACTTTTTCAATAAAGGGCTAAATGGTAAATATTTTGGGCTTTTTAGGTCATATGATCTCTCACAATTAGTCACCTCTATCTTTATAGACAATACTTGAATGAATAAATGTGACTATACAACTTTATTTATAAAAACAGACAACAGATTGCTTTGTCACACCAGACATAGTTTGCTGACCTCTATTATGTAATATTACAGAAATTTCACTTGAAAACATTCCCTCTGCATTCAGAGTTTCCTGAGTAAGCCCAAGAACTCCAGAATTTCATATTATTTTTAGCCTTTCTTCCACGCCTTTTCCTGAACTCAAAATATTACCCCCCAAAATCTTGATTTAGAGCTAACAGTATTTGCCAACCACCCTTTCCAAGTATTATATTCCTTTAATCAATTGAAAAATAATTTTGTATTATAGAAGATTTAACTATGTGCTAAGATCCCCTTCTTAAAATGTGTTTCACTTGGGTCTAGCCTGAAAAACATCTTACATACTTCAAACCAAGGTCTGTTTACCTTGATGTTAGAAGTTTGAAAGATCAGAAAAGAACTTTGAATTAACCTAGCAATTTATAACTTCCCAAAGCATCAGTAACTTCTAGAACAGGTGAAAAAAGTGGAAATATATGGAATTAACCAAACCTAGGAGCAGCAAGATACATATCCACTAGTGCAGTGCTTTGATGCTGGAAGACGAGTGGGCATGGGGAGCAACACTTAAGAAGTCCTTGGACTTCTGAGGAAAGAGCAACGCCTGACTGGTAATTGGACCACAAGGCCAGTGCACAGGAGCCTGCAGTGTGTCTGGTGTACTAATTGCCAAGAGGACATGGCAAACCTGGGGTTTAAGGGTTGAAAGAAGCTGCAAGCTGAAGTCAGCTGTCGTCTGCTGCTGGAACAATATAGATAGTAATTACTAGAAAGCAGGAAGGAAGTCCCTTTACATGCGTAAAATCTCTACTTCATTCCTGCCATTAGCATCATCTAATAGAATGCCAACAGACTAAGGAAATGTGGGAAATGTAGTTTGCAGAATCACATAAAAAGGAGGTTCTAAAGGAGGTTTTTGGTTATAAGACAATCTAGCACAAACTAGTTTTAGATATCTTTGACTCAAGGTTTTAGTAGGCTAACTATGATGCTTGGGTGTAGGGTAGGGGCATAGTACACAAGTCACATTTACAAATATTACCTATCAGAATTTATACAAAAATCAAAACCTTTACTATTAGTCTAACAACTTTGCTTCATTTTTTTAACACCCTTATTGGAATATAATAGTTTTACAATATTTTGTTATTTTCCACTGTACAACAAAGTGAATCAACTATATGTATACATATATCACCATATATATACATATATCCCCTCCCTCTTGAGCCTCCCTCCCACCCTCCTTAACCCATCACTCTAGGTGGTCACAAAGCACCTAACTGATCTCCCTGTACTATGTAGCTGCCTCCCACTAGCTATCTTTTTTACGTTTGGTAGCATATATATGTCAGTGCTATTCTCTGACTTCGTCCCACCTTACCCTTCCCCTTCACCGTGTCCTCAAGTCCATTCTCTACATCTTCATGTTTATTCCTGTCCTGCCCCTAGGTTCATCAGAACCTTTCTTTTTTTTTTTTTTTTTTTTAGATTCCATATATATGTGTTAGTATATGGTATTTGTTTTTCTCTTTCTGACTTACTTCACTCTGTATGACAGACTCTAGGTCCATCCACATCACTACAAATAACGTAATTTTGTTTCTTTTTATGGCTGAGTAATATTCCACTGTATATATGTGCCACATCTTCTTTATCCATTCATCTGTCAGTGGACACTTAGGTTGCTTCCATGTCCTTGCTATTGTAAATAGTGCTGCAATGAACACTGTGGTACATGTCTCTTTTTGAATTATGGTTTACTACTCAGGGTATATGCCCAGTAGTGAGATTGCTGGGTTGTATGGTAGTTCCATTTTTTGTTTTTTAAGGAACCTCCATACTCTTTTCAATAGTGGCTGTATCAATTTACATTCCCACCAGCAGTACAAGAGTGCTCCCTTTTCTCCACACCCTCTCCAGCATTTATTGTTTCTAGATTTTTTGATGATGGCCATTCTGACTGGTGTGAGGTGATACTTCATTGTGGTTTTGGTTTGCATTTCTCTGATGATTAGTGGTGATTAACATTCTTTCATATGTTTGTTGGCAATCTGTATATCTTCTTTGGAGAAATGTCTGTTTAGGTCTTCCACCCATTTTTGGATTGAGTTGTTTGTTTTTTTTGATACTGAACTGCATGAGTTGCTTGTATATTTTGGAGATAAATCCTTTGTCAGTTGCTTCATTTGCAAATATTTTCTCCTATTCTAAGGGTTGTCTTCTCATCTTGTTTATGGTTTCCTTTGCTATGCAAAAGCTGTTTCATTAAGTCCCATTTGTTTATGTTTGTTTTTATTTCCATTACTCTAGGAGGTGGGTCAAAAAGGATCTTGCTGCGATTTATGTCATAGACTGGTCTGCCTATGCTTTCCTGTAAGAGTTTTATAGTGTCTGGCCTTACACTTAGGTCTTTAATCCATTTTGAGTTTATTTTTGTTTATTCATTTAATAAAATAAACAAAAATATCTCCATAGTATTTAATACACTGTCCATAGTCTCCTTTTCTTTATTACCTCAATGATTTTTTTCCCAACATTTTATTTATTTTAAACTAAACCAAACACGGCTGCCCATTGCATTTGAAGATTACATCTCTTAAGAGGTTTGAAGAAACTCTGCCATTTATTTTCTATGACACATCCCTGGAGAAGCCAGGCTATGTGTCCTGTAGAATGTTGCGCATGCTGGATTTGGTTGATTGCTTCCCTGTGGTGAGGTTTGACTTGACCTTCTATCCCTGCTTTTTCTTATAAACTAGTGTTAAAGCTAAAGGTATAATTCAACTCAGAAACAATGCTTTGCAGCAAGAACACTTCATGTGTGATGCTGTGCATTTTTTGATGCATTACATTAAATTTTACAATATTAGTGACTGGTCATTTGAGACTGGTCATGTCCAATGTGAAGTTTAGTTTTTAGAAAAGATTGTCAGGGTACTGTGAGTATCATCTGATGAAGTGCTTAATGATATAAAATAAATTCTTAACCCAAGTTAGCATAAATTCCTGAAAAATTGATGGATACTCCCTCTTTTATCACAGTCAATATTATTAATGTAATGTGTCAAAAGAGTGCAATGAGGCTGAGAAGGAGGTTAATGTGTAAATGTTACATAAATGACAGAAAATTAATTGCATGTTAGTCAAAGGAACAAGAGGACACCAAAGGATACAAAACAGAAACAATGAGTAGCTAAAGAAAAGAGAAGAATAATTTTTGGTAAAAGATAATTCAACTGTTTACAGAACAATTATGTTACTTATAAAATACCCATAAGTTATGGTCTTCAGGAAGTTGTACAGCTGCACTTGTGTACTGTACATTCATGAAAACATAAGTGACAGTGAATAATATATTAATATTTATTTTAAAAATTATGTTCAGATGAATGTTAAATTTAAATCAATTTTATTATATTAAAATACTTTGAATGTTATCCAGATTCCTTAGCTTTCATTTAATCGTAATATTCAATCCAAACAACTGTTTCTTCAATTTCTTGACTTAAGCAGATATTTATACATGTTGATCTGATTTCTCCCTATTGGTTAACATTAATTATAAATTATTTCTGATTTATAAAAAGCATAAAGAACAACATTCATGTGACCAATATACACCTATAAAACATTTTAAGTTCTATTGGAGTCTCCTGGCTAACACTCCCAATTGCATCCAGTTCTCTTTCCTCTGAGGGTATTCATTTAAAGTATATGTATATATATATATCCATAGAATATATATGTATCTCCCTAAACCATGTGCAATATTAATACACGCACTTTAATATATAATGTAAATAAAATCAGAATATATGCATTATTCTCCAATTTTTATGTATAACAATATATTTGTACGATTCATTCATTTTGATATATATAGATCTAATTCATTCATTTTCACTGCTATACAATAGATAATCATTAAAGCATCACAATTTATTTTTTCTTATGTATAGAGGGACAGTATTTTACCTAATTATTCTGCTATGAGAAATAATACTTCTACTGTGAATATTCTTGTCTGTGTCCCCTGTGCAAAAGTTTTCCTAGATTATACCTAGGAGTTTACATATTTATTAGATATTCCAAATTTTTCCCTAAAATGGTCGTAATCAATTTAATTTACCACCAGAATGTATGAGCTTCCATTGTTCTACCTATTAGCCATCATTTGACATTATCAGATTTTCATATTATTGTCAGCCTAGTAGGTGTGAAATGATATGTCATTATGGTTTTGTTTTTTATTGAAGTATAGTTGATTTATAATGTTATGTTACTTTTAGGTGTACAGCAAAATGATTCAGTTATACTTATATAGATATAAATATATTCTTTTTAAGATTCTTTTCCCTTAGAGGTTATTACAAAATATTGAATATCGTCCCCATGCTATACAGTAGGTCCTTGTTGGTTTTCTATTTTATGTATAGATATGTATTTAGATTCACATATATATAAATCCCAAACTCCTAATTTATTCCTGTGCCCACTTTCCCTTTGGTAGCCATAAGTTTGATTTCGATACCTGTGGGTCTATTGTCATCATGGTTTTAATATTAATTTAAAAACATATTTTTAACTTTCTTAATATGTTTAGTTATATTTTTCTTATTTATGTCTATTCATTATATCATGGTCATTGAATATTATCTGTATGACAAGACATTTTACAATGTGTTCAACTCTCCTTTATGGTTTTCCATAAGCTTTATTCCAACTGAAGAAGAATGAGTATTTTTTAATTAAGAGATGCAAAGTTCTATAAATAACTACAAATAAGTTATGATAATCAGATTTTTCAAATTTTTTATGCTTACAATTACTTAAATCTATTTTTAACATTGAAATTCTCAAATAATGGTGAATTGGTCAATACCTCATTATAATTCAGATAGTTTTGCCTTATGAATTATTTGTCAATGTCAATAAGTACATAAAATATGAGAATTTTGATATCTTTTAGCTAAGTTGTCATGTATATTTTATGCAATAATTATCCTTATGTGTAGTACGTTTTTAACCTTATTTTTTCTTTTTTCTTTTTTTTTTTTTTGCGGTACTCGGGCCTCTCACTGTTGTGGCCTCTCCCGTTGCGGAGCACAGGCTCCAGATGTGCAGGCTCAGCAGCCATGGCTCACGGGCCCAGCCACTCCACGGCATGTGGGATCTTCCCGGACGGGGCCACGAACCTGTGTCCCCTGCATTGGCAGGTGGACTCTCAACCACCACGCCACAAGGGAAGCTCCTTATTTTTTCTTAATATTACTGTAGATCTACTAGCTTGCTATTGATTAGTGTTCCCCTGCCATATATTTTCACCTCTGCTTTCAAATATTATATAATCCTATATTTTAACTGTGTTCTTTATAAATTCTATAATAATATATATGGAAATATGTTGGCATATAAATTTTATATTTTGAATGAGGCCTTAAAATCACCACTATTAACTGAAGAGTTTAGTCCAATTATCTTAAATTGATAATATCTATTTGGAATTATTTCTGTCATTTAATATAAGCTTTCTTTTTACTCTGATTTTCTGAGCTTTATTTTACATTTAAAAATTCTTCCTCTTTTTGGATAATAATTTATCTAATTTTTCCCAGTAATAGAAATTCCATAGTCTACTTTTTTAGTTTTTGTACTTACTCTCAAACATGCAAACATTTGTATTTGATTTGACAATACCTATATCTATTATCTCTACCCCAGTCTAATTCAGAAAATATACAGTATTTTAGCTTTTATCCATCCCTTCCATTGTATTTGATGTTGTAATTAGGCATTTAACTTCAATTTTGTCTTTTGCCCCATATTCTTATTACAGCTATTTTTATTATTGTTCTGTATACTTTATTTTTGTTTATATTTACTCATGTGTTAATCCATAATTTTGCTCACTATTCTTACATCACAATATTTTCTTATAATTATTTTTTTCTTATTCGTGGAGAACACCCTTTTATAGTTCCTGAACATCTCTTATTGATAAACTTTCTTTGTTTGAATATGTCATTTTTTTCTCATAACTTTATGATATATGAATGTATTTCGACTTTAAGTTGAGAAGTTCTCATTCAACATTTTGAAGGCAATATTCCATAACTTCCCCATTCTGTTATTGCCATTGAGAAATCTTCTGATTCTCTAATTTTACATAATTCCTTAATTTAAAAATTATTTAGTCATTATCTTTTTTACCATCACCTCTCTTCCATTCTCTATGTTATATTCACCTGTGACATCAATTAGATTAATGTTAGACTTCAGTTTTCCTCTAACACAGGGTGTATTTCTGGATATTAATTTTCAAGAGACAGCTCATAGGCAGCTAGATTCAGTATATTCTTTCCCTCAGTATCTGGTCCAAAAGCTCTGTAGATGATTTGTGCTGCTTCTTTCTCTGTCCTGGAGCCAGGTCACTATGACCAACATCCTTACAGCCTGAGGGATCTTGAGGTTTCTGCTCCTAAGCCCTTCTGCCACTAAATGATTCAACCCATAATATCAAGTGGTACTAACTTCATGCCTGTCACTTCTCCCTCTTGTCTTCACCTCAGGGCTTCCAGTGGCTTCTGAGGCATGAGACTCTGTAGGACCTATTTGATATCTGTACATCTGCAACTGGAAAGTATATGGACTTAACTCCTTAGATCATAAACTTTGACAAATAGAAGACATCCAGTGGGCAAGATCTATTCTCATCTCTTTCTTTTCCTGTTTCAGGCAAGATTAATCATTCTCCTTGTCATGAAGTTGTAGCTTGCTCAGCAACCCACTCTATCTCTTATCTCTGCTTCCCTGCTTCACTTCCCATTTTCACTCTCTTATGCTTCCCTGGTATTACACTTCCCAATGAAGTGTTTGCATATGATATTTTGCCTCAGGAAGAAAGAACTGGGCAAAGAAATATATTGACATGCTGTCATATTTTTATTACTTTATTTTCTGCACATATGTCCTAACAGTTCATTAATTCTCTCTCCTTTGTTATTTAACTTAACACAACTATTGATGTTTAAATTAAATGACTATATTTTTCTTTTGTATATTTTTTTTCACAGCTACTCATTCTCTTTTGATAATACTATATACCTTTTTGTTGTTCTCAGTTCTATCTTTAAACATAGTCATTTTTACATTCTTCATCCAATTATTTTATTATCTTTACCCTATGCTGCTGGTATTTGAGTTTTTTTCTAAATGTTCCTGATAGTTCTTACTCAGTGTGGCTTGTGTCTTCATGTATTTAGTAATTTTAAAAGGTGAGCTCAGGTTTCCCAAGATTTAGTTTGTGAGACTTCTATGAAGATTGGTTGAGGATCTGCACATCAAAAGGGTATTGAGGCTTAATTCAGCCAGGCATTCTAGATTACTGTCAACCTGGGAAATTTTAAGTGAACTTGTTGACTGTCATTTTTCTGGGCCAATTGTAAAATCATATTCCTAACTGCTGAGAGATTGCTGTGACTGTGGATTTTTATGGGAGAGATTTTTTCCTACCAGACCTTAGGCCAAGATAAGCTAATTAGCTTGTGGGCTTTGCCATTGCCAGCAGGAACAGTTTTTCTAGTCCACCAGTTCACATAGGATGAACTGGTTCTGAGAGTTCGACTTCTTCTATGTGTGTGTGTGTGTGTGAGTGTGTGTGTGTGTATGTGTGTGCCCAACTCCTTGATGCCATTTAGCTTAACGTCTTGTTTCTGGTCTCCAAAGCCACTATTAAAACCCAAGTTGCCAGCAAACAAGCCTTTTGCTTAATAAGCTCAGCAGCAATGCACTGGTTGCTTTAGTTTTAGTATTAACTTGCCATTCTTATTTCTAACTCCCTTTTCTTTTTAGCCTCTGGTAATCTATAATACTATATTGTGAGTTCAGCTACAATGTTAATAAAAGATTGTAGTTTTACATTTTACCTAGAATGTCTAGGTGTGCTTTGTCAGTTTTTTCTTCAGGTTATTTAGATAACATTGCTGCCAGAGACAGAAGTTAGTTCTCTGACTTTAATTGTGGAGTAAATTCACTGTACCAGGGCTTAGCAGGCTTGCACCACAGGTTTTTTTTTTTAATATTATTATGATGTATAGCCTCTAATATCAACTTCTTAAAAAGATCAATAAATGATTTAAAAATTAGAAAAAAATGCAACATTTATGAGGCAACAAAATATGTTAATGGAAAACATAATCATTAGAGACAGACCACTTGAGCTTGACTTCCGTCTCCCACACCTCTATAATGTTAGAACTTAGTCCAGCTGCCATTCTCCTTGAGTCACTTTTCTCATCTAAAAAATGGGCACACAAATAACAGTATCTGTTTCTTTGGATGGCTGTGATGATTAAATGAATTTATATAGAAAAAGTGTGAAGAACAGCCACTAGAATATTAAAATGTTCTATGAATAGTTTCTATCATTATTACTGCTTTTTCCTGTCCAGCTTCGGTGTAATTCCAAATTACTTAACCTATATGATCTGTCAAAGGATTTTTTTGACCTGAATTTAACTCACATGTTTTCCCCACTTTTCAAAAATTGGCTTACATTATAAAATGACAATAACATAAAAGAACTTGCTCCTTTGGGCTCTTCATTATCTTCATACATTTTGTTAGGATAAGAACATACATGCAAACAAGAAATACTTAAAAGGTTTAGGAACTGGGGCTTCCCTGGTGGTGCAGTGGTTGAGAGTCCGCCTGCTGATGCAGGGGACACAGGTTCGTGCCCCAGTCCAGGAGGATCCCACATGCCACAGAGTGGCTAGACCCGTGAGCCATGGCCACTGAGCCTGTGCTCTGCAATGAGAGAGGGCACAACAGTGAGAGGCCTGCGTACTGCAAAAAAAAAAAAAAAAAAAAGATTTATGAACTGAGAACATTTAGAAACCATTTTAATCTCATATATTTTACATTGGTTAATCAATTTGTGGTAAGAAGCTATCTTTAAACAAGCAAAATATCATTATGTGATATACAAAGTACTGAAAATAGATAAAGAAAATATGGTATTAATTTGAAATAAAAATCATTTGATTGTTCTCTTTAGTTGAACACATTTTTTCTTGGTAAAAACTAAAGGAATTTTGTCAGGCAGAAAATTGTGTTTCATATACTGTTTGCTGAAAATGAATAAATAGCACATTGGCAATTAGTTTTCCATAGAATGGAAAGGCAGACTACAATTCTTTCTTAATAATTCTGTGTTAAAAAGAGAATAGGAAATCATATAAATCTTTAATAATTTCTAGTTAAAGTTAATCTATCTTTTATAGAGAGAATTAGGTAAGACTCAAATCTCCCCCCAAATTTACAGGTAATATCCTTAAAAGAGAAAATATGTTTGTATGTATGTGTATATATATATATATATATATATATATATATATATATATATATATGAGTGTGTGTGAGGAGAGGGGTGCTTTTTCTTTCAACTCTTCAATGGTCCTTGAGCTATTTTTAGTATATAATACTTTTAGGTAAAGAAATGTCCAAAAATATAAAGCTGACTACGAAAGTATTCTCAAGTATCACTGAAAAATTTTATGTGATTTATTAACTATATGTATATATGTATATTAAAAATAATAAATGTGATATTAAAGAAAAGATAGTCCTATAAACTATTTCTGCATAATCTTAAGTACATCTAAAATTCTTAATATTAGCTCTTTTAACATACAATTTTTTTTTCCAGCAATAGAATGGTTTGCTTTTAAAATTATACTGTTAAATCAGATTAGCTTTAGTTGATATACAGGCATTCATTGTTATACTACAGGCATTCTGAAATTTTACTTATAGAAAAGATAGCTTTGACTTTTACAATAAATATTTTGGAATTAAATTTTATTGTGTATGTGTGGGCATATGTGCTTGTATAGAATTATCATCACCGCTATTAAGTATTAAATTCTAGCCTATATTAATGTTCCAGTACTTGTTCTACAGCTCATAATTAAAAAACATACAACTGTAAATTTATACATACATATATCTATAATACTTAATATGTGTTCTCAACTAAGATAAGCTCCTATATATAGTATCAACATTATTTCTCATGACAATAAGTAGTAGTAAGTACTATTATTATTACTATCTATGATTAAACTAGCTGAGGCTTATTTATATAATTTGAAAATATATCTTGTAAATGGCAAAATCAACGTTGCTCAAGCTCCGGAGCCCATGCTCACAACCATTACTTCTAGGTATACAATAAATGATGTAAGTAATTGGTAAAACACCCACAAAGCAGAAAAATAAATGAAGTAGTTCACCAAAAACAATATCAAGGTAAATTTGGAAATACTAAGTGTAATAATTAGAATTAAATCTACTGAAAGAACCAAATTAAACATAATTAAATGAGAGGCAATTGTTTCTCATATAAAATTCTGAATGCTGCTATGGAAATTATTTTCACAAAGTCCTTGGTATGTGGGCATATTTCAGCGTGCCACCCATCAAGATTGGTGGTCTTTATCTTCAGGGTTAAGATGGTTGCTAGTAGTTCAGTCATTACATCTCATATCACAGACACTGGAATGTAAAACTAGTTGAAGATGGGCAAAAGACAAAGTTAATTTTCTTTTAACTAATGTTCATTGGAACTTTTCTCACGTATTCTTTTGTTTTTATATCATTCATGGGAAATTAATCATATTTTTATAAAAAACATTGTTTCCAGTTAAAACTTGGGAAGTTCTAGTACTATGAAAGAAAGAAGGGAGTATTGCTACTGGGATTCAGTCAACACTCAATAACAGAGTGAGTAAGAGGAATATTATAATTATTGTTCTTTACTAAATATTAATTAAGAAGTAGAAAAAAGAATAGGAACTTATAGACTATCTAATATTTCCCAGAATTCACTTCCTATGTTATGTGGCTGTTTCATCTTAGTTTTGACTGTCTTTCTGGCTTTCACTGTTGAAATAAATGGTTGGTGAAATGTGTGGTAGATTTTCTACTTGCTACAACTTTTGCCTCTGTGGGTAAACTCTTCAGAGTCTCTTAGGATTTGGTATTTTAAGGAAGTGTAAGCACTCCTCCAAACCCCTAGCATGACATTCTTTGCCCCACAGGGTGGCTAACTGGGTACCTGGGGAGCTGGGCCACATTCTTACCTTAACATGTGTTTTTTCATGAACCATGCAACTCCCACCATGCTGCCTTTCATTAATTAAAGGGCTCAGGATTTTCCAATCAGCTAAATAAAATAAGGAACAAATCTGGACATATTTACCAAAATCACAGATGTACAAATATAGCATTTTTATATCAATCAGATAGATATATTGGTATAGTTTAAAAAGTTATAAATAAATAAACAATAATCTTCAGTATATCTGCTGATGTTTTTTTCCTTCTTGAGGATGTATAAAGGCTTGGAGTTATTCTAAATATACGAGTCATAACAAGCTGATCTCCTAACAATAGAATAGAAAGAAAAATAATTAAAATGACAAAATATTGCTTGTATTGTGTATATAGTATTTGTGACAGAGCATTTGTGTTTCTTCTTTAAGAGCAAATGTGCAATATATTGTAAGAAAGTGTAGTTCTTATAAGAAAAAGATAAACGTTCAAAATAGAAAGATTTTTTTCTCTGGTATTAATGTCCGAACTAAAGAGGGAGGATTTTCATTTTCTTTTTCTCTACCTCATATTGATTTTTTTTAATCAGAGGAGAAATACAAATAGTGCATATATATGTGTTCACATCTGGTTTATCTTTACCAGTTCTCAATTTATTAAGCCAAGATAAATTTTCTGCACTGACCTATGTACTATGTATGAATCGTGCCCTTTTGAATAGGCCCTTTTAAAATTAAGCTGTCTTTAAATAAAGTTGTAACATTGTCTTCAACTGAGGAAGCTGAGAAAACTCACTATAAACATTATTTTCTTTAGTGTATTTGAATTTAATAACTATTTCTATGACAAGACTTATGAAAAGAAGGAAATCAAGCAAGATAGTAAAGTCTTTGAGTTTGGGGATCTGGGTCCCTCTAAGCAAGTGGGCCAATATTAGTCACATCACAGGTGGTTGATGAATAAAATTATAGTAAAAAATTGAATCCACCAAGCAACTGGGAAAAACAAGAATGAGCTGTACCTCAGGCTCAAACTCCAAAATGATACATTAATATTCCTGGAATTTAACATGAAGCATAAAAATAAGTAGAAATTAGGACAGAAAAGTCAACGAGAAAAGGTATGCAAGAGAAGAGGTATTCTTCTGGGATCTACTTATCTTCCTGAAATATAGCAAGGAATAAATAAACAACAAAATAAAAATACAAAGAGAGGTATACATAAGTGTAACTAAAGTTAGCAACTTCAAATCTTTCTAAGAATATGTGTGGATTGCAAAACAGTGACAGCATTAGGATGGGATTTAGATAACAGTTTTCATTATTTATTTGAAAATAAAAACCAAAAAGTTGACTAAATGTGTCTTTGTAAATTTTCTAATTGATTTGTAGCTGTCACTATTGGAGTATTGCTTCCAGAGGTTGAGTATATCTAATTGGTCTAGGAAGATATTTAGTTGACTCAGCAATCACCCATGGCAAGAAAGTTGAACAGTTTTTCAGGGTGCAGCATTGTCAGAAAATTAAGTCTAAAACATTTGTTTAAAACCTATCCAGAGTACATTTCCAAACTGATAAACTGTTACTGAAATGTAAGATTTGAGAAAAATATATAGAATCCTTAATTTCAAAATGTACCTGGAATTTATTAGGAAAAAAGTCACTCTCTACAGTAAACTGTTTGAAAGTGATGAAAGCCTGAATGCTTCTTGTGTGAGTAGCAGGTAGAAATTTTGTCTATATGTGCACACACATGTGTGTTAATTTCATATATAGAGAGAGATAGATAGATAGGTAGATAGGTAGATAGATAGATAGATAGTTGTTAGATTGTCAGCTACTATGTTAGGCAGTAGAAATGCATCAGGGCACAAACAAGATCACTCTTCTCATGTGGCTTATTTTCCATTCAAGGGAGAGATAATTAAAAAAAAATAATCATTAAGTAAATTATAGATTATGACAGAAGATAGCAAATGCAATGAATAAAAGAAAAAGTAGAGTAAGATGGGAAGGATCTGTTATATGAGCAGGGTGGGAGTCCTTGAGACATTTCTACTAAAGCAAGGCTTGAAGGAATTAAGGAAGTTACCTACCTTATAGCTGGGGATATGGACAGAGAGAAGGGCAAACACAAAAACCCTGAAACTGGGGAGTGCTCCATTTAATTGTAGAACTTGAGGGAGACAGTTTGGTAGAGAGGAGTGAAATGGGGGCAAAGTAATCGTAAAGGAGGCCTTTATAAGCATTGTAAGTACCTTGCAGAAAAGAGATGATGACTCAGACCAGGATGTTAACTGTGTTGGTGGTAAAATCTGTAAGGCTTAATTTCTGGACATAAATTGAAGGCAGAATTACCATGATTTGTTAAAATGGGCTGTGAGAGAAGTCAAGGATGACTTCAAAGTTTTAAGCTTGAACCACTGGAAACATGGCATTTCCATTAACTGAGATGAATGGATGCTGGTCAAGTCAATTTGGGATAGAACATTGATCGTGAGTTCAATTTTGCGCAGGTCAAACTTGAGATGTCTGTTAGACTTCCAAGTAGAGATGTCAAGAAGACAAGATACATGCTTCTGGTGTCCCAGGACGATCCAAGAATATACATTTTAGAGTTGTTTACATATAGATGGGGCTAGCAGTCAGAGATGGGATATGCACAAGGAAGTGAGTGTAGACTGGGAAAGGTGATCAAGGACTGAAGCCTAGGGCAAAAATCCATAGTTAAGAGGAGATTGGAAAAAAGAGAATGTTTGGCAAAAGCGATTGAAAACAAGCAACCAGTTATGTAGTGGGAAACAGGAGAAGATGGAATTCTGAAAGTCACCTGCAGAAAGCATTTCGGGAGAAAAGAGTGATTTACCCTTTTAAATACTGCTAATAGGTCAAGTAAAACAAGAAGTGAATATTGAATTCAGTAATGTAGGGTCATTGAAGAAACTGAGGGCAATTTTAAGGTAATCATGGTGGTGAGATCATGATGGGAATGAGTTTAGAAAGACTGGGAATTTAAAAAATGGGAGACAAATATAAATAACTCTTTTGAGCAATTTTGCTGAAAAGAGAGCAAAGAAATATGATAGCTGTTAAAAGTGTATTCAAAATATATTCCTATGTAAAATGCATATTTAAAATAAAATTAAGTGTAAAATGTGTTTTCATTATAAGAATTAGATGTAACATTCCAAGAAATTTGGAACATAGAGATAACTAGAAAGAAGAAAGTAAAAGAATGGAAATAAATACCACCATTATTCTATCAATCAGTCAATAAATAGTACTTACCTATCTTTTACTTAATAATTATTAAAATTCATGGCACAGTAAGACAAGGAGTCAGACAATTTTGTCTTTAACAGAGACCACAGTAGTTTAAGTTTGTAGGTCATACAGTCTTGGCTTTGATTACTCAATTCTGCAGTTGCATGGTGAAAGCAGCCACAGACAATATGTAAATCAATAAGCAGAGCTGTGTTCCCATAAAATCATATTTATAAAGACAAACACTGAGCCCTCTTTGGCCTGCAGGCCATAGTTTGCCAGTCACTATGCAAAACTATCATGGCTTTTAAGATTCCAGACTCTAGCTTTAACTCCATAAAAAAAAAGAGGTGAAATGTTTGATTTGTAAAGTCCAAATCCATTATTCATAGAAAAGACAGTTTTCCTTTTGTCAATGTGCTTCTCTCTATTTATAATATATTTTAAAACATTTCCCTGGACAAGTGTTGATGACAATGTAGAGAAAAGGGAATTCTTATGCACTGATGGTGGAAATGTAAATTGTTGCAGCCACTATGGAGAACAATAAGGAGGTTCTTCAAAAAATTAAAAATAGAACTACTATATGATCCAGCTATCCCACATCTGGGTATATATCCAAAGGAATTAAAATCTAGATCTTGAAAGATATGTGCACCTGCAGCATTATTGACAGTAGCCAAGTTATAGAAATAACCTAACTATACATTGAAAGATGAATGAATAAAGAAAATGTATTATATCTATACATTAGAATATCATTCAGCTTTAATAAAGAAGGAAATTCTGCCATCTGTGGCAACACATACGTGAGCCCAGAGGACATTATGCTAAGTGAAAAAGGCCAGATGCAGAAAGATACTGTGTTATCTCACTTACATGTGGAATCTAAAATAGTCAAACACATAGAAGCAGAGAATGGTGATGGCCAGGGTCTTGGGTGAAGTGGAAATGGGGAGGTGGTAGTCAAAGGGTATAAAATTTCATTATGCAAACTAAATAAGTTCTGGATATCTCCTATACAACATAAGGCCTATGATTAATAATACTTTATTGCATACTTAAAATTTTCCTGAGTATACATTTTATATTAAGTGATCTTACCATACCACAAAAGAAAAAAAAAAATAAAAACAGGCAGGCTGTAGTTTGAAGGAGACTTTTGAAGGTAATAGGTAAGTTTATGGTATTGATAGAGATAATGGTTTCACAACATATACTTATGTCCAAATACATCATATTGTATACATTAAATATCTACAGCTTTTTGTATGTCAATCAGATCTAAATAAAGCAGTTAAATTTTATTTCTCTAACTACTGGCAATGTTAACAGAAGTCTGTAGTTGTTTTCCATAGCCTTTTGCTTGTTGTACAAGGTTTGCCACTGTAGTATACAGGTATCATATAATCAAATTTTTGCCAAAGGTCCTAAAGATAAGTAGCTCTTCAAAATAATGGCAATTATTCTGTCATATATCATGGCAGCTCTTCTATACAAAAGATTTTCTGACTTGTTAAGTTGACAAAATACTGATTAGAAAAAATATTATAAACATAATAAAGAAGAAGGCCATCTCAGACAAGGTTGTTATACTATTCTTCTTTGTTGCTATACATATATACTTCGATAAGAAAACTTTCCTTCCTTGTTCTTTTTGTTTTAGAAGAAACTGGATATGAAAAGAAAATACTAATAAAATAAGTTTACACTTAGATCCAATTCAACACTGCCAATCTCTATTGGATTAGTTTGTGGCAGATAGAGATATAAGATGACAGAATTATTTAAAAAATCTCAGATGGCTCTTGGGGATACATAACAACAACAAAAAGTTAATGTCCATGTTGCTTATCACTTTATAGCAAAAGGTAAACCCATAAAATCACAAGGAAAATCTTGCTTTCAGACAGTTGAAAGAGTAGCTCAACTACTTCAGAAAGGGAGTGAAATCTGGTTCACTAAAAATATTGGGGAAATGGGATTAGAAAGCCTCCAGAGGAAAATGGAAGGAAGCACACAATTTTACTTCTCTCTGTCTTCATTTAAAAATGCAAGGCTACTTTTATTACAGAGAGTTATGAAGATTAATTATTTGACATATCCTAATTATTGTGAATTTTCTCCATATAACTCATTAACCAAAATGCAAGCTCCTTCAATCTTGGTCAACATGCTGTTTTCAGATGCTCCAGAGTATATTCTACACATATAAAAACAGACCAAAAGATTATTTCTTATTCCCGTAAAACATACTCTGGATTTTTATTAGGCTAGTCACTACCAGTCCTTGTAAACTCACAGGAACCATGTTTATGCTACTGGTAGTCCTTCTGAATCTTGCACACTGGAGTGGTCTCAGCAAGTTCTAAGAGCATAGGCTGTGATTAGGAAATAGAGGTGAGAGACGTAATCTATAGCTCCAGCCAGTTGGGTTTCCACTCTGGTCCACAGGCTGTTCTGAGGAGTTAAAAATGTCTAATGTCATATCAGAATTTTTCAGTTTCTGACCTAATTCCAAATGGTTCCTGAAAGAACTGGAAAATATCTCTGATATGTCTCATCTGTTGTATCTTTTAGGATGTAGTAACACATTATGTTCATAGACTGGAAATAAGTTAGTATTGGTAAAGTTTCCTAATCTCACATTTTTATGTTGATCATAGATATTCAAGAAGTGTATGGATTTAAGACACTTAGTGAAATCTGTGGCATAATTTATTGATGCTTCTATTATAAGTGAGAATGTGGCTTACTACGTGTTTGAAGAGAAGTCTTTATTATGCACGTAAATCAATATGGAGCTATCCTTTTTTCTATTTCTATGTAATTTTTCATACTGTGTACATACTAATGCATAGGAAATGCATTTTGCTTTTCAGACCTTCTAGGTACTAGAAGAGAATTGATTGCAACAGTTGCAGTACCCATCTTAGAGTTGTTACATTTTGTTTTTCTTGTTGTTGTTAAACCTAATTGCTATTAGGGTAAATAGAGAGGAAAGAAAAAATGTTTCTTGACAAAGAGATAAATTGATGCAAATTTTTGTACTCAAAAGTCTGGCATAGATCTGGTAGTAAGAAAGCACTCACAGTCTGTTTTCTCAAAGGCTACTTTTGCAAATAAAGTAGTCATTCATGAATAATTTTAACAATGAAAGAGTTATCTCAAAATCACACAACTTAAAACTAGCAAAAATGGATGACATAAACATTATGTTCATTTGTATGACGTTTATCCTGGTTTTTCTATAACATTTTAGGGTAATTTAGACACACGTTCAATGACATTACCCATACTTCATGTAAATATAGCAAAAGGAATTAACACTATTCCCCCAAAAAACACAGGAAGATATCCATGCTCATTTATTATAAATAAACGAAAACACTACAGTGTATCCTTCCCTTTATCATGACAGTTGTTACTACAATACCTATTTTTTATGCACTGCTTGTTTTATTTTCCAGCTGTACTTCAAACATTAGGAGAGTGATTGGGGCTGAAACCATTATCCCATTTTTCAACTTGTGAATTAAATTACATTCCATTAAGGAATCATTTGGTGGAATATTCTTTAAAGTATTTAAAATATGCAAATACATTGCAGCCTGTGTATAATATGTATTGCTACAAATTAAAGTAGTTAACTTCTCAAGTTAAATCCAAGCACTGAAGGAATTTTTCTAACTTCCAAGGACAGTGTGAGTTCTGCTAAGTATTGTAACTTAGTGACAAGCCATTTACATTAGATGTAATTCTAATTAATGTTTTCCCTAGCTGCAGCATCTTTCTCTTTGAAGAATGGCTCTGAGAAAATGAAAATGCCTTTTACTTTATGTAACTGTCAGAAGCCTCACTGATCAACATAGTGCTAGGAAAAAAAAATCTGAAATAAATGGAAACAGTTCTTGGAAAGGAATCTACATCAGACTTTAGAATGACCCTATAAGAAACCAGCTTAACTGCTCATCAAATTAGTTTTAAATTTGGATTCTTATTATCACATTTGAATCCTACTTGCATGTATAAGAGAACAACATACAACTTATTTTATGACAAGTTTATAAAGAGATCTTAAGTAGTGTTTAGTGTTATTGCCACCATAGCTATATCATCTTAATCGCTGTGAAGCATGTCACAAATTTTGTGAAATAAAAATATAATCCCAAACTCACCTTATTCTGAAGAAATTTAAAGCAATTTAACTGCTGATTTCTTTACTAAGATTAATAAACTAACAGAGAGTCCAGGTTATTTTTGATTAAATCTAACTTTTACAAGTAGAAAAAATAATAAATAAGAAATTTCTTAAGACACTATTCCTTCAAAACTCAATCTCTGGATAAGTTTTGGGAGGGTACACTATCTATATTTTTTGTTAGTCTTTTTCAACTTCAGATTTAGCATATATTGGAGGGAGCCTCTCACCTACAATTTACTCTGTGGGAAAACCTCACTGAAGATCATACCATAAAATAAAATAAATCTTAATGTTGATACAAGAATGTTGGTGTGGTTTACATGACCCAGAGATAGTTTCTGGCTTGAATTGATAGCTAGTTAACAGTCTGTTTAGGCTGTCACCCACATTCCCGCTGAAATATTTACTAAAATATAGCAAACAGCAAAATATCATTATGTTCTGAAAAAAGTCAGTCTTAAGTCAAACTTCTGCTGGTGTACCTGGTTTTCCTTTAACCATAATTTGAGGTAACTTATTTGATTAACAAATGCTGGCACACCTCTGCAATGTCAACTACGAACTTAGGAAAACCTATTCTCAGTTTTGCCACCTCTTAGTTTAGTAAGTCCAGATCTGTTACCATTGACCTGATGTCGTTCTAATGTTTAGGGCTAATTTCTAAACTAGTCCTTCTTTCCTCTGTTTCAAATCAGGACTTTTCTTTCAACTTCCTATTGGTGTGTGTAATTCTCAGCCATAAAATCCATCCATCTAGATATAGAAGGCTAGATAGATGATAGAGATAGATATAGATTGATTAGATAGATGATAGTTATCAACCGAATAGGAAAAATTCAGGAGAGTGCAATCTTGGTAATTCAGTCACTAAAAATAGAGTGTTGTAGGCTTAATAACAGAAATAAAGAATCCAGGAATGCTGAATGTTTAACCTTGAGTTTCTATAATTCCAAGCAGGAGTGAAAAGAGAACAGAACATGTCATTTTATTACTGCTATTTCCCACATGATAAAGTCAACTTCAACAGTGAAAAGTATTTATGAGACTGTGGACAAAAATGTACTTTATATTGCAAATTTGAAGATGCTGATCAACTAGGTCCAAGGACACAAGTTGTATGAAAAAAGACAATCCACACACCCACACTATTAACAAAGACTGGTTAGAAATAGATCACTTATGTTTGAGAATAATATAAAGATATAAAGGTTGAGATAATAGGATAAAATTAAAGGAGAAATAGATAAAAGTGAATTTGGGGTAATTAAAATATCCATTAAAATTTTAAATTGCATTGAAGATAATGAAACATAAACTAGACACTGCAATATCGAGTCATTGATATGAAGGTCAAACTTGCAAAGGTTTTCAGAATGCAGAAGAAAAGTACAAATGTACAAAAGGATGAAATATTAAAAAGAAAAATATAGAGAGCTAATTAAGAATATATTTTTCATGAATAAAAATGGTAAAATCATATAGATTTTATAAAATGCCCTCAGCTGAAAAAAATACAGGAATATGTAAATGAAGAGTTTACTACATTCCTAGAAAAAAAATCCTTGCTGAAATTTACATATTTAACCATAGCTATCTTTAAATTATTATAAAAATCAAACATATATACAAATATCCAGGCAGAAAAAGACAAATTATCTATAAAGAAGGAAAATTTAGATTTTCCTTTGTAACATGAAATTAGAATTGGTGTTCTATTTTTCATAATAATACATGTTCATTCCTTTATACACTTCATTTATGGTGTATTTGAAGATCAACAACAAAATAAATGTAAATTAAATAATTAAAAATGGTTAATTTTGTGGTTAAAAAAACCCATTTCCTAAGATTCAATCTTAAGAAGACCATTTTACAATGCTAATGATTTATGGAACATAACATTGAGAACATGTTTACAGGAGGTCCTATAACATAAAGATGAAACATTATGACAAGAAAATTGTCACTGAAATAAGCCTGTTGCAAGACTTTAATACCATATAATTCCATATTCTACGTATAATATGCAGGAATATATTAATAATGGTTGAAGCAATGTGTATCAAAATTTTATACTAATGATAAGAATCAGGTTGTTTTCAACTTCTGCTCTATTTTGCTACATTTTTACAAAAGACATGTCATATTTAATAATAAAATTAGAAAACAATATTGATAACTTCTAATTATATAATAAATATTTATAATATAGTATTACAAAATTGTATGAATATATAATCTGTAACATATTGGAGGAGAAAAACCACTTGTGTACCCACCAAAATTTCAATAGTGGTTGCCTCTATATTAGTGTTTCTCAAACCAGGTACATAAATCACCTGGGGATTTTGTTTAAAAACAAATTTTGATTTTGCTGTCTGGGATGTAGACTGGTTTTCTGCATATCTAAAAATCTTTCAGGTAATGGGGATGCAACTGATCCGAGCCCCACAATCTGGGAAACAAGGGTCTATAGAGTTTGCTAGAGGATAATATTTCTGTTTCTTTATGCTTTTCTGCATTATCAAAAATGTCAGTAACAAATAATTTATGCTTGTATTTTATATATTAAATTTATATATAAGTTCTATATTTATGATGAATTTATTATGTTATCAAAAATGCTTACATGATAAAATTTAAACCAGAATATTTGCAATCCATTTTCTTGTCCCTCCTCTAAAATCTTCAGTTCAAACTAGAAAAACTCTTTCTGTCCTGATAAACCATGATCTTCCAAAGCCTTCTATTGTGATCTGACACATACAATAGAAGGCTTTGGAAAAAGTAGTTGGAGAACTGTAAAAATCATATATACTTTGGGGATTGTGGAAAGGTTTGATAAGGCATTCTTGGCTGAGCCCTGTGGGATATTTGAATCTTAAAAATCATATGTCCCAAATCTTTGGATTCATCTACAATTAATTCTTGAACAATGTGGGGGTTAGGGGTGCTGGTATTTCTCTATGCAGTAGAAAATCCACTCACAATTTTACAGTTGGCCTTCCTAATCCATCATTCTGCATGTGTGGATTCAACCAATCACAGATTAGGTAGTACTGTAGTACACATTTAGTGAAAAAAAAATGTTCATATAAGTGAACCTGCATAGTTTAAACCCATGTTTGTTCAAGGGTACACTGTATTTTGAAATCAAATATATTTAGGTGTTTGGGCTATTAATTTTGTTCAGTGAAATAATGCCTTGAATATAATGAAAAACTTGTTGAATAGTTTATAACTATGGCAAAATGAATCAGCTGGGTGCTCAGCTAAAGACCACCCATTTAGAAGAAACTAACCTATAAATTTTAAATACAGTCAGCATTGTAAACAGCTGATTTAATTTTCTTCTATTGTTATGCTGTTGACAGGAGCCATTAGTTCTCAAGTTTATGTTTTTAAATTGACAGCATGGAATGTAAAGATTTGAATCTTTAATAACATTCTTACAATTCTGAGTTTTTGAGATAGAAAATCATATATGTATATATATCAATATATAGTAATAATAAATGTTATTATATATGTGTATATATATAAATAAAAATAATGTATATTTTCTATTAGACAATATCAAATGAAAATTTTTGACAGATTAGAGACAGTAGAAAAACTGTTGGAGATTTCAGTGACATGAACTAAAATGAGAAAATTGTACCAAGTCAGAATTTTGAACATCTGTCAGCTTTCATGTCTGTACCACCAACCAACTTAATGCTGCCTGGGCTGTAGTATAGGAGTACATACATAAAGTTTAAACACTAGTCCCCTCAACTTTCCTCTCCAAATGCTAGATTGTGGAGCCTGTTTGAAGATTTTTCTTTACCAACAACAAAAACTGTTTTCTTAAATTTTACTATTTGTAAGAGTCTATAGCACACTTAGCCATGAACGGGCATGCATTCTTTGGTAAATAGTTTTTAAACAAAATAAAAAAAATAATTTTGGATTTGCTTTACCTATTCATAATTATTATAATGGTTACAACATGAGATTTTTAACAAAATGTTTTTTTAAGTTTAACTCATGTTGTAGGAATAAAACGCTGCTTCTCTTTTCTTCCACTATGACCCATATTTATAACTGATTTATAACTAGAAACATACAGCCTGCCAAGACTGAGTCAAGAAGAAACATACAATTTGAACAGACTGATCACTGGAAGTGAAATAGAAAGCTCTAATAAAAAAACTCCCTGCAAACAAAAGTCCAGGACTGAATGGTTTCACTGGGGAATTTCACAGTATATATATATATATATATATATACATATAAACAAAAAACAAACAAAAAACAAACTCTACCTATTCTTCTCAAGCTATTCCAAAAAACTGGAGAGGAGGGAACACTCCCAAATTCATTCTACAAGTCATCATTACCCAGATACAAAAACCAGACAAGACACTCCAATAAAATATATATATATATATATATATATATATATATATATATATATATATATATATATATATATATATATATATATATATATATGTAGGCCAATATATTTGATAAATATAGACACAAAAACCCTCAACAAAATATTACTAAACTGGGGCTTCCCTGGTGGTGCAGTGGTTGACAGTCCGCCTGCCGATGCAGGGGACACGGGTTCGTGCACCGGTCCAGGAGGATCCCACATGCCATGGAGTGGCTGGGCCCATGAGCCATGGCCACTGAGCCTGCATTTCTGGAGCCTGTGCTCCACAACAGGAGAGGCCACAACAGTGAGAGGCCCGTGTACCGGGAAAAAAAAAAAAAATTACCAAACTGAATTCAACAACACATAAAAAAAATCATACACCATGATTAACTTGGATTTATTCCAGGGTCACAAGGATGGTTCATCATATGCAAATCAATCAATGTGATATACCACATTAACAAAAGGAAAGACAAAAAACACATGATCATCTTAATAATCACAGAAAAAGCATTTGAGAAAAATCAATATTTATTCAAGATAAAAAACTCTTATCAAAGTAGATATGGAGAGAACATATCTCAACATAACAAAAGCCATTTATGACAGACCCACAGCCAACATGATACTCAACAGGGAAATGCTAAAAGCCTTTCTGTTAAATTCAGTGATGAGACAAAGATGCCCACTCATATCATTTCTCTTTAACATAGTATTGGAAGTCCTAACCATAGCAATCAGACAAGAAAAAGAAATAAAATTTATACAAATGAAAAATAAATTTGTAAATGACATGATATTCTGTGTAGAGAACCCTAAAGTCTCAACCCAAAAACTATTAGAATGAATAAATACGTTCAGAAATGTAGCAGGATACATAATTAATACATAAAATTGTTGCATTTGTATACACTAGTAATGAAATATCAGAAAGAGATTTTAAAAAATCCCATTTAAAATTGTATCAAAAAACACCTGGGAATAAACTTATCCAAGGATGTGGAAAAACGTATACACTAAAATTTATCAAACATTGATAAAGAAAACTGAAGATGGCTCAAAAGAATTAAAAGATAGCCATTTTCTTGGATTGGAAGAATCAATAGTCTTAAAATGGCCATACTACCCAGAGCACTCTACAGATTGAATGTTATTCCTATTAAAGTACCAAGGACATTTTTCAAAGAAATAGAAGAAATCATCCTAAAATGTATATGAAACTGCAAAAACTCCAAATTGCCAAAGCAGTCCTGAGAAAAAAGAACAAAGCTGGAAATATAACCCTCCCAGACTTCAGAATATACTAAAAAGCTATCATAATCAAAACAGTATGGTGCTGAAACAAAAACAAACAGATCAATGGAACAGGATAGAAAACTCAAAAGCAAACCACACACATATGGTCAATTAATCTATGACAAAAAGGAGCAAGAATATACAATGAGGAAAAGACAGTATCTTCAATAAGCTGTGCTGGGAAAACTGAACAGCTTCATGTAAAATAATAAAATTAGAACATCCTCTAACACCAAATATGAAAATAAACTGAACATGGATTAAATACCTAAACGTGACTCTGGATACTCTCAGACTCCTACAGGAAAACATAGGCAGTACACTCTTTGACATAAATTGCAGCTATATATATATATATATTTTTTTTGATTTGTCTCTTAGAGTAATGGAAATAAAAGCAAAAATAAATTAATGGACCTAATTAAACAAAACAGAAAGATAACTTATGGAATGGGAGAAAATATTTGCAAATGAGGCAACTGACAAGGGATTAATTTTCAAAATATGCAAACAGCCCAATATCAAACAAACAAACAAACAACAATCAAAAAAATGGGCAGAAGACCTAGACAGACATTGCTCCAAAGGAAACCTACAGATGGCCAATGAGCACATGAAAAGATACTCAACATCAGTAATTATCAGAGAAATGCAAATCAAAACTACAATGAGGTATCACCTCACACTGGTCAGAATGGTCATCATCAAAATGTCTACAGATAAATGCTGGAGAAATGTGGAGAAAAGGAAACCCTCCTACACTGTTGGTGGAAATGTAAATTGGTGCAACTACTTTGGAGAACAATATGGAGGTTCCTAAAAGAATTGCAAAGAGAGTTACAATATGATCCAGCAATCCAACTCCTGGGCATATATCCAGAAAAGACAAAGACTCTAATAGAAAAAGATATATGCACCCCAATGTTCATAGCAGCACTATTTGCAAAGGCCAAGACATGGAATTAACTTAAGCGTCCATTGACAGAGGAGTGGATAAAGAAGATGTAGTGTGTGTGTGTGTGTGTGTGTGTGTATAATATTATGCTATATATAATATTACTCAGTCATAAAAAATGAGATAATGCCATTTTCAGCAACCTGGATGGACCTAGAAATTATCATACTAAGTGAAGTAAGTCAGACAGAGAAAGACAGGTATCATATAATATAATTTATATGTGGAATCTAAAAAAAATTATATAAATGAACTTATTTACAAAGCAGAAATACACTCACAGCCATAAAAAACAACCTTATGGTTACCAAAGGGGAAAGGAGGGGGACAGGTAAATTAGGAGCTTGGGATTAATAGATACACCCAACTGTATATAAAATTGATAAATAACAAAGACCTACTATATAGCACAGGAGACTATATTCACTATCTTATAATAACCTATAATGACAAAGAATATATATACATATATATAAAACTCGTATAACTGATCACTTTGCTGTAAAACTGAAGCTAACACAACATTGTAAATCGCTATACTTCAATGAAAAAAATAAAGTAAAATAAATAATAATTTTAATAAAAATAAAAAAGATCTTCAGTCAATAACCTAATCTTCTAACTTAAGAAAGAAAAAAAAAGTGTAGCAAACAGCATTCAGAATAAATAGTAGGAAAGAAACAATAAAAATTAGAGCAAAAAATGATAATATGAAAACAATAGTGAAATCAATAAAACCATAAGCTGGTTCTGTGAAGAGATCCACAAAATTGATAAAACTTTAGTTAGACTGACCAAGAAAAAGGAAATGAGAGACTAGAATCAAATTACAAAAATCAGACATGAAATAGAAGACATAACCACCAACTTTAGAGAATTTTTTAAAAAGATTATAAAGAATACTATGAACACTTGCATAAGAACAAATTAGGCAATCTAGTGATATGGACAAATCTCTTGAAAGATGCAAACTACCAAAACTACCCCATGATGTAATAGACAATCTAAATATACCTATAACAAGTAAAGAGATTGAGTTTGAAATCAGAAGACTTTCCACAATAAAAAACCCAGATCCAGATGGTTTCACTGGGGAATTCTACCAAATGTTTAAAGAAGAACTAACATCAATCCTTCTCAAACTCTTCAAAAATAAACCCTTCAAAAATAGTACAATAATAATACACACCAATATGCCTTAGATGCAAAAGTTACCAACCCAATACTAGCAAACCAAATCCATCAGTGTGTAAAAAGGATTATATAGCATGATCAGGTGTGATTTATCCCAAGAATTCAAGGTTTGTCAAATAAATAAAAATTTAATTAATGTAATGTACCATTTTAATAGAATACAGGACAAAGCCACATGATCATCACAATAGATGCAGAAGAATTATTTGATGTAATCCAACACCATGTCTATTCACATTTTTTCATAACACTCAACAACCTGATAAAACTCATCTACGAAAAACACACAGTTAATATCATACTTAATGATGAAAGACTGGATGCTTTTCCCCCTAAAATCAGGAACAAAACAAGGTGCCTATTTTCTAATTTGTACTAGAGGTTTTAACCAAGGAAATTAGGCAAGATAACAAAATAAAAGTGATCTAGTTTGGAATGGAAGAGGTAAAACCACCTCTATTTGCAGATGACATGATCTTATATATAGAAATCCTTTAAAGAATCCACAAAAAATTTATTTGATCAAAAAAAATGAATTTAGCAAGCTTGAAGAATACAAGATAGAGATACAAAAATGAAGAATACAAGATAGAGATACAAAAATCAATTGTTATTCTATACATCAGCAATGAACAATCTGGAAATGAATTAAGGGAATCAATTCCATTTATAATAACATTAAAATATATAAGATACTTGGGGATAAATTTAATCAAACAAGTGAAAGTCTTATTCATTGAAAAGTATAAACTATGTTGAAATAAATTAAGGAAAATTTAAATAAATGTAAAAACATCCCATGATCATAGAGAAGAAGACTTGATATTGTTAAGATTCAATATTCCCTAAATTTATATACACATTCAATGCAATGTCAAAATTTCAACTCTGTTTTGCATAACTGGACAAGCTGAGCTTATGTCACATGGAAATGCAAGGGACATAGAATAATCAAAACAATCTTGAAAAAAACTAAGAACAATTTCAAATTTGGAGGGCTCATGCTACTCCAAAGCTACAATAATCAAGAAAGGGAAATATTTGCAAGTTATAATCTGATGTGTCTAATACCCAGAATATATCAAGTACTCTTATAATACAATAATAAAAAAAGACAAACAACTTAATTGAAAAATGGGCAAAGATTTTGAATTGGCATTTATCCAAAGAAGATATAAATATGGCCAATAAACACATTAAAAGATGCTCAACACCATTAGTTATTAGAGGAAAGCAAATCAAAAACACAAAGTAATACCACTTCATACCCACTATGATGGCTATAATTTTAAAAATTGAAAATAACAATTGTTAGCTAGAATGTGGAGAAATTGGACCCCTGATACATTGCTGGTGGGAACGCAAAATGGTGCAGCCATTGTGGAAAACAGTTGCCCGGTCCTCAAAAAGTTAAACATAGTTACCATATGACTCAGCAATTCCACTCTTAGCTATACACTTCAGAACATTTAAAAATATATCCACACAAAATATATATGTGTATGTTAATAGCAGTATTATTCATAATAGCCAAAAGTGGAAACAGCTCAAAAGTCCATCACTGGAATAATGGAAAACAAAATGTAGTACAGCCATACATTGAGTTATTATTCAGCATAAAAAGAAATGAAGTACAGGTGCATGCTATAAAATGCATGACCCATGAAAACTTTCTACTAGTAAAAGATGCCAGATACAAAATTTCACATACTGTTTGATTTCACCTATACAAACATCCAGAATAGGCAGATTTATGGAGACAGAAAGTAGATTAGTAATTTCAGAGATAGAAAGTAGATTAGTAGTTTCCAAGGCCTGGGAGAGGAGAGGAATGAGGAATGAATGCTAATAGGTTTGAGATTTCTCTTTGGCGTGATGAAAATGTTCAGAAATTAGATAGTGATGATTGCATGACTGTGATTATACTAAAACCCACTGAATTGTACACTTTAAAAGGCTGACTTTTATGGTATGTGAATTATATCTCAATTTTAAAAAACAAACAGGCAAAAAACTTGAGAAGAATTGAGAATCAAAGTAAAATAATCACCCAGTTTCTGGCTGGCAGATGTTCCTTTTTTTTTCATTTTAGAGACAGACTTATTTAAGAAACAAGAAGTTATATATGAAAAAATATGAAATTTATGCTCTTATTTCCACAACAGATTATACACAAACTAGTGTCTATATTCCTAAACAAAAAAACAACCCAAGAAACAAAAATGAAACAAAAACCTCCATATATTTCTTGTCTGCATTTCATCTCTAGTGTGAATATACTTTTTATTAATAGAAGTATATTAATTTGTAAGAACACTTCATATACATATTCATTTATCTTCCCTATATGTTGACACTCTGTATCCAAATTTGTCATTTTATTTCAATTTATTTTATGATACTTTAAACAAATACAATAAAAATCTATCAGTATATTTCTTTTTCTTTTTGACACACATAACATCAGTATATATTTATATGTCTACTTACATATTTCTTTTCATTAATTTTGACTGTACTCAGTAAGAGTACTGTAATCACAACAGTGAGAGGCCCTCATACCACAAAAAAAAAAAAGAAAAAAAAAGAAAGAAAGAAATAATTGTCAAACATTAAAAATTTTTAGACATCTTAGTCACAAAATCAAATTTTTAATTAATATTTAAAACAAATTTTTTTAACTAAATGAAAGGTCACAGATGAAATTTTCAAAAATTAACTCTCAACTAAATTTCCAAAACTTGTATTTGTGAAGTTAAATTACATTTCAAAACTTAAATTTAAAATATTAAAATCTCTAAGCTAATTTTGAAAAATAATTAAAACTTCAAACTTAATTAATTAAAAAATTGGAATGTCAGTAACCTTTAAAAGTTGAGTCATCCTCCAACCTGTGTCGCACCTGAGTCCCTTGAGTAAAATGCTACTTGACTGCTAGAACACAAAGAAACCTCCCCTCACTCCCAAAATAGTTCTCCAAAATTTCTGGAAGAGCCTGCCTCATCCCATCCTTTGCATCTCACCAAGGAGTGTTATAGGGTAAGTTACACTTGGCGCTCTACCTCTCTGGTTCTGCCTCTTCAGCTCAAGTGCTCTCATGCTTTTTAACCCCTGGTTTTTAAAGTATCAGCATAATCTATGCATATTGAGTAGACTGAAGAACCTGGTCATTTCCCAGAGAGAGCTTTGTCAAGTTTGAAAACTTGAAATAATCACCAGATCAGGTTACTCATCATTTAAACACTGATTAAAGTTATGATTAGTTTTAAATTGATTACACTAAGTTGCAAGTATAAATTCTTTTCAAATCTTGAGTTTTATCATTTTTCTGCAGAGACTGAAATTCTACTGTTATGTAGGGTTCTAGCATTTTAAATGGAGAAATTCTTATCTGTTTTTCCTCCTACCAGGTGCTCTTTGATTAATCTGGTTTAGAAGCTAAAATAAATTGCAAACACTGATGTTTCCTTTTTTTTTTTTTTTTTAGATCTTGGAGTTAATGCTTAATGCAAGCAGAAATTTACCAGATTGGAGGTTTGTCCAACAATGTAAATATGCAGAATGTATGCAGGAAAAGAAAATGAGGGTTTTTCAAGGGTTAACTCTAGCCAGAGTTGACCAATGAGACAAATGCCTTACCTCTCACCTTTCTATTCCCCTCACACATCTTTCACAAGCATATCCCAGAACATTAGCTATTTTAACTATACCATGCTTTATAAGGTCACTTGTGCTTTACACATTCTCAAGGAGCCTGCATAAAATATTTTGTTTAATTGGCTCTTTAACGGCTATCAACTATTAAGTACTGTGTAGATGACTTTGAAAGTATTCAACTAGGGTTCAATTAAACAGAGAAAGAGAGAGAGAAGTCTAGTTCAATTAACAATTAACTCATGATTGTTCACACAAATGAATCATAAATTCATAGAATTTAATGGTTCAAAGTTGTGAGGTAGATCATTCAGAATAGAGGATAATGGAAAGTCACATTTGGGAGTTGGTTTGATATATATAAGAACATGATATTTTATACAAATGTGGGAAGTGGCAATGCTGCAAACAAAGCCGGGTTAATCATGTTCATCTTGCTTCCATGCTGAACTCTCTTCCTGGAGGGAGACTAGAATGTTTGCCATAAACCTTCAGACTAATGCAGTAAACCAGCCTAAAGCAGAACTGATTTCACTTTTTAAGCTTCTGCATAACATTAAGTGAAGAAGTAATTGACATTCTGGCTCTCAGAATCTCAGCAGGTTTATTCTTTTGATTCTGAAGACAACTTTTTTTCAGATACTGGTAGACTAGAGTAAATTAGAGAGCAGGTGAAAGCAGCCTTAAAACCCTGGACTTAACATTTGAATTATTGCTATTAGCAATGTGAACTTACTTTTAAGATTTGCCAAGTATAATCGATAATTAAAATCACTACTACTGTCTGTAATCTAAAGGATATTGCCTTATCTAATTTGCTTTTCACTGACATTGTGATATAAGAAGGACAACTGATATTTACTGATTTTATACATTTAAAGAAACTAAACTTAAAAGAAATATAATGTCATCTCTAAAGTTATAAGTCAAGGAAGTGGCAAGACTAGGACTTGAGTTGATATTTTTTTTTTTTTGCGGTAGGCGGGCCTCTCACTGTTGTGGCCTCTCCCCTTGCAGAGCACAGGCTCCGGATGCGCAGGCTCAGCAGCCATGGCTCACGGGCCTAGCCGCTCTGCGGCATGTGGGATCTTCCCAGACCGGGGCACGAACCCGTGTCCCCTGCATCGGCAGGCGGACTCTCAACCACTGCGCCACCAGGGAAGCCCGAGTTGATATTTTTGATTCTATGTGACATGCTTCTTATAATTTTCTAGTAAACTATTGTTTACTTCTTAACAATTTAACTTTCTGATTTTCTATTGTTTCTATTTCACAATTGAAAAGCAAAGACACACACATAGAAATAATAAATTTATATAAATTGTGTTGAATGATAATTAAGCATTTATGTTCCAGGCAGTCATTGTGCTAAAATGTTTCCATGATTTATCCGACTTAGCACTCAAAACATCTCTGTTAAGAAAATACTGTATTTTCCCTGATTTTTGATAAAAATAAATAAACTGCGTTTTAGATAAATTACAGTTACCCAAGGAAATGGCTATTAAATGGCATACGCCAAATTTGAATCATAAACAATCTCTAGATCTGTATAGCATTTATAATAGTGTGTATAACATATATAAATATTACCTTTCCTTAATATTGGACTTTACAAACTTTACCATAACTTAAAATAATTGTTAAATTATCCAGTATAATTCTACATTTTTATGTATGTTTTTATGACACAAATAAGAATATATACAGCTAAGTTGCTTTAATACTTTTAAAATTCCAAATACATATTTACCTAAATCTTTTTTCCCAAAGATGCTAATCCATTTTCTCCCAGGACATTTGATCTGAACTCTTCCCATTTACTGCTTAATATTTTCCATAGCATATTTATGTTATAAAATAATTACATATTTACCACAGAAATTTTGCAATGTCCGGTCTCAAAAAAATCACATGGGAGAAAGAAAAAGTCATTAGTAATTTTTCCACTGAAAACAACAATTAACATCTAGGCGTATGTTTTTGTAGGCTTTTTTTTTCTAAGCATATATGCTGTGAAGTAGTTAAGGCATAGGGAGGTTGCATAACTGGCCTAAGGTAATTTAGCCAAACCAAGATGCCTTCCAGACAAAGTGACTCCAGTGCTCCCAATCATATCATAGATTGCAAATGTCTACCTGTAGAAAACACTCTTAGTTCAAGGACCATACACAGAGAGCCATATTGGGCCCATGGGCCATAGTTTGCCAGCCTCTGCTCTTCACCTTTACTCTACCTTGCCTCTCACAAAGAAAACAGAAGAAACAGAGCAAAGAACTTTACTTTGACTGTGTTATTTCTCCAGATGCCTGTTCCACAACCAATTGGAGATATCAAATCTGGGGTTCTTGAGAAGAACTGGCAAATTGATTTGGGGTATAATAGAACTTCATGAGGCAGAGAAAAGATACATTTAATATAAAAAGTGACGTTAAGTTGTGAGCAAAATGTTTTTTGCTTTACTTTTTAACTCCTCCCAAAAGAGGACAGGTACAGATCATTAATGAAAAAATGTATTGCCTTTTATGATTGCCTGCCACTGTGTAAGAATCAATCACTTGTTATAGAACATGCCCATAAAAGAAGTGTTATTCAGACTTAAGAGATACCATATAACTCATTTGAAAAGGAAACAAAATTATTGAGTCTCTTACCACTGACTTGATTCTAAACAAATCATGCGGCTCAGGCATATGAAATGTGTTTCAAATTATGACTGAGGAGGAATTGGCACCTCACTTACAGAACTTGTGTTGATTCTATGCCAAAACATAAGCCATTATATTTAGTTTCTTGCTCTTTTATTATGATATCTAAGTGCTGAAGCTACCCAAGTGAAAAAAAAAAAAAAAAGAAAAAGAAAAAGACTTGGGAATATTTAGACAACTCTAAATATTTAGACAACTCTAAATTCCTTTGGAGGAATTATTATCCACTGTGACACGATAATGGATTATTACTGGAAGAAAAATGGCCTTCCAAATCCCAAGACATTTGTCAGGAAATTAAAAAATTGAGACAAACATAATATATTTGTTTTGAAGTACATTGTTTATGGTGATCATCTAGTTCTCTTGATTCAAGTATGCTAAATAACCCTGCTTAAAAGAGTAAATTTAGCTGCAGGTTCAGAAAGCCATTGCCAAGCTTAACAAATAAAAAGAAGACTGACAAGTTTAGTGGGAGAAGAAAAAGGCTTTGTTTTCAAAACTGACAACTTTTGACTGACCTAAGTAATGAAGAAAGTTATAATAGTTGCTTAGAAAATAGTTATTTCAAGGCTTACTAAATCAGAAAATTCTCATTCCTAAATATATTTATAAGCATTGAATGAAAAATATTAAGTTATAAAATCCAGGACTTGAGATTCAAAGGAACTAACTGTTCAGTATTACCTATATTGAATTGATAAAAAGACAACAATCTTCTTTAAAATAATTATCTAAATCCGAGTTTTTGGATCATATGTCTAATGTGGAGAACAACAACAACAAAAAGAAATTCTTGCTTTGTTAGACATTTTACTCTAATTTTCATTAGTGGCTAGTATATTATAACTATTTAAAGTTTCTTATAATAGTACATATTTTAATCAAGAAAATTAATATTCTCACATCGTAAAGCAACCATACTCCAATAAAAATTAATTTAAAAAAAGAAAACTAAATATTCTAATGCCACTTGTAATATATTAGAAATATAAAGTTGGTTACAGCGTATTTTACTTTGCTTAGAGAGAAGAGAAGAATAAATCAAAGAAAAAGTAAAAGGTAGGGAAAAGACAATACTGAGTGAGGAAGGCCTTTTTGGGCACCAGCTATAGCTAACATTAACTGGTTTCACTCTGGCCCGAACAGTTTTTTTTTAATTGAGATATAATTGACATATAATATTTTATTAGTTTCAAGTGTGGAACATAATGACTTGAAATTTATACATTTTTCGAAATGATCACCACAGTAAGTCCATCACCACACAGTTATATATTTTTTTCTCGTGATGAGAACTTTTAAGATCTACTTTCTCAGCAACTTTCATATGTACAATACAGTGTTATTACCTATAGTTACCATGTAGTATGTTATACCCACAGGACTTATTAGTATATAGAAGTTTGTACTTTTTGACTATCTTTGCCTATGTTGCTCACCTTCAACAGCTGTCTCTGACACAACCAATGTGTTTTTCTTTTCTAAGAGTTTGATTTTTTTTGTTTCTTTAGTTTCTACATATATGTGAGATCATACAATATTTGTCTTTCTCTGAATTATTTCACTTAGCTTAATATCCTCAAGGTCCATCCATGTTTTTTGCAAATGGCAAATTTTCTTCTCTTTATGTCTGAATAATATCCCATTGCATACATAAACCTCAATTTCTATTCCTTTATTCATCGACTGATGGACACTTAGGTTGCTTAAATAATGCTGCAGTGAACATAGGGGTGCATTTTTCATTTCTTTTGAATAAAGACCCAGAAGTAGAATTGCTTCCATATGGTAGCTTTATTTTTAATTTTTTGAGTGCAAAAGAGTTTCCTTTTCTCCACATCCTCACCAGCACTTGTCTTTTTTTGTCTGTTTGACAATAGCCATTCTAACAGAAGTAATGTGATATCTCAATGTGATTTTGATTTACATTTCCCTGAAATTAATGATGTTGCACACCTTTCATATACCTGTTGGCCGGCCCTAGCACTTTTTAATTTATTCCCCTTCATCTAGAAACACTTGTTACACGACCAAAGACAGACAATTAAAAAGAATGCCCAGTAACTAACAACCTCTGTTCTATGAAACAATCAGCTATGAAATATAAACAGTGAAAAAGACTACCCTACCTTGAGATTTTTAGTTGGTTAGATTGAGTTAAAAATAAATACTGTAGTAATTAGGTATAGGAAAATAAAAAGATTACTGTAAAATTTGCCATAATTTGGAATTGATGCCAGAGGTCCATGAAAACTCCAAACTATTGACCAAAAATTTATAGGGACATAGAAACTGAAGAAGGCAATTGGTAACAGACTATGGAAAAGCTGATGCGAGAAGTGGGAGTGAGTCACGTTTATGTGTGTTTATACTCTTGTGTGAACTTTCTCAGTTCAAAAAACCATGAATTCCTGGGCTAGTATGAATCTTAGTCTTAGTTTCCCATGAAATTTAACTCTCCAGTTCATATCCACCCAAAATACAGGTTCCTTTTATTTATATGTTTACTTCAATAGCTCATGTTTCTTGAACCTGGCTACACATTAGAAGCATGTGGTGAGTTTTTGAAAATTAACAAGAGGTCTAATTTAATGGGTCTGGGATATGGAAAGGGCACTTGGTATTTTGTTTGGAGGCTCTCCAGGTGACTATAATGTGCAGCCAGGATAAGAAACACTGGACTAACTTGGTTGGTTCTCAGTTCCTTGAAATCAAAACAGTCAGACTAAAATTCATGTTATTAATAGTAAGGAAAAGTAAAATTAACCATGCCTGCTCTATGATTTAAAAACTAAATTGTATGTTAGTATACTGTGAACTAGTTATTCCTCTAATTAATGGTCATCTTGTGCTTAATGATAATCCAATTAATTTGTTTACCTTGTTCCAGGGTTCAAAGCATTTTCACACACATTATCACAGTTGCTTTCAACAGTAAGTGTATATTATACTGTTAGCCTATTCTGTTCCAGAAAACTTTTATATGTACATAGGTTTCATAATGATGTCACATTTATTTACTTTATCCCATGTTTTACAGGATTTTCCCCAAACTTATTTTATATAATATCTTCATAGGAAAAATAAATGTGTGGCAATCTTTCTGAATCATTATATATCCTTTTGATCAGGGGTTTTACAAATTTTGTATCAGGGATTAGCATAGTTTTTGTGTAAAAAGCCAGATGGTAAATATTTAAGACTTTGCAGGCTATACAGTCTCTATTGTAATTATTCTGTCGTAGTCTGAAAACATCCATATGCAACATGTAAATGAATGGACGTGGCTATGTTACAGTAAAACTTTATTTACACAGGTGGTGGGCCAGGTTTGTCACATAAGCTGTAGTCTGCCAAATCTCATATGGTACGAACTAAAGTTTGGCTATAGTTCTTGCTCTACAATTATTATCTTTCAAAACTTTGTACATGTTGGATTTTGTCTTTAGATATTTAGAGTATGAAGGGAAATTAGATAACAGATTTTTTTCTTGGAAATAGGCAACCATAGAGGGTGGGTGTGGGAACTGATTTTTTCTTATATCATTATGCTTTTAAAACTTAGCCACTAATATACCTAAGTATATAAACTTTTGCCTAGTTCACATTACTGTAAAATCTTTATTTCTACAGGGAATGACATTTTTAAACATCTTTATTGGAGTATAAATGACTTACAATGTTGTGTTAGTTTCTTCTGTACAACAAAGTGAATCAGCTATATGTATGCATATATCTCCATATCCCCACCCTCTTGAGACTCCCTCCCACTCTCCTTATCCCACCCCTCTAGGTCATCAGAAAGCATCGAGTTGATCTCCCTGTGATATGCAGCAGCTTCCGATTAGCCATCCCTTTTACATTTGGTAGTGGATATATGTCAGAGCTACTCTCTCACTTAGTCCGAGGTTCCCCATCACTCACGGTGCTCTCAAGTCTGTTCTCTACGTCTGTGTCTTTACTCCTGCCTTACCCCTAGGTTCACCAGTAACATTTTTTTAGATTCCATATATATACGTTAGCATACAGTATTTATTTTACTCTTTCTGATTTACTTCACTCTGTATGACAGACTCTAGGTCCATCCACCTCACTACAAATAACTCAATTTCATTTCTTTCTATGGCTGAGTAATATTCCATTGTATATATGTGCCACATCTTCTTTATCCATTCATCTCTTGATGGGTGTTTAGGTTGCTTGCCTGTCCTGGCTATTGTAAATAGTGCTGCAATAAACATTGTGGTACATGTCTTTTTTGAATTATGGTTTTCTCAGGGTATATGCCCAGTAGTGGGATTGCTGGGTCATATGGTAGTTCTATTTGTAGTTTTTTAAGGAACCTCCAGCCTGTTCTCCATAGTGGCTGTATCAAGTTACATTCCCAACAACAGTGCAAGAGGGTTCCCTTTTCTCCACACCCACTCCAACATTTACTGTTTCTAGATTTTTTGATGATGACCATTCTGACCTGTGTGAGATGATACCTCATTGTGGTTTTGATTTGCATTTCTCTAATGATTAGTGATGTCGAGCATTTTTTCATGTGTTTGTTGGCAATCTGTATATTTCCTTTGGAGAAATGTCTATTTAGGTCTTCTGCCCATGTTTGGATTGGATTGTTTGCTTTTTTCGATAATGAACTGCATGAGCTGCTTGTATACTTTTGAGTTAATCCTTTGTCAGTTGCTTCATTTGCAAATATTTTCTCCCATTCTGAGGGTCGTTGTTTTTTTTTTTTTTTTATCTTGTTTATGGTTCCCTTTCCTGTGCAAAAGCTTTTAAGTTTCATTAGATCCTATTTGTTTATTTTTGTTTTTATTTCCATTACTCTAGGAAGTGGGTCAAAAAGAACCTTGCTGTGATTTATGTCATAGAGTGTTCTGCCTATGTTTTCCTCTAAGAGTTTTATAGTGTCTGGCCTTACATTTAGTTCTTTAATCTATTTTGAGTTTATTTTTGTGTATGGTGTTAGGAAGTGTTCTAATTTCATTCTTCTACATGTAGCTCTCCAGTTTTCCCAGCACCACTTATTGAAGAGGTTGTCTTTTCTTCATTGTATATTCTTGCCTCCTTTGTCAAAGATAAGGTGACAGTATGTGCATGGGTTAATCACTGGGCTTTCTATCCTGTTTCATTGATCTATATTGCTGTTTTTGTGGCAGTACCATACTGCCTTGATTACTGTAGCATTGTAGTATAGTCTGAAGTCAGGGAGCCTGATTCCTCCAGCTCCATTTTTCTTTCTCAATAGTGCTTTGGCTATTCCATGTCTTTTGCATTTCCATATAAAATGTAAAATTTCTTTTCTAGTTCTGTGGAAAATGCCATTGGTAATTTGATAGGGATTGCATTGAATCTGTAGATTGCTTTGGGTATTATAGTCATTTTCACAATGTTGATTCTTCCAATCTAAGAGCATGGTATATCTCTCCATCTGTTTGTATCATTTTTTATTTCTTTCTTCAGTGTCTTACACTTTTCTGCATACAGGTCTTTTGCCTTCTTAGGTAGGTTTATTCCTAGTTATTTTATTCATTTTGTTGCAGTAGTAAATGGGAATGTTTCCATAATTTCTCTTTCTGATTTTTCATTGTTAGTGTAGAGGAATGCAAGCAATTTATGTGCATGAATTTTGTATCCTGTGACTTAACCCAATTCATTGATTAGCTGTAGTAGTTTTCTGGTGACATCTTTAGGATTTTCTATGTATAGTATCATGCCATCTGTAAACAGTGACAGTTTTACTTCTTCTTTTCCAATTTGCATTCCTTTTACTTCTTTTTCTCTGATTGCCGTGGATAAAACTTCCAAAACTATGTAGAATAATAGTGGTGGCAGTGGACACCCTTTATTATTCCTGATCTTAGAGGAAATGCTTTCAGCTTTTCAGCACTGATATAATGTGGGCTGTGGGTTACTCATATATGGCTTTTATTATGTTGAAGTAGGTTCCCTCTATGCGCACATTCTGGAGAGTTTTTTATCATAAATGGGTGTTGAATTTTGTCAGATGCTTTTTCTGCATCTATTGAGATGATCATATGGTTTTTATTCTTCAGTTTTTTTAATATGGTATATCATATTGACTGATTTGTGTATATTGAAGAATCCTTGCATTCCTGGGATAAAACCCACTTGATCATGGTGTATGATCCTTTTAATGTGCTGTTGGATTCTGTTTGCTTGTATTTTTTTGAGGATGTTTGCATCTATGTTCATCAGTGATATTGGCATGTAATTTTCTTTTTTTGTGACATCTTGGTCAGGTTTTGGTATCAGGGTGATTGTAGCCTAATGGAATGAGGTTGGGAGTGTTCCTCCTTGTTATATTTTGGAAGACTTTGAGAAGAATAGGTGTTAGCTCTTCTCTAAATGTTTGATAGAGTTCGCCTGTGAAGCCATCTGGCCCTGGACTTTTGTTTGTTGGAAGAGTTTTAATCACAGTTTCAATTTCAGTGCTTGTGATTGGTCTGTTCATATTTTCTACTTCTTCCTGGTTCAGTCTTGGAAGTCTTTGTACCTTTCTAAGAATTTGTGCATTTCTTCCAGGTTGTCCATTTTATTGGCATATATTTGCACGTACTAGTCTCTCTTGATCCTTTGTAGTTCTTTGGAGTCAGATGTTACTGCTCCTTTTTCATTTCTAATTCTGTTGATTTGAGTCTTCTCACTTTTTTTCCTGATGAGTCTGGTTAATGGTATATCAATTGTGTTTATCTTCTCAAAGAACCAGCTTTTGGTTTAATTGATCTTTGCTATTGTTTTCTTCATTTCTTTGTCATTTACTTCTGATCTGATCTCTATGATTTCTTTCTTTCTGCTAACTTTTTTTTAATTCTTTCTCTAATTGCTTTAGGTGTAAGGTTAGGTTGTTTATTTGAGATATTTCTTATTTCCTGAGGTAGGAGTGTATTGCTCTAAACTTCCCTCTTAAAATAGCTTTTGTTGCATCCCATAGGTTTTGGGTTGTTATGTTCTCATTGTTATTTGTTTATAGATATTTTTCTGATTTCCTCTGTGATTTCTTCAGTGATCTCTTGGTTGTTTAGTAGTGTATTGTTTAGCTCCTATATGTGTGTATTTTTTACAGTTTTCTTTTCCTGTAATTGATATCTAGTCTCAGAGCGTTGTGGTCAGAAAAGATTGATAAATTTTCAACTTTCTTAAATTTACTGAGGCTTGATTTGTGACCCAAGATGTGATCTATCCTGGAGAATGTTCCATGTGCAACTGAGGTGAAAGTTTATTCTGTTGTTTTTCAATGGATTGTCCTATAAATATCAATTAAGTTCATGTGGTCTAATGTCTCATTTAAATCTTGTGTTTCCTTATTTATTTTCTGTTTGTTTGGTCTGTTCATTGGTGTATTGTGGTGTTAAAGTCCTCACTATTATTGTGTTACTTTGACTTCCCCTTTTATGGCTGTTAGCATTTGCCTTATGTATTGAGGTGCTGCTAGTTTGAGTGTATATATATTTACAATTGTTATATATTCTTCTTGGATTGATCCCTTGATTATTATGTAATGTTCTTCCTTGTCTCTTGTAATAATCTTTATTTTAAAGTCTATCTTGTGAGATATGAGTATTGCTACTCCAGCTTTCTTTTGATATCCATTTGCATGGAATATCTTTTTCCATCCCTTCACTTGCAGTCTGTATGTGTCTCTAGGTCTGAAGTGTGTCTCTTGTAGACAGCATATATACTGGTCTTGTTTTTGTATCCATTCAACCAGTCACCAGTCTGCGTCTTTCGGTTTGAGCATTTTATTCATTTACACTTAAGGTAATTATTGATATGTATGTTCCTATTACCATTTTCTTAATTGTTTTGCATTTGTTTTTGTAGGTCTTTTCCTTCTCTTGTGTTTCCTACCTAGAGAAGTTCCTTTAGCATTTGTTGTAAAGCTGGTTTGGTGGTGCTGAATTCTCATAACTTTTGCTTGTCTGTAAAGCTTTTGATTTCTCTGTTGAATTTGAATGAGATCCTTGCTGGGTAGAGTAATCTTGATTGTAGGTTTTCCCTTTCATCACTTCAAATATATTCTGCCACTCCATTCTGGCCTGCAGAATTTCTGCTGAGTTAATGACTTTTTAAGTCTTTTATTGTATTCTTATTTTTATGTAGTTACCAATGACAGTCTTTTCATATTTTTATCTGTTTTTCAGTCTTTATTTATTTCCATTGATCTTGAACCTTTGTTTAAGTCATGTATTCTGTTTTCTGTTATGGCCAATATTCTCTGTATTGTCTAGTTCATATTTTAATTTCATGTTAAAGGTCTTATAGTTTTTAATCTAGTATATATCTTAAATATATATTTAAGACTTAAAAAAACAACTTCCTTCTTAAAGCAAGCTGACTTTAGAGCAGGATATATCAGACACTTTGGCTGGTTTGGCTGGTTTTCCTGCTCTTGAACTGCTATATCTTACACCACATTATTATTCTCAGTTGGTTTTATAAATAAGATGTGTACCCAGAAAAAAAGAGCACAACTGATTTGTGTCAGCAGTTGGGCATATTCTTCCTTGAGTATCTCAGGCCCTGTCCCATAGAAAAGGATCAATTTAGATGCTCTGTCATATTGTTTTGCTTCTTCACGTGGCAGTTGATAGAGTCAGTTGGCAGCAATAGAGCAGGGAAATCATCTCTGTGACAGTTCCTTTCATGTGTTTGCTGTGGAAACTCTCAGCTGTGGGAGGCAGTGTCCTTCTTCTCTGCCAGCACTGTTTTGCTGCTGGTAACCAGCCATCAGAGGACCCCTGCTCTGGGCCAACCTTGCCATTGGAACAAGAATAAATGCAGCTGCTCAGTTCCTACTATGTAGAAAGCAGACAATCTGACTGCCAATAAATTGAGGTTTTATTTTTATTTATTTATTTTTTTTTTGGTGGCAAGGTCAAAAATGAATAAGTAAAAGAAAAAAAAAGTTGTTGACGTGATAAATTGATCAAAAGTGAATATTTTCCAGTCACCAATTCTGCAATTTTTCCAGTCACTGATGCCTGCTTTACTTTTAAAAACAGTAATTACTCAAACTAAAGAAATAGCAACCTGATTTTTTCTACTTTTCAAAACAGTGTTACCCTCTCTACTTTTAAAAACCATGATTCTTCAAACTAAGGATATAGCACTCTCTTACTGTAAATGGGTACACTTAAGGCAAAGGTTTTAAGAATATCTATGCTTATTAATAATGCCAAATTAATGAGAAATATTTAATTTGGGATATTTTTTCCTGAATAGTACCTACTTTAAATGTTTAGCCATGTTTACTCCATTTATCCTACATAGTTTTAGTTATTTTATTATTAAATAGCTTTGAACTTCCTTTTGTAAACAATCTGAAGTGCCCAGAGAAACAAAATAAATACATTTTTTTTTGTATGTGACTGAAAAATATTTGTTTAACATTCCTGTCATTCATCATCATATCAGGTTGTCTGTATCCCCAGGTTTGCCTAATTATTTGCAAAGTAAATGTGGATGCCTCTAGAAAAATGTTTTAAAATCAGTGATTGGACAAATTCACATTCTATTCATTTGTGATTTTGAACAATGTGCAATATATTTTTTCTACCAAAATTATTTTTTTAAGAGTTCACTTCAAACCATTCCTTGAGGCTTCTATCCACTTGTCCACTGGGATGGAAACTTGTAGAATCTATGTAGGCATCTTCTCCCAAGGTCCAACTTCCCCATGACTTGCTTTCTTATTGACTCCTCAGAAGAATCCCCTGAAGAAGGTACTGTCCCATCCCCATTCAACAGACAAGGGCACTGAGGCAAAGACTCACAGCTAGAAAGTAAGCAAAACCAAATTCTATTTCAGGCATGCTGATGCAGAATAGGAACTCAGAACCTTATCATAAATAGCTGCGATGGAAGAGTATTTTTTAAGTTACTAAGTACATTTATAACTCAAACCCACTTGTATTTGAACTGTTTTACTACTCATATTAACAAAAGATAGTTTGAAGTTGTGCTAGTCAATCAATCTGATTTTCCTTGGTTATTGTTTTAGTATCACACCTATATTTAACAAATTAAATAGAAAAAAAATTGTCTTATATAAATTTATTTTAGCTCAAAATTTCTGTTTAATTTTCCTTTATGTTTTTTTTTTTTTCAGTTTTGTATTCTGACCTAATTTTGTACCCAATGTTCCTGTTATGTTTGGTAAAGAGACTAATTTATTCTATTACCTCTATCAGGATAAAAGAGGAATTTTGCAATGGCTAGCAGCTACAGATCAATACACTAACTCAATAGAGATAATTACTGAAATCACTAGGAGACCAGCAAGCTGTCAGCTGTAAGCAATCATTTTAGGCTTGGGATAAATCTGCAGAAAACACAAAGCAAACATAACTGTATCATTTTAAAATTGAGAGTCATATGCTTACAGTTGTCTTTCTGTTATTCATTTCCAAAGATCCATTATCATTGGTTCCTGATGATATATATTGAATTTTAAATACTTTGTCCACTTAGCTTCATATTAAACCTTAATTCCTCTGTCTGTTTGTTTCCTCATTCACTATCCCAGTTTTGTGGTCTTATTTAATTAATAAATTTTGTTCATTTCCTTTATATTTTAAAATATGAATATTTCATTTGGACTTATTTGGACACTGAATTTACAGTGATCAGTCATGGAACTACAGGAGAAATAGTTGTCATGTATCTACAAATAGAAGTAAAATGTCTTACAAACATTTGTGCAGTGTCTGAATTCTGTGTTAGTGATAAACCCTGCATTTCACCTTATAGTTTCTTTGAACCAGTGAGGTTGTAGTTATCATCAAGTACTCTCTTTATCTCTCTAAAATTTCACACAGCTTTCTGTTTCTCCTAAACTATGTTAGTAAAATATCCTTTTTTCAACATTTGACTTTGTCACTTCTTTTTTACCTTCTATCCTGGGATTCCTAGTTCCTTTTAAAAAATTACTAAGTGGGACCTATAACCTAATTATTTTCATGAACTCAGATGTGAAGCTATTCTATTGTATATGCCCTGAAGAAAATCAGCGGGGCCAAGCTTTACATCAAGCACATTTTTCACTTTTGTTTTGAATTCTGTGTCAGCATCCTTGGTATTGTAATCAAATAATTAAAATAGAAAATTAATAGAAACTTTCACAAGGATTTTATATACACACACAAGCATATACACACACACACTTCAGTATTATAGAGAAGTAAATGTAGTGATTATAAAAATTAGAATAAAACTATTGTTTATATTCTGAACATAATATCATTATAAAACATGGTAGCATATGGCTTCTTCCTCCAGTTCAGTAACAAATACATGAAGTAAAAGACAAGAGGAAAGTTTATAACTTATTAAATTAGGAATATGACCCAAAATGATCAGTTTAAGAGCCTCATGATTCTCTTTTGTGAGAAAGGAGACGGAACTTTATTTCCTTTTGTATTCTTTTTCCCAGGTTGTGTGTGCTGTTGCATTTCTTTCATTGATTGCTCTTGTCAAAGGTTAAGAATGTGTCCAAACATAACCTAACTTCCATCTACAAATAAAATACGTTTGTTTTTTAAATTACATATAGATTACTCCAGGTCCTTGAGGAAAAATAGAAATGAAAGTACTTCAGACCCAAGAAGCAATTACATCTCCTAAAAATATTAGTATACTAGAGGGAAATGGTTGGTTTTCACAGATTATGTCACTGTCATGGAAACCAGCCACTACTTTCATTTCCTACTTGACAAGGTGAGATAAAGAGTGAAAAAAATAAATGAAGTCTTTATCCAGATGCTCAGATTTCAAATTTGATAATCAAATTAGTCTTTATGTAAATAGTTAATGTTAACAGATGAGAGCCTTACACAAAATCTTGTTTTGTAGATGTCTAGGGACCTTTAAAATCTGGTGTATTATCTATCCAAGGAAAAAAGTATGGAAAGTAGTTTCAAGCCATGACATTACATGTATTAATTTGAGGTGCAGACTGGAACAAATGCTTAGTGATTCACTGGGGGATTTCATTTATTTTGGTTTCAACAGTTTAGTCAGGCATTAAGATAATAGATTTATCCTGATTCTAAAAGCTTTCTTTTGAAACTCAAACTTCTGTAGTCCAAAGAAAAGCACTTAATTCATTTGACAATGAAAACTTCTTTGAGGAATATATGGTGCAAATAAAAACAGTTTGTGACTGTCACTTGGCCTTTTTCTAGATAGATCTCCCTTTTCTGATTATTTTTTACCCTCTTTCATAACAGTCATTGTTTAATTCATGTCAGCAAATATCTCTAGTGCAGGTTTCTCAAATCTCACACTATTAATATTTTAGATCATATATTTCTTTGTTATGGGTTCTGTCCTGTACACTGAGGTTTATTTAGGAACATCTTTGCCTTCTAGCCAGTAGATAACAATAGTAGATAACAACAGTCTTGACAATCAAAAATATCTACAGAAATTACTAACTGTCCTATGGGGTCAAATTCACCCAGGGTTGAGAAAAGCGGCTCCAATATTTAATGTTGTCTATAGTATGTTTTTGGAGTCTGGTTGATCTAGATAGATACAAGTAAAGTTAATTACTCATTTGAGTCAGTTGAGAATATAAGACTATTATTATTTACAGAATGAGTTAGTGAGTTGTCAGAATAATTGTACCAAGAATAATAATAGGTAACATTTAATGAATGCTTACTCTGCCAAACATAATTTTAAGCAAAGTATATTATCTTTTAAAAATACTTACTTAAGCTTATGTAATAAATACAATTACTTTTCCTATTTTATAGAAGTGGAAAGTGAGTTTTGGGCAGGTTAAATAATGCCATGATTACATAGCTTGCAAAATAAGTAGGTAAGAGATCCATTTTGCAGTACTCAAGACATCAGTTTAGATCCAAGACAGTGCATTTCTAAGAGTGCCAAGAAGTTAGTGACAAAAACTTGTGTTGTATGTATGAATACACAAACCCTTGTGAGTTCAGGTTCTTGGTCTTCATAATGATGCCTTATATTTTTGACCTATTTTTGTACAGAAGTGTTCTGATACCTGTTCCTTGAAACATAATTGATTTCATAAATTCAAGTTTTAAGTTGAAATGGCAAACCGTTATGCTATCTATAGGGTTATAAAATTGATGGGATTGACCTAGATTAGAACAAACACAAACATAAATAACATCTAGCACTAGGCATCATTGGGGAAAAGTGACCATGGTGGGGCCAGTGGCTTTCTGCAGAATATACCCAGACAAAGTGGCTACAGCTTCTGAACTCTGTCTGATTGTTGCCATGTAAGAATGCAGAGTCAGGAACTCCAGAGCTGCTGATGTCTCAAGAAAAGCAGAAATCTCAGATTTTTAAAGGAAATGTTGTGGTATTTTCTTTTTTTTACATATATATATATATATATATATATATATATATATATATATATATATATATATATACACACACACATTCTTTTTCATATTCTTTATATTCTTTTCCATTATGGTTTATCACAGGATACTGAATATTGTTGCCTGTACTATGCAGTAGGACCTTGTTGTTTATCCATCCTATATATAATAGTTTGCATCTGCTAATCCCAAACTCCCAATACTTCCCACCCCTATCCCCTCTCCCCCTTAGCAACCATAAGTTTGTTCTCTGTCTGTTAGTCTGTTTCTGTTTCAAAGATAAGTTCATTTGTTTCATATTTTATATTCCACATATAAGTGATATCATATGGTATTAGTCTTTCTCATTCCAAGTGACTTCACTTAGTCTGATAATCTCTAGATCCATCCATGTTGCTGCAAATGACATTATTTCATTATCTTTTTATGACTGAGTACTATTCCATTGTGATATATATATATATATCTCACATCTTTATCCATTAATCTATCAAGAGACACAGGTTTTTTCCATGTCTTGACTACTGTGCTGCAGTGAACATTTGGGGTGCATGTATCTTTTTGAATTAGAGTTTTGTCTGTATATATGCCCAAGAGTGGGATTGCTGGATCATATGGCAACTCTATTTTTAGTTTTTTGGGGAACCTCTGCACTGTCTTCCATAGTGGCTGCACCAACTTTCATCCCCACCAACAGTGTAGGCGTGTTCCCTTTTCCCCACACCCTCCAGCATTTGTTACTTGTAGATTTTTTAATGATGACCATTCTGACCAATGTGAGGTGATACCTCATTATAGCTTTGATTTGCATTTCTCTAATAATTAGTGATATTGAGAAACTTTTCATGTGCCTATTGGCTACCTGTATGTGTTCTTTGGAGAAAAATCTATTTAGGACTTCTGCCCACCTATGTTTTGTTGGATTAAATACTTTTCTTTTTCTTTTCTTTAGTTTAAATTCATTATAAGAAATAAAACCAATTGAAAAATGATTTTATTGCAGACAGGTACAGTCCATCGGACACTCTTTTTAACCTCTGCTCCAAATAAGTCATGGGATACATTCTTTAAAAAATAATAATAATAATATTGCTCTATCACCTGTTATTAAACTTATGGTCATTCCACTGTTTTAAGTTTACAGAATAGAAACCTAAAGAGTCAAAAAATTTGCTCAACTCATCTAAATATTTTTATATTCCTTGTCAATGAGTCATTTGGGTAAGAGATATTGAGACTGTTTGGCAAAATAATGTGTACATTCCTTCTTTCTTTGAACCTTTTCAAGGCAAGGAAGGAATATTATACTCATTTAATCAAAGTTTACTGAAAGATACACTAAAGAATCTTCAATAGCAAATGTACAAAGAATAGGGAATTTTTTTTCTTTCAAATCAACAGAATTTATTTAGACCTGTCTTTGAAGCATCATTTTAATTATATGCATACAGAAATTCTCTATTTGAATTTCCAGGTTTTAGAGGGTTATATTAAGAAGCTTTAACACAAAACAACTGTACTACCTATTTCTGAAAATTGATCTATAATGGCTATCCATATATATATATATATATTTTTTTTTTTTTGCGATACGCAGGCCCCTCACTGTTGTGGCCTCTCCCGTTGCGGAGCACAGGCTCCGGAGGCGCAGGCTCAGTGGCCATGGCTCACGGGCCTAGCCGGTCCACGGCATGTGGGATCCTCCCGGACTGGGGCACGAACCCGTGTCCCCTGCATCGGCAGGCAGACTCTCAACCACTGCATCACCAGGGAAGCCCTATCCATATTTTTTAATAAAATAATCCATGCCAAAAGAGGGTTGCAATACCCAAATACATGTATGATTCCACCTCTCTTGACTCATTTGATGATAAAACCAAATTTTTATGCCAATGCTTTGTCTGGCCCACCTAAGTATACACACACACACACACACACACACACCACACATAAAAGTATACACACACACACGCAATTTGTCTATTTAAAATCATGATTGTTTTATGCATATCAGAAGTATATGCTGCTTTATTTTCCCCTGTTAACACAGATCCTTCCATTGCCCATACCTCACTTCATTTTCAATTCATTTTTATGAGATCAAAATAAAAATACAGAGAGATACAGATGAGAATTAGAGAAATGTATTTTACAGCAAAATATTTTTGTATCTAGCTATAAAAATAACTACTTTATTAAAAATACAAATTTACCACTTTGAAAAAATAAGTTAACTCTTCTTTCATTACTATTTCTGAGGGGAATAACAAGGATTAACTAGTCTCTGAGTTATGATAATTGTCAGGTTTCTGTAGACATACAGAAATAACTTAAAGGTTATCTAATTGTTCAGTGAGTTCTCAACTGGGGTTATCACCCTATCTTGGGGGACTCTTGGTACTATCTGAAGACATTTTTGATTGCCATAACTGGCGGTTGAGGTGTTACTGGCATCTAGTAGGTAGAGGTCTGTGATGCTGCTAAAGACATTCTGTAGTGCACAGGACAGCCAATATCCCCACCCTACAAAGAGTCAGCAAGTACAAAATATCAATAAAGTTGAGGTTGAGAATCTCAAATATTTCATCATCTAAGTCTAAATGATATATTGGATGTTATGGGTTGAAAATGTGTCCCACCAAAATTTATAAGTTGAAATCCTAATCCCCAGTACCTCAGAACATGACCTTATTTGGAAATAGGGTCATTGTTGCAATTAGTTGAAATTAGTTGCCGATGAACTTAGTTAAGATGTAATGACACTGGCATAGGGTGGGCCCCTAATCTAATTTGACTCAGGTCCTTAAGAAAAGGGGGATTTGGACCCATACACACACAGAATAATATCATGTGAAGATGAAGGCAGATATTAGGGTGATGCTTCGACAGCCCAAGGACTACAAAGATAGCCAGCAAAACACTATAAGCTAGTGGACAATCATGCAACAGATTCTTCCCCACAGCCCTCAGAAGGAACCAACCCTGCTAACACTTTGACCTCAGACATCTAGCCTCTATAAGCATTTGTTCTTGATGCCATTCAGTTTGTGGTACTTTGTTATGGCAGCTCAAGCAAACCAATACATAGTGCTTTTAACTTCTCTGTTACTACTCAGTTTACTTAAAGTTTCTGCTCAGGAACAACTCTGAAAAGTATTGTAAATAACAACAACAATCTGCCTGCAGTGGCTGGCTGAAGCTCAGTTCATTTAGCAGTGCACTTACCTGGCTTAAATTAATGTCATATATGAAACTAAAAGAAAGATCACAAATATTTTGACAAAGGTGTGCCAAAATGCCGTAGAGGTGCCAAGAATAAGGATTTCTTTTTTAACATATTTATTTATTTTAGTTACTTATTTTCCTTATTATTATTATTATTTTGGCTGCCTTATGTCTTAGTTATGGCACACGGGATCTTTGTTGAGGCATAAGGGATCTTTTCCGTTACATACGGTGCGTGGTCTGCTCAGGTTTCTCTCTAGGTGTGGTGCGTGGGTTTTCTCTCTCTGGTTGTGGTGTGCAGGCTCCAGGGCACATGGGCTCTGTAGTTGTGTCACGCAGTCTCCCTCTATTGAGGTGCACGAGCTCAGTAGTTGAGGTGCACAGGCTTAGTTGCCCCGCAGCTTGTGGGGTCTTAGTTATCTGACCAGGGATCAAAACCCTGTCTCCTGCACTGGAAGGCAGATTCTTTACCACTGGGTCACCGGGGAAGTCCCAAGAACAAGGATTTCTTCCCATCAAGGTTTCTCCCGAGCTTCAGTGTGACATATTTCTGAACCACTAAACACATTTTGACTCCTGAATTGTGACAAAATGTGGCTTGATTCTTGGACACTTGTTCTGAGTTAGGAGCAGAACACCTTCATGTGGAATAAGTTAGCAATCAAAATATAGAACTAGGGCCTCCCTGGTGGCGCAGTGGTTGAGAGTCTGCCTGCCAATGCAGGGGATACGGGTTCGTGCCCTGGTCTGGGAAGATCCCACATGCCGCGGAGAGGCTGGGCCCGTGAGCCATGGTCGCTGGGCCTGTGCATCCGGAGCCTGTGGTCCGCAATGGGGGAGGCCACAACAGTGAGAGGCCCGCGTACCGCAAAAAAAAAAAAAAAATATATATATATATATATATATATATATATATATATATATATAACTAAAGGATGAACTTCAAGCTCTTTCTTCTTTCTACATATTTCTGTCAGTCTTATGAATGCTTTTCTAAATGTCACACTTCTGCTTCCATTTTATTCATCCCACCAGAGTCACCTCATTTGGTTTGATAAGTCCAATATAAACATTTCAAACTCTGTCCAAAATCGAACTATCTTTTTCTGTATGACAAAAACTGTGTGTGCCCATGTGTGTGCATAGATACACATGAATATGTGTCTATACTGTGGAGCAGATATCCTTCTGCCTATTCCTTATACTTCATTAAAAAAATAAATTATATCTTCCACTATTTTTTGTAGTGTGAAAGAAGCAACTGTTTCCTGGGAAGAAAATGGCTAATTCCACACTGCAACCCCCAGGGTACATGTGTCAGACACAGCTTGTCTTCCTGCTGAGCAGTATCTACTCTAGTCATTCTGCCAAAGTCTCCTCCATGGACTTCATCATTGAGACTGTCTGCCAGGGCTCTGTGGCAATTAAATATCAGATTATATTCTAGGGTACTATTTGGGGGAGTGATAGAATATATAGATTGGCACTAAGCTTCCATTTACTACAGATTTATAACTATTTTCCCAGAGAAAACAAATCTGTCCATTGCACATCTTGGACTTTGTTTGGTCTTTTGTGCTAACAATTGTCCCAAGATATAAAGTTTATAGACTAGTGTAAAGGAAGGTGTTGCAAAGAGCAGCATTTTAGAATCAGATGCATTTTCTTCCAGGCTTGTGGGGCTGGTTCTAATGCAATATACAGCACATGGGACCACCTAGGAAGTATTTTTTTCCTAAATAGTTCAACTGCCATCATATCAAGATTTAGGTAGATTTACAGGTAATATGAGAGAATAGAGGAACAACTTAAATGACACTAAGAGGAATCAAACATACAAATTCAGAATGTTGGGCACATTATAGAACAACTAATCTGATTTCTCCAACAAGTCAATGGTGTGAAAGAAAAAGGGAGGGTCTGTTCTGCATTAAAGAAACAAGAGACATAGAAAACAAATGCAACGTGTGGATTGGATCTTGATTCCAACTAACTAAAAAAAAAAAAATTCTGAAGCTATCAGGGAAATTTAATTAAGGACTGAATATATAATGATAGAAAAAATGTCAATTTTGATTTAGGTATAAAAATGGACTTATTCTTAGGTTAAAACATGTCCTGTATTTTTGAAAAAGATGAATACAGATGTAATTTGGAGGTGAAATGACATGATACCAGGATTTAGCTTTATAATACTTCAGCAAAAAAAGAAAAACAATAATAAAAATAAATGACAGATAAAACAAATGGGGCAAAAATCTTGACACTTCTTGAAACTGAGTGATGGGCATATGGGAGCACATTTGCAAGATTTTCTCTACTTTTTTATGAAGTATGAAATTTTTTGTAGCAAACATACAAAAAGTAAGTATACCAAGTTCAGATTCCCACACTTCTGGGTTCAAATTTTACCTTTCTCTCCAAATTTACTAACTTCATTCTGGGTTAACATTAACTTTCTAATCTCATTCTTATATTCTGCTTAAAAAAAAATGACATGACCTTTTCATGTAAAGACAATTTATGTTAACATATTTAAAATGTAGGTACATAACATTTAATGCTTGGTAACTGATTATCATATACACACTATTTTCACTACCAAAATATTCTTGCAGATATATGCCTCATCTATGCCAAACTCTCCATAATATCTGTGTGTGTATAATGTAAAAAATGTATTAGTCATGGAAAATACATCAAATAAACCATTTTCACCTCCATACCCATCCCTCCCTGCTTCTTCTCTCCTTCTCTTTCTCTCTCCCTCTCTCATTCTCTCTCTCTCTCTCACACACACACACACACAAACACACAGTCTTAACTAATACCTGCATTTGTTTAAAAAATATATTATCATAAGTAATATTTTTAAGGTCAACCGTAAGATCTGTATGAAGTTACTCTTTTAAAATATTTCTGTTTACAAAGAGAACAGGATCAAAACTAGAACTTTTGAGCTTTTTATACAAAGTGATATTTGGACAGATTGATGTAACTGGCAGAGTTTCAAATAAATATTCTAAGCACCGTATTTTACAGATAATCTTTAGTTGAACAATTTTATTTAAGTAGTGCATCTTTAATTCCATTAAAATAGTATTGCTTTTACAAATTTAATGCACTTTTTATTCAAATGAATTCAAGGTACTCAAGTGTAAAGGACAACATGTCCATTCGGTCTGTATTCCCATACTGGGAGGGCTAAGCAAGGATATTGTAGTCCCTACAGCAGTCAATAAAATACATACAGGAACTTCCCTAGAATGTTTAATGCATTCATGATTTCTGCCTTCATTTTTTATTATTATCTGGTAAGAAGATGTGGAAGAAAACAAACAGAAGTGAAGGAGAAAATGAGGAAGTTCTCCCAATTGAGGTACCGCACATCCTGGAATAAGTGTGCAGGCGTCTCCTTAGTTGGGAGGCTCACTAATCTATCCAGGATGTGGGCTAAAAATTGTTTTTGCCTATTTGTGGGCTGCAGAATTGACCATTTTGCTACTTTAATTGCAAATGAATTATAAACAATTTCTTTTTTTTAACCTGACATATAGACCTTAACATCCATTAGTTATTATTCTGGCAGAAATGCTTCATCACTTTAAGGTAAGAATGTTTGCAAGAGGAATTCTGTCAGATTATAAGATCATTAGACTGGTCCTGATTCATCATTCTTCATAAAGCTTGGCGGTAATCTGCACATTTATAAGATAATAGTCCAGTTATGGTTAAATGTTCCCATATTGTACCTTTTAAATCAGATAGCACTTGCTTAATTCTTTCTCTCTCTTCTCTCACACATTGTCAGTGTTGACTATGGCTTGAATTTGATTTCAGTAGGCTGCATAAATTAAACACAGCAACATTCATTTAAGCATCTTTAAAACACTTCTGCAAGCATTACAGGAAGATCCTTCAGAGAATAAGAAATTTCTCAGAAATGCTTCGTGTTGCAATGTTGTATGTTGTGTTAGAATTGGAAGATAACACTTGCTGAGAAGCCAGGATGCTTGGATCCTCATTTTCTATCCTCCTATAGACAACACTTCTGATAGGTAGTGAGAAAATCCAAACATATAAAACAAAGTCTGTTGTCAGCTGGAACATTAACTTCAAATCTGAATGCTTACAGTAGAGGCAGCCACTGACCAAGAACCAAATTAGCTTCTTATCTTCCCAGAACCACACCCACTCACACATCAGTGAAAGGTCAGTACAAGAAGCAAAGCAGCAAAGAATGGAAAAACAAGGTTTACTTCCTAAACCCAAGGACAGAGCTGGCCTCACAAAACCATGCACAAGCTTTCCTAGGCCTGAGTAGCTCCCAAGAGAACCAGGGCATCTTGATAGAAGAAAGATAGAGCCCAAAGAAGACCCCCCCACACTGTAACACACAACACCAGATCTAGCTTTTATCCCTTTGTTTGGAACAGAGAAAGCCCTATCTTTCAGCCCTATGGTCCATTCCAGACTTTGCCCAAGGACAATGGAAGGGGTCTAAGGAAGAGAAGGAGGAGAAAGGGAAGGAGTCTAATGTTCTGACTACAGGTGCCTTTATAGTTAACTTCCATCAAGGGAAAAGCTCTTGATCAATGTAATTTTATAAACAATCCACTGGTAACATTACATTATATGATGTTCACATAAAGCATTTGCCTATGTTCATAAGGATTATATAAAATTACATTTTATTAAAATTTTTTTTCTTTATAATAAAAAGACCCCCTATTTTATTCTACACTATTATACACATAGATTACAGTCTTGTTTTAATTCTGATTTGGCTGAATACCCATAATAACAGATGTTAAGTAACTACCATGTTTCATACATCAAATTAAAATTTATAACAGACAGAGATATTCTTATTCATACATTTTTAAATAAATTTTAACTTATTTTTATGTAATTTGAGATTTATATAAAGTACAATGTACTAAGAATTCCCACGTATCCTTTAACCTTACTTCCCAAATGTTAACATTTTGTCAAATTGCTTTATCATTTTCCTTCTTTCTACTTTTTTGAATACTTACCCCTAAACACTTCAGCATGTATTTCCTACAACACAAGGATATTCTCTTATATATGCATTGTATGACTATCAAAATCAGGAAGTTAAGAGTGATATAATATTATTATCTGAACTACAGGCCTTATTCAGAATTTTCCATTTGTTCCAATAATGTCCTTATAGACAGGAAAAACAACAAATAAACTTGGGTCACACATTGCATTCATTGTTCTATCTCTTTGGCCTCTTTTTAATTTGTAATATTTCCTCTCTCCTTATACACATACAGAAAGTGAACTCACACAATTTGTCTTCTCTAGAGCTGCAAAAGTAATGAATGACTGATATGGTATCCAAATACTTATTCCTTTGATTACTCAATCTCATTCCTAAGTCCAGTATATCACACCAGCTCTCCTGCTTTGTATACTGGGAAATGTATGTAGTTTGTATTTGAGGGTTTAACCTCTACAATTGTCATATGCCAAGATTCCAGAGCATTTCAACTACTGAGAAGCTTATTTATTAGTGCTTCTAAGTAGGGCTAACAAAACAAAAGATTGATGACTTTCGTTTCTTTTCTTTTCTTTTTTTTTTTTATGTTTCACTGAACTTACTGAGGCGTGGTTAAAATTTATCAATTTAACAGTCTCTTTCAGCTTCACATGATATGACCTTATTCAAGCTTCATTTAGAGTTTCGGTAGATTAAACAAGACTTGTTTACTTTTAGTTATTACATGTGTAGCATTTGTCAAAATATCTGCAAGCATTTAGCAAATGAAGAGCTATAATTTGGATACACAATGATTATATATATATAGATAGATAGTTAGATAGATATAATGCAGAGAACAGAAAGAAGATTCAAGATATGTCTTGTTTAATGGAAGAACAAAATTTTAATTAGTGTTATACAAAAGAAAAAAAAAGCACAAAAAAATACCTATAGTTTTAAAAATTTTATGGATTTGGACCACAATGAAGTCTATGATGGTATCAATTAGACCACTCTGCTTTTATGTTTTCTGCTGTCCTGCCAACCAATCTACTAATGCCAAGATAAGCATAAAGGTAACTTCATTTAGCCAACAAGATACAACAAAAATCCACATACTCTTGCTTATAAAAAGAGTTTATTTTAATTTCAACTATTTAAGAGGTAAGAAAATAATTATTAAAAAACATTCATTAATATTGTCCAATGACAAAATTACTAGGTTGAGTTTGGTTCCCTCTGCAAAATAATTCTATTAAAATAAATTAAAAACAACCTTCCCTTTAGTGAGCTCAATGCTATTCAAATGAATGGTACAAATTTTTTTTTCCTTTCCTTTAACTTTATATTTTTAACATCTTTATTGGAGTATTATTGCTTTACAATGTGTGTTAGTTGCAGTTGTATCACAAAGTGAATCAGTTATATGTATACCTATATCCCATATCCCATCCCTCTTGTGCCTCCCTTCCACCCTCCCTATCCCACCCTCTAGGTGGTCACAAAGCACCAAGCTGATCTCCCTGTGCTATGTGGCTGCTTCCCACTAGTTATCTATTTTACATTTGGTAGTGTATATATGTCCATGCCACTCTCTCACTTTGTCCCAGCTTACCATTCCCACTCCCCGTGTCCTCAAGTAACATTCCCACTCCCCGTGTCCTCAAGTAACATTCCCACTCCTCGTGTCCTCAAGTCCACTTTATATATCTGGGTCTTTATTCCTGTCCTGCCCCTAGGTTGTTCAGAACCTTTTTTTTTTTCTTAGATTCCATATATATGTGTTAGCATACATTATTTGTTTTTCTCTTTCTGACTTACTTCACCCTGTATGACAGTCTCTATGTCCATCAACTTCACTGCAAATAACTCAATTTCGTTTCTTACTATGGCTGAGTAATATTCCATTGTATATATGTGTCACATCTTCTTTATCCATTCATCTGTCAATGGACACTTAGGTTGCTTCCATGTCCTGGCTATTGTAAATAGAACTGCAATGAACATTTTGGTACATGACTCATTTTTAATTATGGTTTACTCAGGATATATGCCCAGAAATGGGGTTGCTGGGTTATATGGTAGTACTAATTTTAGCTTTTAAGTAACCTCCATACTGTTCTCCATAGTGGCTGTATCAATTTACATTCCCACCAAGAGTGCAATAGGGTATCCTTTTCTCCACACCCTCTCTGGCATTTATTGTTTGTAGATTTTTTGATGATGGCCATTCTGACTGATGTGAGGTGATACTTCATTGTAGTTTTTTTTTTTTTTTTTTTTTTTTTTTTTTGCGGTACACAGGCGTCTCACTGTTGTGGCCTCTCCCGTTGTGGAGCACAGGCTCTGGATGCACAGGCTCAACTGCCATGGCTCATGGGCCTAGCCACTCTGCAGCATGTGGGATCTTCCTGGATGGGGGCACGAATCCGTGTCCCCTGCATCAGCAAGCGGACCCTCAACCACTGCGCCACCAGGGAAGCCCCACTGTAGTTTTGATTTGCATTTCTCTAATGATTAGTGATGTGGAACATCATTTCATGTGTTTTGTGTCAATCTGTATATCTTCTTTGGAGAAATGTCTATTTAGGTCTTCTGCCCATGTTTGGATTGGTCTGTTTGTTTTTATGATATTGAACTGCATGAGCTGCTTGTATATTTTGGGGATTAATCCTTTGTCAGTTGCTTCATTTGCAAATATTTTCTCCCATTCTGAGCATTGTCTTTTTGTCTTGTTCATGACTTCCTTTGCTGCAAGAAGTTTCTAAGTTTCACTGGGTGCCGACTGTTTATTTTTGTTTTTATTTCCATTTCTCTAGGAGATGGCTCAAACAGGATCTTACTGTGATTTATGTCATAGACTGTTCTGCCTATGTTTTCCTCTAAGAGTTTGAAAGTTTCAGGCCTTACACTTAGGTCTTTAACCCATTTTGAGTTTATTTTTTTGCATGGTGTTAGGGAGTGTTCTAATTTCATTCTTTTATATGTAGCTCTCCAGTTTTCCCAGCACCAATTATTGAAGATACTCTCTTTCCTCCATTGTATATTCTTGCCTCCATTATCAAAGATAAGGTGACCATATGTGTGCAGGTGTATCTCTGGACTTTCTATCCTGTTCCATTGATCTATATTTCTGGTTTTATACCAGTATCATACTGTCTTGATTACTGTAGCTTTGTAATATAGTCTGAAATCAGGGATAATGATTCCTCCAGATCCATTTTTCTTTCTCAAGATTGCTTCGGCTATTCAGGGTCTTTTGTGTTTCCATACAAATTGTGATTTTTTTTGTTCTAGTTGTGTGAAAAATGCCAGTGGTCATTTGATAAGGATTGAATTGAATCTGTAGATTGCTTTGGGTAGTAGAGTCATTTTCACAATATTGATTTGTCCAATCCAAGAACATTGTATATCTCTCCATCTGTTTGCATCATCTTTAATTTATTTCATCAGTTTCTTATATTTTTCTGCATACAGTTTTTTTTATCTCCTTAGGTAGGTTTATTACTAGGTATTTATTCTTTTTGTTGCAATGGTAAATGGGAGTGTTTCCTTAATTTCTCTTTCATATTTTTCATCATTAGTTCATAGGAATGCAAGAGATTTCTGTGCATTAATTTTGTATTCTGCTACTTTACCACATTCATTGATTAACTCTAGTAGTTCTCTGGTAGCATCTTTAGGATTCTCTGTGTATAGTATCATGCCATCTGTAAACAGTAACAGTTTTACTTCTTCTTTTCCAATTAGGATTCCTTTTATTTATTTTTCTTCTCTGATTGCTGTGGCTAAAACTTCCAAAACTATGTTGAACAATAGTTGTGAGATTGGGCAACCTTGTGTTGTTCCTGATCTTAGTGGAAATTGTTTCATTTTTTCACCATTGAGAACAATGTTGGCTGTCGGTTTGTCATATATGTCCTTTTTTATGTTGAAGTAAGTTCTCTCTATGCTAACTTTCTGTAGGGTTTTTATCATAAATGGGTGTTGATTTATGTCAGAAGGTTCTTCTGCATCTTTTGAGATGATCATATGGATTTTCTCCTTCAATTTTTGAATATGGTTTATCACATTGATTGATTTCCATATTTTGAAGCATACTTGCATTCCTGGGATAAAGCCCACTCAATCATGGTGTATGATCCTTTTCATGTGCTGTTGGATTCTGTCTGCTAGTATTTTATAGGGGAGTTTTGTATCTATGTTCATCAGTGATATTGGTCTGTAGTTTTCTTTTTTGTGTCATCTTTATCTGGTTTTGGTTTCAGAGTGATGTTGGCCTCATAGAATGGGTTTTGCAATGTTCCTCCTTCTGCTATATTTTGGAAGAGTTTGAGAAGGATAGATTTTAGCTCTTTTATAAAAGTTTGATAGAATTCTCCTGTGAAGTTATCTGGCCCTGGTCATTGTTTGCTGGAAGATTTTTAATCGCAGTTTCCATTTCAGTGCTTGTGATTGGTCTGTTTATATATTCAGTTTCTTCCTGGTTCAGCCTAGGAAGTTTAGGCTTTTCTAAGAATTTGTCCATTTCTGCCACATTGTCCATATTACTGGCAGGTAGTTGCTTGTGAAAATCTCTCATGATTCTTTGCATTTCTACAGTGTCGTTGTTACTACTCCTTTTTCATTTCTAATTCTATTGATTTGAGTCTTCTCCCTTTTTCCTTGATGAGTCTGGCTAATGGTTTATCTATTTTGTTTATCTTCTCAAAGAGCCAGCTTTTAGTTGTATTGATCTTTGCTATAATTTCCTTCATTTCTTTTTAATTTATTTCTGATCTGATCTATATGTTTTCTTTCCTTCTGCTAACTTTGGGTTTTTTTGTTCTTCTTTCTCTAACTGCTTCAGGTGTAAAGTTGTTTATTTGAGATATTTCTTCTTTCTTGAGGTAGGATTTTATTGCTATAGACTTCCCTGTTAGAACTTATTTTGCTGCATCCCATAGGTTTTGGGTCATTGTGCTTTCATTGTCATTTCTTTCTAGGTCCTTTTTGATTTCCACTTTGATTTCTTCAGTGATCTTTTGGTTATTTAGTAATGCATTGTTTAGCTTCCATGTGTTTGTATTTTTTTAGAGATTTTTTCCTGTAATTGATATTATAGTCCCTAGCATTTTGGTCAGACAAGATACATGATACAATTTCAATTTTCTTAAATTTACCAAGTCATGATTTGTGACCCAAGAAATAATCTATCCTAGAGCATGGTCCATGAGAACTTGAGAAGAAAGTGTACCTTTGTTTTTAGATGGAGTGTCCTATAAATATCAATTAAGTCCATCTTGTTTAATGTATCATTTAAGGCTTCTGTTTCCTTCTTAATTTTCATTTTGGATGATATGTCTATTGGTGAAGGTAGGGTGTTAAAGTCCCCTAGTATATTTGTGTTACTGTTGATTACCCCTTTTACGGTTGTTAGGATTTTCCTTATGTATTGAGTTGCTTCTATGTTGGGTGCATAAATATTTACAATTGTTATATCTTGTTTTTTGATTGATGCCTTGATCACTATGTAGTTTCTTTCTTTGTCTCTTGTAATAGTCATTATTTTAAAGTCTATTTTGTCTGATATGAGAATTGCTTCTCTGGCTTTCTTTTGATTTCCATTTGCATGGAATATCTTTTTCCATCCACTCACTTTCAGTCTGTATGAGTCCCTAGGTCTGAAGGGGGTCTCTTATAGACAGCATATATAGTGGTCTTGTTTTTGTATCCATTCAGCCAGTCTGTGTCTTTTGGTTTGAGCATTTAATTCATTTACTTTTAAGGTACTTAGTGATTTGTATGTTTCTATTACCATTTTCTTAATTGTTCTGGGTTTGTTATTGTAGGTCTTTTCCTTCCCTTGTATTTCCTGCCTAGAGAAGTTCCTTTAACATTTGTTGTAAATATGGTTTGGTGGTGCTGAATTCTCTTAGCTTTTGCTTGTCTGTAAAGTTTTTTTAATTTTTCCATTGAATCTGAATGTGATCCTTGTTGGGTAGAATAATATTGGTTGTAGGTTTTCCCATTTCATCACTTTAAATGTGTCCTGCCACTCCCTTCTGGCTTGCAGAGTTTCTGCTGAAACATCAGCAGTTAAGCTTATGGGTATTCCCTTTATGTTATTTGTTGCTTTTTCTGTGCTGCTTTTAATATTTCTTCATTGTATTTAATCTCTGATAGTTTGATTAATATGTGATTTGACATGTTTCTCCTTGGAGTTATCCTGTATGGGACTCTGCACTTCCTGGACTTGATTGAGTATTTCCTTTCCCATATTAGGGAAGTTTTTAACTATAATCTCTTCAAATATTTTCTCAGTCCGTTTGTTTTTCTCTTCTTCTTCCAAGGCCCCTGTAATTCGAATGTTGTTGCATTTAATGCTGTCCCAGATGTCTCTGACACTGTCCTCAATTCTTTTCATCCTTTTTTTCTTTTTTCTGCTCTGTGATAATTATTTCCACTACTTTATCTTCCAGGTCACTTATTCATTCTTCTGCTTCAGTTATTCTGTTATTTATTCCTTCTAGAGAATTTTTCATTTCATTCATTGTGTTGTTCATCATTGTTTGTTTGCTCTTTAGTTCTTTTAGGTTCTTTTTAAACGTTGCTTGTATTTTCTCCATTCTATTTCCAGGATTTTGGATCATCTTTACTATCATTACTCTGAATTCTTTTTCAGGTAGATGGCCTATTTCCTCTTAATTTGTTTTGTCTGGTAGGTTTTTACCTTGCTCCTTCATCTGCTGTGTGTTTCTCTTTCTTCTCATTTTGCTTAACTTACTGTGTTTGGGGTCTCCTTTTTGCAGGCTGCAGGTTCATAGCTCCTGTTGTTTTTGGTGTCTGGCTCCTGTGGCTAAGTTTGGTTCAGTGGGTTGTGTTGGCTTCCTGGTGGAGGGACTGGTGCTTGTGTTCTGGTGGATGAGGCTGGATCTTGTCTTTCTGGTGGGCAGGACCAGGTTCTGTGGTGTGTTTTGGGGTGTCTGTGACCTTATTTTGATTTTTGGCAGCCTCTCTATTAATTAGTTGAATTGTGTTCCTGTCTTGCTAGTAGTTTGGCAAAGGGTGTTCAGCACTATAGCTTACTATTCATTGAGTGGAGTGGAGTCTTAGCTTTGAGATTGAGATCTCTAAGAGCTTTTGTTCTTTGATATTTTGTTGCGCCCAGAGGTTTCTGGTGAACCAATGTCCTGAACTCGGCTCTCCCACCTCAGAGGCTCAGACCTAACATCTGGCTGGAACACCAAGATCCCGTAAGACACAAGGCTTAGAAGAAAAAGGAGAAAAAAAGAAAACCAAAAAAAGAAATAAAAAACTAAAATAAAGTTATTAAAATAAAAAAACTATTATTAAAAATTAAAAAATAAATGTATTTAAAAAAAGAAAGAAAGAACAACCAAACCAAAAAAAAAAGAAATCCACCAATGATAACAAGTGCTAAAAACTATCCTAATAATGAAAACAAACAAACAAACAAAAAAACAGACAGACAGAACCCTAGAAAAAATGGTAAAAGGAAAGCTATACAGACAAAATCACCCAAAGATACATACACACTCGCTAAAAGAGGAAAAGGAAAGAAAAATATACATATATATTTAAGAAAAAAAAAAAAAAAAACGAAGAGAGCAACCAAATCAATAAACAATCTACCAGTGGTAATAAGCTCTAAATACTAAACTAAGATAAACATAAAACCAGAAACAAATTACATGCTGAAAGCAAACCCCAAGTCTACAGTTGTTTCTAAACTCCACCACCTCAATTTTGGGATGATTTGTTGTCTATTCAGTTATTCTACAGATGCAGGGTATGTCAAGTTGATTGTGTAGGTTTAATCCGCTGCTCCTGAGGCTGCTGGGAGAAATTTCCCTTTCTCTTTTTTGTTCACACAGCTCCTTGAGTTCAGCCTTGGATTTGTCCCTGTTCTGTGTATAGGTCGCCTGAAGGTGTCTGTTCCCCATCCAGAAAGGATGAGGTTAAAGTAGCAGCTGATTAGGGGTCTCTGGCTCACTGAGGTTGGGGGGAGGGAGGGGTACAGAATGCAGGGTGAGCCTGTGGCAGCAGAGACCAGTGTGACCTTGCAACAGCATGAATTGCACCATTTGTTCTCCTGGAGACATTGTCCCTGGATCACGGAACCCTGGCAGTGCCGGGCTGCACAGGCTCCCCGGAGGGGTGGTGTGGATAGTGATCTGTGTTTGCACACAGGCTTCTTGGTGGCTGTAGCAGAAGCCTTAGCATTTTATGCCTGTCTCTGTTGTCAGCTCTGATAGCCACGGCCCGTGTCCATCTCCGGAGCTCATTTAGGCAGTGCTATGTATCTCCTCTCCTCGTGCATCCCGAAACAATGGTCTCTTGTCTCTTAGGCAGGTCCAGACTTTTTCCCAGACTCCCTCCTGACTAGCTGTGGTTCACTATCCCCCTTCAGCCTGTGTTCATGCAGCGAACCCAAGTCCTCTCCCTGAGATCTGGCCTCTTAAGCTGGAGCCTCAGCTCCCAACCCCCACCTGCCCTGGAAGGTGAGCAGATAAGCCTCTCAGGCTTGTTAGTGCTGGTCAGCACCTATCTGTGTGACATTCTCTTTGCTTTGCCCTCTGAACGCTTGTTGCTGCGCTCTCCTTCATGGCTCTGAAGCTTCCCCTCCGCCCACCCCCCCATCACTGTCAGTGAAGTATCTTCCTAGTGTGTGGAAACTTTTCCTCCTTTACAGCTCCCTCCTGGTGGTGCAGGTCTGGTCCCAATTCTTTTGCTCTGATTTTTCTTTTTTAGTTTACCCTACCCAGGTATGTGGGGAGTTTCTTGCCTTTTGGGAAGTCTGAGGTCTTCTGCCAGATTTCACTATGTGTTCTGTAGGAATTGTTCCACACGTAGATGTATTTGTGGGGAGGAAGGTGGTCTCCATATCTTACACCTCTGCCATCTTGAAGGTCTCTGGTACAATAATTTTTGACTTTATATAAAGACTAAGATAAATATACAAGCAATAAAATAATGTTTCTCAGAAATTAACTACATGAAAAAGAGGAAATATTCTAATAAAAGGATGCAAACTGTATGTGTATGTAAGCACAAGATGACATTTATTTAATATTATTTGATATGGTATAAAAAGCAGACTTTTTATTATTTTAAAATAGTATAATTTCCAAAGAAAACCAGATTTGACTGTGGAGGGGTAGGGGAAGGGGAGTTGTTTTATAGAAATCCAAACATATTTTAACCTCAAATTGTCTCAGAGTGCTATTCCTAAATGCATCATCTCAAATTGAATGAAAGTATTAATGCCAACAGAATATAAGGAAATATGTCAATTATTGACACTGAAGTAACTGACACTAATAATGAAAAAAAACAGCTTGAGTAAAATAAATACATCTAGACCTCAATTCATATTAATCTATAGCTATGCTTTATAAAAATATAATAATTATTATAATTTTTAAAAGTCAGTTATTCAAAAAGATACATATATCTCAATGTTCATAGCAACATTATTTATAATAACCAAGATATGGAAGCCACCTAAATGTTCATCAGTAGATGAATGGGTAAAGAAGATGTGGTATATAAATACAATGAAATATTACTCAGCCATAAAAAAAAAGAATGAAATTTTGGAGACTGTGCAAGATGTCAGAGTAGAAAGACCCTGAGTTCACCTCCTCTCAAAGATACAGCAAACTCACAACTAGTTGCAGAACATCTATCAATAAAAAAGACCAGAACTTACCAGAAAATATCTCCTATTATTAAAAATATAAAGAAGAAACCACAACTAGAGAGGTAGGAGAGCTCTAGTCTTGATATAGTCAACTCCCATACTCCCAGGTAGGTGATTCACAACCAGAGAATAATTACAACTGCAGAAGCTCTCCCAAAGGAGAGAGAAGTTGGAGACCCACATCAGGCTCCCCAACATAGGGGTCCTGCACCAGGAAGATAAGCCCCCAAAGCCTGTGGTTTTAAAGGCCAACCAGGCTTAGTTGAGGGAGTTCCAGAGGGTTGGGGGAAATAGAGACTCTGCTCTTAAAGGGCATGCACAAAATTTCACACACTGTGGGACCCAGGACAGAAGCATTTATTTGAAAGAGTCTGGGTCAGACATACCTGCTGATCTGAAGAGCAGGAGGCAACTGCAGCTTACCCTGTAGACATAGACACTGGCAGCAGCAATTTTTGGGAGCTCCTTCTACAAAATGAGCACTGGTGATGGCAAGAACCATTCTGGAGTCTTCCCTCTAGCTTATAAGGCCCAGAACCCAGCTCTGCCCTGGCCCAACCATCTGCAGAAACCAGTTCTGGGACAACTCAGCCAAGCAGCTAACTGGGCATGAACACAGCTCCACCCACTAGTAGGCAGACTGAACCCAAGACCACCTCTGGACATGGCTCTGCTAACTAGAAGGCCCAGGACCCAGCCCCACACACCAGTACTCAGGCACTAGACCTGAGACCCCATGAGCCTTCCAGCCAGAGAGCGTGGGACCAGATCCACCACCAGTAGGCAGATACCAGCCACAAGTAAACCAGAGTCCCACAGGCTAGGACTGTGACAGCTGGCAAGCTCAGCAGTGTACTCATTTATCATGTCTTTTCTTGTGTCATGTGTGTTGATATTCCTTTGGCCATGATATTTCAGAAGGAGAAGCCCTAATATAAAACAATTTATCCTGTTCTGCTCTCTGAGTCCAATGATTAATGCCCCAGTCCATCTGTAAAAATATATTCACACTTTGCCAAAACTCCAATGTCTTATTCAATTAAAGTATTAGTCTTAAAGTCCATGTTCCTTATCTGTATCAGTTCTGGATTTTGAAAATACTTTTTATTTTCAGTACCTTTATGTGTTCCTGTTATTCCAGGAATCCATAAACTAAAAAGATAAATTACACACCTTTATACTGCCAATATACAGTGATGAGACAAGTACAGGATAACTGTGATAAACACTCCTGTTCAAAAAGTTAAGAAATGAGAGGCAGTCACTAGTCCACAACAATTCTGAAAATAGCTGGATATGTCTGTTCTCAGGATTCCCCACTTCAAATACAGGGAATGCTCCTTGATTAGAGTCTGTTTCTGATCATTGGGAGTCTGATTCTCAAATTCTTTGTCCTTGGTGACTCTTGACTCCACCCTGCGAGATACTCTTCTGTAAGAAATGACCAGTGTTTGAGGCTGAGTGTCTTCTCAGGTTGTTTTTTGATCACAGAAATATCTATGTGGACATAGAGATACCTTTCCATTTTGAACTACTTCTGACTCTTTTAGTTCAATCTGATACTACTCCCTTAAAAATGTGAGCTTCATATGCATGTAACTGTTCACATCATGTTTCACAAGCCATATCTACATTTTATTTCTGAAACAGACCTCTCTATTTCGCATAGACTGTTGGGGCAGAGCATTTAAGATTCTTATAAAACATTTTATGAAACTGATGGGGTCTATCTGGTAACTCCATGTTTCTAAATTATTAACAGAGGATCTTAAAATTATATTAGACTTAACCCTTACTGCGAGAACATTTCTTATTTTGAGAGTATTTTACTAATGGGAAGGACTGGAGAAAATACAACTTTTAAACTAAGCAAGTCTTGTGCTCTCCATATTTACTAGTAACATCACTTGTGAACTGAAAATTTCTCTTTCTGTTGAGCTTCTTTAAAAAATTTTCTGGTCAGTTATCTATTACTGCATAATGAGTACCATTAAAATAATAATCTATAAATGTAAGCAAGTTTGTCTCTCTTAAAATTGGTTTGCATGTTTTATAAATAAGAATTGGCTTTATCTGCAAATGATTTAATTTTTATCACTGAGTTGGCAGTATGAATACAAATATATGCTAAGCCTTTTAAGCAGTTACTGTCTGCCAATCATTGTGCAAAGGATTTAAATTCATTTTCTCCTTATATCTTCACAACAGTTCCTTCAAATGAGATTCATAGTAACATTTCACTGATATGGGTAACTGAGGCTTAGAAAAGGTTTGTAACCTTCTCAAGGTCACATAGAAAGTAATAAATTTTGGATTTAAACCTTAATATTCTGACTGCAGAAATGATACTCTTAAACACTATATAATATTGCCCATAATGTTACATACTTTACATTAAGGTCTTTGGGGCCTTAATAATGACAAGGGATATCAATAATCAGGGTCAATGCACTATGTTGTCTTTATTTGCAAAACAGGAACAAGCTTAGCATCCAGTTGCATGTTCTCGAATAAATCTTATTTAGTAAAACTCAATACCATTATTTGTTAGTGGCGTTATATTCTGACTCTCTGTAACAAGTCTAAAAATTGAGTTTCCATATTTCACTCAAGAAGTTTTTCACATAGCACTCTGAAATGAACAGCAGATTGGGACCTTCCAAGGCGTGAGATTCAAGATTGGAGCTGCAAATTCACTACATTTCTGTGACAAGGTATTCCTTCTTTTTACTTTAGAGACTGAGATTGGGGGTGGGGAAGAGCAGAGCAGTACATGAAAGAGAATTAAATTTCAGAATAAAAAATATTTAAAGAAAGCATGTTTTACCACATTCAAACAAAAACCAGTGTTAAAATTAGACTGAAATATTGCTACCCCTTAGAAATCCTTAATTTGCTTTTTTTGGAAGGAAAAATAATTATAATTATCATACCAATTGTTTATATGCAAATTATACTTTTCACGCTGCATCAGAAGACTTAAACCTTTTAAAAGGCTTTAATCTTTGTCTTAATTTTTTTTTTCCTATTTGGTTAAAAAGCTTTCTGAGTTAATGTAAAACTTCAGCCTAACTTCTGAACTAGTAGCAATTCAGAATTTAACTTCAAGAAAGAAAAATGTATGTATTTCTTATTATAATCAAAATCTAATGATTCTAGAAATTGGTCTGGGTGCTCTTGTTATGATAAGGAATGGAAGATGCTGGTTTCTGCCTTCTGCTCAGAAAAAATGCTGTAGGATATCTGAATCAATAATCATCCTGAGTTAATCCATACACAGCAGTCTAGCGCAAAAGGTTAACCAGACACAGATACGATATGCCAGTTACATTATTTGTTCTCAGAAAGGAAGTAAATGAGACAATTCCAGCCATCAACAAAGAAAAGAACCCTTAGGAATCCTTCAGGTATCAAAGAGGGCTTTACACCCCTCCTGTTCTTTTTTCATCTGCTCACAATCAGAAAAGGAGCAAAAAAAAAAAAAAAAAAAAAAACAATTGAGAACTCAGAACTCTATGGCTAAGTGAAATGCATTTTTGAACAAAGAAAACAAAAACATTTTTCATTAGGGGAGCTATTTTTCATCACATAACAGAAATGAAAGGTTTTAAGTGGAAACTAGATTTTGAAAACATCAAAATGCAAAATAGTTCTTTCAATTGTTTATTACACTAAACAATCTGTATATCACATCTATAAATAAGTCAAGTACATATTGATTTAACATACATGCAGATGAGCCAGATATTTAGACTTACATTAATTATATACAAAACATATTTACATATCAACATTTCATTATGATTATTTGTTCATATCTGTTGAGCCAACACTTCCTATTTTAAATAAAGATATTTCTTACTATATAGTCTTTTGATTATTATCTAACTTGCTAAATACAAGTGGATGGGATTCTCCTATTCTGTAAACCTATAAAAAGTCAAATTAATGAGATTACAATATTTCACACAATCATACCCTAAATTTTCTTTTATACCCACAATTTATTTTTCTTTTCAGATATTTTGATGATTAATCTGGGTCATGGGAAGAGGGGCAGGAAGAGAGGGCTTATTTACATAGATAATGTATTTGGTATAAGTAGTCCAGGACCATGTCATAGGTCTAATCAAACATCCTTACTCATAGGAAATTGCTTCTCTGTAGATGCTACAAAAGCACATGAGAGCTCTGAGCACTACTTTCATTTAGCTTCAGTAAATGATCGATTTACCTGTATTTATCAAATCCTAGAATGTACAGTTAATGGAGTAGGTATGTTAGGAAAAAAAGATTTTTTTATATCTTTCTCAAAATTAAAAGAGAAAATAAATGGGAAACGGTGTAAGGCCAATAAGGATGGCATTTGTTCTACAAAAGGAGTTTATAACAAATGATTATTTTTAGTAGATAGTTCACAAGTATGTTTACTAAAACGGGATTTATTTCAAATGTGACTTTTATAGAGTACATGTGTAACTTTCAATGGCAGCATGGCAAAACAAAAAGAGAGCAGGCCTTAGTTAAAATCCTGTTTCTGCCTTGGATATGACATTTAATTTCTGCAGCCCCAGTGGCCTCATCTATGACACCTGTCTTGGAGAATTCTTTTTGATGTAATTTAAGGGATATCTAACAAAGGACAAGTTCCTAGTGCCTAGTGTTGTTCTCTTCCCTTATGCCTTTAAAATAAATAACACCCAATATTTTTAGCTGAGTGTAATTGAGAAGGAAGTATGGGGTATTCATGATTTGCTACTATGAAATAGAGGAAACAAGATATGACCCTAACTACAATTAAATAAAGAATGCTACTACACATTTCTCTGCTGGCTATGTTTTCCGCATTAAAAAAAAAAAAAAAAAAAAAAACCTCAATACAGTATCATTTCAAATCTCCAAATGGCCTTACTTCCTAATCTGTTTCTGCAGCCAGAGGCAGCAAATGTTGAACAAGGCAATAGGTGAGAATGTGAAATTCCCAGAAATAGAAAGTGTAATTCTAATATGTAATTAACTAGAGGAAATGTTTCAAGGTCCCGTTTATCATTTGTGGGCACCTCTGTAAGGGTAAGTTTATTTGCATTTTCAGGGGCAAGATATTTTATGTTCTTTCATCAGAAATAGGAACGTAGCATGAGAGGAGAGGCAATCCATGTGGTCCAGTTGCAAATAATGTGGAAACCTTTCCATTTGAGTTAGCACATCAGCATGACTACAATACTTACAGGCTTCATGGTGCCAGAAGGAAAATCCTGGTTATCCTGAAACTCTAAGTTTGAAAAACTAATTTATGTTCATCAATTAGGAGTTGTTTCCTTTTCCTCTTCTTTCTCACTGTTCCTTCATCATCCACAAAACAAGGCTCGGTTAGCACATTAGCAATCACCTTGGCATTTCCTTTTCTTTGACATTTCAGATCTAGTACTTAGTCTTGAGAGATTTCAAATTTCCAGGTATTTTTTTTTTCTTTTTCCTTATGCACTTCATGCATTCACTAGGCTGATGAGCTTTTCTTGGTCATTCATTTGCTGCTTCAAATTATATTCCATGGTGATATTATTTATGAAAAGCAAAATTTCCTCCCTCTTCCAGTGCAATCCAAAAAGAAAAGTAGAACTAGTAGGAGATATATATTAAGAGATATTGCAAGGAATTGGCTTACACAATTGCAATAACAGGGGCTGATTAGGCAAGTCTGAAATTTGTATTGTAGGGCAGACTGTCAGTAAGGGCAAAGTGGAGTTCTGGGTAGAGGCAAAGCTACTCTCCACGGGGTGATGCCTCAGCTCTATTATTAAGACCTTTTAACTGATTAAATCAGTTCCATCCTGTTTATCCAGGATATTCTCCTTGACTGTCAACTGATTATGGACTTTAATCACATCTACAAAATATCTTCACAGCAGCATCTAGGTTAACCTATAGTGAATAACTGGAGATAGAAGCCTAGCCAGTTGACAAATCACAGAACCATCCCGGTCCCTATATAATGAAGTTCTTTGGAAGAAAGAAAAGTCAATCATAGTATAACTATCTTTTTGGATATTATATAGTCATTAAAAGTAATGTTTATAAAAAGTTTTATTAGATGGCATAAATGTTTGTTCTGTAATGCTATTGAGAAAAAAGATAGTCAACCATATAAACAGAGTTTATTAACTATGTAAAAATTCTTACATGGAAAAAGGGCAGAAAATGCTTCATATTATAGGATGGGATTGCCTTGTTTGTGTTCTACAAATTTGAAATGTTTCAGTTGGAAGGTATTCTTTTTATAATAAATTAATATTTAATTTATAAGTAGAATAAATATACTCACATAGTCCTGCATTCTAAGCATACTTGTGCTTACAGTTTGCCTATACCTTGACTTTTGTCTAGTTATTATTGTTTCTTCCAAATTTGGCCTTCTCCATGTTATTTGCCTCCTTACACTTCTCTCTACTCATTTTCTCCATCAAGTTCTCCAAATCCATAGGATATAGGAGGAACAAACAAACAAAATGATCAAGTTCATACTCACCATGCAAACTTGATCATATTCATCATACTTCCTCATCATACTCATGGCACAGTGTTGAGAATTTACCCACTTTGATTCCTACATGGTGGGATGAAAAAAAAAATGTAAGTTTACTAACCTAAGTAGCCTAACTAAACTTAATATTACCTTCAAAATCCCTTCAAAATGAGTACAGTGATCCCCATTTTACCCATAGAATACTGAAGCACTAAGAAGTAACCCACCCAGTTGAAGGCAACAGACACTTCCAGCTTATAACAGTCTCTTTACAGTTATCATGATCTCATTGGGGTAAATATGTAACTATTTCAAAATTCAAATTCCTTACTTGAGTTACTCATTCCATCCCACAGTTTACTACCTCTTCCTTGGTCCAAGAGGGTATGTGAATGTGTTGGAAAGATTGTTATCACCACTGACTTTTGGTAGTGTTGGCCTCTGCCCTTTTTGCCACCATTGACTAGAAACCAGAGGCTATAGTAACTCATATTCAGTCATCTCAGCACTCGTTGTTGAGACAATTGTTTTGGAACGGCTGGTCTATGTCATCACTGATGTTGATATTCTTATTCACCTCCATTTCTAATAGTGCAGATAGTCTTAGGCTTGGCTTTGATTTCCATTTGACTTTTAGTTTGCCTGCAATGTTCCTTACAAGGCCACTTTTCCCTCACAGTGGTGACCTCACAGGCAAGCTTACTCAAACAGGAAGACCCTCTCTCTACTTCCTGGGAGCTGAAGGAGAATGGCAGGCACGTTCCTCAGACTCTATCTTTGCTGAAACATGTCACAAGAGCACATCCGCTCTATGCAGCCAACTCATAGGAGCGCAGAAAACAAACTAGAATCAAGTTGCACACCTTCTCCTGCTCCCTGCTTCCATCTCAAGTGCTCTGAATAGTTTCACCTCTTCCATTGAGATTCAACCCAAAGTTGGGTAAGTGAAGACCTTTCTGTAATGACCTCTCTCAGTGGGAAAGCTGAGAGAAAAAAGAAGGTAAAAAGAAAAGAAAATGAGAATGATGGAAAGTGGGAGAAGGTTATCTAACCTTAATCATTTTTATTAAGTATATTTGTTGTGATTAAAAGTATACCTCTTGAACATTTATCTTTTCCCTGGGGGGATGTGCCTTAAGGTTACTAGTCACAATGTACTGCACTCATTATATAGGTAAGTCTTTAACAGTGTCGTGGATAATATTTGCAAATAGGTATTATGTATGTGTGGTGAGTTAAACTTAACCAGGAAAGTAATCCTCGTTTGACTGAATAACTTTATTTGCTTTTCTCATTTTATTTCTGTTATAGTATATTAGATCTCTGGAAAACAGAGTCCTAGTTTTTGCTGAATTTCTGCATAATCATATTGGAGGTTACTCACTTCATGTTTCTAGGTCTCAGTTCCTTATCTGGATATTCAATCTGATATTTTGAAAAATTACTTCTAGTCTGAAAGCCTGTGATATTTTTACTTTAAAAATTGCATTAGAACTTTGACTTCAAGTGCAGGTTAGCACTCATCAAATCCTGCCTGGGTTTTGTAGGTGATTCTTTATAGTCTCCAGGATCTCTGCAGTTAAATGATTTTGTGTCTGTGTCCATAGTTTTGGATTAAGAAAAAAGAAGCAGCAGAGGATGGGAGAGATATACCAACACCAACTCTGTAAGTGTTCATTTCTCAGTGTAAAAACTGTTTCTGCCCTACAGGAGTTTTCATTAGAACATCTCTTTCAAACCCCTCAGTTGTAATGTCATTGAGATGATATTTCCAAAGAATAATTTCAATTTTAATAGGACTTGGAAACACTTGAGTAGGCTTCCGTACCTGCCTGTGGTGTATTTATACTGTTATGAATTTAAGCTGGAACTTCATTTCCCAGAATTCATTCCCTGTATGTCATAGGGTTTACATTGGCCACAAAAGACATTTTACATGAGATTTGGAAGGCAGAAGTAAAGCTGTAGCCATAGTTATATGCTTTAAAGTTTGATGCAGGGAAACACTGTTTTAGCTGGCATGTGTTGTAGCTGATTTGTTATCTCACCTTGTAGGTGGTGTGAGGCAGCATCTGAACCTGCAGCTTTCCCACCTCCCACCAGCTTGCTTCCTTCAGCAGCTCTGAGTTTTGGATCACATGAGTATGTAGGTCCATCTGTGGCATCTAGGTTGGAGGTGGTAAGAAACAGGTGTGTTGCACTTTTTCCCCTTGGGTTGCACTCTTTCTTCATTCTTGTCCACAAAAAATACTTTCTTTTCCACAAAAAAAACTTTCCTCTCCAGTTGTCAATCAGGTTGATCTTTAGAAACATCAGGCTCAATGTTAAACACAGAGGTTAAACCTTGCAGAGATTCCTCCATTAGTTCTCATAATTATGTAGTGTCTAACCCCAATAATAAGTCCCTATTCTAGCTCTGTTCTGTCCCATATGATAGCCACTAGCACATATGACTATGGAGCACTTAAATATAACTAGTCTAAATTGAGATCTGCTCTGAGTATTAAATACACACTGGATTTTGAAGGCTTAGTGTAAAAAAAATGGAAGTAAATTCATCGATAATTTTTTTATGTGATGGTATGTTGCAATCACATTTTGAAAATTTTGTATTAGATAAAATATATTAAAATTAATTGCGTCATTTCTGTCTTAGTTCTGGCTCCTGTAGAAAAACACCAGATTAAATGACTTAAACAACAATAATTTATTTATCACAGTTCTGGAGACTGAGAAACCCAAGATCAAGGTGTTTACAGATTTGCTGGCTGGTAAGGACCTTCTGTCTGGTTTGCAGATTCTCCACCTTCTTGCTGTGTCCTCACATGGAGGACAGAAAGCTCTAGTCTCTGCCTCTTCTTAAAAGGACGTGAATACCCTCTGGGAGCTTCACCCTCATGACCACTTTGAAACCTAATTATCTCCCAAAGGCCCCACCTCCCAATACCATCTACTGGGGGTTAGGGATTCAATATAAGAATTGTGGGTGCAGGGAGCACAATCATTCAGTCCACACCTTTCTTTTCATTTCTTAGTGTGGCTGTGAAAACATTTTTAATTACATGGGCAGCTCACATTGTATTCGTATTAGATAGTACTATTCTAGATTACTCATACACTTCCGATGTTTTCAGAAAACTGACTAATTCAGTAATTTTAATATCTTTAGTCCCCTATGTGGATGAGTAATATTAGAAAAAAGCCCTAAAATGTTATTTGATGTCCAGCTGATCAATTCTTGTTGAATGTTGTTTTTACGTGGTGAGAATGGTAAAGTAATATTATCTTCCAGGACCCCTAAAACAGAATCAATCTCAGCTTAGAAAATTACCTGTGGAATAGGACGTTAGTTGACTAACCTTACTGTGAACATAGATTTATTCATTTATTGGTTTATTTATGTATTTATTCATTCAATAGATGTTCTCTGTTACCACCTAAATATCAGCTACTCTTCTAGGGCCTAGGGGGAGGGGATACAACTATGAACATGAAAAAAAAAGGGCTTTGTCCTGAGGAAACATAGAGTTTAATGAGGGGAGACAGATGATAAGATAAGTAAAAGAGTGATTAGAGAGCTTGAGACGTATCCTGGGCAAAATAAAAGAATAACATGATAGAAAGTAACTGGAAGTGGTTTTCTTTAAATGGTTTGAACAATGATAATTTCTTTCTCAAATTATTAGGAGATGGAAGCTTACGTTGTGTTAAAGGAAATAAACTTATTGATAAAAGATGTGTACTACATACAACATACATAATTTCAATTTTATTTTTTAAAAGCAAACGAAGTGGGAAATTATAGAAAGCCATGAATATGGAAGTGGAGTTGATTTTCATTGATTCGTACAATGGGGCTTCTGGGATATTAGAGCTGGTGTGTTCAAGTTTAATGTTAAAAATATAAGGCTTACCATCATTTTAGTTTTATTTTTCATTGTAGACATAAAGTAGAGGATCAGTTACAGTTTAATCAGTGATCATAAAGGAATCATACCTCTTGGTGCTTTTAAATGTGTTTAATATTTAATGTGTCTGTAGGATGCTTTGAATGATGTAGTTTATACAGTTAGAACATTTAAGAGGGATGAGTCATAGTACATGAATCATGTTTGTTATCTCTTTTGAAATTCAAAATCAATAGCAGGCTTCCAAAATGCATATTCAAGTTGTAAAGGAAATATGAGAGGACAAACCTCTCATGATAAAGAAAATAATACCACAGAACACATTTCAGAGAAAAGCAGTATTTCTTATAGACTTCAATGTTGAAGTCATACAGTAACTGAAAGGAAAGAAATTCACTGGAGCTGACATCTTTTCTTTGGTTTGGCCCATGAGTTGTGTATGAATGGTGTCAGCTTTCCACTTGTGCTGGAAACATTCAGTGGTTTCAGTGCCAAAGCAGTTTTGACAAACTTTTTTATTGGTGCCAGTTCTCATGATGGTATGCTCTCAGCATTTGCCTTTGAATTTCAAATGGCTGTAAAGCTCCAGGGGTTCACACTCTGTGAATGAAATGAGACAAGAAAATGTCAGCAAAACTGTTTAGCTGCATTTCATCATGTTTCTTCCTTCTTGGCTCCAGTGTGACTTGAGAGCTGGCATACTGTATAACACAGAAAAGTGTTAGATATTGTGCTAACCCAGTCAGAGACAGTGAATTCTACAAAGAGAAAGCAATAAGCTACCAGAAAGACATTGTCAACACCTTGCCAAGCCTTCAGGCCTAAAAAACAATTATAAAAATGGTACATTTGGAAATCCCTATGTCCCAGGCAGAAGCAATAAATTGACTGAGTTGATGTACATGATTTGACTACTGATATAAGCCTGAGCTACATGGCAAACACACCTCTACAAGAAGGACAAGAGTTTAGTCTGGTACTCAGATGTTATTCATATATATAGCTGTTAGGCACTGTATTGCCAACATTTAGTGAATTTAATCACCTCAGCCCCTATCTTGTTTGTTTTATGGTGACAACAGTGGCAACCTTATTTAAAAAGTTGAACTGATATCACATCAGTGGTGAGGTCAAACTGCCCACAGTTACACTAGCTTCTGAGTTAAGCTACATTATTGTGAACGCATTGAAGAATCTGACACATATATTCTATGATACTTCTGTGATTCTACTTTCAGGAATGATAGAGTTTAAGGAAAAAAATGTAATACAGATTACATTTGATTATAAGATAAAATAAGATCAGAGGTTTTATGTATCAACTTTCACTTAGGGTGTTGGGTTAAACATAAATGTGGGTACCACCAATTCAAGTAGCTATTTTTTTTTTATCATTTTATAAAGAATGCCATTTGTAAGGAATGCCATCCAGGATGACTGTAATTTACATTATAACATCAAACCACGTTTGAGGTTTTCATTTATTTTCTTTTTTCATTGTCTTCTCTATCAATGCATCTGGTCAAACATAATAAGTGATTGGTTAAACAACAAGATTCTACAGTTATTGTTGTGGTTTACATTTTTCTTCTCTGTATCAATTTGGTGCAATGGAGATTAATACCTTAGATAATATATCTGAGGCACAGTAAAAGTGTGTATTTTCAGTGAATGACTCAATTCATCAAAGGAACAGTAAAACTATATGAGCTGTCTTGGATATAGGACAAAATCACTTAACTTCTGCCATGTCTTTTGTAGGATATGTAGGTTATGGAGCTGCACACATGGAGTTGCACACAGCAGCTGATTCCCAGAAGAGTCATTAGGAAAAGAGCCAATTTTCTATTCATGGAATTTTTTCTGAAGAACAAAAGATGTGCAACCTTTCTTTTCCACTGACCCATTGCAAGAACACTATAAATACCTTCCTTTAGTCTGTCCCCTTAAGAGAGACCTGAATGGTGAGAGTTAGTTGTAAAAATATTCACTAATATGCAAGCCAGAAGTACAAGTTATGAACACATTCATGTTGCCACTTTATTAGACAGGGGAAGGACTATGACAGACCAATGCTTGGAACCAATTTTTCCTTGGCCCTCCTATGGATGGAAAAGCCTATCTCTATTTATAGACATTCATTGCTTTCCAAATATGTTCTTTCACATGGGAATAGAATTTGATCATATAACAAATATACCTCAACAGATTTTACATGCATGACTGCCATCTTCATATTGATCTTTTCAAATTGCTTCAATATTTTGCACTGTGTCTAAAGGTTCCCAATGTTTCTTTTAATATAATACACAAGGGAGTCTTGATGTTTACCTCCTCCTTTTACTCACATCTCCTCTGTGAATTCTTAGTTCTCTTAGATAACAGAATTGTAAATGTGCATACGCTATATCCTGTATGAGCAAAAACATCCTTTTCCTTTATTTTTATAAGAAAAAGCTCTAATTCTCTTAAGTTTCTATTTTTCTCCCAAGGTTTCCCAAGTTAAAACTGGGTCTTTCAGATTAACTCAGATTCTTGTTAATAAAAGGTCATTGGAATTAAAAACAATCATCTTGGGTTATTCTTCTCTCTATAAAGGTTACACTTTGCCCTCCTTGAATAAGGACATAAGAAGACATTTGTATGAATGTGTTTGGCTAGAGACATATTTGGTCCAACTGCTGTCCTTGGGACCTCTATCAATCTTCCCAATGTCTAGGTTTGCTCTTGTCTCTTCTCTTTGTGTCAGGGTCTGGTGTCCACTGAAGGTTGCCTGGCCCTGCCTGCTTTTTGTGGGTGGCTCGTTGTCACGTGCCAGAGACCCCTGTCAAGAGGTCCATGTTTGCAACCACTATATTCCAATCCCAGACCTTTCTAATCCACCAATTCTCTTCAAGTATTCCACAGGTCCAAAGTCCAGGATATCTCAACTTATTTTTCTGCAACATGTTGGTACCTGAAAACTATAAGGGGTTGCTCTCCAGCCCAACAACCTAGACACCTCCCATAGCCCTTAACCTCTCTGTACCTCAGAATGCCATGTAGATATAGACTTTGCTAAGGGCAATAGACCTCAATCCCAGTGTTAAGATTTTCATCTCTTTCCTCTCCTCCCATCCACTAAAATTAAATTTTGTGGAGGCTTTACTTTTGGAAGGGGACAACATTCAGTAATAATCCTCAAATATTTTTTATTAGTGTCTGCTGAACATATCTTTGATATCTGATCTGAGTAAAAATGGATTTTGAGAATTTAGAAAAAACTATTTTTCTCAACTTGGCTTAGATTTAAAATTATTGTGATTAGTAGGATTCCAAAAATGTTAGATTCTTGATTCAAAAATTATCAGCAACTGGGCTTCCCTGGTGGCACAGTGGTTGAGAGTCCGCCTGCCGATGCAGGGGACACAGGTTCGTGCCCCGGTCCGGGAGGACCCCACATGCCGTGGAGCGGCTGGGCCCGTGAGCCATGGCTGCTGAGCCTGCGCATCCAGAGCCTGTGCTCTGCAACGGGAGAGGCCACAACAGTGAGAGGCCCGCGTACCGCAAAAAAAAAAAAAATTATCAGTAACCATTTTATTCTACGCCATATTTTTCTCCCCTTGAAGGAATGGAGGCCCTTTGTTTAAGAGTTAGAAATTCTCAGAAGCGCATGATTGAAAAGAAATGAATATATGAGAAAATATTTTAAATATACACCATTTTGGGGTTTTGACCTATTTATTCATTTGAGAAGTTGGGCTCTGGAGATAGACTACCTAAATTTGGGGTTAAATTCTGGTTCTTCTGTTTACTACCTGTGTGATCAAGAGCATTACTTATCTTCTTTGTGCTTCCTTTTCTCTGTGTGTGTGATAAGGATAATAATACTATCTGTGTGATTATAGAAGGATATTAGTAAATGAGCTAATGTTTGTAAATTTCTTAGAATAATTCCTAAAATAGTATAAGCTCTATGTATGTGTTTAATAATAATGATAATGACAACAAGCAAATAAAATAAACTGGAATCTACAATTATCATGAATAGAAAATTTAGTTATAAAAAATACACAGAGAACATTTCATTAACAGGAAGAAAATGACAGAAATAACACATAAAAAGCTGAAGTTTCAGCCTAAGGGACTTTAAGAGAAACTGGATATGTTCTTTTTGCAAAAGTAAAGACTTGAGCATAAAAAAAAAAAAAAGTTAAAAATTCAACCGACTAACAACTATACGTCACTTCTGTTCTAGGCATTGCATTACCACTGTAGACAAGTTTTAGCTCTATACAGCATAAATTCTTAATAAAACAGTGATTAAACAAGTAAAAGTTAAAATAATAAATTAAAATGATACATACTTAAAAAAATAAATCACAGTGGCTGAAGGGAGAGGTAAGAGTTTAGATTCAGTCTTCTAGGGGCCACCTCTGATGAGGGGCCTCTTAAGTAGAGACCTGAATGGTGGGAAGAAATCAGTCTGAAGAGGATGTGAGAAGAAGGCTGACAAGTGTACATCAAAGGCAGAGAAAAACTGAGCTCTTTGTTCCCAGGAAACACAAAGTGTACTGTGGTGTGAAGCCTTGGGGGTTTAAGCAGAAGAGTGACACATTCTGTTGTATGTTTTTAAGAAGAATAATCTGATTGCTATGAAATGAATAGATTGCAGGGGCCTAGTATGAAAGCAGGGATGCCAGTTAGAAGGCAATAGTTATAGTTCAGATGACTGATGGTTTCAGATGGAACAAGATCCACAGTGGTGGTTATGGGGAAAAAATGCCCACACACTAGGAATTCTGAAATATGGCTTGTAATATTTGCTGAGGATCTGAAGACAGGAAAAAATGAGTCTTGCCAGCCAGGAATTGGGCATCTACTACACATCTCTCAATAATGCATAATTTTTACAGCTTCCTTTCATACATGGGCAGAACCCCAACTTTCAGTCTTTCACAGAGTTGCTCTGGGGTTCACAGAAAATAGACTTTAAAAGCTTATTTGAGGGCTTCCCTGGTGGCGCAGTGGTTGGGAGTCTGCCTGCCGATGCAGGGGACGAGGGTTCGTGTCCCGGTCCGGGATCCCGCATGCTGCGGAGCGGCTGGGCCCGTGAGCCGTGGCCACTGGGCCTGCCCGTCCGGAGCCTGTGTTCCCCGGAGGGAGAGGCCACAGCAGTGAGGGACCCGCGTGCCGCAAAAAAAAAAAAAAAAGCTTATTTGAAAAGCAAACTAAGATATGCATTTGAAAAGAGGTCAAATATACATTTGAAAATAAGGAAACCACAATATTATCTCAAAATAACAAAGAGAGTGATACTGAAGATCTGCAAAAGCATAGTGATTAATTCTAAGAGGGTAAAATATTAAGCATGTGTTTTATACACTGGGTGGAAGAAAATCAATCAATCGTCATTAACATAAACCTTTATTTGAAAATACCAAGTATGAGAAGGCTCCAAAGGAATACTCTAACTTGGGGCAGGAGGGTTTAATGGTTTCAGGAGGGTTAGGGTTAGCAGGCAAGGTGAGTGGCAATTTGGCTAGTTTCAGGAATAGTTGGTCAAGGGTGATTCTTGAGAAGGAATTATATGTGTAGGTCACCAGCCATTGTTTATGCAGTATGAATTTTGTCAAGAGGAGTAGGAGGTAGCATTTAAGAGCTATGGTCTTGTAAAAGAGGTGGCAGGAGAAACAGTTGCCAGGACAAAGGCACCTGAAGCACTGTGGAAAATTCTCAATCCTTCAGTGTCTCTCAAATTGAGTCTTAATTTTCATGGCATCTATTGTACAGGAGGGGCTGATTTTTAAGTTAGTGGAGATGGAGAGAAGTGGCTATGAGGGTAAAGGAAAGAGAGAGTTCAGGGATGAGGCCGTGTTTTCTGGCTATTCATTGATTCTAATCTTATCTTTTGTTCTCAAAGAAGTATTAATGATAATTGATTCTATCATGAAGAGAAAGGGAATGTTTGATCCACAGTGATACTCCTCACCCACTGACCCCCCTTACTTATACACACTTGGCTTAGGAATGTTGTACTGCATTCTGATAAGGTTGTCTTATTGAGGCAACACATTCATGTGAGTAAGGACCCTGGCTCTCCAGTTACACTAATCATTTTGGATCCCCTGCCAATTATTCAAGGAAAAGTGTGATCCAAAAATGGAAAAGAAATTGAAATTCATAGGGTAATCGGAAGAGAAGATGGTGAAGAAACTGTCTTCTCTCTCTAGACTCAAGTCTTTGAATGTAAATTTCAAGGAGGGCGGGTATAGGCTTCTCTGAAGCTGCTGCTAAGATGACACCTGCCACAGCCCAGCAAGTCAGTACTTTGATTGGTCTGGGCTTATAGCCTCTGAGAGCAAGGGAGGATAGCATTTATTAGTTATCTTGAATATACTGTGCATGTATTCTTTTTGTTAACCCTTGGGCTAAGGAAGAGTATTTTGTTTCGGTGGCTTAATTTTTCATGTTTTTGTTTAAAGGTCTTTAAACTGTTCCCTTCTGAGGTTACGAGGCAGTAGATGACCTCTCTTAGAACAAAGTATTACAAAGGGGGATAGTGACTGCATTCTCAAGGACAAAGGGATTCCAGGGAATAAGAGTCAGGGGGTTCCCATGTAAAACTTCCCTCCACTGCCACCATGAAGGGTCACAGGTTAACTTGAGGAATGAAAGAAATGGAAGTTTCCTGAGCCAGAGAACAGAGCCCAAATAATGGCTTGGAAAAAAAATGAGAAGATGAAAAAATGGCCATAGTAATCTCAGTTATTCTATTACTCTTAAAATCTGCAAGTTTCCAGGACATCTCAAGATATGCACCTCTCTTTTGCTCCATGTCCCACGAACTACACAATTATGGGACAGTAAAGTGATGCCTCCCACCTCCTTTCATTTAGGGCAATCCAATACTGCAACTTTGTGGTCTGCTGTCCCTGAGGACAATTAACAACATTGAGTTATAGGTTGCTTCAGTGATCCCTTCACCCCTCACATGTCATAGATACTGCTACCAAGATTGAGAGCATAACCATGCTCGACCCTCCTACCAGCAGGTCTGCAAACCAAACCTGTCACATTCTCTCCCAAGCTATCAGTTATTATAGCTCTTGGAATTTGAAATGTCAGCATCCTGTGATGGAAAAGACCATACAATTACTAACACTTTACTTCTCCCAGAAATCCTTTAAAGCTAAGAAGACAGACTGTATGCTGAGTCCAAAGGACTCTCTTGTGCCTCAGCTGCCCCACAGGCTCATTCACAGTTTGATTTAGGGTCATGCTTTCCATCTATGGACAGTCTCCATCTCAGGTACTGTCTGAGACTTTTCTCAATTCATCAAGTTAAATGAGGCTCAGAATCCAAAAAAAAAAAAAAAAAAAATCACATAGCCTATATTTTTCAGTCTACCTTCAGTAATGTGTAAAGAATGATCTACTGTACAGTTTTCTGACCAAAAGAAGCTATTATCATCTTCCATTTAGTTCTCTCCATAGTATATAGAACTGTCACATTGCCCTTGTACACTTTTAAACTGTAACAACTTAATTTTAAGGTACAATAGAAATGATCTGAAAATGGCATTTTGAAGCAGTTTTATAAAAGTTTGGAATCTATATTATATAATTGTTCAAAATGCTTTCTATTTGAGATCCTGAGACAAATGAAGAATGGATATAGCTATGGGAACTCTAAATGGTGTGCTGTGAAAGACAAAATTAAATTCATTATAAGCTGGTGGAGAAAATTCACTGTACCAGATATATGCAGATTATTTGTATTGTATTAACAGCTTAAGTAATTCAAGTTTTAAAGTGGAGGAAAATAGAGAAACTTCAAATGTCCTTATGTTGCATTCATGATCCAAAACAAGGTAGTTCTGTTTTAGCCTGAATAGACTAAAAACATGATGATTTTATAAAATTGAGAGAAACTTCATGTATCTCACATTATTATATGCAGGCTCCTCACCAGCTATTTTGTTTCCTTTTGTGTTTTCTTTCTTGGAGTTAAACACTTTTATGGTCCTAAGATTGACCCCCAGAGCACCTTAAGTCACATTCATCATTACTGCGTACCAGTTGCTCAAGTACATCTTGAGATTCTATCAAGATATTTTCTGAAACTGTTCACTTGAGAATCGTATCTACTTGCAGGATACGAAATGAAAAGAAACACACGTTAGGGCAAGTGTTACAGTTCTTATACTGTTAAGTAATATTCTTTATGCTTGTGATTTAATTACATTGATTTATTGATTCTGCTGCAGTTCTGTTTGAAAGTGTTTTGGATGAGTCATAACCACAAAGGAACTATACTTCAGGACTGACTAAAAGAAATTTTAACTTATGCCTAATGTTAAGAAGAAAGGGGAAAAAGAAGAAAAAACGAAGGAAAGTGTAATGGAGAATAGCACCAATGACTCTTGTTTCACAGTGGTTCTTTCTCCAAAGGGATGACTCATTAGAGTAGTGGATGTCAGACTTCAATTTGTACAAAAATCACCTGGGGTTACTTTTTGGTCATGTGGATTCAACCCTCAGCCTGGAAATTCAAACTTCACGGTTTTGTTTTTATTGCTGTTGCTGTTCTTGTTGTTGTTTTGTGTGTGGTGGCAAGGGAAGTCATGGAACTGTATGTTTAATCAGCACTCAAGTTGATTTTGATACAGCTAGCAGAGGGACCACACATGAATATTAACCCCATTCATAGATGCCCTGGGAAGAAACTGTATGCCAGCTTATGTATGCAGGTCTCTCAATTCTCCAGTTGGACTGATGATATAACCCTTTAAACCTACGTAGGAAATAGTAAGGAATAAACAGAAGGATCTGCATAAGATTTTGGGGGCATGGTGTGTGGAGTGTAGCATATACTTCACAAAATGTTAGTTCCACTTCTTCTAGCTATGTTACCAACCACGTATCCTTAAATACAACTTCATGGGTTTTCCTTCATAAAACAGGAATTGTATAAATTAGTAGAGTGATTTAGGAAGTGGGAGCAGTGTAATCTGGAGGAAGACTGGTTTGAGCTCTGCTGGATCACATGACATAGCACCTCAATTTGGTAACCTCATTCTAGGGTCACAAAAGCTTATTTTATCAGTTTTCATGTGTGATGAGGGCTGAGCCAGAGGACTGAGTCATGCTAAGTAAAATACTGAAAACACTAAAGTAAACAAGAGACTGCTTAATCACCAAACTTACAGTGAAAAATAAAACATTTGCAATGACATGTACTCCAACATATTTATGAAAACAAGCTCTGTCACTATTTTCAAACTGCATGGGAACCAAAAAAAAAAAAAAAAAAAAAAAAGTCGGGACTGAGAATGAGATTACTAATCCACTTCTAGAAATCACAGTCAGACAGATCATAAATATTTAAAGTCCATTTGATTGAGCTTCATAAGTTGATGATTGCTTGGGGAGCATGGGATCAGAATGAGGGAAATTAGGTTAATTAAAATTTTACTGGTTTTGGAATAAGACATTAAGAGAAATCCATCAGAAAAGCCTGGTTCTGAATAAATACACAAAATAACCCAACAATACCTTATCCTATGGTTCTGGCCCCTTCTCCCTTGACCAGTACCATCATTTCCCCTTTGGACTGTACATTTGCCAGGCTTGATATGTGCTCTTGATTGCTTTCTGGATATATTAAAATATTGACAAGTTCGTGAAAAGCACCTACAAGAGTGAGTCTCTAAAAAAAAGATTGTTTTAGGTGTGACTCTTAGGCCAATAACTCACTTATGCAAATAAAATAATTTTTTTCTATAAATACACTTACTTTTATTTTTACATTTCATCTCAGCAGATTTTCAGGAAAGTTTATTAATCATTAACATCATTGTACATTTTCTTCTAAAGAATATTACCAGAGATTTATTCTCCTCAAACCTCAACCCCACTTATTAGTACTTATGAGTTTTACACATGTTTCAGGCAAGAGATCATTTGTATTAGGATTGTGCTTAGGAATTAATACAGCTTTATAGTCATCCTTGTTTTTCCTCTATTAATTTTTAGTGATATATGCTATTAAGCAAAACTTTATTTTCATTAAGAGTTGGCTTCTCCCCACAATTCTTCAAAGAAGTAACTCTTCATATATTTTTTTTTTACTCTGAAATATTCTTCCTCTGTTTTGGTAAGCTGCAAAAGTACATTTTACAGAACAGTAGGCAAAGTTATAGAAGTTGGTACAGCTTTCATTAGCAGGACACTAGAAATCTCATGTTTACTGTTATTTCTTTTTTTAATTTTAATTTTATTAATTTTAACATTTCATCTTTATTGACATATAATTGACAGAAGTATAAGATATTTAAAGTGGTGATTTCATTTATGTATACATTGTAAAAGGATTCCCACTATCTACTTAATTAACACATCTGTCATCTGACATATTTATCTATCTATCTATATATATTTTTGTCTGATTGTGTGGGGGATAAGATAGAATTCTTATACTGGGAAAAGCTCAGCTCTTGAGCTGCATTCTGTTGGGAACAATGAGGAATGCATTGAAGGACATATAACATGCAATTGACCAGAAGACATTGAGTCAACTTCTAGTAAAGTAGCAATGTTCACATATGATCTCTCTCACATGTTCTCACCTAATTGTGAAATTCCCATGCCCAAGCATATGTCTTTTCCTCTACCTCACACTTCCCTAAGACTATTTATAGTGAACTAAATATGCTCTGAGTTTGGCAGCATATTGTTAGTTATACAACTCATTAGTCAATTCAATTTCATATGAGAATAGTTCAAAACTACATGTGTACAATATAATCTATATACTATTAATGGAGCTTTGTATGGTGAGACCAGTCAAGATGGCTGTTCTCTTGCTCTCTGTATATCCCCTTCTGGACTAGTGCCTGCTTCACCTATATCCTATGCACGTGACACACGGCGGCCTTCCTATGTACTTGCCCCAGGCTCCAGTATTGATTGCTCTTATCAAAGAGGCAGTGAGGGGCATGCCACTCTGATTGTTTCCCTGGTAACTAATGAGCCCACCTGATGTCAATTGCCCTATAACTGGAATTGACTGGTTAATAATTCCAGTTATAGGAATTATGTAATTTCTCCTGCCCCCACACCCCTGGGAGTGAAGATTGACACCGTGTCCTTCCACCATGGGCTGCACACAGTGGGGTGTCTCTCCAGGACCTTGCTTCAGATGCATAAACTCCCCCATGCATTAAACCACTGATGTCTCTGTTGCTGAGTCTGGGCTCTTTCTTCAGTCTTGAAACTGGGCAAGTGCAGGGCTTGTATGCCTGGGGGGTGCAGCCCAACAGAGCTCTTCTTGGAAATGAAAACAAAGCACAATAATCTTACAAATGAGCATAATTATAGCCTAGAAGATAAATAAGATCAATGGTTTCTAGTGCCTTCTTTTCAGTCCCATAGCATTTTTTTTCTCTTTATGGAGCTAGGAAACCACTGGGTTCTGCCAAGAAATGTCCCATCTTCTTCTTAGGTCTGCTTCACCACAGTTCCTCCAGGTTCTTTTAGTACTCCCCAAATCTTTACAGAAATTTCTACACCAGCACCAGTTATCAGTCTCCATGTTCAAATACAGCCCAAACCTTAGAACATAGCAAGCATTTCCTTATTTTTTTCCTTTATAGGACTCAGAATTCTCTCACAATAACCCTCACAGGTTTAAGCCTTGATAGCTGGTACCGTCCTTCTCCAGCTAGTGACTATCTAAGAATATTTGTTTGACACTTCATGATTTTTCCTCAGCTAAGGGTATAGGCTGAAGTTCCTCTGCACTTAAGACCCTAGCCAGCACATATTAAGCCCTAAATAGATATGTACTGAATAAGTGAATGAATCTTACTCAATGTCTTTGTTTTATTGAGGTATAGTTAATGTACAACATTTTTTAAGCTTCAGGTGTTTAAGACAGTGATTCACAATTTTAAAGGTTATATTCCTCTTATTAAATTTTGGCTATATTCCCTATGTTGTACAGTATACCTTTATAGTTTATTTATTTAATATATAGTAGTTTGTACCTCTTAATCTCTTATCCTTCTCTTGTACCTCCTCTAACTGGTAACCACTAGTTTGTTCTCTATATCTGTGAGTCTGTTTCTTTTTTTTGTATTCACTAGTTTGTTTTATCTTTCAGATTCCACATATAAGTGATATCATACAGTACTTATCTTTCTGTCTGACTTAATCCCCTAAGTATAATACCCTCCACATACATTCATATTCTTGCAAATGGCACTTTTTTCTTTATTTTTTGTGGTTGAATAGTATTCTATTGATATATGCATATATATTACATCTTCTTTATTCATCTTTTGATGGACATTTAGATTGCTTCCATATCTTGGCAATTATAAATTCTGCTGCTGTGAACATTGGGGTGCAAGTATCTGTTTGAATTATTGTTTTCTTTTTTCTGTATATATACCCAAGAGTAGAATTGCTGGGTCATACAGGAGTTCTATTTTTATTTTTTTTAAGGAACCTACTGTTTTCCATAGTGGCTTCACCAATTTACATTCCCAACAACAGTGAACGAAGGTTCCCTTTTCTCCACATCCTCTCCAACATTTGCTGTTTGTGGCCATTTGATGATGGCCATTCTGACAGGTGTGAGGTGATAGTTCATTGGGGTTTTAATTGGCATTTTTCTGATGATTAATGATGGTGAGCATCTTTCCATTTGTCTGTTGGCCATCTCTATGTCTTCTTTGGAAAATGTCTATTTAGGTCTTCTGTCTATTTTTAATTGGGTTATTATTTTTTTTTTGAAGTTGAGTTGTATGAGCTGTTTTTGTATTTTGCATATTAACCCCTTATCAGTCAAATAATTTGCAAATACTTTCTGCCATTTGGTAAGCTCTCCTTTTGTTTTGTCAAAAGTTTCCTTTACTGTGCAAAAGCTTTTAATTAGGTCCCATTTGTTTATTTTTGCTTTTATTTCATTTGCCTAAGGATACAGATCCAAACAACTATTGCTATGATTTAGGTCAGAGTGTTCTGCCTATGTTTTCTCCTAGGAGTTTTATGGTTTCCAGTGTTACATTTAGGTCTTTAATCCATTTTACGTTTACTTTTGTATATGGTGTTAGAGAATATTCTGATCTCATTCCTTTATATGTAGTTGTCCAGTTATCCCAGCACCACTTATTGAAAAGACTGTCTTTTCTCCATTGTATATTCTTGCCCCTTTATCATAGATTAATTTACCATAAGTGCCTTGGTTTATTTCAGGGCTCACTATTCTGTTTCATTGTTCTGTCTGTTTTGATGTCAATACCATACTACTTTGATTACTGTATCTTTGAAGGACAGTCTGAAGTCAGGAAAGGTGATTTCTCCAGCTCTGTTTGTCTTTCTCAAGATTGTTTTGTCTATTCTGGGTCTTTTGTGTTTCTGTACAAAGTTTAAAATTATTTACTTTAGTTGTGTGAAAATACCCTTGGTACTTTGATAGGGATTGTATTGAATCTGTAGACTGCCTTGAGTAGTATAGTCATTTTATCACTGTTTTTTTATACACAATAAACTATCAAAATCTAAGGTTACTTACAACATCTGTCTTCCTCCTGAACTAGACAGTGGCCTCTTTACACTTTACTCTCTAGGTTTCCCCATCCATATTCTGTTACAGTTATTTAAAATTATATATATATATATATATATATATATATATATATATATATATATATACATACATATATATGTTATTTTTTAATGTTGTGTCTCTTTTGTTTCTAATATCATAGTCTACCTTCTGAGTTCACATGAGCATTTGTTTATGAAAAATAATTTTAGTATCTGTGATCTGATGTTTTGCTTTAAAGCACACTTTTAAGTGATAGTTAAGTGTTAATAGTTGAGTGTAGAATTCAAAATTGGGTGTGATTTTCTCTCAGACCTTTGAAAATAATATTCCGTGGTCTTTTGGCAGTTTTGGTTACTATTGAAAGAACTGTATCAGTAATTTTGATTCCTGTGTAAACATTCTGTTTTTTCTTTCTAATAGTTTATAAGAATTATGTTTAATAATTTTTGTTTGGTAATTTCACAATGTGTTTAAGCGTGTGATTATTTCTATTTATTCTAATTAATATTCTTTGGCTTTATATCTGATGATTCATCTCTTTTGTTGATTCAGAAAATGACTGTTATTATTTCTTCAAACATTACCTTACCATTTTCTCTTTTTTCATCTTTTGAATCTTCTCTTACTTATATGTTGACAAATCTAAAACTACATTCAATTTTTCTTAATTTTTTTCTACATTCCACTTTGGCCATTTTCTCACTATTGTGTTACAGTCTGATAATTATTTCTACTGTAATTTTAATTATTTCCCATCCAAAATGTATTACATCTATTTCCTTTATTGATAATATTTTTAATTTCCAGGAATTCTATTTGGTATTTCTAAATCTCAATTCATTCCTGATTCATATCCACCTATTTATTTTCATAATTTCCCATGATGACTTCTGAATGCTATTCCTTCCTTTATCCCTCCAAACAGATTAAGGAAATTCATTTTATAATCATTTTCCAAAGATTGCTACATTATCTGCATGCTCTCACAAGTTAATTCTCCCATTTGTTGAGCTATCTGGCTATTTTTAAAGTTTTTAGTTTTTTTGTGTGTATTTTAGACCTTGGTATGTCAACTCATCTTGAATAAATATTTGTGTAAATGTGTGCACAATATTTATTTTTTTTTTAATTCCTATGCTCATATATCTATGACTAGTGGTTTCCACCCTGAAAAATGAGATCTTACATTTAAAATGACTTCTTAAATTGGCGTTTCAGAGCTCTCATCCTGCAGGGATATCATGGTTCTAACTCCTGAATTTAGATGGCTTAGCTTTCCTAGAACAGCCCCAGGCAGTAAATTGTGACCTTTCTGCATTTACTTTTGTGAATGTTTTAAGATTTCAACATGGCTCTTGCCCACTGCCACATACAAAATAGAAATGGGGGAAGGGCAAGTTCAAGAGCCCAGAAAGTATCCAGCAAGTCATTTCCCCAAGCCACGCAAGCCATGGCCACAGCTCAGCAGACTCTCCTCAGTGGTCTGATTTCTGAAATAAGACTTCAGTGCAGATTTATACACCCACACAAAACATAGCCCCAAGCCTTGGGTCAAATTAGCTCTCTGCTGTCCAGAAATGCTTAATGGGGGGGGGGCTATTTTCTTCCAGTGTTGTATCCATAAGACCATATTCACTTGGCTGTTGGAAAGGAGTGGATGATGCATTCACACTGACATTCACACCATGCTGCCTGGAAGAGGTAGGAGCCACAGGGAACACAGCAGATCCATACTGGAAGGTGTTGCAGAAGCCCAGAATCCCTGTGTAGTATGGCCAGCTGGCATAAATGTAGCTAGGAGGTAGCACCAAGTTCAGGAATGTCTGCTGTGTGGTGTGGTGAGTCTGTGTCTGGTTCTGTTGGAGTTGGGCCGAGGTTGTGGCTGGGGCCCGGTAGGAGGCATCCCCATGTCCAAACCTTGTGAGGTCACCAGAATAAGTGTTGCTGGCCAGGTTACCATCCCTCCCAGTCAGCAGAGTGGTGGGCGTGGGAAATGGGATGCTGTAGTAATCCAATGGAAATCTTGTCTGAAGCATCTGCAAGTCATCATGACCTTATACTTGGGGTCGGTAGGCATGTAACAGCCTTGGAGCCATAATATATGGATTAGGCAACAATGGTGTGATCCCAGGAGGGAGGTTGGGAGGAGCTCTAGTACTCTGATAGGGTCAATCCCCCAACTGGCTCCAACAGCTTTTGATCTAGGAACTTCATAGAACTGCAGGCCAGGCTTCATTTATTGTTGTGGGTTTTAGTTACTCGGTTGTTTCATGGGGATGTCTGTGTGGTGTAAAAATACTTTAATAATCATTGTTTGAATCAGGGTAGGGAGAATTCCAGTTCAAGTCACAGCAATATCTTGACCAGAATTCGCAGATAAACATCCTGTATCCGCATTGCTTTTGAACATAAATTCAATGACCAAAAAAAAAAAAAAAAAGATAAATTAAATATATTGCTTTTGAATATGCTGTCTTACAAAGTTGTGTAAACTTAACTCACAGGAACCATTAAAAGAAGGAATTAACTAGATAACTCTTGCAATTCAAAACACTATTTACCTTTTTTCTGTCTCTTTTATGCATTTTCTGAACTTTACTTCCATAAGTTCAGTTTTTCAGGTCATATTTCTCCTTACAATGCTAAGTCTTATAATAAGGGGACTAGGCGACTTGTCAGTTATCAGATTCAACTCTGAAGTCCACCCTTGCACTTTCCTCTTCATTTAGATCAAAATGACAACAGAGGGTTTGAGCAAAAATTTCATTTTCCCAGTTAGGTAGGGTAATCATTTAACTTGGGTGGAATGCAATATATTAGAGTTGCTGAACTTTTTGTGAATAGAATTTCTTGTGTATTGCTATTGATGATATGGGTAAATCAATTTTACATATTCAACAACTAGTAGCAGATTATGTAATGTTTTTAGTCAATTGCCCTTTACTCTAAGTGTTGTGCTCATATAATAATGAATTATATTTTTAGTGATTCAATTATAAATTATTTAAATATTTTTAAACTTTGATGTTCCTTGGGAAATTGATGTTTCATAATATCTTTTGGAGTTAACCTGTGTCAAGAATTGTGCAGCATCTGAAATTTTACTCTATTCATGAACAAATAGGTTAACCTCCACAATTTCAAGAATGTTGACAAAAGTGATGAAGCTCCTTGGTGAGAAAAAAAGGACTTTATTACTTATGGCAACAGCATAAACCAGAGCTTCAGATAGGTTTTCATCAGTTCCCAATGCCCCCCAGATCCTGTTGAAAAAATGCAAAGGGCCTATTATGGATGCTTTCACATGAGACTGGTTATGTTACAAGATAGGAACACTGAATTTGGGAGATTCACCATTTTTATAGAAAGCAGAAACATGCCAGTTCTTTGTCTGGGCAGGGACAAAAGGGGAAGGGAGAGTATTAGAAAGTGGGGAAGAGGTGTCACCTAATCCATGGAGGCTGCCCTGCAAACATAACCCTGAGAAATGGCCCTGATAAGGAGTGATTAGGGCAAAACATTCTAGGTCTACCCAATAAGATCTTGCTGGGAAGTTCAGGGTTCCTAGAGCATCGCCCCTCCCCAAACCAAATAAGGAAGTGCTATGGTATAGCCCTTGTTAATTATTTAAAGACTAATACTACTAACAATAAGAAAGAATAGCTAATAGTTACTAATTATTGTGCTAGGTTCTTTAGCTACCATCATCTCAATTAGCTTGTATCATTTCCCCTCTTGTACTTTTAATCATTTCATGTTTGAAATAAGAAAACCAAGTCTTAGATATTTTAAGTTACTTGCCAAAGGCCAGTATATACAGAAAACAAAAGGAAGGTTAGAGATATCTTAGGAATGATTTTTACAAAGTAATGATTAAACAACTATATTAATAATAAATAATAATAATAACTTTCTATATGCCTGATATAGATTTTAAAATCTAATCTCCACAATAACCAGCTGAGGTTTATTATTCTCACTTTCTAGCTCAGGATTCTGGGACTTAGTTAAGTAAGTTCCTGGCAAAGAGTAATTGAAAGGACAAGAAGAAGGATAGCTCCAGAATGTGTATTCTTAATCCATTTATTATATTGTATCTCAAAATGACTATAACTTCTTATTAATGAATGTATCATTTTTTCTTACTACACCCAACCCATGCAGCCTTTGCTTATTCCTTGAATACTAATTGGGGAAGCACTGAAATTGTTGGGGAAAAAAAAAGGTTTTGATAATATGCATAAAGTGGGAGTTAAGAACAAAAGACACCACACATTTGCTTTCATAACAATTGATAATGGCTATACTACTTTCTAATTAGGTATGCCTGAGAGATCATTTGTTTTGCTAAACAATATGTTAAGATATATTTTACCAATTTAAGACTAGTAGCTGATTTTTAAATTTTTTTTAAGGGCAGTTTCAGATTCACAGCAAAATTAAGAGGAGATACAGAGATGTTTCATATAACCTATGCCCTCACACATACATAGCTTATCCCATTTACCAACATTGCCAACCAGAGTGGTTCATTTCGTACAACTGATGAACCTATATTGACATACCATAATCACTTCAAGTTCATAGTTTACATTAGGATTCACTCAGTGTTGTACATTCTATGGATTTGAACAAATATATAATGACTTGTATCTAACATTACAGTACACAGAGTATTTTCACTGCCCTAAAAATTTTCTGTGCTCTTCCTATTCCTCACTCCCTACCCCAAACCCTGGCAACCACTGATCTTATTACTATCTTCATAGTTATGCCTTTACTACAATGTCTTATTGTTGGAATAATATAGAATATTACCTCATAAGTTGGCTTCTTTCACTTAGTAATATGCATTTAAATTTCCTCCATGTCTTTTCATTGTTTGATAGCTCATTTCTTTTGAGCACTGAAGAATATTCCATTGGCTGGGTGTACCACCAAATGGTACACCTAGACAATGGAAAGTATTCTACACATTCGTTTACTGAAGGACATTTTGGTTGTTTCCAAGTGTTTGCAATTTTGAATTAAGTTGCTATAAACATTCATGTGCAGGTTTTGGTGTGGACATAAGTTTTCAACTCCTTTGGGTAAATACCAGAAAGCATGACTGCTAGATAATGTAGTAAGAATATGTTTATTTTTTTTAAGGAACTGTCCAAGTGTCTTCCAAAGTGGCTATGCTAATTTGTTTCTGCACCAGCAGTATATGAGAGTTCTTGTTACTCAACATCTTCACCAACATTTGGTCTTGTCAGTGTTCTGGATTTTGGCCATTCTAATAGGTTTATAGTGGAGTCTAACTCTTGTTTTATTTACCTTTCCCTGATAATATACGATGTGAAGCATATTTTCATGTGCTTATTTTCCAGTTGTATATCTTTTTTGGTAAGATGTTTGTTGAGGTCTTTGACCTATTTTGAAACTAGATAGTTTGTTTTCCTATTGCTGAGCTTTAAGTGTTCTTTGTATGTTTTGGATAAGAGTTCTTTATCAGATGTGTTTTTTTTCAAATATTTTGTTATATTCTGTGGCTTTCTCATTCTTTTGACAAGCTGAATTGTTTTTCATTTTGCTTTTTTTCCAGAAAGAAGTTTGAAGTTTTCTGGTGGCAATTTTGGTAGGCAAATGGTAGTTGCTGGCAAGATTTGATACTTCAGGGGAGGCGATGGTGAAGGGAGGACTGGGAGAAAATACCAGCTGTGGAACTAAGGAGAGGGCTTGGAGAATAGAAATAGCTAATGAGGATTTTTAACATTATATCACTACAGCATGAGCAATGTAATCATTAAATTTATATCTTCTTCAAAACACTTAGCAGAAAAATATTTTTTTTGATGAATTTGAAGAGGTGGCTGTTGGAACACATGATTTCATTTGTCACAGGATAGAGTCAGTTGATATCTGTGGCACAATAAAAAAATAAAACTCTCATGCGGACTGGATCATTCCATCAGCATAAGTAAATGGCGAATAAACTTCTCTGAATTTACAATTGCATCAAGGACACTATTTTCATCAACCACTTTGATGCCCTCTGATATTTTTACCATGTTTTAGTAAAAAAATTAAATTTTAGTGATATCTTTACCATGATTTGTTAGATTGTCAACAAAGCTTGGATATGTGAAACATTCATTTTACTCCATTCTTGCCTTGTACTTATAAAAGTTGCTACATAATTATTGGATTCATGTGTTTAAGTTATTTATATAAAAATGGTAGAAGCTGAGAAGAGGAAGTATTAGGAGAAACAAGTTTTAAAGTTTAATTGTAGACTAGAAAACATAAGAAAACTACTAATGATAGGAATCATAGAGGCAAATGAAAGTTAGCAAAAGAAAAAAGGAACCAAACATAGAGTACTAAGACAAAAATCTAACAAGAGTGGCATAATGATCTCAAAATACGTTTTATCACACACAATACTAATAAAATTTTTGAGCATTTACCTTATATATTTATCTTTCAAAAATTATATTCATGTATTTTTCTACAATATACTGTGTATATAATAAATATACTTTGTAGCAAGCATTACCAGTGTTCACCAATATTCAACTTCCCTTTTTTTTTTGGAGGAGGTGCTGATTGTATATTTTGGCTCTCTTATAGTTAGTGAAGCAGTAACAAACCCAGGTCACCACAGTAAAGGAAGCCATGTGTTCACATGGGTTCATCTACGAGATAAGAGAGACTCTGGTTGAGTAATATTCCATTAGGTTGCTTACATGTCCTGGCTATTATGAATAGTGCTGCAATGAACACTGGGGTTCATGTATTGAATGAAGTAAGTCAGGCAGAGAAAGACAAATATCATATGATTCCACTTATATGTGGGGTCTAAAAAAATGGTACAAATGAACTTATTTACAAAACAGAAATAGAGTCACAGATGTAAAAAACAAACTTATTCATTCCAAGGGGGGGAAGGAGGGAGGGATAAATTGGAACATTGGGATTGACATACACACACTACTATATATAAAAATGATAACTAATAAGAACCTACTGTAAAGCATATGGAACTCTACTCAATACTCTGTAATGACCTATATGAGAAAATAATCTAAAAAAGCGTGGATATATGTATATGTATAACTGATTCACTTTGCCGTACAGCAAAACCTAACACAACATTGTACATCACATATACTCCAATAAAAATTAATTTAAATAAAGGAATATCAAGGGATCACATAAGAAATAGAGACTCTGTCATCCTGGGTCTCCTAGTAACTGTGTAACAAAGACTTCAGCAAGCCTATTCTGAACATGGTGAGAGATAAATATATTTTATGGTGTTAAGCTGTTGAGATTTTGGAGTTATTACCACATCATGACTTAAAAAACCTAAAAACTATGAATACTAAAATAATTTATAGAAACTCATATTTTCTTTCAGGACCCCATTGCATAATTCTAAACATTCTCTGAGATGTATTTGCTCTCCTCTGAAAACCATTGCTTTAGAAATCACCTGATGAAACCAAGAGTCTAAACTGACATGCAGGTCAATAGTGAAACTTCTTTAGAGTTCAAACTGTTAAAGAGTAAATGTATATCACATTACTTAGTACTGAAGAGTTTCTATGCTGTTACCAGATGAAGTGTGGGTACCTACTTCACATGTAATAAGCTCTAGCATTCTGACTTCAACCAAATGTTACTCATCCTTTGGTAATAAAAATAAACATCACTTCTTAATAGCAGGAAATGTAATGATTAATAATGAATAATATATTTAAATATTCTTACATAGAATATTATTATGTAGAATATTGTTACATAATATTCTTACATAGAAGTTATAGGGATGTAAGAATATTATGTAATATTATGTAGGGATGACCACATAAATAAAATCATATTCTTTGTTACTAACCCATATCACTCTTCCCAAATATAGATTTGATATTTTTCTATTTCTTTGTGCAGAACCAACAAAGGAAAACTTTATTGGAGTAGTTTCTTTCCACCAGTGGATATTGACTTTCAGATAAATATGACATCAAGATAGTTCATACAATCTAGTTTTTAAAATTTTCTCTTGTGATTACCTTAAAAATTGGGGATGAGGCAGTGTATTTTTCATGTTTATTATAGTAGCATATGATAAAAACCAAAATCAAATTAGCTAAAACAAAAGAAGAAATGCATTGGCCTATGTAACTTCAAAGTCCAAGGACTAAAATTTGCACCAGACGTGGCTCAATCCAGGAGAGCAAAACATATGTTTTTATTTTTGTTTTTTTTTTCCCTCTACCTCTTGGCTCAGATTTTGTCTATTGATTTCATTCTCAAACAAATTATTATATGTGCTAGAATAACCATGTCAGGGTTATTCTGGGTTTCCATTGTCTTCAACTCCTGAGATTTTTGTAGCAAGAGATAACGTACATATTACTACCTACCAACAATATTCAGATTGGCCACACTGGACTATATGCTTACTCTCAGGAACTAGGAACTAGAAGCACAAATGAACGATTGTGGTTTTGTTTTTGTTTTGCAGAAAGGGGAAAACTTCCAAAAGGAAAACACATGAGTAACCGAGAAATGGGTAGAGTCTTCCATATGTAAGGAAGACCTCGATCTAGGTTTTGCAGTCTATGTGCTCATCAAACCTTCAAAAGGAGTCTATCTACTAAATTTCTGGTTAAAATCTATGAGAATCTCCTGTAATACTAAATCTCCCATAGCCCAATCCATTTATTAATTGATACCAGAAGAGAGGATACTTGTGCTTAGCTTTCCAAAGAGCAGATTTTTAAATGTACACTCTTTACGAGTTCAAGTAAAACAATGAAAATTCAAATCAATATGCAGAACAGACATCTTAGAACATGTGACACTGCTAAAATGCAAAGGACCAGAGTCCAATGAAAATCTAAGGTTAACATCATTTAAAATATAACTAGTTTAATCAGTCATATTTCTGGATGATAAAGCAGTTGATAAAATTTAAAGTTACAATGTGAATGGAGGGTGAAAGGATTTCACTCCCTATTAGATCCAGCCAAGTGAAAGATTATGATTTGAGACCTTAGAGGTTCAGAGGGTGAATTATTTGTTCCCCCTCTTTAAAACCTCTAAGAAAGTGTGTGAGTGGGGTGAAGTGGGACAGATTAATTCTTTCCTAGGCATTCATTAATGTTTCATGTTCTCTTTCAGTAATCTCTTTTACCATTAAAAGTGATGAGCATATGGTATATTAATACAGCCACCATAATGTACAAAGACTATGCCGTTTAAAAAAGCCAGCTTTGGGGGCTTCCCTGGTGGCGCAGTGGTTGAGAGTCCGCCTGCCGATGCAGGGGACATGGGTTCATGCCACGGCCCGGGAAGATCCCACATGCCACGGAGCGGCAGGGCCCGTGAGCCATGGCCACTGAGCCTGCCTGTCTGGAGCCTGTGCTCCACAACGGGAGAAGCCACAACAGTGAGAGGTCCGCATACCGCAAAAAAAAAAAAAAAAAAAAAAAAAAAAAAAGCCAGCTTTTAACTGAAAACAAAAATCAACGTATTTGATTTCATCTCCTTTATTTATTTTTTTTTCAGACAGCATTGAATCTTTTTATTCCTTGACTGATAATACATTTTCTAGTTTAATGAAAATTTACAAAGTCCAGAGATATTGGTATCACTAAATTATCAGTGTTTTTGATTTAACGGCATGTCCCCTTTTCTCAGTTTTTTTTCTACTAGTAGGAAAGTTGCCCAGGGGAAAAAAAAATCTGTGTTATACATTATTCCCAAATAGCACCAAATTGAGTATGGGGCAAATAATAAAAAGGCATTAGCAATAGTGTCATTAGATTTAATTAAATTGATTTGCAAGTCTTCTTTTTCTTAACACCTTTGCTGGAATATAACTGCTTTAAAATGTTGTGTTAGTTTCTACTGTACAACAAAGTGAATCAGCTATATATATATCCCCATGTCCCCTCCCTCTTGTGTATCCCTCCCACCCTCACCATCCTACCCCTCTAGGTGGTCACAAAGCACAAAACACTGAGCTGATCTCCCTGTGCTTTGCAGCTGCTTCTCACTAGCTATCTATTCTACATTTGGTAGTGTATATATGTCAATGCTACTCTCTCACTGCGTCCCCATGTCCTCAAGTCCATTCTCTACTGCTGCGTCTTTATTCCTGCCCTGCTAATACGTTTGTCAGAACCTCTTTTTTTTTTTTTTTTAGATTCCATATATATGTGTTAGCACATGGTATTTGTTTTTCTCTTTCTGCCTTACTTCACTCTGTATGACAGACTCTAGGTCCATCCATCTCACTACAAATAACTCAATTTCATTTCCTTTTATGGCTGAGTAATATCCCATTGAATATATGTGCCACACCTTCCTTATCCATTCATGTGTCGATGGACACTTAGGTTGCTTCCATGTCCCGGCTACTGAAAATAGTGCTGCAATGAACATTGTGGTACATGGCTCATTTGAATTATGGTTTTCTCAGGATACATGTCCAGTAGTGGGATTGCTGTGTCACATGGTAGTTCTATTTTTAGTATTTTAAGGAATCTCCATACTGTTCTCCAGAGTGGCTGTATCAATTCACACTCCCACCAACAGTGCAAGAGGGATCCCTTTTCTCAACACACTCTCCAGCATTTATTGTTTGTAGGTTTTTTGATGATGGCCATTTTGACTGGTGTGAGGTGATACCTCATTGTAGTTTTGATTTGCATTTCTCTAATGATTAGTGATGTTGAGCATCCTTTCATGTGTTTATTGGTAATTTGTATATCTTCTTTGGAGAAATGTATATTTAGATCTTCTGCCCATTTTTGGATTCGGTTGTTTGTTTTTTTGATACTGATCTGCATGAGCTGCTTCTATATTTTGGAGATTAATCATTTGTCTGTTGCTTCATTTGCAAATATTGTCTCCCATTCTGTGGGTTGTCTTTTTGTCTTGTTTATGGGTTCCTTTGTTGTGCAAAAGCTTTTAAGTTTCATTAGATCCTATTTGTTTATTTTTGTTTTTATTTCCATTATTCTAGAAGATGGATCAAAAATGATCTTGCTGTGATTTATGGTATAGAGTGTTCTGCCTATTTGCCTCTAAGCATTTTATAGTGTCTGGCCTTACATTTAGGTATTTAATCCATGTGGAGTTTATTTTTGTGTATGGTGCTAGGAAATGTTCTAATTTCATTTTTTACATGTAGCTGTCCAGTTTTCCCAGCACCAATTATTGAAGAGGCTGTCTTTTCTCCATTATATATTATTGCCTCCTTTATCAAAGATAAGGTGACCATATGTGCATGAGTTTATCTCTGGGGTTTCTCTACAGTTCTATTGATCTATATTTCTGTTTTTGTGCCAGTACCATACTGTTTTGATTACTGTATCTTTGTAGTATAGTCTGAAGTCAGGGAGCCTGATTCTCTCAGCTCCGTTTTTCTTTCTCAAGATTGCTTTAGCTATTCGGGGTCTTTCCCATACATTTGTGAATTTTTTTGTTCTAGTTATCTGAAAAATGCCAGTGGTAGTTTGATAGGGATTGCATTGAATCTGTAGATTGCTTTGCATAGTGTAGTCATTTTCACAATGTTGATTCTTCCAATCCAAGAACATGGTATATCTCTCCATCTGTTTGAATTGTCTTTAATTTCCATTCTCAGTGTCTTATAGTTTTCTGCATACACGTCTTTTGTCTCCTTAAGTAGGTTTATTCCTGGTTATTTTATTTTTTTTCTCTGCGATGGTAAATGGGAGTGTTTTTTTTTAAATTTCTCTTTCAGGTTTTTCATCATTAGTGTATAGTAATGCAAGAGATTTATGTGCATTAATTTTGTACCCTGCTACTTTACCAAGTTCATTGATTAGCTCTAGTAATTTTCTGGTAGCATCTTTAGGATTCTCTATGTATAGTATCATGTCTTTTTCTTTAAGTTTTATTTATTTTTTCATACAGCAGGTTCTTATTTGTTATCCATTTTATACATATTAGTGTATATATGTCAATCCCCATCTCCCAATTCATCACACCACCACCCTGCCCCCATGCCATATTCCCCCCTTGGTGCCCATAGGTTTGTTCTCTACGTCTGTGTCACAATTTCTGCCCTGCAAATTGGTTCATCTGTACCATTTTTCTTGGTTCCACATATATGTGTTAATATAAGATATTAGTTTTTCTCTTTCTGACTTACTTCACTCTGTATGACAGTCTCTAGATCCATCCACGTCTCTACAAATGACCCAATTTCAGTCCTTTTTATAGCTGGCTAATATTCCATTGTATATATGTACCATATCTTCCTTATCCATTTGTCTGTCGATTGGCATTTATGTTCCTTCCATGCCTGGCTATTATAAATAGTGCTGCAATTAGTCACCTGCAAATAGTGAGTTTTACTTCTTCTTTTCTAATTTGGATTCCTTTTATTTATTTTTCTTCTCTGATTGCTGTGGCTAAAACTTCCAAAATTATGTTGAATAATAATGGTGAGATCGGGCAACCTTGTCTTGTTCCTGATCTTCATGGAAATGTCTTCAGTTTTTCACCATTGAGAATGATGTTGGCTGTGGGTTTGACATATATGGCCTTTATTATGTTGAGGTAAGTTCCCTCTATGCCTAGAAGGGAATGATTGTCTGAGCTTGTGTCCAGCCTCTGAAAGTAAACACGTGGATACAGTGTGGGCTGAGTGGGATCAGAGGAGCTATTCTCAGAAGAAGGAGTGATAGGGAAGAATGTTACCATAATAAGAGAAATAACGAGCAAACAGATAAAAATCTAAAGTCTGCTCCAATCAATCCACTACTTTCACATATTGTCATGTTGGTGTGAGTTTAAGTATATTCAAAGAGTAACATCTTCAAGAACTTTTCACCCTTCTTCTATGTCTAAAATTCTCAAATAAATTTTGAATATACAAATACAGTTTAATTTGTTTAATGCCTTAAAATGTAACATGATTCAATAGAACAATTGGTGAGGCAGGAAATGGAAACCTTGATTTTAGACAGATCTAATTGACTGTAAGGAATATTACAATAATATCAAGAGCTTTGTACTGAGGGATTTTATCAAGAGTGTTTTCTATTAATTTAGTCTTCATAAGTATTATAATTCCCATTTTATGGATGATGATACTGATGCAAGAAAATTTAACTTTACAATGAGCACATGTTTAGTGAAAAATAGAGTTTTATTCAAACCCAAGAAATTTGTTTCCATAAACTATGCCTTTAAACTTCATGATATTCATGAATACAATGGAAATAAGATGTAGTAAGGACATAGCCTAGAAATTTGTTTCATATAGCCTGCACAGGGTCTTCTTCACATTCTCTTTAGTTCACACTAGTATCTCATCCTATTTTATCTCCTGCCTGGATTTTTCTTTACTCATAAATATATTTTTAATCTTATATGTTCAATTTGTGCTTGGCCCATCACAGAACCAGTGATATTTTACAACTCTTCTTAAGAAATCTTTTGAGCATCTGTTCCCAAACCTAACTTGCCCTTTTCTAACAGTAGTCCTGGCTTATAAGAGATGAGATTTAGAATATTTAGATTTAGAATATACTCATAATTTGGGGCCAGATAATAAGTCAAGGGTTGCTGAGTGGACTTTGGATGGTTACTCTTGAGTTCAGTGCCTGCTTCTCATTCAACTGGCTGGGGATGGTATCATGTGGAACAAAACATGGCCACCTTGACTTACCCTTTCACACAAAGGTACAATAAGACATGTCTCAATGTCTTATAATATCATTATCATTAATTTTACACAATTACTCTACTAAAAAAAGAAAAAAGAGAAAAAGAAAGAAGAATAAGAAGAGAAGAAAAGCCCCCTGACAGAGAAAATTATTAGACCTGAAAGAGACCTTAAACATCATTACTACAACACAGTTCTTCCTTTATTAAGGAATTGGAAACAAAGATGGGTATATGTCCAAAGTAGTGAAGTAGCAGACTAGATGCAACGGTGCTTAGGTAAAATTACAATCCCCTTTTTTGAAGAGTTTAAAGTTAACATGGGAAGGTGAAATTCACACTCATGTACAATTTCAAGGGAGATATTTCTTTATACTATTTGAACTCCCATTGTCTTATACAAACCTACACAAAATAAGTTCTGAATAAACGCTTACTCTGCTTCTTATGTGTGTTCCCTATACAATGATCCACTTCCTTTTCATTTACTTCTTTATGAATAAAACTGGTGGAAGATAAATAATACACCCAGATAATTTCCAGCACTGATCCTATTTCTAGCTTTAGGCAAGATATTCAGTGCTTTCTCCCCATCCATAAACTGGATTCTGATCAGGTTAGTCTTCTGACTTTTTTTTCTTCTTTTTCCTCTTCCTGAACTTCTGAGAAGACTATTTCATCTTTTCCATAGAGAAAATAGAGGACATAAGGAAGGTTCACTCTCAGCCTCCTGTGTTCCCCCAATCTCTTCTCTCTAGTCATATGATTAACTTCCATGTTTATCATCATCTTTTTCCTTTCCCTCTCAAGTGGAGGAGGTATCCTCTTGTCTGTCCAAAGAAAATTCCTCCACCCATGATTTGGAACAGATTTCTTCACTCTTCTTTGCCAGTTATTCCAACAATTTTCTCCTGTCTCGAATATTCGTCCTCTCTCTCCTTATTGGCTTTTTCTCTCCAGCATATAAATATGCTCAACTCTATCATCTAAAAAAGAAAGCTTTAACTGCTATTCTATGTATCAATATTTTCTTCCCATCACAAGATTCTTCTCTGCCTGCTATTGTGCAGTGATTTATACTGGGTATAAGATAAACTTGGATCACTTTACTATGCATTTATCTATTCAGGCAACAACTATTTATTGAATTTCTGCTGCTTACTAGTTACTGTGCTGCTCTTTGAAGTATAGCAGTGAATAGGACAGATGTGGTTCCTAGCCGTGTAGAACGTGACACCAGGAAAGAACACAAGATAGTTTATGACATGAACCTTATTTGTCTTCTAAACTGATATCTGTCTATCTCTCTACCTTACTATCTCTCTGTCCTATCTATCTATCTATCTATCTATATCTGTCTATCTAGCTATCTACTTATCTATCTATCTATTGCTTATGCCCTAATTAAAACCTTTTCTTCAAACACAAGCACACTCTTTCAAGTCCATGAATATACCTTAGAATGTCTTGCTAATCCTTTTGCTGTAGTGCTTTTTATGATTTCTCTATTTTTTCCTCTATATCTTTCCAAACTCAGTCTCACAAGTCTGGATTACACAGTCATCCTTTGCTCACACATCACTCTTCCTCTGAATCTTTACAGCACCTACCAATAAGTTGTAACTATTTCTTAATGAGAGTAAATTAACAGTAGTAACAGAAACTCCATTTGTCCTTGCCTGCCTCTGCTCATGCAGTACCTCAATGATGTGAGAGTATCCTCCAGGCTTTTCTGGGAGTCTCCAAGGATTTTCTGATATGTGGTCACATGTATGTCTGATAATAGTGGAATTTGCTATTACTTAGGTGAGCAACTGCTGAGTACATAGTGGGGGTCAGGCATCCTCATTGACCACTGAACATTCTGGTTTCTGTGACTCTTTTCTGATTACTGGTAGTCACGATGAAATTACACATGGTACAATAACCTTAATACTGTATTATGTGTGTGTGGACAGAGAGCGAAATCCTTCTCTCCCACTCTGTGTCATTTTAAGTTGTCTGAAGACATGAGGACTTTAGGCTGTTTCTCAGTGACAAATATGAGGCTACATGAAAATATGTTGTGTAGCTTCCCCTTCATCTCTGTCTCCTCAGACCTCAAACCCAATTCATGCTGCAAGGTAAGGGAGAACGCTGCATTGTTCTGTGCCAACCCCTTCCTAGTCTCAGTCACAAGGTGCCAGCATCCAAAAACTCTCTCCTTTCACCTTCTTCAAAACAAATACGTTTTCATGCAAACCAACTCCATGAAGATCTGTTTACCAGTTCACCAGGCTCTGCCAAACATATTTAAGCTTCCCTTTCTGCTGAAAGTAGTATGTGTATTGATTGAATAAATGACAGAGTTAATGATGGAATAATTAAGTGTTCTGTGGTATCTCATCAGTTTTATTTTTTTCTCACCCATTGCTTAGAATGCAAGAGTCCTAAGCTAGAGGCCATATGAGTGAGTGAGAATTGAGACTGAGGAAAATAAATGTGAAAGCAGAACACTAAAAAAAATATTATCATGTTATATAAGAAAAATGACTACAGCTATTATCATTCATCATCACCAACATAACTAAGCAATAAAATCCTCTAACTTAAGCCAAACGTGTGCCTTGATTCTATTTTTCCCGTATCTAAATTTCACACAGCGAAATGCTTCTGAAGGAAATGCCTTAGCAAAGAATTACTTTTCTGTAGTAAAAAACAAAAGACCTTGCCTTCAGAGTCGATAATGCTGAACCAACCTAGCAGAGGAAGAAATCTGTTTGTAGGCCAAGAGGGAGAAAAGTTTGGGAAGGCTCATAAAAGAAAGAAAACTATGGGAGGGCTAATGGTTGCCATTATAATATAATTTGTGTGAGAACAAGCAGATAACATATTAACCTTCCCCACAGACTCATAAGCCATGGGTTTGACCATATGGAAGCTCACAGTCACACTGACTGAATGTAAATAAAGGTTTTCAACTCCAGTGCTATCAAAGCCATTTATGTTTCTGGCTCAGCAAGCCTTTCAATTTTTTCCTAAACATAGTTAGCATAAAAGGGCATCCCACTGTTTTCACTACATTTGGATGAAAAAAAGTTTATGCTTTAATCCTTATTTGTTTTTATATAATAGGTTTTTGAAAGAGAAAACACATTTCCTATGCTTTAGACTGCTCTTTCATGACTGAAATATAATAAAGAATTACTAATTGACAACCATTATACCAAGAAGAATGAAATGTCTTATTTCTCTGGTCTCAACATTATCAATATTCCAAAAGAAATAAACCTCTACATGAGTTATGTCTGCGAGGACCTAGGAATCCAATAACAGTTTGGGATGGTTATTGCATTTATGCCTTGGGCAGCCTTAGATATTTTGGAAATCAACAGGCTGTTGATTCAAGTGTGGATGACTGCAGTAGGTTAATGCTCTACCTGCCTTCTGAAATTTTAGTTTTTATTGAGAATAAGCCAATACTTGCAATCTTTCAGAATTAGTTTGCAATAAAATATGTTCATGCTGTGTGAACTCTATGCAGGAAATTGTGGTTGCCACCAGGCGCGTAAGTTCATGGGTGTTTGTACTTAACTTGCTCAAAAATTATGGATCACACATTACTCCCAAGAGAAGATGAGCAAAATATTTCAAATATGGACAAAAAATTGGAGGATAGGTACAGAGAATCATTATGACATCTAGATATTTTATTTAAAAAAAGGATATTTGCTGCTGCCGTTAAGAATGCCAAGGAATGTGGGATCAAGAGTGCCATTTTGAACTTACTAATATTTATGTGGGATTAATGAACTCCCAAAGGAAATGACCAAATTGCTAGCTCAGAGGGAAGGTTTCCATTGAGAGGACTATCTACACATGGACCCACATTCACACATGTACACACACACAAACACATACAATGCAATCAGCATATTGCTGATGTTTAATACCATAGAAATGTATGAGAAAAGATAATGGTATGTGTGGGTAGAGAAGAAATTATGTCTGAGCCTGGGCCACACTGACATTCATAGAACTATGGAGAAGGCAGAGACAGCAACAAGACTTAAAAGGAGAGACTAGTTATATAAGAACAGAGACAGTAGCTAACTACTGATATATAATAATGATTTGTCTCTAATGAATGATTAGCTATCCAACCTTATTATTCATGTTTTATATTGTTTTGGTTTCTTTTTCTTAGTTAAAAGGTTCCATTAAATAAAGAAGTCATTATTTAAGCATGGATTTATTTAAATCAAGCCCAATATGTTTTTCTTTCCACAGATACTTGGTCTAATTAGGTCATAATTTTTATTGTATTTGTTCTCTTGATTTTATTATTTAAAATGTATTTTGATATAAACATAGTCTGCTATTATTAAAAGACTCTCTGCATGGTTAATTGTGTGATAAGCAAGCAAAGGAAAAAAATCTGGAAGAACATCTTTTATGCATTTAAAACCAAAAATATTGCAGACTATGCCTGTAAGTGGATTGGAGATTGCATAAAAGTTTGAAACCCTTTAATATAAAATGCACACAAACAAATTTTCAATAAAAGGACCATATTTGTTATAAGGAGAATTAAAATCCAATAAAAGAAACATTATTTCCCCAAACAAGTAGAGGTAATAAAAAAAAAAGAAAGAAAATCCATACACATGACATGGATGACCAAGAATACAAATCTATTTATTTCATTAGGAAAAAAAAACAAAGCAAAACAAACAAACAAAAAACAAACAAAAACAACAAAAAAGAAGTTATCTCTTCTCAAAATGTTCTATGACTTATTTTACCTCTAGAATTTGTTTGTTTCTAAATCACTTAATAGCTCTTTGATTAGCTACAAAGTAAACAAATGAGAGAGGAAAAGATGCTGATTTGATTCACTGCTTCCTATATACTTATCAGCTATTGTGGCATCATAAAGACACTTTAGGGCCTTTTACAAAGGACTCTGCCAAAAATGGTCCAATGAAACATCTTACTCATGTCTGTTGAATATTTTCTGCTTAGTAGAGTACTTCCACAAGTAACTCCTAACATTCGCCTCAGAATCATCTTTTGACTGTTAGTGTGGGTAAAATTATCTTCTTTTATTTCTGAGACATGAAAACTAAAATGTAGTGATATTAAATAAAATGCTCAGAATATGGAATAGTAGGGGAAGAAATAATATGGCAGGTATTGGTCTCTTCCACACTACTGCTAGCCCTTTCTGAAAACAACCTCCCTCTACTTCCAGACTTTCCCTAAAAAATCACAGAGGATTGGCCAGAAAATGTCCTTTGATTTTATTCCTGTTAGATTTTGTCCTCAGATCCTTAGTGAGCAAGTGAGGATGCATGTTCCTTGCCTAAACTAAGCATTAAGAGCAAAGTGGCCTGTTCCTCACCACATGCATGGCAAAGAGGGGTCCTAATTAAGAAATCACTATGAGGAGAAGAGACTTGGTTTGTACAAAAAAAAAAAAAAAAAGATGAGCTCCCCAAGCCTATGATATTCTATTTTTTTTTCTTAAATGGGTCCAGTGGTGTGCTCAAAGATAAGACCAACTGTACTTATCCTTTTCCCCCTCCAGCATCATGATGTCAGTTTGGTAGCTAGAAACCCACCATGGTGGGAGAATTTACGTCACAGAAATCAGCCAGTGCTACTAATCAGGGCTTTTGTTTGTTCATTTGTTTGTTTCTTTTGTTAAATATTTATCAGCATACATATGTACACAGTTCATGTGATATTTATAAATAAGTATCCACTGTTTAAAATGCGACTCAATTTACCAATTTATCAATTTTGAATGCTAGGAAATGTAGAAAATAAATATAAAAGAAAATACTTTAAAAGCACATGCCAAGATGATTATTGCTGTGCATAATTATTTCTGCATGCCCCTCATGATTTCCTTAGATTAAAAAAAATGTATAAATGGTTTTAAAAGACAAAAGTGTGTAAATTTTTAGAGCTTTTAAAATATATTGTTGAATATACTCCAGAAATATTTTTGGGAAATTAAATTTCTTTTTTTTTTTAAATAAATTTATTTATTTATTTTTGACTGCATTGAGTTTTCGTTGATGCATGCAGGCTTTCTCTAGTTGCAGAAAGTGGGGTTACTCTTTGTCATGGTGCGAGGGCTTCTCATTGTGGTGGCTTCTCTTGTTGTGGAGCGTGGGCTCTAGGGTATGCAGGCTTCAGTAGTTGTGGCACACTGGCTCAGTAGTTGTGGCTCACGGGGTCTAGAGTGCAGGCTCAGTAGTTGTGGCGCACGGGCTCAGTGGCTTCACAGCATGTGGGATCTTCCTGGACCAGGGATCGAACCCATGTGTCCTGCATTGGCAGGTGGATTCTCAACCATTTTGCCACCAGTGGAGCCTGGAAAATTAAATTTATAATCTTAGTATATCAGATTATTCATTTGACTTTAAAATGTAATCAAATTTCTTTCCAAACCCTAGCACAATTTACTGAAAAATATTATTTGTACTCATTTGAAATTCTATTTTTATTAGAAATTAAAGTGTAGATATATTACCTGGATAATTCTCTGGGCTTTCTCTTCATTTTCATTATGTGTGTATGTGTATCACATTGGTAATCCCACCGTCTTATTTATTAAAATTTTTAGGCATAGTGAGTGTTTGGTTAATATTATAAAATACATAATAATAATATTACAATCATTTGGTATTTTCAAAACTGTCTAGTGTTCTCAAAATAAATGTTTCTAACTTAAAAAAAACTTAACTTTCAAGAATAATAATGTCAAAATATGTTTAAAAATCTGTTAAATCATTTTTCATGCTCTGGTATGTCAGAATAAAAAAATACAGATATACCAGAGCAAATGTATTAATAATCATATAATTCAGCATTACAAAATGTGCATTTATCTGAACAGATGACAAGACATTTTTCTAAGGAACTGGAAATTATTCTCCGTATGTACTGTGTTCTTAACAGGTGCTACTTTGAGAGTACATTTTCCTCCATCCTGAAAATGTGAACATGACAAGCAATACCAGTTGCATTTTTTTTCTCAATGCATTTTTCATTGATCCTTTATTGAAGAAAAGCTGAAAAGTAACTCTCTATCACATTTATTCCATGACATATAATTTCAACTGTGAGAATTATTAGCAGAATGAATGACAAATGGTGGGGAAAGACTGACAGATGCTAGTAATTGTATGTGCTACCCTGGTTATTCTGTTCCGTCCAGACTTCTATATTTCATTTTGTCATATTTTGTACATTAAGCATACTCTTCCATCTTGTAGAAAGGTAGAAAATTGCATAAATGGGTTATCTGGTTGTATTAGCACTGATAGAATAGAAATGAGCATTACCTTTGAAAGTATATATTAGAGCTCATCAGAAGCGATATGGTCTACAATTCCCCTTGTCTCACAGGAAAGGCAATATTTTCTTGGGCAGAGTGTTCCAAATACTGGTGAAGACTTCTTTCCATATGAAAACTTTAGACAATGGAAAAATTAAACAGACTGTCTATCTTCAGGAGAGTGTGCATGTCAAATGTGACATATATTTTCTGTAATATGCATTGGAGAACTAAAACTTCTGAGAAAATATTTCTTCCACATAAGAATATTTTAAAAATCAGTAAAACTCATCAATTTAATGTAATTGGAAGTAGGGACAAATAGTACTCTCCTATTATACAAACATAATAAAACAAAGAAAATTGTAGTGTGACATGGGACACTGTAATTAGTACTTTCAAGACATTTAGTCATTTATCCTATGATTATAATTTCATAGAAATCATATGCTAATTCATTGCCACTGATTTTCCAACCCTTTCTTTGTCAGCTGTCAGTTTCCTTCCAACTGCCATCAGTTACACCACTTTTTATGCAATAAAATTAGCTTATATTTCACCAGGTACATTTGTCATCCACCCATTCTCATTTTGATCTGGTCCAAATGGTACATACTTGTCAAATTTTGGTAGAAAAAAATATTTTCTGAATATTCTTGCTCACCTTTTAAAGAGAAAGCAGGAAGAAGAACCACAAAATTAACTCTAGCAAATCTTTTATTCATACTAATTTCATGATTTCATATGGCAAATATTTTTCATCGGAGGTGGCATGATAATTCAGACACAAACCTTGCCATCCAGTGTTCGAAATGCCATGAAGTTAGACACATCAGCAGCCTTATTTATGGGTGTGCCTAAACTACCACATGGCACACAGAAAGAGCTTAAAAATGTTTTGAATGAATGAATTACACACACTATTTACGAGGCAGAGAGTGATTTGTGACTTCAGAGTTATATTAATTAGGAGCTTGCCTATAGTAGGAGGAAGAGACTTTCTCTCTCCTGAGAGGCTCACCGTGGGTGTTAGCCACACTTACATTCCCTGTTACTTTCTCTCATATCCTCATCCTCCCCAGATCTCTCATCTAATTGGATGAGCAGATTTGACCAGGATTTTCCGGGAAATACTATTGGGTCCCTCCTTTTCGCTGACAAATTCTTTTGGAGAAAAATCCATTGAGAATGGTTGAGATTTTCCTGGAATGGCTGACTTCTGGGAAAGTGCTAGAATAACAACCAGGTCCCGTGCTGCATTTTAATGAAAGCTATAAAAGAAAAATGATGGTGACCCCCAAAATAAAGGCATCTGTTCCCTTGAAGATCAATGAAACAGCATGATAGGTGGGATGAAATATAACACTATCACTATAATCATCAGTCTTCATTTTATAGAAAAGTAAATAACCATAAAATTTTTTCATTACAATTTAAATCTTATTGATTTTTTGCTCTCTGTTTTATTCATGTATTTCTGGAGGAGGGTGTGTATTTTCTGTTCTTTTCTGCTATGTCCATTTGAAAACTTTGTAAAACAAATCCACAATTGAATGATTGAATGTATTTGTAAATACATTTAAAAACAGTTAATATAGTTAAACTCTGGCCCTATGCTCTCCATTCCAAGCTGACTCCTTATTCCTTGTTTACTATACAGATTTGTACCAATATTTCTCAAAAAAGGGGCTACACTGAAAACTATTTCTTCTTTGAGATCAGAACTCTACCCAAACCTGAGACTACAGCCCGCTTCTAGTCTACCTGACAGACACCTCTGATGCCAATCACCTATCTGAATACCCCCCAGTTCTCCTGATGCAGTGATTGGCCTTCCCAATGAAATTCAACTGATGCCTCATATGGGATTTAGCACTGTTAAGCATCTGCTTTTCTCTCATCAATTGCCTGCCACCAAATTCTAGGGATCAGTGTTTGTCAAACTTCAGTGTGCATTCAGAATTGACTGTGGAGCTTATCAGAGGTGCATATTCCAGGACTCCAACTCAAGACATTCTGAATGGGTTGGTTGGGTGACAATGTGTGCTTTCAACAAACACACAGGTGCATGCATATATAGGTGATACTCACTATAGAATTTGAGAAAGTGCTGTTGGGAGTCTGTTTTATCTGTCTCAGAAGACTGCTCTTCCATATGCAGCTGCTCTCCCCTCTAGCATCAGTCCCATCACAGGGAGTTTGCTCTTGTTTCCAAGTCAAGAATCTTGGATCATCAAATTACCTAGCTGCTTTCACATGCTGCTTTGTACTGTCATCAGGTTTTCTGTTCTGCAAGCCTTGGAGAGACTTTGAAAAAAGGGGTTGGTTCTAAAGAACAAATAAATCAATGATCCTGAGACTTAAGTTGGCCTCATTTACATCTCAATGGGAACTTCATACTGCTCTTGTCTCAGTTATTCCCCAAAATAGTGCATGTAATTGTAACTCAACTTATCAACCTCTGAATGTGACATTCTGGCATAATAAGCAAAATATGTGATTAAACACCTTCCAATGAAATCAGGATATTCAGTCATAAAATGAAATCTAATTACATTGTTACAGCTTTAGACTGGGAGCTTTGGCTTTGTGTAACTGTTGGCAGAACATATGTGAAGGTGGTGTGAAATTACTTCAGGGTATTTCCCTTTTGTGAGAAATTACAGGTTTCATAATACAAACCAATTATTTTTCAGAAGTTATTGGGCTAAGGATAATAGTTATTCTATAATATTTATAACATTTGTATAATATGCCATGAATATTGCTGAATTTATTCAACTTCTCATAAATCAATAGTGTACTTGTAAAGTAAGGACCCAGACCAATGTGCTTATCATTTTAATAGGAAAGAAACCAACAAGGAACATTTGGGTTTGCAACAGGATAAAAATTATTTCCTCACTATTTACAATACTATTAGTTTCATGAGTGCTAGGAGAAGAAAAAGCTTTCAGAATTGAATACTGTGAAATACATTGCTTGTTTCTAAGAACTAAATAGGCAACAAGGTGTATGTCTTGAATGTACTCATTGGCTTCTCAGAGATTTAAGATATTCTATCACTTTTATCCTGTACACTTATTCACAATTATCAAATTATGGATCCTAATTTTTGGAGCCATTGTAGATGTCATGGAAGGAAGACTGTGTTGTGTACTGCTTTGAACTCCCTGGTTGACTGACCATGGGTCCATCACTTATCTCTGTGAGTTTCAATTTCCTTTCCCTAAAAGGAGTGAGTGGGACTGAGTGGTCTCTAAAATGGTTTCTGATTTGAAGTTATATGAAAGTTATCAGAAGTTCCAGCATAACAGAGATATTTTGAAGAAGACACAGACCAGGAGAGATGCATTTGAGAATTTGGGTCAACTATTAATTTTTCTAAACCTCAATTTCTTACCTTTTTAAAAAATACAGAGATAACAATTTCAACTCTTGTGTTTGTTGTGAGAAATGAAGACAATGTATCTAAAAACAAGTGGTCCATAATATAGTTTGAGAATGCAGTAAGTGCTCCAAACCATTACCAATAGCATCATCATTTTCATCATCATAATTATATTATTATTGGTGCTATTTTTATTATTACATTGTTATGGCATTTTATTACTAATTAGAAAATTTTGTTACTATATGGTAAATGCAAAGCTTTATTCAGCATGTAATCAGTATTTAGCTATCTGTATGTCTACCTGAATGACTTAAATTTTCTCTATATTTAGACCTGCACTGACAACTTTTCTAGGGTTGTGTTTCTTGGAGGAATTCTAGGACATCTGCTTCTGGATTGAGGGAATACTAAAAACATCATTTTTCTTGCATTTTTGCATCTCTGTATTTGGCACCAGCTGGAAACGGGGAGGGCAGAAACAAACAAACAAACAAAAAATACAGAAAATATACCAGAACTTCTTCAAAATAGAATAAGACAATTTGTGGAATGACTAGGTAACAAGCAAGGTCTATGGTACTACTCCTGCAGCACCCAACCTATCCTCACGAGGCTAATTAGCTGTTTAAAGGACTGCTAACATAAAGAAGGGTATTTTTAAAGAGGACCGAAAGCTCTTCCTTAAACATGTTTCTAAGATCTAAAAAAATCATATTCTTTTGACATTAAAAATTGAAATAGACACTAGAAAATCCATGGATGTACTATATAAATGAGAGGAAAACCCTTTGGGAGGATGATAAGGGCAGTGTTCTCTTTATTTTGCAGTTATCAAAGGCTAAATGACTGCAAGGTAATTGACAGCTCCCTAAGCACTGACAGGAGGAGCTCAGTTTTGATTTAATACATTGACAACAAAACTCTGGGATTGTGAGATCTTTAAAAAGAAGCCACAAATCAATGAGAAGGGGAATCAACTTTAAGTGCTTTACTGAGCAGAAGCCTTTGAACTCTGAATGCTGGGCAGGAACCTAAAGTGTGAGAGGTGTAGTTTCGCAGGGTGGGATTCTTACCTGATTGTGTGGATTATCAAGAATTGTGTGCACATCATTTATCTTTTCCTCTTTACCTGTTCCTTTTCCCTCCACCATAAATACTTATTACTCTCCTCCTCTGGGCAACCCAAGAGAGTTAAAGGCCAAATGAGCTAAAGATTAAAGGAAAGCTATTGAGGAAGAATAGACTGGCTGTGTAAGAGTATTTACTTCTGAAAGTTTATATATATATATGTATGTATATACATACACACACATATATACACATATGTATGTATATATGCATATATGTATGTGTGTATGTGTATGCATATATATATATATACATACACAGACATACATACACTCATGTAAGAGAAGATAGAAAGATAGAATGATAGCTAGCTAGATAGGTAGATAGATAAATAGATAGATAGATAATAGATTGATATAGAGCAGAGGAGAGGAGAGAGCATGCAAAAGGGAAAGATTAATTTCTTTTTGTATACTTTACATACCTTTATATTTCCATTTGACAAATAATCTGTGTTATTAGATTTTAGATTCATTGCCAAATTTGATTTTACTTTTAGAGTTCCCAGGGCTGTTTTAATTTATATATTTTTAATTATCATTAGTGAATTAAACAGTTTTTACATATGCCTTGTAAGCTACATTTTAATGTAAGATTTCCATAAATAAATGCCTGAATATGTGCCAAAATGTTGATGACAGATAGATGAATGGTGTAATTGACATTGAGTTTCTTTACCTTGCTTACTTACATCTTTAATCTTTTAATCATCCGTTATTGCCTTTTTAATCAAATAAATAGTTGAAAATGACATGTCAGTCCTCAGTCAACCTTCATTTGTCTTCATATTGTTAAACCACTATACTGTATCAGGCACTGAGCTAGTTGATGGGAATAGAGGTACAAATAGGACATAGGGTCTATTCATATAGTCCAAAATCCAGAGGGAGACTGTAATAAGTGTTATAACATCAGTATTTGCAAAGTGTTATTTAAAAAAAATAAGACAAACCTGCTTCTCAAAGGAAATGATATATAATGTAAGACTTAAAGAAAGAGTAGGAATTTGATAAAACTACATATGTGGCTGAGGAGAAAGGATATCCTAAGAATTGTCATGAACAAAAGAGCAAGTTTTATAACTATGGCCAGTTCGATGAATTAAAACTTACTTTGCATGATGGAACATAGGTTAAGTAATGGAAAAGTTATTTGAGAAGATTAAAAAAGGAGGTAAGCAGGAGTGCCAAAAGAGCCCATGTCCATATTCCAACAATATTAGAGATTACAATTTGTTGAGGAGAAGCTGAATGACCTTATGTTGTAAGTGACATGATGCAAATTGCCACATTGAAAGATGAAACCAATTGAGTTTTGTAAAATAGATGGGTAGGTGGAACTCTATATGACGTTATTGGAATCTGAATTGATAGAGATCCTGCAAATGGAGAAGAATAGATCAGAGACATATTTAGGAGATAAAATATGAATTTGGAACATGAGAGGAAGGAGGTGTCTGAAATAAGTCAAACAAGTCTGAAATACATCAAACAATTTAAATATATGACGGGTGTTACAGATACCTATGGCATTATTCACGATTCAGGCAGAGGGAAAAATGTTAAGATTCAATGCTCTTTTTTTTTTTTAAACATCTTTATTGGAGTATAATTGCTTTGCAGTGGTGTGTTAGTTTCTGCTTTATAACAAACTGAATCAGCTATACATACACATATATCCCCATATATCCTCCCTCTTGTGCCTCCCTTCCACCCTCCCTATCCCACCCCTCTTGGTGGTAACAAAGCACTGAGCTGATCTCCCCGTGCTATGTGATTGCTTCCCACTAGCTATTTATTTTACATTTAGTAGCGTATATATGTCCATGCCACTCTCTCACTTCATCCCAGCTTACCCTTCCCCCTCCCCGTGTCTTCAAGTCCATTCTTTACGTCTGTCTTTATTCCTGTCCTGCCCCTAGGTTTTTCAGCACTTCTTTTTAGATTCCATATATATGTATTAGCATATGGTATATGTTTTTCTCTTTCTGTCTTACTTCACTCTGTATGACAGTCTCTAGATCCATCCACCTCACTGCAAATAAACCAGTTTCGTTTCTTTGTATGGCTGAGTAATACTCCATTGTATATATGTGCCACAACTTCTTTATCCATTCATCTGTTGAAGGACACTTTGGTTGCTTCCATGTCTTGGCTATTGTAAATAGAGCTGCAATGAACATTGTGGTACACGACTTTTTTGACTTATGGTTTTCTTAGGGTATATGTCCAGTAGTGAGATTGCTGGGTCATACAACAGTTCTATTTGTAGTTTATTAAGGAACCTCCATACTGTTCTCCAAAGTGGCTGTATCAATTTACATTCCCGCCAACAGTGCAAGAGTGTTCCCTTTTCTCCACTCCGTCTCCAGCATTTATTGTTTGTAGATTTTTTGATGATGGGCATTCTGACTGGTGTGAGGTGATATCTTAGATTCTACACTCTTGTTTGAGGATGATACGAAAGATCAGAGGGAAATTTTAGATATTCTGACTTTGGACATTATAGAAATACTGTAAGGTAGACCTGGAATTTATCATAAATTTATTTTCTTCAAATATCTCATGTTGTAGATAGTCAAGGAAACACACTAGAGAGCAACTAATAAATCATAAATCAATGCTGATGGGCACAATGAAAATAAGATTTTACATTCTCTCTAATTATTCACAAGTGTTGATTCCAAACTCACACTGGAAAAAATAAATCATCTTGTGGTATTATTTTCATTTCTCCCACAGTTGTAGCACAGTATATTATGCATAGTCATTACTCAGTATAAATGGTGAGCATTTATTGTTTATAACATGCCAAACCTTCTATTAAGCATATTAACTATATTTCTCAATTTAAACCTCATAAGAATGGTATAAGTTCAGATTTTTAAGAGACTGGATTATAACTATACAGAGATTTTGTTTTAAAGGGAAAAATAACTTGCAAAAGGTCATGCAATAGAAAATGCAGTCAAGTATATAACTTACCTCATGTGATTCTAGAGTCCTCTTAACCTGTATAATATCTTGACCCTCAGAAAATTGTTGTTAATATACTCTGGTCCTGAAAAGGATATGTAGTATTCCTGTGTGTGTGTGTCTGTGCAAGCTAATATGAGCATTTGTGATAAAGATACCTCATTTTCCTGACTGTGCAGCAATTTTATGATGCAATTTTTGAGACTAATGGGTAAAGAAGTCATGCAAGGCTGTATTGCTTTAATGTTCCTTTGGACAGAACAGTTTATACTTTATTTTGACTCTCTTGTCTTTTCAGTAATAATACTGTTTATCTTATAAATTTGAAAAATAGAAAATCATAAAACAGAAAAATAAAATCTCATGTAATTCCTACTCTCAGGTTTCTATACGAACCTATATACTATATATATTGTACATAACATTTTATACATATGTATATAATGGAGAATTTACAGTATGATGAACTATTTGTATTTTTTTATTGAATGTAGTTGATTTATAATAATACCTGTCTTGGTTTCAGGTATACAGCATAGCGATTCAAGTTTTTTTGTGTTTTTTTGTTTGTTTGTTTTTCTTTTTTTGCAGATTATAATTTGGTACAAGATATTGTGTATAATTCTCAGTGCTATACAGTAAATCCTTGTTGCTCATAGAAATCATACATGCAGCTCATATAACTCAATAATAAAATAGATATTTTATGTATAGTGGTTTGTGTCTATAAATCCCATACCCTTAATTTGTCCCTCCCTCCCTCTTTCTCCCCTTTGGTAACCGTAAGTCTGTTTTTATGTCTGTGAGTGTGTTTCAGTTTTGTATATAAAGTTATTGGTATTATTTTTTAGATTCCACGAGTGATATCATATAGTAATATTTTTGTCTGATTTATTTCACTAAGCATAATAATCTCTAGTTCCATCCACGTTGCTGCAAATGGCAGAACTTAATTCATTTTTATGGATGAGTAATATTCCACTGTGTGTGCATGTGCATGTGTGTGTGTGTGTTTATACCACACCTTCTTAATACAGTTGTCTGTTGATGAGCAATTGGATTGCTTCCAAATCTTGGCTATTGTAAATAGGTCTCCTGTGAACAATGGGGTACATGTATTTTTTCAAATTACTGTTTTCATTTTTTCTGGTTATATACACAAGAGTGGAGTTGCTGGATCATATGGTAGTTCTATTTTTATTTATTTAAGGAATTTCCATATTGTTTTCCATAGTGGCTGCATGAATTTACATTCCCACCAACTGTCAATGAGGGTTTCCATTTTTCCACATCCTCTCCAGCATTTGATATTTAGTAGACTTTTTGATGATAGTCATTCTGACAGGTGTGATGTGATACCTCATTATGGTTTTGATTTGCATTCTCTAATAATCAGCAGTGCAGAGCAGCTTTTCTTATTCCTGTTAGCCATCTTTATGTTTTCTTTGGAAAACTGTCTATTCAAGTCTTCTGATCAATTTTTCATTGGATTATTTATGCTTTTGGCATTGAGTTGTATCAGCTGCTTGTATATTCCAGATATTAACCCTTTGTTGGTCACATTATTTTCAAATATTTTCTCCCATCTCTGTGTTTTTATTTTGTTTATGGCTTCCTTTGTCATGCAAAAGCTTTTCAGTTTGATTAGATCCAATTTGTTTACTTTTTCTTTTATTTCTTTTGTCTTAGGAGACTGATCTAAGAAAATATGGCTACAATTTATGTCAAACAGTGTTCTGCCTATGTTCTCTTCTAGGAGTTTTATGATGTCATGTCTTACATTTAGGTCTTTAAACCATTTTGAGTTTATTTTTGTGTATGGTTTTAGAGAATATTCTAATTTCATTGCTTTACATGTAGCTGTCCAATTCTCTCAACACCACTTATTGAAGACTGTCTTTTCTCTATTGTATATTCTTGCCTCCTTTGTCATAGATTAGTTGACGGTGTGTGGGTTTATTTCTGGGCTCTGTATTATGCTCCTTTGATCTATGTGTCTGTTTTTGTGTCAAAACCATGCTGTTTTGATTACTATAGTTTTGTAGTGTAATCTGAAGTCTGGGAGGGTTATATTTCCAGCTTTTTTCCTTTTTCTCAGGATTGCATTGGCAATTTGGGGGTTTTGTGGTTCCATATAAATTTTATGATTATTTATTATATTTCTGTGAAAAATGTCCTTGGTATTTTGGTGGGAATTGCATTAAATCTATAGAGTCCTTTGAGTATTATGGCCATTTTAATAATACTGATTCTTCCAATTCAAGAGAATGGCTATCTTTCCATTTCTTTGAATCATCTTCAATTTCCATTGAACCGTTGCTTTGTTATTTGCATGTTGTTTATTCTCTATGTGTTTGTTCTTTTTCCATTCTTCTTTCTGTAGTTGATTCCTAGTTTCATACTGTTGTGGTCAGAAAAGATGTTTGATAAAACTTTTATCCTCTTAAATTTGTTGAGGCTTGTTTTATGACTTAGTATGTGATCTGTCCTGGAGAGTGTTCCAAATGCATTTGAAAAGAATGTGTATCTTGTTTTTTTGAACATAGTGTCTTTTATATATCAATTAAGTGCAACTGGTCTATTGTGTCATCTAGGAACTTTGTTGCCTTATTGATTTTCTTTCTGGATGATCTGTCTGTTGATGTCAGTGGGATGTTAACTGCTCTAACTATTATTGTATTATTGTCAATTTCTTCCTTTATGTCTGTTACTATTTGCTTTATATACTTAGGTGCTCCTGTATTGGGTGCATATATTTTAAGGAGTGTAAAAGTCCATTCCTGTATTGATCCCTTTACCACTATGTAATGTCCTGTTTTGTCTTTTGTTATAGCCTTTGTTTTAAAGTCTATTTTGTGTGATATGATTGCTACCCTCATTTCCTTTGGCATGAAATATCTTTTCTATACCCTCACCTTTAGTCTGTGTGTGTCTTTTGCCCTGAAATTATTCTCTTGAAGACAGCATATTGAAGATTCTTGTTTCTTTTTGATCCAGTCAGCCACTCTATGTCTTGATCAGAGCATTTAGTTCATTGGCATTTAAAGAAATTATTGAGAGGTATAACTTATTGCCATTATATTCCTTGTTTTCCATTTGTTTTTCTGGTTCTCTCTGTTCATTTCTTCTTTTTGTTTCTCCTGTTTTGGTCTGCTGATTTACTTCTGTAGTATGCTTATGTTCCTTTCTTTTTGTTTTTTTGTGAATCTATTTTAGGTTTTTGATTTGTGGTTACCATTGGGTTCATGTATGTTGACTCATAACTATGTCTACTCACTCTAAACTGATAATCACTTAAGTCCAAACACATTCTGAAATATCTACATTTTTACTCCCCTCCCCAACATTTTGAACTTTCAATGACCTATTTTACATCTTCTTGCTTATCCTTTTATTGTTTATTGTAGTAATAGTTGATTTTGTAATTTTTTTTTGGGGGGGAGGTTATTCTATGTACTGTCTTATTTAAATGGTCCTCAATCCTTACTATATATTTGCTTTCTTATTGGGGTTTTTCTTTTCCTATAGATTCCTGTTACTTTTCCATTTAGAGAAAACCTTTCAAAATTTATTTTATGCTAGGTTTAGTATTGCTGAATTCTTTTATTTTTTGCTTGTCTAAGATTCCTTATCTCTCCTTCTACTAGAAATGATAATCTTGCTGGGTAGAGTATATTAGGTTGCAGATTTTTCCCCTTTGGGACTTTGAATATATCATGCCACTCCCTCTGTCCTGCAAAGTTTCTGCAGGGAAATCAGCTGATGGGCTTGTAGGGGTTCCCTTTTAAATGACTCTGTTTTTCTCTTGATGCCTTTAGAATTCTGTTTTTAAATTTTCCATTTTAATTATGATATGCCTTGGTGTGGGTCTATTTGGGTTCATTTTGTTTGGAACCCTTTGTGCTTCCTGTATCTGGATATCTGTTTACTTCTTCATGTTTAGGAAGTTTTCAGGCATAATTTTTTTAATACATTTTTTACCTCCTTCTGTCTCTCTTCTCCTACTGCAATCTCTTTTATGTGTAAGTTGGCATGTTTTATAATAACCCATAGATCTTGTATATTGCTTTCTTTTATTTTTTTAAATTTCTTTTTCTGCCTGCTGTTCTGCTTGGTGTTTTCCATTGTTCTATCTTCCAGATCACTAACTCATTCTTCTTTTTCACTTTTTTTTGCTATTCTTTGCTTCTAGATTGCTTTTTATCTCAAAAATTAAATTGTCTATTTTTGATTGGATCAACTTTTAAGTTTCTAGTTCCTTGTTACAATGACCCACATTTATATCAATAATCTTTTTACATTCAGTTAGCATTTTTATTACCATCTTTCTGAACTTAGTGTCTGGTTGACTGATGATCTCTGTTTCATTGTTTTTCCTTTCAGGGGTTTTCTATTGCTCATTTTGTTGGGAGTAGTTCCTCTGACTTTTCATCTTACTTAACTTTCTCTGTCTATGAATTTAAGAGAAATAGTTATGTATTGTGGTCTTGAAGGGGTGTTTTCATGTGAGAACATCCCTAAGTAGACTGCGTGTGTCCAATATCCTTGGGGTGAGAGCTGGTTTTGATTTGGATGCAAGGCACATCTTTCCTCAGGGTGTGCTGGCCACTGTCATCTTGATAGGGGGAGTCGTTGCTGTTAGAAGATCCAAAGGCTGCACAAGGAGTGAGGCAGGACTTCCTTTCTGGTCTGTGGCTGTCACAGCCCTGTCAGGGATGCGGTCTGCTCCCCAGTTAGTGGAAATAAAGCCCTGAAGGTTGAGCTCAATCAGGCTCTGTTCCCTTTGAGTGTGCATTTACCCCAAAGGAGGGGAGTGCTGAAGTAAATGAATCTTATGAGCCCATAGACGTCTGATTCATTGTCTGTGTAGGTTTCCAGGGCTCGGCTCAGATGCAGCCCAAGTTGTGTCTCTTACCATTTTGTGGTCATCCTAGATCTAGTCCAAGGCTGTGTTGTGGAGTGGGTGGGGCTGGAGCTGTTTCTGTGGCACTGCTTGAGTAAGCACAGAAGATAGCGGCTGCTCCCCCCTCTACACCTGGACCATACCCCAGGTTCCCAGGCTGTCACTCTGTAGCTAGACCAAGTGTTTTCTTAGGGCTGGCTCAGATCCCATTCCAAGCTCTGGTATGGAATAATCTGGGCTGGGGTGTTCACCTGTTTGGATTGATGACAGTGGTGGGGTAGCCACTGCCAGTGCAGAGCTCTTGACACACTTTTGTTGGCAAACCAGTACCTGTACACACTTTGTGAGTGGAGGTTAGACTTCTCCATCTTTTCTATCTGTCCAAGTAGTTCTCCCATCAGGCAAGGTCATTTGTCTCTTTCACATAGCACACTAGGACTGGGACACCCAGGCTTTGGCTCAACCCACTCGTGCCCCAGGGCAAGTATCTGCCTATGTGTATCTTCTCTTTCTTTCAGATCCTTCACAGGGATGGAGGCCCTGACCCTATGCCTTTTTTTTCCATTCTACCCAGTTATGTGGAAATCTTTCTTGCAGCTTTGGTTATATAGGAGTTCTTCTGCCAGTTTTCAGTTAGTTTTCCATGAGAAATTTTCCATATGTAGGTGTACTTTTTATGTGTTTGTGGGAGGAGGGGAGCTCCATGTCCTTCTACTTTGCCATCTTGATCTGAACCTGCATATGTATTTTTTTAACAAATTGATGATCATACTGTGAATTCTCTATTGTAACATTGTTTTACCTTACCAATATATTTGGTACATTTATCCATAATATGAAATAATATCCTATAAAATGTTTTCAAAATGATATATTATTCTCTTTTAATATGTAAGAATTTGATTAGTTTTTTTATTATTTACTAACTAAGAGAATGGAGAAGAAGATGTGGTATGTACAGTCCTCCTGATTTAACTCACTTTTTGTGTTCTTCCTGCTTGTAGTCTTGGGAACTCACTGTCACATCACACAATTTCTAAGAACCAGTTTTCTGCTTGGCCATATTTTCATTCCTAATGCACAATAAACCAGTGGTTATGAAGGTAGTAACAATGGAATTTGTCTTCCCCAAGTACAGGTATTAATGGGATGCAATATTTGTAGTGAATTTTAACACAATAATAAAACAAAATGAGTTAGACTCCTCTTAAAAAAAATCACCATGTACTGGCATTTAAAACAATTCAAGTGATATAGTACTCTTCCTTACCTGGATGTGGACTCCCACAGACGTAGCCCTTAATATATCACTGATCCCTACCATTATAATTGTACCCTCCAGCCTACCAAGATAAATGAACAGTAGTTGTATCATATACTATATTTAAATTCTGTGTATCCAATATCAAATACTGTTCTAAGTATTTGCATGCTGTTTACATATGTTGCTGAAATTTTTCCTAGTACATGTGTGCCTTGTCTGTTCCAGATACTACCTTCCCCTTGATATCCCTTCCCTATTCAAATTGAGTGGTTTTGTTTTGTTTTGTTTTGTTTTTTTGTAACGCTCTCATGTGCACTTCTGATGTGACTCTTTTTTTTTTTTTCCCTTGTGGTATACGGGCCTCTCACTGTTGTGGCCTCTCCCTCTGTGGAGCACAGGCTCCGGATGCACAGGCTCAGTGGCCATGGCTCATGGGCCCAGCCACTCTGTGGCATGTGGGATCCTCCTGGACCTGGGCACGAGCGCATGTCCCCTTCATCGGCAGGCAGACTCTCAACCACTGCACCACCAGGGAAGCCCTGATGTGACTCATTTTTAAGATGGGAATAATTTCTCTTATGTCTTCTATCTTATCTTCTCTTTTTCCAGGAATGTTTTGATGTTTGTGATATTAGCTATTAGATAGCAGCCTATACCCCATCTCTAACATTGATGTGGTGTTTTCTTTTCCTGTATTTAGCATGCTTTCTTTATTTTAGTATTTTTCTAGGAAGGAGCTGCTAGATCCTTATGTTCAAATTGTACTTCTCTCCAACATGACATTTATTTTTAATTAATACTATGAACAACATTTGATACAATTTTAAAATTTGAGAACTTATCAAGAGTATCTTAAAGAGTATTTTAATTGAGCATTTACTCAATTTAAATAGTTAAAATAGCAATAACACATCATTTGATACTGATTTTGCAAGTTCCATATATAGAGGGTTGAGAATCTTTTTTAATGTTTATTTCCACTTGACTAAAATAGAAAAAAGAATGAATCAGTTTATTTTGATTTATGGACTGTCATGACCTATTTGGATAAACATTATTGAGATCATTGCCTTGAATTTCTAAAAACCTCTTACAGCCTAGGCACATTTTTTTTTCTCTTGAGTTCCCCATCAATCTCTTTTGCATTTCATTTAGGTAGTAAAAGTAGTAGAGCTGCATCATTTAGTAACTCTTATTTCACCCTCCATAAACTTTACTTTCTGCCTTAAAGGGTACAATAGCATTAGCTTTTTTATTTTGAGACTAAAATGTCTTAGGTTTGAGAACTAAGCAAGTTGTCTGTAAATGTATTTTCTAGTCCATTTGCTAAATCTGCAGTAATAAATGTCCACATTTGGTAAAAAAAAAAAAAATAGAGAAGAATATTTTAATAGACAACTTTGGGTGAAAATTAGGGGAAATTTTGGAATTTGGAATTTCAGCATCAATTAACAGAAATCATAATTACCCAAGGGGACACTCTAGACTTAGAGGTCAGATACTCATGGTGCTGGACATCGTCAACAAATATTCTCTAGAAAAGACACTCAGGGAAACACTAATAATGTGACCATTACCTCTGAGTTCTTTCAGAACTGAGGACAGCCCACCTTGGGCTCTTCACCTTCTATAGGATCATTTTCTAAGCAACAAGCCTGGAAAACTATTCCAACAAGATACTTGCTGCAACAGAGTGTAGATGAGGAGATTTCAAGATTTAAAAGTTTGAGAAATACTACATATTCTACCTTCCCACCTAAGCATGTAATTCTTCTTTCATTTAACACCTATTAATATTCCATAGGACTAAAGTTCCTTAGAACATTCCTTCAAAAATTCTCTTCAGCAACTGGAAGCCATGGGTTGTGTGTTCAGCTCAGGATCAGGCTCTCATTAGGCTCACCAGTAGCTGGCATACTGATACTTTCCCTCAAGGATTCATAAAAGGGAGGATAAAGGAAAAGATTGTATAGGGTGTACCCCCCAAATCAGTTACCATTATTTTCTAGGCTCTCTGAGGGAGCCTATGAACTCCTTCACTGAGACACGGATAACCTGTCATTAGTGCTTACAGATGGAAATATCTGTCTTTGTTTTTCATGACAGGATCATCCTTAATAACTAGAATCTTCGTGTGGTTCCAAAGCATGTGACATAATTTCTGACAGGGTTTGTACGTATGCAGTCAGTTTTGGTGACTAGGTGATAATTCCCAAAGTGTAATCAGTGGATCATTTATATTGAAATTGCCTGGGTGGCTTGATAAAAATTCAGGTTTCTTTACATATTGAACTGCAATATCTGGGGAGTGGGATCATTGTGACTGAAGTTTTAGAAGCGAGAATCTCAGGTAATTCTTGTACTTGCTAAGGTTTTTAGAAACACTGATTTAAATTACAAAATAGTACTTATTTTTTAACTGGATCCTCATATGTGCCTTGAGGTTCTCCACCTGAGTAGAATCTTCTCACACTGTCATGTCCTCCTACTTCATGGATATGAACTATCTGAGCCAGAAGCTTTGGTTAAGTTGAAAAACTGACTGATATAGAGGCTTGGTAGGGAAAAGATTCTGGGACCCTTGTAGACTCAAGTTTTGAGTCCTAGAACCCAGAGATAAAAAGCAGAAGGGGACTGTAACAGCTGATATGAATGGTAAGATTTCCTCAGACTCCATTAGCTGATCAAGAATGTAACAACAGACCTTTGAGGTTTCAGTTAAGTCTGAGTCAGACTTTATTGTGTGTAGGTCAAATCCAGCCTACAGCCTATTTTTATAAATACATATATGTTTATTAGAATACAACCATGCCCTTTCATTTCCTTATTGTTTATGGCTGCTTCCATGCTACAATGGCGGAGTTAAGTAGTTTCAGTAGAGACCATCTGGTCAGTAAAGCCTAAAATATTTACTATCTGGACCTTCACAGAATAATCTTACCAATTCCTGGTTGAGGATAATTTTATTCTAGATGTAGTATCAGTTTAGAGGAAAAGTTTTGTTTTATATTCATTGAAACATGAAAGCAATCCAAGATCTCTTTGCCTGGTTCAAATAAAACAAAGAACATAGGTGAGATTCAAGTGTTACTTCAGGGTCTCATTGTAAACTAGAAGAATCTTCCATGAAAATGGATGCTAAATTTAATTTTTCATGGTATTTAATATTTAAACAACTATGAAAGCAGATGAACTAGGAGTTTAAAAGTATTCTAATTGGGGCATTCAATTTTTTCAGTATGTTTCCCTCCTTTGGGTGGAGGTGGATGTGTTACAAGATTTGCTCATTCCAATGATTATGGAACTCAGTTGCTCACCTTTGAGTTGGAAAATTTATCAACACACCATGCCAGAGAGCTACAAAACCAGCCTCGAAATTTTCAACAATCAAGATATTCTATCAAAATTTTTCCTAGTTTGAATTCTGGATTCCCGGGAAGAGATTTTCACAAGAAATTTAACACTATGATTATAGCACAGGCCCTCTGCTTAGCCACTGTGTGCAAATAGTTAGCTTCTCTATAAATATTTAATTTCATATTAAGGGAAAGAGTAGAGAAATGTTTGATCCCATGGTATTTTGTAGTTAACACAATTTTTTGCCACCATGTGAGTCATATCAACAGTTAAAGCTGATCGTACTATCTCAAAGGTACCCAAGGTTTACAGCTGAAAATAGCTGAAATTGTAACCATGACAATAGAAGACTTAAGCCTGAATAAAATAAAAGTGTATATCTCTTGAGGGAAATCTACTCTATTTAGCAAAGTCATATCATAAGGGTCTATATTTTGAGAAGCGGTCATTCCAAAATTATATGACTGTGTGCCATCATGAGAAACTTGGATTATTACTTCTCATATTCAAGCCTTTTCATCCTGTTAAAGTGGGTTGAATTTAGTCATTTTATCAAAAAGTTCACTTTCCAATAGTGGACACTATAATACTGCCAAATCAATTTAAATCAATCAGGAAGGGCATATGGTAACCCAAGTTTGACCTAGATTAAAGGGTAAATTATGGAAATGAAAATAAAGAATTCTTTTGAAATTGTGAAAGTTAGATTTAAATTTTGAATAGTTAATACATTTTCTTGTTATGTTAGAAATTAAAACAATATTCCTTACCTTGAAATTCTTAAATTATGTTTCCCCTACTGTGAGAAAAAAAGGTCCAGTAAATATTATTTGGAGTAGAAAGAAGACGTGGTCCAGTGACCTGTTTTCCTATAATTAAACAAAGACATATTTTCTAATTATGAAGAGTGCAGTTGAAAAAAAATATGTTTGTGGATAAAGTGGGCATCTTAAAAACTAAGTGGAAAAGAGGATAACCTTAAGACTAGAAGAAGACAAAACTCAAATCAACTTCTCTCCTAATCATTATATTTACACATTTGCCATTCATATTGTCCACAAACAGATCAGCAGGATCACAGAACAGACACTACTAGTCTGTTAATCACTCAAATTTATTTAATTTATTTATATAATTTAAATTGAGGTATAATTAACATATAACTTTATATTAGTTTCAGATGCACTACATAATGATTCAATATTTGTATATATTACAAAATGATCAAAAACATAAGTCTAGTTAACTTCCATCACTCCACTCCAGTTTTATTATTACTTAGTGCATGTAAGATTACTTTTAAATTTTGGAACAAGTGAAAAGAATTTATTTATGTGTATTTTCACTTAATTTTTTCCAGCTATTATTTAAAAAAAACAGCTGATCTATCAATTGACTTTTGTATAAATCCTCTAGACTAAAATCATAATAAATAACATGTGGCATACTTATTATATTTTATTTCTTCCTTAACATTGAAAAATGCTAATATGTAGATCTGTTGTTAATTCACGTTGATGTATTCCTCTTCCAAAGTGTTGAAATGAGATAAAACAGGCTGTACATGAATGCATCTGCATGGTATATCTGGAGACACATTGTCAGGAAAACAATGAGGTTTTCCTGACATCTGGGAAACTTGAGTCCATTTTAGCTTCATTAATGATGCATGTTTAGATATTGGACAAAACAGCTCTTGAATAACTCAATTTTGCTACATATTAATGGTGATAACAAAGCTCTTTCCAGGAAGGCAAAAGAATATGCCACTAAGCAGGCAAACCCTAGTAATTGTTTGAGTCAGAATTGCTTCCATTCAAATAGAAAAATGTGCTTCCAGATAGCATTTTATTAATTCCCAATCAGTAAACCATTAACAGTGTGGGGAACATTATTATTAAATAATCCAAATCTTATAGTTCCAGGAGACTTTTATTGCTTGTCCTTGTGATAAGCTTTATAATTATCCAGAAATAGAAGAGCTAAACTATATTCTGAATACCTTAATAAAGATACAAACTTATGACTCAACCAGTTAGGGAATGTTTGCCATTTTTCATTCAAATGTAAACATAAACTCTGGAAATAATAAATTAATGTTCTTTAGCTTTCAGTGGTGTGGAAAAATCATATTGTTTTATCACTGAAGGTTTATTTTATGAGAGACTGGCATTTGGCACATTTAAAATTATCAGCTTGTTTTATATTTGCTTCAACACAAGGACAACTGATTCTCAGGCACCAATTGTCATCTAATTTAAAAATACTGGAACAGAAAAAGTATTTTGAAAGGACAAATAATGTTCAGAATTTATTTATTTGAAATAGTTTCAGTCTTACTTGAAGGTTACTATTTTCCTTTATAATTAGTCTTATAATAATTTATCTACACTTCCATTTGTTCAACCAACACACATTTATTGGCAATGAAGAAAAGAATAGCAAAACAAAAGTCTTAATTTCATGTGCTTTAAAATCTAACCATGACAAAGCTCCTTCTTGAAAACACTTTCACCTACAACTGATCTTTAAAAAAAATTATTTAATTTTTTAAAAGAATTGGGTCAGGTCTCAATATTTCCTTTTTTTCTGCATTAAAAATACTCTTATAGCAGCACAAATTTGACTATGTATAGAATGTAGTCTTTTTTAACTATTTGTAAAAATAACTATTGAAGGTTTGGATAGAAATATCTTTTGGCTCAAAGGATATTAATTAATTAATTTATTTTTGCTGTGTTGGGTCTTCGTTTCTGTGCGGGGGCTATCTCTAGTTGTGGCAAGCAGGGGCCACTCTTCCTCACGGTGCACGGGCCTCTTACTATCTCGGCCTCTCTTGTTGTGGAGCACAGGCTCCAGACACGCAGGCTCAGTAGTTGTGGCTCACGGGCCTAGTTGCTCCGCGGCATGTGGGATCCTCCCAGAGCAGGGCTCGAACCCGTGTCCCCTGTATTGGCAGGTAGATTCTCAACCACTGCACCACCAGGGAAGCCCTAACCTTTTTAATTCGAATACAATATTCATGTTCACAGTTTAGAAGGTTAATAGAATTTTCTTAACTAACACCATTTACATTGCATTAGGTGGAGTTTGGATAATTTTTCTGCCATATGATAGGTTAAATTGAGCTGCTTAAGAAGGAGGTTATGTTGTATTTGTGACCAATTTCATAACAATACCTGAAGTGTCTTGATGGGTATTCCTTCAGGTGTGCATGCGCTAAAATGTCATGGTGCCATAGAGGCCTCTGAGGTGACCTTTAATTATATACTTCTAGGCTATTCGTCAGAACTATGGATTGCTCTTACTTTTTTCTTGGGAAAGCTCTTTAAGAATTTCTGAGCTCTCATAAAAATGCTCAGAAATCTGGAAGGGCTTGCTTGATCCTTTTCCCAAGAATTGCCACTCTTACTACAATTTCTATCCCTTGAGAATCCACTTTTCTTTGCTTGCACCAAGGCCTCTATTCATTCATTCTTGTCAAACTTATACCTCTCACTGCTGACTTCTCACTCTCTACTAATTTTACATATTTTCTATCTTATCCCTTATTTTTCCTACCTATTTCTTTCTCCATGGCTCTTAATTTTGGCTATAACAGGACTTAGTCTATGATCTTGACCAGTCAATGATAATTCAGATTACCACTTTTCTGTTGAAACAGTTATTGCATTGTCTATATTTTTCTAATATTATCACCATAACTATTTTATACCGAAATAAATAATGTGTTTACAATATCACAAGGTGATTTCAACTATCTTAATGTGTTCATTGATGATAATTCTGTTAGATATGAGCAAATCATCACAGTAACAGGGAAGTAACATATTTTACAGATAAGTCAACTGAAACATGAAGAGACTGAATATCCAAGAAGAATCTGAGATCTTTCCAGATCCTGTGGTCACTGAGCATTACCATGTCTCTACTAATATTTTTGGCACGTTTTTCCATGTCTCCCCCAACAGCTGAAATTCCTTTCATCCATCAAGTCTGGCTGAAAATGTTATCTCATCTATGAAGTGTTCTGTGAACTATTCAGTCAGAAAGAATTTCTCTTTCTTTGGGGTATTTTCCAGCTTCTAGGAGAGAAGGTTTTATATTGTATTATATTTAGTTGTATATGCTCTGCATCTATTTTATTGGGAATTCTATGAGAGTGAGCAGCTTGACTTCTTTATACTTATATCCCAAGTCTTTAACACAGAGCTAGAAACTTAATAATTATTCATTTATTTGAACTCATTTAAGAAAATGCACCTAGATTTAAGGTTGACTCCAAGGGCCAGGGATGCCTAAGAAACAGGGAAGTGGGTGTAAATGTATTTTTATTAGCTAAAACATTGCTCTTTTTTTCCTAAAGCACTCTATTTCTCTTAATTGTATGAAATAGTTGAATTTGAGTATAAATATGGAATATTCACTAGAGAGAATTAAACCTATCAATCACTTAAAACAAATATGGCCTTTGTAAAGACTTAATCGCCACAGGCTTCAAATCTCACACAGATAGCTTAATTTAAAATCAGTAAAACATTTTAAATCAAATCCTCCAGATATCATGTAGTCCTTGCCATAAAATCTACAAAACCTAGTTATGATTAATAGCATTATTATGAATCCCAAATCTCATTACTGAGTATTGCTGAATTTACTTTCAGTTCAATGTTTAAGTATAGTCAGATTAAAACTATTCAATGATTCCTTACAACTTGTGGCAAATCATTATTACTTCCTTCTATTGCTATTGTAATATTATTAATCATAATGAATTCCTTTGAAATTTAGTAGAGCAGTAACATATTATTCCTTATGCATTTCCACTATAAATTATCTCTAGTGAAATAACTGCCTAAGAACTATTATTAAGTTACTACATAACAACTGCAGAATCATAATCAGACCAAGGAATTTATTCCAAATGAAGTTATTATGACCAGTTCTACTGGAAATGGAAATCAGATAAATGAATAAAGGTAAGTAATCCTAAAAATAAAGTATTTCTAAATAGTGTAAGATTATTAAATTTCACCTACAAATATGTCCAGTAGACTTTAATGAAAAAAGTTTAAAATGCAAAGAATTGGGCTTGTCACATGAAAAACCCAAGAGAGTTCAGTCATGTAGATTATACATATCTCTAATCTAATTAAATGGTGAAAAAGATTTACGGGTACAATAGGATCATAGCCTCAAAGTATATTTGTCAACTCTTCTGTCTGTAAAATTTTCTGCTCACAATAACAGGAAGTAATGAGGGCAGGAATAAACAAAGGACAGCCCTATCCCTACTGTCATTGAATAGATTTGTGCTGGCGTTTACTTGCTGTTGCTGTGCAACTTGCAGCTCTCACAGTATTTGGGGATTTCTATCTTAAGTCAAAGTTTCCTTCCTCTCTATCTTGTGAATAAAATAGGTTGAGGATCTGCAAAAAGAGAAAGCTGCAGAAATCAACTGATAGTACATAATTTTAAAACGTTCTCCAGTCCAAGGCATGAGGGAGGAAGATCAGCGTATCTGGGCAGCTCATAATTTTTTTTTTTTTTTAAATCTGAGGAGTCACATTGAAATTCCTTTCTTTTGTTTGGTCATTGCTAAGAAGCTAGCATAAGCATACTTATTCTCTCAAACCTAAGAATAAAAAGGAAGGCATAAATGATATTGTGATTATCGGTTGTATTGTATTCATTACAACTTCTACTCCTCTCTAATGGGCAGCTGTCCTCTAAAGTAAGTTGTCAAAATTAGAATGCTGTTTATATGTGTCTGCATGCTTGCATGCATGAGTGCGTACAAATGCCTAACAATTTGTCCATGTATCTGTCTGTGTGAAGATGTCTCATTTCTCAGTTTTATCTGTAAATTGATTGCTTGAACATGCAAGCATGAATTAGATAAGATGGAATGAGGCACTAAGTTAGGCATGAATATGACTTTATAAAACAAGTCATAATTCCTACATTATTATACTTAATTTATAATGACCATTCCTTGGAAGAATCTGACTTCAAATCCAGGCATGTTCACTTTACTGGATCTGTTCTTTTGGCAAGTTGTGTATCCTATCTAACTCATTTCTACAATGGGGAGGCTACTAGTAACAGTACTATTATGAGGCTTGAAAGAGATAAGGCATAAAGGACCTCATTGTAACCTCAGGATCATTGAATGAATTCAATAACTATTAGTTCTACTTCTGCTACTACTTATTATTATCAGCTTACTCTCTTATTCCTCCTGATTGATTTTCAGTTGACAAGTGCATTAACATGTTAAGAATTTCATTTTTTCCATCTCAAATCTCAATATCTCCTTGAAATTCCCAGATCAAGAACTGAGAATTCAAAACCCCATCCCTTAATACAAAACTGGTGATTCCATCACACTTATGAATTAAGTTTTATTTATCATTCCAACCATTTTATCATTATCTAACCATGTTGTTTTTCATTGCTTCCTGGTGATATTATAATCTTTATAAAAGATTATAATAAAAGAAAGGAATTTAACATTTTTTCTCTTCCTCACCTATATATGCCAGGTATACCTTATTTGGCAGAAAGGACATAATTTGAATAATGGCTCATAAATAAATCCATATATATATATATTGAATGATGATTCAAGTGATATTTAAAAATTTCAATGAAACTTTACAGGAAAAAATAACTTCTTTTTATATTATATAATTTTGAAGATTATAGACAAAATTCTATTTTTTTTTTTTTGGATGTTGGGGGTAGGAGTTTATTAATTAATTTATTTATCCTTGCTGCGTTGGGTCTTCGCCTCCGTGCAAGGGCCCCCCGCAGTTGTGGCAAGCAGGGGCCACCCTCCACCGCGGTGCGTGGGCCCCCCACTATCGCGGCTCCCCCTGCCGTGGAGCACAGGCTCCAGACACGCAGGCTCAGCAGCCGTGGCCCACAGGCCCAGTTGCTCCACGGCATGCGGGATCCTCCCAGACCAGGGCTCGAACCCGCGTCCCCTGCATTAGCAGGCAGACTCCCAACCACCGCGCCACCAGGGAAGCCCTATAGACAAAATTCTTACTGTAGTATGCATTAGCAAAGCATTTAACATTTGTTACATGCCTACTGGGATGCTGAAACTGGCCAGGCTTTATGTATTCTGTTGCATATATTTCTTTGATGAAGCCAGCAATGCTTACATTATTATCTCAATTTTAAAGAAAAAAATTGAGGTTCAGAAATAATAACTTGTAAGTTTACTAAGTATTAGGAAGTGATAAAGGTATCTAATGTGCATGGTTTTTAGTGTATGTTTTTAGCACTTTACTGCTAAGATTTTTTTTTCAAATACTGAAGTCTTAACTGTGCTTTTGTATACAGCCTTATTTCCAAACACATAAGAACACTGGACAACTTCTTTCTATGCAAGTGAGAGTAGTCTTTTTCTATTTTTCATATATTTACTGTGATTTGAATTTGCCTTTATAGTTATGTCTTAGTCTGCTGGGCTACTGTAGTAAATACTGTAGATTGGTGCCTTAGAAACAACAGAAGTTTATTTCTCACAGTTCTGGAAGAAGTCCAAGATAGGAAGTCCAAGATAAAGGCACCAGATTTGATGTCTGGTGAGAACCTGCTTTCTGGTTCATAGACCACTGTCTTCTCACTGTGCCCTCACATGGCAGAACAGAGGTAGCTCTCTGGCATCTCTTTTAAAAGGGCACTAATCACATTCATGAAGGCTCCCTCCTCATGACCTAATCACTTCCAAAAGGCCCCACTTCCAAATACTATCACATTGGGAGTTAAGTTTCAACATACCAATTTTGGGAGACACAAATATTTAGTCTGTACCAAGTTATAAAGATAATGCATACTAAAAAATAAGTGTATTAATTTATGAACATATGCTTATATCGATCCCACTGAACATAATTAGAAGCGTGATTTCCTTGTAATATTTACTCTCCAGAAGGCTTTCAACCATCTTTTAGGAAAATATTTAGGTGTAAGGAAATAACTGGCTTCTATGTTGTTACCCATGGAGTCAAGATGCAATGGGCCTACGATTAGAAAACATGGCAAAATGCTGTACTTTAAAGACATTGCACTGAGATTTCAAGTATAAGTTGTTTAAAAAGTTTAATTACTATTATTATTATTAAGAGAAAACTTAATTTTTTAAGAGAAATTGAGTGGAAAACAAGCATGAGAAAGGATATATGAATTTCTTACCACAATTTCTCAGTTGTGGATACAATTATGGTTGCATACTTGAATGAAATAAAAGTAAAAGAAAAAACAGTTTTTCTGTCGTGATTTTTTAAAAATCCACCTTGCATAATGCTTCTTTGTAAAAAAAAAATACACATTTTCCACTCAAAATATGATTGCCCGACATGTTTCATTTTTTATCCCAAGTGATTCCCAAATATATTAATCAATATTTTACTGTTTTTCTGTTCTCTTTGTTCTTGAAGTTCATTATAAGACTTTAAAAAAAAAGATTGCATTAAAGATATGCAGATCTTTTTTTCAGTGCCCAATAGGTTAAATAATCTTTGTAATCAAATGCTGTTTCTAATTCTATGAAGAGTTATTTAATAATTTTTATTACACCTTGGATCCTCTTTCTGCCACCAACTGCACTATACATTTGCCACAGCAGTTGACTTTTCATTTTCACCAATGTTGCCCCATGCCTTAATGAGCCATTTTCAATCTGCTAAAATAAAACATCCTACATTTAATTATTGTGACATTTTCACAGCAAATTTTTCTGCACTGAAGAAGTTGTTACTCTGAGACCAATCAGTATACATTAAAGTGAATCTACTTTCCTCAGGAAAATATAAAAAGTGTCATTTAGATATCCTAGTTGCTTTATCTTATGAACAATTCCTTGGAGTTGAAGTTACTTGCATATTCTATCTTTTTTTTTAACAAAGATAAAGGGAAACTATTAATTAATTATTTTGATTAAGATTCTCCTTTGGGTAATTACATTTCATTTGTATAGATGTCATAATGTCTTGCTATTTACTCTACCCATGACCTTAGACAAAACACAACTGTCCTAAACCTGAATTAGGATTTTCAAATCCTTAAATCTGGGTCCTGACTCCACAGGTGATTTCTAAGTTCCACAAACTATGTGCCCTTTTATAGGAGTCCTGAACTCCTGCAACAACCTTCCAAGTAAGCGCTGTAGAAACCCCATAATTTGCCATCTCCTTTCTTATATCTGAGCTGAATAACACTCATTAATATCCCTCAGTGTATACAGACTTACACCTTTAAAAATACATAACTTTATCTCTTCATTCACTGTGAAGATCTTTTTACTTGCCTTTGGTGAAATTCCTGTCTGGTGTTCTAAAATATACTCTGAGAACACCTGGAAGAACACTTCTCAGTTTACTAACTGAATATCCTATAACCATAATCAAATTTTCAGTAGATAAGTATGACTATACTTTTAGAACAAAATTGAAAACAATAGCACTGAGCTCTTTTATCTTCATTTGTCTCCCACTAATTCCTATCTGTAGGTGAATGTATGCATACATGCTTCATAATAAAGTGTGTTCTTTCATTGTCATAAACAACGTATTCACTTCTTTTCCTTCATTCATTATTTGTTGGGTGATTATTACTTCTCAGGCATTGGGAAAATCACTGGAGATGTAGCTGGGAACAAAGCAGTTATGCCCCATCCGAGAGCTTTCAGTGTTTTTGAACAAATAAACAAGTAGATAGAGAATTCAATACAATGTGTGAGTACTGTGAGAAGGGAGGTATAGTACCATAAGGGTCCCCAAGAAGAAATTTTATCTGGATTTAAGTGTCGGGGAAGGCTGCCTTGAGGAGGTGGCATGAAAGTATGAGTCAGGAGCAGGAAAGAGAGGAATTAGGAACTCTGACTCACAAAGTGGTGATAGCATGTTCAAAGAGTAAGGCCATGCATGAAACAGAATGAAGGCTTGTGTGACTGGAACTTATAGGGGAGAAGAGAAATGGGACCTGAGAAACAAGTAGCCAATCTTAAAGGGCATCAGAGACCACATTAGAATTTAGGTTAAAGAGTGATAAGATCATATGTTCTTTTGATGACTCAGTATAGAACTTGGATTGATGAGAAATAAGACTGAAATCAGGGAGATCAATGATGAAGCTATAGGAATAGTCCAGGAAAGATAAGATGGTCATATTAGGGTAGTGGACCTGAGTACAAAAAGATACAGGAGATGTATAAAGGGGAAGCTATCAGACTTTTGGTGTGTGGGATTGTGTGTGAAAGAAGAAGACAAGCAAGATATTAAAGTTGATGCTTATGCTTTTGGCTTAAAAGAACAAATGTGTGTCAGTGCCATTTATTGAAGTACATAATAGAGGAGAAGAAGTAGAACTGAGACAAAAGTAATATGTTCATTTTGTGGTGTTTTGAAGATTAGATTCCTGCAGGGTATACAATTGAAGCCAACCAGAAGGCAGTGGGATATAGAAGTCTGGAGCTCACAGGAGCAGTAGAGCAGAATCCAATTGTTATGGGTAGAAGAATAAATTGTAACGAGGAAGTATAGACCATAAATGTAAACAGCTCTTCATGTCATGATTACTGTTTCCAATTAATCTTTTAAGTGATACACGAAACTAGCTGCATATTAATCTCCTAGGGAGCTTTGAAAAATATTGATATTTTGTCCTGGTCACAGAAAAATCAAATCAGAATCTGGGGATTTGAGGGTTTCAGAATCCAGAGATTGGTGTGTTATAACAGCTTTACAGAAATTCTAACATGAAGACAGAACTAAAATCTACTGATTATAACTTTATGGTATATTTGAAATTCTCAAAATTTTATTGCCTATCAAAGGGAAAGGACCAGTAGACATATAGTTTATGACAAATGATATGTGATTTAGAACTACTTATTGCAACATGTAGTTTTAATCATTGGCAATATTTATTACCTACATTTACAAAATACTATGTTATTTCATGGATACATTCATCTTGGAAATAGAAAACCCTAAGACAGAAATTAATATATATTTAGTACCTAGTACTCCCCACACTCTTATTAAGAGTTTTATATAAATTATGTCATGCAGTAAAAATATTAAAAACCTATAACTACCCTGTACTATTGAAATAAAAATCTCTTGATCCTAGGGGTTGCTTACTTGCCCAAGGTCCCATTATAAATATATTAACAGGTAGACCCAGTGTTCATAAAAGCTAGGATTAAATCTATTGGGCATATTATTTTTATAATGCAAATTTATACATTTCCTTCTTTTTCTGGCTGAAACTCTGTTTGAGAGTGGTTTTTTTAATTTTTATTTTTTTGAATTTATTTATTTTTGGCTGTGTTCGGTCTTCGTTTCTGTGCGAGGGCTTTCTCTAGTTGTGGCGAGCAGGGGCCACTCTTCATCGCGGTGTGCGGGCCTCTCACTATCTCGGCCTCTCTTGTTGCGGAGCACAGTCTCCAGACACGCAGGCTCAGTAGTTGTGGCTCACGGGCCCAGTTGCTCCGCGGCATGTGGGATCTTCCCAAACCAGGGCTCGAACCCGTGTTCTCTGCATTGACAGGCAGATTCTCAACCACTTTGCCACCAGGGAAGCCCTGAGAGCGTTTTTATAACAAAGAAGAGTTAGCACAGAGATGTAAGCATTAGAAATATGTATTTTTTTGTCTGTTCTCCTCGGGGGCAAAACACCAATTATCTCTAAATCATAATACTCTTTCACCTGACTCTTAGTTGAATGTATTTGGAATGTTTAATATAAACAACCATTTTTACCTGAAAATTAATCAAATATGTTTCAATGTATGAAACATATAGTATATGTGCATCCTGCTAGTGAATGCAGCCCATGAAACAACCTTTCCTTCTTTTTTTGATCTTATTTCTGAAATAATATTTTGCATACATTTTTATTTATCTTCTCCTGCATTGTGCTTTACCTTATTTTACATTCCTTCCTTATATTCCATGAAAAAACAAATAAAACTCCAGCCATAAAGTTAAGAAAAAAAAAAAAAAAGAGTTGCTAAACACAGCTATGAGAATCAACCTCAGCTCTAGGGAAAACTAAGTGGTAAGAAGTCAGTAAGTAGTGAAATGCTGTATGAAGCTTGACTTGCTAGACTTGTATAAGAAGAGAGAAAGAAAAAGGACTCTAATTGAAAGGATGATTTTTGCTAGAGCTGGGGTATTAGATTTAAATTCTGGGCATAAATAAGAAGGGGATCCAGGTTAGCACAGTGTAAGGAGGGTGAGTGGAGACTTACACTGCATACCCTCTTCAGGAACTCTCTTCCTGAGGTCTAGAAAACAAATATAATCTGGGATCTGTACATCTAAACAAGAAATAGAGTAGTCGAAGAACCAACCCCATCTTGGCATTGAAATAATGAATAATTGCCAGTAACTTGTTCATTTGAATATAACAATCAAAGGTATCAGTCAATTATATATGGGAAAATGACCCATGATATTGTTTTCCTAAATCTGCTGCAAAATGCTAAGAATTATTGATGATTTCTGGCCAATTAGAAGCTACTGAATACAGATTTATTAAAAAGATATCACTTAAAACTCAGACCGTCTGCAACTATCTGAAATACCTGTAGTTACTTTGGATAAAATTTGTTCCACAGTTTTATGGTCAGAAGAAAACTTGTCATTTTACATAGGAGAGAAGCACAGCATCTGTCCAAACAGTGGCAAAATATTATTTTTATTCTTTGAATACCAATACAGGACCAGTAGATATTTACCAAAAATGTATTTTGTTTTCCATAACATGACTATACCACTGCGAGGGAGCTATTTTTCATCAGTGGAATATGAGCAGAAGTAAAATATGAAATTTTCCAATTTTTAAGGCGCAGGTACGTCTTCACTACTTTTCCCTCATTTTATGTTGAATGTGGATTACAAGACCATAGAGCATTTGATGAAAGCAATCTAGATTGATGAATTTTCATGCAGAGGAAAGTACCCGGGAAAAACTGCACTGAAACGTTGTCTGAGTTAGAGATTTCTACTGTATTAAGTCATCTAAAATTTAAAGTTTGTTAATGCACTCTAAAAGTAAGATCACCAGAATTTTTCCAATAACAAGTGACCAGTTTAAAAATTGCTAGAAGGTATTATCCCCTGTTCTAGTAAATATAGAAGTTTTTTAATATGAATGGTCATCTAGAAAGTGGGATATGTGGGGAGTTTCTAACTTCTCCAGAATGTTTATGTTGTTCTGTTACCAATCTCAGAAACAAGTCTTCATAAATCAAATAACTTATTCTGATTTAGCTTTTCCTTCTGTTTTGTTAGTGGTATGTCACTCCTATGTTGTCACTTACCATGTCTTATATCTGGGGTTTTTTTGTTTGATTTTTTGTTCTGAGTCTCCTTTTCATTAGCTATCAAAAAGCTTCCTCATTAGTGGGTTGAAAGAAGTAAAGAAATATAAGTTATCTATGAGTTTCTATAATCCATGGGCCTGATGGAAAATTTTTCAGAGAAGACTACATACGTACCATTCCTGAAATTTATCCTAACACAACTATTGCAACACAAGTCTTTTTGTGGAGATGTAGATTCAGAGGACAACAAGGAAGGAACATTTTATTCTTTGTTTCCATGTCGGCCTAAATCTCAGACCTGAGTGAACTGAGTTGGACTCCATAGATATGCAAAAACTCTTGTGTTGAGAAGGTAGGCCTGAAATTTTAACTCCAATAAATTTAATGGATTCCTTAGTTCTTTTTTCCTCTAAATTTTATCTATAAATCTATCTTACTATTTTGAAGGCAAGAAAAAGTCTAAGGCAAAAGAAGAGGAAAGTGCATATTTTCCCTAATGTTTACTGCAGGGTTGATCTAAATTATCTGTCTCAGGCCTGGAAAGAAGCATATCCCAGAAAGCAGGGAGACTCAAGGCCTAGAATTGGAATATAATCAATATCCTTGACAATGATCCTATGTTATTAATATTTCTGCTTTTGTGTGGAGAGGCATCAGGGAATGAAGTGACCAGGATTCAAAAGCCTTGAGTTTTTCATAGAAGTCAGTAGGTATCAGGTAATAGTCATAAAGGAATAGCATAATTATCATTATTATTGTCATTATTATTATTATCATAATGATCAATAGCATTATACATACCTTTTGTGTTCTCTTTATGCACTAGACACTATGCTTAAGATAACAAATAAATTATTTCCAGTGAACCACATGTGCAAATTGAGGCCAGATGTATTCTATGCCCAATGCCTGAAATATGTGAACTCTATTATTTAGAAGGTATATCACATCTTACATTTCTTCTGGGTTCATGCCTAAATGAGTAGGATGCCAGAAGTCTTAACACAAAATATGTAAGAATATCACCTTATCTGTAAAAGTATTTAATTTTCCATATATAAACTTAAGAATAAATTTGTATAAACACATTCACATATATATTTAACATTTAAACAAGTTTATTTTAATAGTTTATCCTATATAAATCAAGAGAAAATATATGAAATATTAATTATGATTGAATAATGATTTACTTGAATTCAATGTTAATGCAAAGTAAAATAAATTCATAACTGAACATCTAGGGGGATCCAAAAAGGTATAAAATTCATATCTGGAAATGACTTAACATATTGTATAGCTCATGATTTGTAGATAAACTGAAGATAAGAAGTTAAATGTTTTCACAATGTCACAAATATATGAAAAGGCACCAGATTTCCATACTCCCTGTCAAATATCCCTTTGACCACACACACATAAATAAAAAATTGATATGTTACATAACCCCACAATTCAATGAAGACAAGTGGGAGTTGAGTCCTTCATTACTTGAGTGGTCTATTGCAATTAAATTTGATTTTTATAATACCAAGAGGATAGTTTTAGGAATATTTGTTTTTATAAAACAAATAATACTTCTTCATTAATACTATACTTAAATAAATTTAATTTTTTTCTGTTTTTTCACTTTCAGAATGCTTGGAATTTCTTCACAGAATGTTCACGTCATCACTGATATAGAAGGCAGCTATTATATGAATATCCCTAAAATGCTTGAATAGACCAAATGACACTCTGTATCAGAAATAACCATATGATACCACTAGACTATTAATATACTTGGAGTTCAGGGAATAATACAAACATTTATACACTCTTCCTCTGTGGTTGCTTTTTATTCTTAGCTGAGTTAGTTTAACATGGGCACTAAAATTTCCCTCACCCTTGTCTTTGGTCAGCATGTCTTATTCACTCCAACACCTGACTTCATCTTTTCATCCCACTATCAATTTCATTCTATTTCATACTGTCACTCCTTCAATCTCGTTCTGCCTCAAACCCTTGGCTCATCCAAATTGCAAACCCTACATCTAGGACGAAATGATATCTCTCTTAACATGGTTCATGTGACTGAATTTTAATGCATTATTTTGCTCAAAGAATTCCTACAAAGAGTGAGGATGGAAAAGGGGCAATGGGAAAGAATAGAGTACAGAAATGTTATTCATCACCTCCCTTGTTAAAGGATATTTAGGTTGATTCCAAGTTTTCTTGAATAGAATTTCTTAGATGATAATCTGTTCTCTCTACTATTAGCATAATACAAAAGTGTCATCATCATAGGGTCTGTGTCACAAATAATTTTACAGAGCAAGAATGCCAAAGGTGTGCTTAACCAACCGTTGATGCCAACAGATCCTCCAAACATTCTTCATAGACACAGAAGTTTCTATAGAGAATAATTTTGCTACAAAGAATAGCAAACAATTGAATGCTTAATCTGCTTTGCTCCTCTGCCCTCCCCAGGCATTTCTTTGCTGGAATTCTCTGTGATACATAAAATTAGAAGATAGGACTGTATATACACACTTTAAAAAGTAAAAAGAACACAGGATGAAAATTAGATCATTTATGATATAGATAAATAAAATGTGAGTAATTTAAAACATTTTATTTGTTTTCCCTATTAATTTTTTCAGATATAATATTATAAAAACACTAATGTCTTTCAAAAATAACTTTCCATAATAGCCTTCCAGCTTGCATATAACTACGATTAACAGAACAGCATTATAAGTACTCTTCCTAAAAAACAAAACAAAACCCACTGAGCTTTTATATCTAAAGTTGTTTGAACAATTGTTTAAAAATGAAGGAAAATGTTAGATACAAATTCTACATCACTCAAAATGTAGTATCTCATTTCACTCAGTGAGGCTTATTAAAATCCAGTTCATTAATTCTCATATGCAAACATACTATGTGTCAAATCACATCTCCGAAAACATAACTACAAACAATAAAAAGCAGTTACGATGAGGCTCTTTCTAATGAAATTATGTGATCCATAATCAGGAAAATTGTTCTAAAACTGTCATTACAATTTGAGATATACTTTTTTACAATAATTTACATTCTTTTGTCTCTGAAATTAAGAAATGTCACAATAGTTTCATCCTAATTTCTAAAATATGATCAGTACGATTCTTTGACAAATACTTAAGTCTGCCAGGCAGTTCGGGCCAAATGAAGATTTTTTTTTTTTAATTTTTGAATTGTATTTTATTTATTTTTTTATACAGCAGGTTCTTATTAGTTATCCATTTTATACATATTAATGTATATATGTTAAACCCAACCTCCCAATTCATCACACACACACACACCCAGACAATTTCCCTCCTTGGTGTCCATATGTTTGTTCTCTACATCTGTGTCAGGGCTAATCTTTGTACTCTCTCTGGACTTGCCAATTAGATGGAATTAGAACTAAGGAATGTCAGAGAAAAAAACCAAAGCTGTTGAAATGAACTGATGAAAGGCAGCCATCAACCAACAGAAATTTTCTTTACCAGAAATTATTTTAAAAAACACACACACACAAATTGGAATGAAAAGCTTATTATTGCATATTTTAAAAATTCTGAGGAGGGAAAACACTCAGGAGAATCTTAATGAAGCAGAGCCAAAGCTCCCAGATGTTAAACAAAATCAACATCACTTTATTGTTTATAAGCGATACTTTGATTCAGTGATTTATTCAAGTGGTATTAGAGCTTATGCATTTTTTACAATATGCAGTGATTGATAAAATCCACCTATCATCTTGCATAATGCCTTAATTAAATCTATTGATAGATCCACCTATCATCTTGCATAATGTCTTAATTAAAATAAAAGAATTATTTGATGCATAAACAAAATCAAGTTAAAAAAAATGAAAGTTCCATCCAAAGATCAGAATGACCACCACACTGGTTCTTTGCCACTTTTTCCATCATTCCCATATAGGGAAAGCTGTTATCAAAATGTTATGCTAAGTGCCTTTCACTAGAACTTCCTAGATACTCCAATCCCCCCTTGTCTTATAGCTAGATTAACGAGATTTTGATTTGCATCAGTTGATCACCTTCACGAATATTTTTATACACATGTTCACTCAACACAGATTTAGTGAGCATCTGCTTTTTGTGATTCACAGTACAGCTCACCTGTTTTCCAAAGGAAGCAGTGTGTACTAGAACTAGCTTTCACCAGCTTACAAAACCTGATTCTGTGCATCCCTTTCCACCTCCATGCTCAGTGGTATCATGTTGATACCTTGAAATTAGCTATGGTGGGAATATTTACTCTCAAAAAAATGACAACTGCTACAGATTGAGGCTTTTCTTGGTCTGGACAACTGGTTGTTAAATGTTTCTCAGCATATCACTAAATGTATGTCTTGTAACTGTTTGAAAAATGTACACTAATTTGAATTTTACCCATAAGACATCCAAGATTCCAATATGTTAGCTGGCTTACACCTCATCACTTGACTGTCATGTGTGTAATTGGATAGAAATGCAGGTTTTTCAGTTAAACTCAATTATTTTTTCACACTTCTCCAGGGTTGTTACTCTGTATCACTAAATAATTGTTTTCCAATATTGTTTATCTCTGTGATAAAGTTATACAGGTGCATATGCATACACACACACACACACACACACACACACATATATATATATATATATATATATATATATATATATATATACACTTTAGTTGATTAATTATCATGGTTAGCATAATTAAATGCTAGTGACATTTTTGAAGGAACTCTGAATGACAAGGACAAAAATCCAAGTTTGTTGAAATCCTCATGAGATTTTTCTTCATAGTGCTCTATTTTCATTTAATGTAGAATCTTGCTTTGAGAACTGGAGTCCTGATGCAAGGTGAACACTGGTAAATCAATTGATGAATGTTGTTGGCATCTTGGCCACTGACCTGAAGGTGTTATTTCTCAACATAGAAGTACCTGTGTAGGACAGACTACTACCAATATATTTTAAATTTCTACCTTTAATATCTAAGTAGAGTAGGAAAGGGAAAAATGTAAATTTGGAGTGAAAGGTTAAACTTTTCATCAACTTTCCCAGGAATGTCATGGCTGCCTCTGAAGTTAGTATTTCTAGGTGTACTAACAAATACCCAGCAGGAACATTTCATTGACTCCGACACTAGTGCTGTGTTCAGAAATGTCTCCCTCTTTATTTATTTAAATCATCAGTATCTGATCCAATCAATACCTTGTAAATGAAGAGAGACTTATCTGGCAGCTTTCAAATCAGTATAATAGCTACTGCTAGTACAGCAACGGGTCAAACCCTGCATACTTTTATTTCAAAGCATGATATACTAAAATTATGCAATCATTAATACCAGAGACTAATTTTAGTAACAAATTATAAAAAATTAATAAGCACTTCTTTTACATACCTCAATTCTATTTGCCATCCTCTAATTACTCTAGGTAGTTAAATATGCAAAATTTGATTCTTACTCTAGTACTAGAAATATGATCAAATTTTGGAAAATCAACTATTTATAGAACACTGTGAGCATAAAAAGAATGCCTATTTTTGGATACAGAAAAACATTTTTAATATGTAGTAATTGGCAGGTTTACAATAATAGAATGGGATAACGTACAATTCTATTGCTTAAGAAAGCATATCTTTCTAAGTGACTACTTACAGTGATTACTTTGATATGAAATTCAGATGAAAGGAATTGATGTTATTTCACAGATTTTCAAAATGTGCTATTTAGATGCATTTATTGTCATTTATCATAAGTTGACTTACTGTTGCATTCAATGTTATTTGTCTTATTGGCTAAGGCCTGTGTCAACAAAATTAGGATTTGAGGAATTGAAGAAAATGCAGGTATTTCAAATTATTTTCCTATATGCACTTCAACTGAATGTGTAAAATTCTATCATTTGAAATTAATTTCTTCAAGGCAAAAATTTTCCTGTCTTATGTATGTATATGCACATATGCATATATGTATGTGTATATAGAGAGAATGCACATGTGGTATGTGTATATCCCCCTGCTCTTCTAAAGTAGAGAGTCCCTATGAAAACTTTTGTTAAGCCAAAATGATTTAAAATGAAGAAGCAATTTTCTCTTTCGTAGAGGTGAAAATCTTTTTTCAGATTTCTTTTGGTTAGCAAAAATAGGCACTAACATAGGTCTTTTGTAAAAGAAAAATGGCATAATGCAAACTTTCTAAAAGAGGGCAATACCTGTATAGTATGTGTATGTGTGTAATGTGTGTGTATGTATTTATTTTCCTCAAAAGGCAAACACTCCAGGGGATTAATACAGTGAGTCACCAACACACTAGTATGAATTTGCTTACTTCCTCCACCATCATTACTCTCAGAAATAACTTATAGATTTCCTTTCTGATAGTGAATATGACATTTTACAAAAAATAATTAAGCTAAAAGAAGTTGTTGGAAAAAAGTTTCATCTACTTTAAAATTTACTAGTGAGTATATTTTCCTGAGGCAGATTTTAAAGTGTTATCAGAAAGTGATAGGCTTTTCAGACCTGGTAGTGAATTTTTATATTATTCTGGAAAATGGCTTTGTATTTACAAATGAGACAAGTGAGGTCCAACGTACATACTGAATACAAAAGAAGGATGTGCCTCTCCTTCTTTAAGGATAATGCCTTGTACCCACTACTTCTACTCACATTCCTTTGTCACAGTTTAATAGAGTGGTCACACCTAGCTATGATGAAGACAGGGGGATATCTTTATTATGGGTAGCTTGGTGTCATATATAAGTTGGAGATTTTAATTCTAAGAGAGAGAGTAGATAAGGGTTTTCAGTGGGGGACAACAATTCTCTCTCATCAGTTTGTACTTTGATCACCCAGAAAATATTCAGAGCCCTTCTCATATATGAACATATTTTCTCCCTCCCTAAAGGCAATATCATCAAGGTTTCAGTTAATTCATGTTTTCAGCTCAAAGTCCAACCACTTGGGATGTGGTCACATTTGGATGTAATGCCCATGTCTCAAGGTACCGGTTTCTGTCTCAGTCAATATACAATATGAAAGATGAGCAGGATAAACAGAATAAAATTCACTTTAAATAAGGGGAAAAAGGGGATAACACAGTAGTCACTGTGATTCCTTTGATCAATTCCCAGATTAGAGTAATTGGAGCCAAATATCTTATGGAGATATACCTGTACATCTTAAGACTATTCTTTCACTTACTGGCCTCTCTGCTCTGCTATCTTTCTTTCTTTCAACCTGATGAAAACTACCTGGATATTGAAAATATTTGTTGGATTTTTGAAGGTACTAATTAATTATAAGTCCCACACTCAATGATTCTGGATCATTTGAAAACTAAAATAAGAGTAAGATATGTATCAAAAGGGCTTCCCTGGTGGTGCAGTGGTTGAGAGTCTGCCTGCCGATACACGGGACATGGGTTCATGCCCCAGTCCAGGAAGATCCCACATGCTATGGAGCAGCTAGGCCCGTGAGCCATGGCCGCTGAGCCTGTGCATCTGGAGCCTATGCTCCACAACGGGAGAAGCCACAACAGTGAGAGGCCGGTGTACTGCAAAAAAAAAAAAAAAAGATATATATCAAAAGATCAGCTTTAGGTGTAGTAAATTTAGACTGAAGAAAGCACGTTAGACCTGCGGTGTAAATAGTTTTTTGGGTTTTTTTTGTTGTTTTGTTTTCTTTTGTTTTTTTTTACTTTACTCCTTTAAATCAAGCCCTAGAGAGAACATATGTATTTAGCCAGCCAATTGGATTTTGTCCATTCAACCCTGAGGGTAAGGGGGGACTGTCCTGATCAATAAGGCAGCTGGGAAGCATCAGGAAATGGGGGAAGTAAAGAGAGCAAGAGGGAGAAAGTAAGAGTGAGACCGAGAAAGAACATTGAGAATACATACAGGCAGGCTATGGGCACTTCAGGGAAGCTTTCACCATACTACTCATGAATCAAAAAAGAAATTGTCAAGGGAAAAATCAAGGAGAGCAGAACGACAAAAGGCCAAAGCACAGAATTATGGGGAGACTAAGGAAATGGTTTCCACTATGCTATATTTCTTCATTTCATTACAGAAGATGAGTTTAACATAATGTTGAGACATGAGTAGTATTGCTAATATTTATTAATGTATGCTTATATTTCTCCTAAAAAATGCCCAGAATGTAAATAATCACCTCTATTTAATAGCTTTCTTATTTATTTGATGGATATAGGAGATATCACAATAACATGGGTTTCATAGTTGATAAAGAAATTTGATATGTTTTTTACTTAATTTTTATTTCCAAAGGATCTTTTTTCTCTCAATTTTTTCTCTCTTTCTTCTTCATTGATTTTATACTATAATCCTATAGCCTTTTTCTTACATAGTTAAGATACTGCTATAAAACAAATGCGTTCAAATTCTTCAAACAAAAGTTTAATACCACAAAAATCAAACAGGGTCTATGAGTTTTTAAGCAATGCTGACAGAAGTGGTATAAATATCACTAGGGCTGAAGTGAGAAATTTCCTTTTTGATGTTAGAGATGATTTGACTTCCATTGAGAAAATTGTAAGAAAAATACAATTATAATTTATTTTTAAATAGCACTTTATAATTTATCAAGCATTTTCAATGTTTTATCAGTTATTTATCATAGCACCTCTTAGGCATCTCTATGACATTGGTCATTATTTTAGAGATTAGAAGACTAAGGACAGGAAGGACACTTGACTATATCCAGTGAGGAAACCCAGACTTCTATCCATCTATCCATCTGATTCCATATCCCTTGCTTTCTCAACTCCAGCACGCTGAAGTCACTAGTGAAAAAGCACTCCATATGTCACACAACATGCCATAAGATTGTCCAACTATTTTGAAGAAAATCTCTCAGAGAAATCAATGACCAAGAGAGAACTGCAGAAAGCAGATGGTGTCATCAGCATACTTCTGGTGCAGCATCTGTGTTTACTTCTGTCTCTAGATTGGATTATACTTACATCAAAAGAGCCAATATGTGCAAAAAGGAAGAAATAATAGTAAAATAAGAGCAAAACTTTCAGCACAGACACATTTAATAATTACAGAACTGTTGATGGATATTAACCATACTGTGGTGTGTGTGTGTGTGTGTGTGTGTGTGTGCACGTGTGCCTCAGCATCAGAAGAAGCTTACCTAATGTTCAGTGAATGCTGTGAAGCTTGGAAACCCAGAGGCCAAAGGAGCCCCAAGACACTCACCTAAAAATCACAGTAATGGAGTTGCAGTGGTAAGCCCCTACCTAATTACAGATGGTGCTCAAAGCAAAATCCCATTAAGACAAGTTTTATGGGTTTGTTGTGATTGGCTGTTAGAAATTACACCATTATTACACAGAGTCTGAAGTCGAAATGGTACTGATCTTCAATCTCTCTGCAGAGAGATAATAAATGAAAAAAAAAAAAGAAAAAGAAAAACATCACCAACAAAAAAATCCCACAGTTAGAGGTAGTTCTCCAAATTAAACTGGTTTTATCCTAAAAAAAAAAAATATGCTATAAGTCAAATTAAAAAATAAATAAATAAAAGCAATTGCAATTGACTTATTTTTAGAGCTCTATTACAAAACAGATTCACCTATTTTTTTTTTCTATTCTTTATGAATGAACAAGCTCAAAAGATAGGATATGTGAGGTTCCTTTAACATTCATCTTGAAGCAGTATGCTTTTTCAGTCAGATCACTGATGCTAGGGCATGTGGCTGGACTCTGAGACCTGTCCTACACTAGATCCATGAGGGATTTACATGGAGGGAATGCTGGGCAAATGTTCACTTTATTACTATGTTAAGATGAGCTTGGCTTTAAACTCCCACAGTCTATGCCTTGTTGAATTATGCTGGACTACGTGTGTAGTTTAAGACCTTACTTGGCACATTTAACTTAAAGTCAAGACTAGGAGCATGCCTGCTCTTCTCACTTTTCTTGAAGTCTGTACTAGGATATTTAGATTTTCTCACCCTACTGGCAAAGGAATTCTCAAAGGAAAAACCAAGATAGAAAAAACTAAGTACTAGAGCAGAGTCAGCTTAAAATTCTCAGTTTATACTTCTTCCACCTGAACCCAACTCTGGGGGTTCAACAAATATTTTCTGTAAATGTCCAGTTAATATATGCAAATCCAGATTTGTGGGCTATAAGACCATTGTTGCAACCACTCATCTTTGCCATGGCAGCATGAAAGCAGCCGAAGATGATTCAAAACAAATGAGCATAGTAAGGTTTGATGTGGAACAGGATGGATGTGGCTTATGGGCCCTATTTTGCTGATCATTTTATGTCTTTAGCAGATGTAGACTGCTCCTCCTAGTATGAGGGTTCTCCAGGCCATCTCTGTGATGAAATTGAAAGAGAGGAAAAGGAGAGACGATTTAACAAATAAGAACAATCCACAAAGGGAAAACGAAAAAAACAAACAAACAAAACCCCACAACCTCTTTCTTCTTCTTACTAATATTTCTGACACTTAACTCTTTGGTGGCCTAGTTTGTTTTTATTTCTTTGAAACATTCAGACCTTGAGCGTGTAGAAGAAGCTGAGCTGGTGAGCTTGGTTAAAATGTGCAGTCAGTTCTATCCTAAGGAGGTTTTTTCCTTCAGTAGAACCCTAAACCTATAAATTGATCAACTGCACACTTTTGCAGTGTAATTCTCACAAAAACCATATCCAAATCCCTCTAAAAGTAAGAGCATACTACATTACATAAAACTTTCTAAAGTTCATGTGAAATTAAATACAGTAACATAGAACCAATCACAGAAAATAGATTTAATATGATTTTATATTAAAGATGATTACACCACAGTCTTGCATTTTGATAGTTTTTAATTATTTTTTTTCCTGGTGTTAAGTCAAAAGGTGGAATTATCAGGAAAATTATCAGTAATTAAGCAGAAACCTTGACAAGCATTCTTATTCCTTGAACTGATTAAAGTTCTTTCAGCTAGCTTGAAAAAATTGAGAAACAATGTTTTGGGCTACAGTTTTCTTTTCCTGTTTATCTAAAGAGAAGGTAAATTGGCTTCCTTAAATGCTCATTTCACCAGCCCCAGCAGCTTCATTCTATGCATTGAAATTATTTCAGACATGACTGCCTTTAAAATGCATGAACCCGTGTTTGCCGTCAATGTTCCAGTCTTTGATCTTTCACCACTGATTGTTCTACCTCATCAAAAATCCTCAAAACTTCTGCATGAGTAGTGGTCAGACCCCCAGGCACACTGCAGAATTTGATCTTGAAACCACAAAATTAAAAGTCTTTACATCTCAGCCTCTCGTCCTGCACTTGTTTAAACAAATTCATAACACTTTGGGATGGCTTTTGCTGTTACTCAGTAAATTATACATTATACCACTTTTAATGTTTTAAATGAGAGAACTGACAGTCAAAATAGAGAATGCCAATTAACACTGAATTTTTATTTTATCAATATTTTAAAGAATTTAAAGCATTAGAGATGAAGTGTGATTCTAAAGTGTGACTTTTGTCACAAACCCAAATTCCCACATCCACATGGCTCCTGTCCTTCTATTCAGTTCCACAAATGTTTATTATGTGACTACTATATATCTGATGTAAAGCCATATAAAAATTGGAAAGACACATCATCTGCCTTCCAGGAGCATGAAATTTAGGAAGGTAATTTGAGTATGTGTTTTATAAAATTAGTCAGTTAATTTGTATCACTTTAGTGTAATTGATTTTCAAAAACAAGACCTTCAAAGTAATAAATCTTATGAGAAAATAAATCTTATTGCTTAGATTAGAGGAGAGTTACCTCATTTTACCTGTTTAACCTCACTGTCTCCTGTTTCAACTGTTGAATACCTTATAGACAGATATCAGTGTTTTAAAACTGAAAAAAAACTCTAGAAAAAGAGACCAAAACATTAGACTGAACTTGTAAACTGAGAAAGCATAAGGCACAAGCTGCGAAGCTAAATTACATATGTTCATTTGTTACCTCTGTAACAGTTTATTAATTAGGATTCCCTTGCAAATGGCAGACACCAAAGTAAATTAGTGGAGGAGAACTAATTTATTCTTGAAATACATAACTGTTGGAAAACCAGATCATGGAAAAGAGGGTAGCTTCAAGAATCAAGATTTACCATCAAGTCTTTTCCATTTCATCTTTGTCTCTGTTTGTTTCTGGCTTATCTCCATTATCCCTCACACTTGACTTGAGCTAATCACAGCTATCAAGAAGAACAAAGTTTTATATCATGAACTTTTTATATTGGAGAGGCCTTTACAGATATCTTAATCCCCTCACATTCTAAACTTCCAAAGAAGGAATTTGATTGGTTCAATTTGGGACAGATTCACATTCCCAAACAAACGAACTATGTATATAAATACAGCGGTACATCATGTGGTCATGTAAGTATAACAAAGGGAAGGCTCCCAGGAAAAATGTAAGATGATCACTGATAAAGACCTCTGTAGAAATCAACTTCAAGCATACAAAACCTAACTACTGCAAACAGCTTAAGTATTAATAAACATAAATGAAAACATCAAAAGTAAAATCACCATAAATAGTTATTGATTTGCAATTTGAATGCAGAAATAAATTAAACAGATGTAATATATTATGTCTCCATTCATCATCTTGACACATGTTCATATGCCTTGCTTTGTTCCTGTTGAAACAAGGAAGTCATTTCATATTTATATGAGCTTTTCTGAAGTAGTTTGAGGAAATTTTAAGACACAGAGCAGTATGTGGATGCACTTGAGAGGAAATTTCTTTTTTCTTCATGAAAGCACCATTATCATCATACTTATAACAATTCATGAAAATGTCAACTGTAATTTAGTTTTCTCTTACTCCAACAATTTACTCTTCAGTACTAGACAATGATGGGCTTTCATTAGAGGGAGTAAACCAGAGAATGCATGTGTTATGTATAAAATGTATTGGACCTAATATAGAGTGAATCAGTACTATTGTTGACTGGCAGTGGCATAGCCTTTTCTAAAGTGATTTTGTTTGTAAGACTATTTATAATAATTTTATTTTATCTATATTTGAAAAAATGAATGTTTTTAAGATCATGGTTAGTCCTTCATGAAAGTATTCTTAAATACATTCCATATTTAACTGAGTCCTCTAAATAGTCCCTGAATGGAGAACCTTATAACCTCAGAAGGGAAAACAAATCAGATCCCTCAATTTACAAAAAGTAGAACTTAGAAAAAATTCACTTACTATAGTAATTCCTAAATAAAGTCTCAGACTCACCTCTCATTTATGAGGGTAGAGATTGGAAAGAACAGGCTTGTAATAACTTGGTTTTATTTCTGAAGGCCTCACAAACTGTTCATTACTTTAAAAAGATAGTTTGAGGGTAAATATGGCAACTACATTGAATACTATTAGAAAAAGTTTTTACTCTTTGTAAGATGTTTATATTATAAATATTTGTGAAAGGGTTTGTCCCCAAATATATTGTGAATACAGCCAGTTCTAATATAAGATGGCATATGTATTCCTAAAAATCACTATGCTGTGTAAAATTGCACACTAGAAAATACAGAGCCTATTGGAAAAATGGGGTTGGGTCACAACACTTAAGAACTTCATTAGCGACACATTTAAGAAAAGACAGGAACCTATTAAAAACAGCAGCATATTTTCACACATGGTAAATGATTAAGAAATACATGAATATTGCTCCCAAAATGGTACTTTATATTGTAAATGGCCTGAAGTTTGTTTGTGGATGTGGGCATCAGAAACTACATTTGTTTTCTATTGTGTGCATGGTAATCACCACAAACTTCATGGCTTGAAACAGCATCTGTTTATTAATCTTGTGGTTCTATAGACCAGATGTCCAGGCACGGCTTAGCTGAATCTTCTGCCCAGAGTCTCACAGGCTGAAATCAAGGTGTCAGCTAAGGTAGTGATATCTACTAAAACTATGGTCCTCTTCCACTCAGTACGTAAGCAGGCCAGATTTTTGGGTTGCAGGATTGAGGTCTCAGCTCCTGGAAGCTACCATTCCCCACAGTCAGCTCACAACGCAGCAGGAGAGGAGGAGCTCTAACTTCCTTCATCTCTGACCTTGAGACCCTCTTTTTAAAGCCTCACATGATTATGTAAGGCTCACCCCGAATAATCTACTTTAAGTCAGTTTAAGTTAACTGATTAACGAACTTAATTATATTGGAAAATTTCCTTCACCTTTACCATACGATGTACCATGATCATGGGAGAGATAACCCATCACCTTTCACATGTTTTGTTGATAAGAAGCAAGTTACAAGTCCCTCCCACTCAAGAGAAGGGATTAATACAAAGACATGAGTCATTGGAGGCCATCTTTGAATTCTATTAAAACAGAACAGTTGCAGCTTGTGAGTTATTGTGAAGTGGTGATAGGAGAGCTACATGAAATTGGATGAAACATTTTAACACAAGATGTGGATCAATGGGGATTATAACACATGTAGTTAATGGAGGTAGCTGATAGATGTTCGAGGAGCGTGTGTGTGTTTTGTGAATTCCTACCCAGTAGCTCAGTTCAGCTGTGTGCAGTTTTCTGCATTCAGCTATTGTTTCTCACAGATGAAATCATGCATAAGCAAATGCAAAATTCGTGTTATGCTCAGATTGTTCCTTAACATATCAGTCATGTTGGGACTAATGTCCATTTATTTATTTATTTATTTTTGCAGTACGCAGGCCTCTTACTGTTATGGCCTCTCCCGTTGTGGAGCACAAGCTCTGGACACGCAGGCTCAGAGGCCATGGCTCACGGGCCCAGCTGCTCCAAGGCATGTGGGATCTTCCCGGACCGGGGCACGAACCCATGTCCCCTGCATCAGCAGGTGGACTCTCAATCTCTGTGCCACCAGGGAAGCCCTAATGTGCATTTTTAAAACAAACATTATAGCAGAATGAACTATACATATTTATCTTTCTATTGCCTTCAATACCTAAAAGAACGTTGGCGTAGAATGGAAATTTTGTAGTACCTTTTAAATTGAATAGAATTGGAATAGTCTTTGGATTTGGGATAGATACACAAATGGGCTTTATTTCAATCCATCAAGTCCTTGCTGAATTGTGGCCATGGCTCCAATGAGCCAAAGAAGAAGACAAATGGGATGGATATGCGGTTTATCTACATAATGATGTAGAGCTCATAGAGAACAAATGAGAAGAGTTCAGGAAAATATATTGTAAAGGCAGTGTGGTACAGTTTGGATACCTGAGTTCTAATTTAAAGCGAACCACTATAATATTTATTATGTGTATTTTGCCTTGGTTTTAAAATGTGTTTGGTAAAAGAGTGTTTCTGAAGGTAAATGAGTTTCTGTAACAGAAAATTTCAGAAACACATAAATTGGTTTGTCTCTATTTCTCAATTAATCTTTTATAAAATGGTACCCAGCTATCAAGGCTCCACTCTAGTTGAGAAATTTCAGTTTATTCCCCCAATAGTACTTCCTCTGCAGAAAGACAATCAAGAACCTAAGCAAAAACAGGTTAAGTGACAAAACAAGCTAAGTCAAAAATATTTTACATCTCTGAAACAACAATATTAAAAATGCCTTATGTGTGGATCATCCTATGTGACTATTTCAGGAGTGTGAAAAAGAATAAGAAGACATTCCTCTTTGAAGATGACTGGTGACCATATACTTAATCCAAATTAGCACCGAATTACCACTGACATAACTAAAATAAGATTGTTTCAATTAGCCTTTGTGAAATATGGTAAGGAAATAGCATCAAAACAACACACATTTCAGAATTTTGTGCATTATACTAGTGTGGTGGGATTTGACTAAATTAAGTGCCAAACTATAATTTAATAAACACAAAGAAAAAGCTTTCCTAGAATATATGGGATATGCGTGGGGTTGAGAATAAAAACTGTTCAATAGAAAAGGTATAAGGAAAAATATGTAGTGGCTAAGAAATGTAAGAATAAACATGAAAATAAGACTATGTTTGTAAATTATTTAAATAAAGGTTAATTTTGTAAAAATTTTAATGAGTCAGTGACTCCCAAACAAGTTCAAAAACAAATAACTAAATGCTGTTTGCATCTAAAAGAAAATGTCATTTAAAAATAATAATAGAGGGATGAATAACTGCCCATATAGGTAAAACAAACAGAAAAAAATAATGCCAGTGGCAAATACTAGTAATGTTAGACAAAGCATAATTCTGGTAAAAAGCATTTATATTTCCTTCAACAAATAGTTACATAGTGCCTATTATAACCAGTAGTATAGAAGAGCTGAACATCTAAACTATTGGGTCCAGACAAAACACTGTGGTCTTATCTTACCCTCAGCCATCTCTTATCTATCAATCTGGTGACCAGTGTTTATCATCTCTGTCCTTTCCTAAATAATCATAGGCATCCAACATTTCTGTCATAGTGGTCATGGAGGTACACCATAAGCATGCCCCTGCTCTCCACAAGAAGCAGCTATAATGAGGAATACACATAATCTCTGCAAATGTGTTGCTCTAGAAATTACAAGTACTGTTTGACAGTCAGTGAAAAAGTGAACTCCTGGTTGTATAGCCTAAGCAACTGTTTAGAAATATAATCTTCCACCCACGTATGAATAAAGCTATTATAAAATTCCTGGATTTTTAACCATTTTATATAAGCTTAGGAAGAAAACAATAAACTTTAAAAATATGAGACAATCAATTCAACTTGAATGCTAATTGGAATTTGGATGATATTACAGAATGAATTTTTTTAAGTTTAATAATAGCATTGTGGCTACATTAAAACCTGTATTTATCTTTTAGAGACTCTGTAGACACAAGGACAGTAGAAAATGGGGAGTATGTGAGAGAAGCTAGTAAAGGAGTCAATGAAACAAAATTTGCCTGTATTGATTTTTCTTTTTAACATCTTCATTAGAGTATAAGTTCTTTACAATGGCATGTTAGTTTTTGCTTTATAACAAAGTGAATCAGTTATACATATACATATGTCTCCATATCTCTTCCCTCTTGCATCTTCCTCCCTTCCACACTCCCTATCCCACCCCTCTAGGTGGTCACAAAGCACCAAGCTGATCTCCCTTGGCTATGTGGCAGCTCCCCACTAGCTATCTGTTTTATGTTTGGAAGTGTATATATGTCCATGCCACTCTCTCACTTTGTCCCAACTTAAACTTCCCCCTCCCCGTTTCGTCAAGTCCATTCTCTAGTAGGTCTGCATCTTTATATCTTTATTCCCATCTTGCCCCTAGGTTCTTCTTACTATTTTTTTTGGACTCCATATATATGTGAGGGCATGTGGTTTTTGTTTTGCTCTTTCTGACTTACTTCACTCTGTATGACAGTCCCTAGATCCATGCACCTCATTACAAATAACTCAGTTTTGTTCCCTTTTATGTCTGAGTAATATCCCATTGTATATATGTGCCACATCTTCTTTATCCATTTATCTGTTGATGGACACTTAGGTTGCTTCCATGTCCTGGCTATTGTAAATAGAGCTGCAATGAAAGTTTTGGTACATGACTCTTTTTGAATTATGGTTTTCTCAGGGTATATGCCCAGTAGTGGGATTTCTGTGTCATATGGCAGTTTTATTTTTCTTTTTTTAAGGAACTTGCATACTGTTCTCCATTGTAGCTGTATCAATTTACATTCCCACCAATAGAACAAGAGGGTTCCTGTTTCTCCACACCCTCTTCAAGATTTATTGTTTGTAGATTTTTTGATGATGGCCATTCTGAATGGTGTTAGATGATATCTCATTGTAGTTTTGCTTTGCATTTCTCTAATGATTAATGATGCTGAGCATCCTTTCATGTGTTTGTTGGCAATGTGTATATCTTCTTTGGAGAAATGTCTATTTAGGTCTTCTGCCCATCTTGGATTTTTTTGTTTGTTTTTTTGATATTGAGCTACATGAGTTGCTTTTATGTTTTGGAGATTAATCATTTGTCAGTTGGTTCATTTGCAAATATTTTCTCCCATTCTGAGGGTTGTCTTTTGGTCTTGTTTATAGGTTCCTTTGCTGTGCAAAAGCTTTTAAGTTTCATTAGGTCCCATTTGTTTATTTTTGTTTTTATTTCTGTTTCTCTAGGAGGTAGGTCAAAAAGGATCTTATTGTGATTTATGTCATAGAGTGTTCTGCCTATGTTTTCCTCTAAGAGTTTGATGGTGTCTGGACTTATACTTAGGTCTATAATCCATTTTGAGTGTATTTTTGTGTATGGTGACAGGGAGTGTTCTAATTTCATTCTTTTACATGTAGCTGTCCAGTTTTCCCAGAACCACTTATTGAAGAGGCTATCTTTTCTCCACTGTATATTCTTGCCTCATTTATCAAAGATAAGATGATCATATGTGCGTGAGTTTATCTCTGGGCTTTCTATCCTGTTCCATTGATATATATTTCTGTTTCTGTGCCACTACCATACTGTCTTGATTACTGTAGCTTTGTAGTATAGTCCAAAGTCAGGGAGCCTGATTCCTCCAGTTCCGTTTTTCTTTCTCAAGATTGCTTTGGCTATTCGGGGTCTTTTTTATTTCCATACAAATTGTAAATTTTTTTGTTCTAGTTCTGTGAAAAATGCCATTGTTAGTTTGATAGGTATTGTATTGAATCTGTAGATTGCTTTGGGTAGTAGCGTCATTTTCACAAGGTTGATTCTTCCAATCCAAGAACATGGTATATTTCTCCATCTATTTGTATCATCTTTAATTTCTTTCATCAGTGTCTTATTTTTTGCATACTGGTCTTTTGTTTCCTTAGGTAGGTTTATTCCTAGATATTTATACTTTTTGTTGCAATGGTACATGGGAGTGTTTTCTCAATTTCACTTTCAGATTTTTCATCATTAGTGTATAAGGATGCTAGAGATTTCTGTGCATTCATTTTGTACCCTGCTACTTTACCAAATTCATTGATTAGGCCTAGTAGTTTTCTGGTAGCATCTTTAGGATTCTTTATGTATAGTATCATGTCATTTGCAAACAGTGACAGCTTTACTTCTTCTTTTCCAATGAGGATTCTTTTTATTTCTATTTCTTCTCTAATTGCTGTGGCTAAAAGTTACAAAATTATGTGAATACTAGTGGTGAGAGTGGGCAACCTTGTCTTGTTCCTGATCTTAGTGGAAATGTTTTCACTTTTTCACCATTGTGGATGATGTTGGCAGTAGGTTTGTCATATATGGCCTTTATTTTGTTGAGGAAAGTTCCCTCTATGCCTACTTTCTGGAAGGTTTTTATCATAAATTGGTTTTGAATTTTGTCTAAAGCTTTCTCTGCATCTATTGAGATGATCATATGTTTTTTCTCTTTCAATTTGTTAATATAGTTTATCATGTTGATTGATTTGCATATATTGAATAATCCTTGGATTTCTGGAATAAACCACACTTGATCAGAGTGTATGATACTTTTAATGTGCTATTGGATTCTTTTTGTTAGTATTTTGCTGAGGATTTTTGCATCTATGCTCATCAGTGATATTGGCCTGTACTTTTCTTTCTTTGTGACATCGTTGTCTGGTATTGGTATCAGAGTGATGGTGGCCTCATAGAATGAGTTTGGGAGTGTTCCTCCCTCTGCTATATTTTGTACGCATTTGAGAAGGATAAGTGTTATCTGTTCTCTAAATGTTTGATAGAATTTGCCTGTGAAGCCATCTGGTCCTGCCCTTTTGTTTGTTGGAAGAGTTTTAATCACAGTTTCAATTTCAGTGCTTGTGATTGGTCTGTTCATATTTTCTATTTCTTCCTGGTTCAGTCTCAGAAGGTTGTGCATTTCTGAGAATTTGTCCATTTCTTCCAGGTTGTCCACTTTATTGGCATAGCATTGCTTATAGTAATCTCTCATGATCCTTTGTATTTCTGCAGTGTCAGTTGTTACTGCTCCTTTTTCATTTCGAACTGTATTGATTTGAGTTTTCTCCCTTTTTTCTTGATGTGTCTGGCTAATGGTTTATCAATTTTCCTTATCTTCTAAAAGACCCAGGTTTTAGTTTCATTGGTATTTGCTATCATTCCCTTCATTTATATTTCATTTATTTTTGATCTGATCTTTATGATTTCTTTCCTTCTGCTAACTTTGGGGTTTTGGGTTCTTCTTTCCCTAATTGCTTTAGGTGTAATGTTTATTTGTTTATTTAAGATGTTTCTTGTTTCTTAAGGTAGTATTGTATTGCAATAAACTTACCTCTTAGGGCTGCTTCTGCTGCATCCCATAGGTTTTAAGTCATTGTGTTTTCATTGTCATTTGTTTCTGGCTATTTTTTGATTTCCTCTTTGATTTCTTCACTGATCTCTTGGTTATTAAGTAGGGTGTTGTTTACCCTCCATGTGTTTGTATTTCTTACAGATTTTTTTCCTCTAATTGATATCTAGTGTCATAGCGTTGTGGTCAGAAAAGATATCTGATACAATTTCAATTTTCTTAAATTTACCAAGGCTTGATTTGTGACCCAAGATATGATCTTGGGACATCTCATGGAGAATGTGTCATGAGCACTGAGAAGAATGTGTATTCTTTTTCTTTGATGGAATGTACTGTAAATATCAGTGAAGTCCATCTTGCTTAATGTATCATTAAAGCTTGTGTTTCCTTATTTATTTTCATTTAGGATGATCTCTCCATTGGTGAAAGTGAGGTGTTAAAATCCCCTACTATGATTGTGTTACTGTCAATTTCCCTTTTATGGCTTTTAGTATTTTCCTGTATATTGAGGTGCTCCTATATTGGGTGCATAAATATTTACAATTGTTATACCTTCTTCTTGGATTGATCCCTTGAACATTATGTAGTGTACTTCTCTTTCTCTTATAATCATCTTTCTATTAAAGTCTATTTTGTCTGATATGAGAATTGCTACTCCAGCTTTCTTTTGATTTCCATTTGCATTGAATATCTTTTTCCATCCCCTAACTTTCAGTCTGTATGTGTCCCTAGGACTGAAGTGGGTATCTTTTAGACAGCATATAAACAGGTCTTGTTTTTGTATCCACTCAGCCATTCTATGTCTTTTAGTAGAAGCATTTAATCCATTTACATTTAAGGTAATTATCGATATGTATGTTCCTATTCTTTTCTTAACTGTTGTGGTCTTGTTGTAGATCTTTTCTTTCTCTTGTGTTTCCTGCCTAGAGACGTTCCTTTAGCATTTGTTGTAAAGCTGGTTTGGTGGTGCTGAATTCTCTTAGCTTTTCCTCATCTGTAAAGCTTTCAATTTCTCTGTCAAATCTGAATGAGCTCCTTGCTGGGTAGAGTAATCTTCGTTGTAGGTTTTTCTCCTTCATCACTTTAAATATGTCTTGCCACTCCCCTCTGGCTTGCAGACTTTCTGCTGAAAGATCAGCTGTTAACCTTATAGGGATTCTCTTATGTGTTATTTGTTGTTTTCCTCTTGCTGCTTTTATTATTTGTTCTGTGTATTTAATTTTAATTTTTGATAGTTTGATTAATATGTATCTTGGCACGTTTCTCCTTGGATTTATGCTGTATAGGACTCTGTGCTTTCTGGACTTGATTAACTATTTCCTTTCCCATGTTAGGGACATTTTAACCTATAATCTCTTCAAATATCTTCTCAGTCCCTTTCTTTTTCTCTTCTTCTCCTGGGACGCCTATAATTCGAATGTTGGTGTGTTTAATGCTGTCTCAGAGGTGTCTGAGACTGTCCTCAATTATTTTCATTATTTTTTCCTTATTCTGTTCTGCAGTACTTTTTTCTGCCCTTTTATCTTCCAGGTGACTTATCCATTCTTCTGCCTCAGTTATTCTGCTATTGGTCCCTTCTAGAGAATTTTTAATTTCATTTATTGTGTGTTCATCACTGTTCGTTTGCTCTTTAGATCTTCTACACTCTTGTTAAACGTTTCTTGCATTTTCCCCATTCTATTTCCAAGACTTTGGATCATCTTTACTATCATTATTCTGAAATATTTTTTTAGGTAGATTGCCTATTTCCTCTTCATTTGTTAGGTCTGGTGGGTTTTTGCCTTGCTCCTTCATCTGCTGTGTGTTTCCTTGTCTTCTCATTTTGCTTAACTTACTGTGTTTTTTGTCACTTTTTCGCAGACTGCAGGCTTGTAGTTTCTTTTGTTTTTGGTGTCTGTCCCCAGCAGCTAAGGCTGGTTCAGTGAGTTGTGTAGGCTTCCTGGTGGAAGGGACTAGTGCCTGTGTTCTGGTGGATGAGGCTGGTTCTTGTTTTTCTGGTGGGGAGGTCCATGTCTGGTAGTATGTTTTGTGGTGTCTGTGACCTTACTATAACTTTAAGCAGCCTCTGTGCTAATGGATGGGGTTGTGCTCTTGTCTTGCTAGTTTTGGGGCATGGGGTGACCTGCACTGTAGATTGCTGGTCGTGGAGTGGAGCTGGGTCTTGGTGTTGAGATGGAGATATCTGGGAGAGTTTCGCCATTTGATATTATGTGGAGCTCGGAGGTCTCTTCGACCAGTGTCCTGAAGTTGGCTCTACCACCTCAGTGACACAGCCCTGACTAATAGCTAGAGCACCAAGAAACTGTCCTCCACATGGCTCACAATAAAAGGGAGAAAAAAAAAGAATGAAGAAGATAAAATAAAATAAAATAATAGTAAAATAAAATAAAGTTATTAAAATAAAATATAATTATTAAGAAAAAAATTATTGAAACCATAAAGAAACAAAAATGAACAGACAGAATCCTAGGACAAATAGTAAAGGCAAAGCTATACAGAGAAAGTCACACACAGAAGCATACACATACACACTCACAAAAAGAGAAAAAGGGAAAATATATATATATACATATAGTTGCTCCCAAAGTCCACCTCCTCAATTTGGGATGATTCGTTGTCTTTTCAGGTAATCCACAGATGCAGGGTACATCAAGTTGATTGTGGAGATTTAATCCGCTGCTCCTGAAGCTGCCTGGAGAAATTTCCCTTTCTCTTCTTTGTTCCCACAGCTCCCTGGGTTCAGCTTTGGATTTGGACCCACCTCTGCGTGTAGGTCGCATGAGGGTATCTGTTCTTTGCTCAGACAGGACTGGATTAAAGGAGCAGGTGATTCTGGGGCTCCGGCTCACTCAGGCCATGGGGAGAGAGGGGTACAGATGTGGGACAAACCTGCAGTGGCAGAGGCCAGCGTGACATTGCACCAGCCTGAGGCGTGCTGTGCATTCTACCAGGGAATTTGTCCCTGGATCACAGGACCCTGACAGTGGCAGGCTGCACAGGCTCCCAGGAGGGGAGGTGTGGATAGTGGCCTGTGCTTGCACACAGGCTTCTTGGTGATTGCAACAGCAGCCTTAGCATCCCAGGCCCGTCTATGGGGTCTGCGCTGATAGCCGCTCCTTGTGCCCATCTCTGGAGCTCCTTTAATTGGTGCTCTTAATCCTCTCTCCTTGTGCACCAGGAAACAAAGAGGCACGACAAAGTGTCTTGTCTCTTGGGTAGCTCCACACTTTTTCCTGGACTCCTTCTTGGTTATCTGTGGTGCACTAGCCCCCTTCAGTCTGTGTTCACACAGCCAGCCACAGTCCTCTCCCTAGCATCCCACTGAAACCCGAGCCTCAGCTCCCAGGCCCCACCCGTTCTGGCGGCTGAGCAGAGAAGCCTCTTGGGCTGGTGAGTGCTGGTCGGCACCAATCCTCTGTGCGGGAATCTCTCTGCTTTGCCCTCCACACCCCTTTTGCTGTGGTCTCCTCCATGGCTCCGAAGCTTCCCCCCTCCACCACCTGCAGTCTCCGCCCGCGAAGGGGCTTCTTAGTGTGTGAAAACCTTTCCTCCTTCACGGCTCCCTCCCACTGGTGCAGGTCCCATCCCTATTCTTTTGTCTCTGTTTTTTGGGGGTTTTTTTTGGGTTTTTTTTGTTTGTTTGTTTGTTTTTTGCCCTCCCCAGGTACATTGGGAGTTTCTTGCATTTTGGGAAGTCTGAGGTCTTCTGCCAGTGTTCAGTAGGTGTTCTGTAGGAGTTGTTCCACATGTAGATGTATTTCTGATCTATTTGCGGGGAGGAAGGTGATCTCTGCATCTTATTCTTCCACCATCTTGAGGCTCCTCCTGCCTGTATTGATTATTGAGTGAGTGAAAGACTGAGGCATTCAATAATTTTTCTACTTTTGTATATGTTTGAAAATTTATGTGACAAAAATAAAAATGAGCCTGATATCAATGAGCACATCCACCACCCAGATCGTAGCTTCCAATGTCCTTTTCAATAAAAATACCCAAGCCTCCTTTTGGAAGTGGCTGATTCTAAGGTTTGAGGAGGAATATACAAGATGAGCATGAATCATCTTGTAATGCCAGAAGGTAAGGAAGTGCTCAAAAATATAAACAATGGGGATATGTCAAAGGGATCCAGAAACATGAAAGAAAACCAATTGCCAAATCTGGAAAAATTTGAGCAACCAGCAAATAATATGACCTATAGTATAAAATAAATGTCCATGAATCTATACTGACATAAATAAAAGGTTAGATAGATAAACCAATGGGAGAAAGAGACAAATCTCCCAAACAGAAGAATTCCAATTCATTTATATAAATATTACCTGCTTCAGGAGATATAGTTTAACTTGTTGTGGGCTGTGCTTAATGACTTACTCTCAAAGGACAGGACATGAAAAAAGCAGGGGTTGGGGGAGTAACTACAGTGGAGAAATATGGCAAACATTACCTCTGCCAGGTGACCACAAGTGACATCATCAGTGATAAGCCATTTTAATAGAGTGTGCACTTGATATGATATAATGAGAAAGCACTTCACCTCTGTCGTATTCTTACCAGAAACCCATGATACCAGCCTAACCATAAGGAAAAACATCAGACAAATTCAATTTGAGCAACATTCTACCAAATACCTGACCAAGTCTCCTCAAAACGGTTGTCATAATAAATAAACCAAGTCTGAGAAACTGTCTTAGCCAAGAAAAAGCTAAAGAGACATGATGATGAAATTTAACGTGATATCCTAGGTGGGAGGCTGCCATAAAAAATAGGACAGTAGGTGAAAGTTAGTGAAAACTGAATAAAGTATAGAGTTCAGTTAATAATATTATATTGAGGCTGGCTTAATTTTGACAAATCCACCATACTAATGTAAGATTGTAAAAATGGGGGAAGTAGTGTTAGTGGTATATGGGAACTCTATACTTACCTATATATAACTTTTCCATATGTAAAGTTTTTTAAAGTAAAAAATTTACTTAAATTGAAAATAATCAAAGATACTCGGAAAAAAATGTTTCAAACATATGAATTAATTTAAATGTGGTAGAGATATGGCCTAGAATAATGGTGTTTTGGCAAATGAAGTGAAAAGCAAAGACAATTTGTTGAGAATCTACCATGGGCTGAGCTAGGAGCTTCATTTTACATATCATATTTTATTTGTTGCTTTTCCATTATTCTATATTTAGACAAAAAAGAAAACACCTCTAAACCAACAAACCAGCTATAACTAACTAACAGCTGAGTCTCCCAAATTACAAATAAATCAAATTGACAACTTTTGAATGTTATTGGGGCCTACATATCACCAAGTGTGACAGGTATGAAAATGAAGTCTTCTCCAGGTTCTGAAATCAATTACTAAAACCTCAATGTCCTTCTTTTGCACAAGTGCAAAGCCTTCAGAATTTTATGGGAAACTAAACTTTTATTTCAAAACCAGGCATTCAAGCCTGATTTTAAATTAGTGTCTATAGTTTAAAACTGTGCTGAAGGATTAAAAGTATTGTGAAAGAAACTTCAGGTTAGCTAGGATTTACTGCAGCTAATCTGAAACTAACAGAGAATTACATCAAAGTTTATCCTTTTGAGGAAAAATGTTTTTATTTCTATTGAAAATTAACACAAAAAAGAAAAATGTGGAATGGCTACAAATTGAACATTTCTATCAAAACTACATCCTAAGTATCTGCTGAAAATTAATTTTTATTATCTGTAGATGGCAGAAAAGGATTTCGAATTGTTCTTTTGAGAGAGATAAATGGCAAAATCTCACTAGAAGAACATATAATTGGAATTGAAATTCAACGTTCAATGTATTTATTGAGAGTTTGTTATAAAAAACACTGGGCTAGGTTATTGGAAATAATATTTCAAGGAAATAAAAAGGAGTAAAAGAGAATACGAGTTTCTCAGAATTGTAGCAATAGAGATATTGTAGTTATTGAATATATTTAGCACTAGACAGAGGACCAGAAGAAGATAGGACAAGAAGACAGACTTTCTGTCATATTGATATTCAATCTAAGAGCCAATTGTATCAGAATATATATGTTTTAAAAACATATACGTGCATGTCATGGTATACATTAGATACTGAATCAATTAAGATCCATTTAGCTGAACCAAAGAGAATAGCCAAATAAGATAGAGCCTAATAGTATATTTCACATTCAAGGTATTCACAGGAGGGTGGTTCGGAGGTGGTAAATCATATCAAAAATGTCAGGGCTCTTATTTTCTTCAACTTTCCCTGTAGAGTCATAGGATGGAGATTACAGCTCTAAACATCATGTCCATACAAAGCCATGTTCAAAGTGTACCAGAAAGGATTAGTTCAGAAGGCTCAAATCCTGCACATTCCCAGGAAAGTTTTGCCTTCAGAACTGGCCCTTGACTAGTTCCTGGGAGATAAATTTCGAACTCTTGGGATATTCCAGCTGCGTTTTAAAAATATTTTGTGTTCTGTTTTGTATGACCGAGGCCTTGGGCCATGAAGTGCCAGTTTGATTAGACCATTTATGGTGACAATGTGGTTTATGGTGAAAGCCTGTTTTTGCTCTGGGGTTTTGGAGTCTGAATAGCTAAGGTCAGTCATAGAGGTGCTGCATGCCTATGTGACTGAATGCCACCTCACCAAAAATAATAAAAACCCTGGACATTAAGTCTTGGTTGAGCTTCCCCGGGTGGCAACATTTTCCATGTGTGCCACACATTGTTGGTGGGAGAATTGAGCATGTTAAGGTGCTTCCACTGAGAAAGGACACCTAGAAGCTTGTACATGGTTTCTTCTGAATTCCATACTTTGCATCTTTTCACTTTGCTATAATAAAGCATAGCCTTGAGTATAGCATCTTTTCTGAGTCCTGTTAGTCTTTCTAGCTAATGATTGATCCTGAGTGTGGTCTTGGGGAACCCCAGAAAAGTTGGTGTTAGAAGCAGGAAGCAATGAGGACAATCTTCTCATTTATGTCTCTTCTCATCACAGAGGGGAATCTTTCCCAGAATTAATTTGTACTAGTCACAATCAGGTCACAGGGCCACTCCTAGCTTAACTGAGGCTAAATTGAGAATGAGGCAGTTTTAGCCTCCATCATGCGAGGTAAGTTGTTATGAAGGAAAATAGGGCAAGGAAATGGCTGTTAATTAGGCCACCAAGAGTAATGATGCAGATGATTTCTGGTTCGTCTACATTTTTACATTACCCGCCTGCGCCTTTTTTTGGTCATTCTCATTTATTCCTTTCACCCTTTTTTTAAAATCTTTTTGTTTGTTTGTTTTTTAACATCTTTATTAGAGTATAATTGCTTTACAATGGTGTGTCAGTTTCTGCTTTATAACAAAGTTAATCAGTTATACATATACATATGTCCTTATATCTCTTCGTTCTTGCATCTCCCTCCCTCCCACCCTCCCTATCCAGCCCCTCTAAGTGGTCACAAAGAACCAACCGGATCTCCCTGTGCTATGCCGTTGTTTCTCACTAGCTATCTATTTTACGTTTGGTAGTGTATATATGTACATGCCACTCTCTCACTTTGTCCCAGCTTACCCTTCCCCTGCACGAATCCTCAAGTCCATTCTCTAGTAGGTCTACATACTTAGTCCCGTCTTGCCCCTAGGTTCTTCTGACCATTTTCTTTTCTTTTTATTCCTGATATTTTATTTTATTTTTTTAGGTTCCATATATATGTGTTAGCATGGTATTTGTTTTTCTCATTCTCACTTACTCCACTCTGTATGATATTCTCTAGGTCCATCCACCTCACTACAAATAACTCAGTTTTGCTTTTTATATGGCTCAGTAATATTCCATTGTATATATGTGCCACATCTTCTTTATCCATTCATCTGTTGATGGACACTTAGGTTGATTCCATGTTCTGGATATTTCAAATAGAGCTGCAATGAACATTTTGGTACATGAATCTTTTTGAATAATGGTTTTCTAAGGGTATATGCACAGTATTGGGATTGCTGGGTTGTATGGTAGTTCTATTTTTACTTTTTAAAGGAACTTCCATACTGTTCTCCATAGTGGCTGTATCAATTTACATTCCCACCAACAGAACAAGAGGGTTGCCTTTTCTCCACACCCTCTTCAGCATTTGTTGTTTGTAGATTTTTTGATGATGGCCATTCTGACTGGCGTGAGATGATATCTCCTTGTAGTTTTGCTTTGCATTTCTCTAATGATTAATGATGTTGAGCATTCTTTCATGTGTTTGTTGGCAATCTGTATATCTTTCTTGGAGAAATGTCTGTTTAGGTCTCCTGCCCATTTTTGGATTAGGTTGATTGTTTTTATGATATTTAGCTGCATGAGTTGCTTATATATATGGAAGATTAATCCTTTGTCAGTTGCTTCATTTGCAAATACTTTCTTCCATTCTGAGAGTTGTCTTTTGGTCTTTTTTATGGGTTCCTTTGCTATGCAAAAGCTTTTAAGTTTCATTAGGTCCCAGTTGTTTATTTTTGTTTTTATTTCTATTTCTCTAGGAGGTGGGTCAAAAAGGATCTTGCTGTGATTTATGTCATAGGGTGTTCTGCTTATGTTTTCCTCTAAGAGTTTGATGGTTTCTGGACTTATATTTAGGTCTTTAATCCATTTTGAGTGTATTACTGTGTATGGTGTCAGGGAGTGTTCTAATTCCATTCTTTTACATGTACCTGTCCAGTTTTCCCAGCACCACTTATTGCAGTAGCTGTCTTTTCTCCACTGTATATTCTTGCCTCCTTTATCAAAGATAAGGTGACTATATGTCTGTGGGTTTATCTCTGGGCTTTCTATCCTCTTCCATTGATCTATATTTCTGTTTTTGTGCCAGTACCATACTGTCTTGACTACTGTAGCTTTGCAGTATAATCCGAAGACAGAGAGTCTGATTCCTCCAGGTCTGGTTTTCTTTCTCAAGATTGCTTTGGCTATTCACGGTATTCTGTGTTTCCATATAAATTGTGAATTTTTTTGTTCTAGTTCTCTGAAAAATGCCAGTGGTAGTTTGATAGGGATTGCATTGAATCTGTAGATTGCTTTGGGTAGTAGTGTCATTTTCACAATGTTGATTTTTCCAATCCAAGAACATGGTATATCTCTCCATCTATTTGTATCATCTTTAATTTCTTTTATCAGTGTATATAATTTTCTGCATACAGGTCTTTTGTCTCCTTAGGTAGTTTTATTCCTAGATATTTTATTCCTTTTGTTGCAATGGTAAATGGGGGTGTTTTCTTAATTTCACTTTCAGATTTTTCATCATTCGTGTATAGGAATGCTAGAGATTTCTGTGCATTAATTTTGTATCCTGTTACTTTACCAAATCATTGATTAGCTCCAGTAGTGTTCTGGTAGCATCTTTAGGATTATCTATGTATAGTATCATGTCATCTGCAAACAGTGACAGCTTTACTTCTTCTTTTCCGATTTGGATTCCTTTTATTTAATTTTCTTCTCTGATTGCTGTGGCTAAAACTTCCAAATCTATGTAGAATAATCGTGGTGTGAATGGGCAACCTTGTTTTTTTCCTTATCTTAGTGTAAATAGTTTCAGTTATTCACTGTAGAGGACTATGTTGGCTGTGGGTTTATCATATATGGCCTTTATTATGTTGACAAAAGTTCCCTCCATGCCTACTTTCTGGAGGGTTTTTGTCATAAATGGGTTTAGAAATTTGTCGAAAGCTTTTGTCAAAATGATACTTGATACGATTTCAATTTCTTAAAAATTTACCAAGGCTTGATTTGTCACCCAAGATATGATCTATCCTGGAGAATGTACCATGAGCACTTGAGAAGAATTTGTATTCTGTTGTTTTTGGATGGAATGTCCTATAAGTATCAGTTAAGTCGATCTTGTTTAATGTATCATTTAAAGCTTGTGTTTCCTCATTTATTTTCATTTTGGGTGATATGTCCATTGATGAATGTAGGGTGTTAAAGTACCTTATTATGATTGTGTTACTATCAATTTCCCCTTTTATGGCTGTTAGTATTTTCCTTATGTATTGAAGTGCTCCTATGTTGGTTGCATAAAGATTTACAATTGTTATATCTTCTTCTTGGATTGATCTCTTGATCATTACGCAGTGTCCTTTTTCTCTCTTGTAATAGTCTTTGTTTTAAAGTCTATTTTGTCTTATATGAGAACTGCTGCTCCAGCTTTTTTTAGATTTCCATTTGCATGGAATATCTTTTTCCATCCTCTCACTTTCACTCTGTATGTGTCCCTAGGTCTGAAGTGGGTCTCTTGTAGACAGCATATATATATGGGTCTTGTTTATGTATCCATTCAGCCAGTCTACGTCTTTTGTTTGGAGCATTTTCTCCATTTACATTTAAGGTAATTATCGATATGTATGTTCTTATTAGCATTTTTTAAATTTTTTTGAGTTTATTATTGCAGGTCTTTTCCTTCTCTTGTGATTCCTGCCCAGAGAAGTTCCTTTAGCATTTGTTGTAAAGTTGGTTTGGTGGTGCTGAACTCTCTCAGCTTTTGCTTGTCTGTAAAGGTTTTAATTTCTCCATCAAATCTGAATGAGATCCTTGCTGGTTAGAGTAATCTTGGTTGCAGGTTTCTCTCCTTCATCACTTTAAATATGTCTTGCCACTCCCTTCTGACTTGCAGAGTTTCTGCTGAAAGATCAGCTCTTAACCTTATGGGGATTCCCTTATGTGTTACTTGTTGTTTTTCCCTTGCTGCTTTTAATATTTGTTCTTTGTATTTAATTTTTGATAGTTTGATTAATAGGTGTCTTGGAATGTTTCTCCTTGGATTTATCCTGTATGGGACTCTCTGTTCTTCCTGGACCTGATTAACTATGTCCTTTCCCATATTAGGGAAGTTTTCAACTATAATCTCTTCAAATATTTTCTCTGTCTTTCTTTTTCTCTTCATCTTCTGGGACCCCTATAATTCGAATGTTGGTGCGCTTAATGTTGTCCCAGACGTCTCTGAGACTGTCTTCTCTCCATTCATCCTGTTTTCTTTATTCTGCTCTGCAGTAGTTATTTCCACTATTTTGTCTTCCAGGTCACTTATCTGTTCTTCTGCCCCATTTATTCTGCTATTGATTCCTTCCAGAGAATGTTTAAAATCATTTTTTGTGTTGTTCATCTCTGTTTGTTTGCTCTTTAGTTCTTCTAGGTCCTTGAAAAACGGTTCTTGTATTTTCTCCATTCTATTTCTAAGACTGTGGATCATATTTACTATCATTATTCTGAATTCTTTTTTCAGGTAGATTGCCTAATTCCTCTTCATTTGTTAGGTCTGTTGGGTTTTTGCCTTGCTCCTTCATCTGCTCTATATTTCTTTGTCTTCTCATTTTGCTTAACTGACTGTGTTTGGGGTCTCTTTTTCGCAGGCTGCAGGTTCATAGTTTCCATTGTTTTTGGTGTCTGTCCCCAGTTGCTAAGTTTTGTTCAGTGAGTTGTGTAGGCTTCCTGGTGGAGGGGACTAGTTCCTGTGTTCTGTTGAATGAGGCTGGATCTTTTCTTTCTGGTGGACAGGTCCACGTCTGGTGGTGTGTTTTGTGTCGTCTGTGGCCTTATTATGATTTTAAGAAGCCTCTGTGCTAATGGTTGGCTTGTGTTCCTCTCTTGCTAGTTGTTTGTCATAGGTTGTCCTGCACTGTAGCTTGCTGATCATTGAGTGGAGCTGGGTCTTGGTGTTAAGATGGAGATCTGTGTGAGAATTTCGCCATTTGATATTCCATGCAGCTGGGAGGTCTCTTGTGGACCCGTGTCCTGAACTTGGCTCTGTCACCTCAGTGACACAGCCCTGACACCTAGCTGGAGCACCAATAAACTGTCCTCCACACAGCTCAGAATAAAAGGGAGGAAAAAAAAGTAAGAAAGGATTAAGAAGATAAAATAAAATAAAGTTATTAAAATAAAAAATAAAAAATAATTATTAAGAAAAAAATTTAAGTAATAAAAAAACAGACAGAATCCTGAGACAAATGATAAAATCATAGGTATACAGACAAAATCACACACAGAAGCATACACATACACACACAAAAAGAGAAAATGGGAAAAACATATACATATCATTGTTCCCAAAGTCCACCTCCTCAATTTGGGATGATTCATTGTCTTTTCAGGTATTCCACGGATGCAGGGTACATCAAGTTGATTGTGGAGATTTAATCTGCTGCCCCTGAGTCTGCTGGGAGAAATATCCCTTTTCTTGTTTGTTCACACAGCTCCTGGGTTTCAGCTTTGGATTTGGGCCCCCCTCTGCATGTAGGTCGCCTGAGGGCATCTGCTCTTTTTTCAGACAGGGTGGGGTTAAAGGAGCAAGTGATTCAGGGTCTCTGGCTCACTCAGGCCATTGGGAGAGAGGGGTACAGATGTGGGGCAAACCTGAAGCAACAGAGGCCGACAAGACATTGCTCCAGCCTGAGGTGTGCTGTGAGTTCTCCTGGGGAAGTTGTCCCTGGATCATGTGATCCTGGCAGTGGCGGGCTGCACAGGCTCCTGGGAGGGAAGGTGTGGATAGTGACCTGTGGCTGCACACAGGGTTCTTGGTGGCTGCCACAGCAGCCTTAGCGTCCCAGGCCCGTCTCTGTGGTCCACGCTGATAGCCGCAGCTCGCGCCCATCTCTGGAGCTCCTTTAAGCAACGCTCAAAATCCCCTCTCCTCAGGTACCAGGAAACAAAGAGGCAAGAAAAAGACTCTTGCCTCTTTGTCAGGTCCAGACACTTCCCCGGAATCCCTCCCGGCTAGCCGTGGTGCACTAACCCCTTCAGGCTCTGTTCATGCAGCAAACCCCATTCCCCTCCCTGCACTCTGACAGAAGACCGAGCCTCAGCTCCCAGCCCCGCTCACCCTGGCTGGTGAGCAGAGAAGCCTCTTGGGCTGGTGAGTGCTGGTTGGCACTGATCCTCTGTGCGGGAATCTCTCTGCTTTGCCCTCCGCACCCCTGTTGCTGCACTCTCCTCCATGGCTCCGAAGCTTCCCCCCTCTGCCACCCGCAGTCTCCGCCCACGAAGGGGCTTTTAGTATGTGGAAACGTTTCCTCCTTCACAGCTCCCTCCCACTTGTGCAGGTCCCATCCCTATTCTTCTGTCTCTGTTTATTCGTTTTTCTTTTGCCCTACCCAGGTACGTGGGGAGTTTCTTGCCTTTTGGGAGGTCTGAGGTCTTCTGTCAGCGTTCAGTAGGTGTTCTGTAGGAGTTTTTCCACATGTAGATGTATTTCTGATGTATTTGTGGCGAGGAAGGTGATCTCCACATCTTACTCTTCCGCCATCTTGAAGCTCCTCCCTTTTACATTTTTGGATATGGCTAAGCCTTCATGTCCCACACTTCTATGACTTGTGTGATAAGCCAAATATGTTCCCAACAAAAGTCAAAAAAAAAAATTAAAAATGGGACCTAAAGGTGAAATTCTGAATTGTATGAAAACATGTAACCCAAATTCATACACGACAGTTCTAAATATGAACAGACAGAAAGAAAATGAAATAGTGTCATTTGATTGAACCACACGTTAAAAAAAAATCCTTGAACATTAAAGACTGTTTTAAAACAATATTTGTTTGCTGCAATTCTATTGCTGTATTGTGATTTTAATGTTTAATTCAGTAACTGGTAGAACTTTCATAAATGGGTTAGAAGAACAGACAATTTTCAAGAAAGCATATTTCTTATATATTGATGTGTTGTTACAATTTTTAGTATTCATTGCTTTATTTTTTAAATTTTTTTTGGCTGAGTTGGGTCTTCGTTGCTGTCCATGGGCTTTCTGTAGTTGCCACCAGCAGGGCCTATTCTTCATTGCAGTGTACAGGCTTCTCATTCTGGTGGCTTCTCTTGTTGCACAGCACAGGCTCTAAGCATGTGGGTTTCAGTAGTTGCAACATGTAGACTCAGTAGTTGCATCACATGGGTCCTAAAACACACGGGCTTCAGTGGTTGTGGTGCATAGGCTCTGTAGTTGTGGTGCACGGGCTTAGTTGCTCCAAGGCATGTGAGATCCTCCCAGAGCAGGAATCAAACCCGTGTTCCCTGCATTAGCAGGTGGATTCTTAACGACTGTACCACCAGGGAAATCCCCTCATTGTTTTATTAACATAGCATTGTTACTGTTTTGAAATAAAGGTGATACGTGAAGTATTAATCCCGGGAAATCAACTAATACCTTGAAATATCGAATGGTGTGTTCATCCATCTTCCCTGCCCCAATAGGAAAAAGATGGTACATTTTGCCCATCTAAGTATCAGGCAGAAGGATTTGGAAGCACATTTTCCCTCAAAATAAAGCCTTGCCAATACAAAAATGAGGGTAATGTCGGAGGTGGGGTTGTGGGCACTAGTTAAGGTAATGGGAGTAGAGAAGAGCAAAAGTAGAGGAAGAATAGGAAATGAGGATCAATTCTACCATCTCAGAGAAGACTCTTAGGGACATGACTGAGTATGACACGAACTTGAGAGGAAATTTGGTGTGTGGTTTTATTATCTTGATTCATGGTACTTAGCAGCACTACAGAGATGGGCATATAGTGATATATGCACAATAATCTCCCTGAATTTTCTACGTAGGTAAATATCCTGGAAAATTATCCAACAGTTTTGGGTGAAAATGAGGGGAAAACAGAGCTTAGTGGGAAAAGTTAAGACATCCAATGGAGATACATAATGCATGAACCTCTGATTAGGAACACAGGTACTGTTTTCAAGGATGACAGTGCTATGAAATCCAACATAAAAATAATTAAATTAAAAGTCTTTGGAAAGAGTTCTGGGAATTTAGTATATCAAGGGTCAGCAAAGTATAGCCCTTGAGCCAAATCAAGTCGGCCTCCTGCTTTTGTAAATAAAAATTTAATGGAATATAAACATATTTATTCATTTAATTATTGTCTATGGCTACTTTTATGCTACAATGGCAGAGTTGGGTTGTTGCAACAAATACCCTATGGCCCACAAAGTCTAAAATATTTACTATCTGGCCTTGTAAAGAAAAAGTTGCCCAACCCCTGGTTGGCACCAAAAAAGAATTTGTTATCAAAAGGGACCTGTGTATAACACACCCCAGGAAAAATATTGGCACGTCATTCATGTAGAATATAAATTTCTTGCTGTAGAGTTAGTGTCAACCTGAGGAAGAGAGCAGGGAACCTCAAATATGGGACTGTTATTTGGAGTGTCACAGGATTGTGAATATTATTTTGGCTGGCAGCTGAAATTTCATTTACCTAGAAATACCTAGATGAGTATCCTTGCTAAGAAACAAGCTGGGGTTTTAAGCCAGATATTAAAGTTAGTTCCAGAAATATGGTTTTATTTTTGCACATCTGAGTTTTGTGGCTCTAATATTTATGGTCATAATATTTTTCTCAAAACACCATGAATCTGAAATTAGTGAGAACACTGTGACTTTTAACATTTTAATTTACGTCATTAAATTTTCCCCTTACACTAGTACCTTCCCAAGTGTTCACTGGATTTCAGCTTAAGAAATTACATGTAGTTTCAAAATCTTGGGTACAGTGAGATGCTAGAAACTTTTTATTAATTTTGATTGATCGTATGTATCTTTAAAACACTACCACTTCTTTGGTTAAATTATCAGAATCCCTGTGTTTTATTCTTTCCTCTGGAATTTATATTTTAAATATATTTTATCCCCAGAATCTGTTCTACATGTCACTTTTCCCTCTCACCATTACCATCTCTTTATTTTTGAATTCTGATTGTTGAGAAAATGTCTATATCTTCAAATGCACTGGTTTGTTTTCTTTAGTTACTGATGTGAGGCTTACTACCAGATTAAAAATAAAAAGATTAACTTTTTATTTTCTAATAATCCTTTTCTCAGTAAAATGTATCATTCATTATATAATAATTATTCTAGTTTCATAGAAATAATGTGCTATTAAAACTTTTTTTTATTGAAGTACAGTAGTCTTACAATGTTGTTAGTTTCAGGTTTATAACATAGTGATACAATATTTTTATAGATTACACAACATACAAAATTATTCAAAAATATTAACTATATTCCCTGTGCTATATATGACTTCTCTGTGACTTATTTATTTTATAACTGGTAGTTTGTACCTCTTAATTCCCTTTACCTATTCCACCCCTACCACCACCCTATCCTTCTACCATCTGGCAACTGCAGATTGTCTCTGTATTTGTGAGTATGCTATATTTGTTACATTTCTTCATTTACTTTTTTAGATTCCACATATAAGTGAAAGCATACAGTATTTATCTTTCTCTGTCTGCCTTTCAATAAGCATAATATCATTTAGGCCCATTCATTCTGTCACAAATGGCAATATTTCATTCTTTTTATGGCTGAGTAACATTTGCATGTGTGTACATATATGTGTGTGCCACATCTTCTTTATCCATTCATCTGTGGATGGGCACATAGGTTGTTTCCATATCCTGACTATTGTAAATAATGCTGCTATGAACATTGGGGTACATATATCTTAGTGGTTTCATTTTCTTCAGATAAATACCACGAGTGGAATTGCTGGATTTATGGTAGTTTTATTTTTTAATTTTTTGAAGAACTTCTATACTGTTTTCCATAATGACTGTACTAATTTACATTCTCACCAACTGTGTACTAGGGTTCCCTTTTTTCCACAACCTTATTTATTAACATTTTTTATTTCTCATCTTTCTGATGATAGCCTTTTATGTTTGTTTTTTGTGGTACGCGGGCCTCTCACTGTTGTGGCCTCTCCCGTTGCGGAGCACAGGCTCCGGACACGCAGGCTCAGTGGCCATGGCCCACAGGCCCAGCTGCTCCACGGCATATGGGATCTTCCCAGACCGGGGCATGAACCCGTGTCCCCTGCATCAGCAGGCGGACTCTCAACCACTGCACCACCAGGGAAGCCTGATGATAGCTTTTTTGACAGATGTGAGGTGAGATCTAATTGCAGTTTTGAATCTTTATGAAAATATTAAATAGATATTTTACAGTTTTCTTCAGTTTTTATAATAACTTTTATGTTGTATATTTTATAATATATATATATTATATTTTATTTTATTTTATAATAACTTTTATTAACCCCAGAGTGTGTTCTTTAATTTGAACATCTCTTTTCATATTTTAATATTTTTTTCCTTTCACTTAGTCCCTGAAAGATATTTTTAAAATATTTTTTTTGCTATGTTCCAGATAAGTGGAGATGGTTGAGATGGTTTCCTTCAGGTATGACATGACGTACCTGAGTGACTCCCTTATGTTCTGAATATGGAAGAATAAAAAAATGTAAATTCAGTTGAGTGAAAGAGGTAAACTTATCCAACTACCTGCATTTTAATCATTACCTTTAAACATTATATTTGGTTAAATGTCAGAAGTCTGAGCTTTAGATGTAAAAGAACTGTACATCTTCTGGTAGATGGAGAAGATGATCTTTGCCTCTTTACTAAAAATAAATCTTGCAAATTTATCTGGGACACTCTCTTATTAAAAAAGACGCAACTTTAAACAGACCAACCCTCAAGGCATAGGTCTGTTGTAACTGTTAGGACTGGATTCCATTTTCATATCACTTTCACTTACCTGAATAACTTTCTGTAAGGACTCAGAATAGATACTCTCTCTTACACTATAAACCATTAGCTCACTTGTTCTTGCCTTTGGCCACACCAATCAGGATGACATCACCCAGTTTGCTCCCAGGATCCACCTCATTCCCAAGGCAAATATATTTTTGGCTATGGTAAATCTCCAGTTGGTTGTTTCTTTCTTTATTTTTTTCTTTTGGTCTCATTTTAAATTTTTTGAGAAACTCCTAAAATGTTTTGACATTTAGATGGTACTTTCCCAGACCCAGCAACAGTTCTTATTTCTTGTTATATTTTATTGGGTATTCAGAAAGTGGATTTCTCCATCTTCCTTACTAAGCCCAGGTGCACAGAGTCTCTCAACATCACTGAAAAAGAGCAATGTTTAACTTTTAGTTAATAAGCATAAGATACCTGAAATTTCCTAACTATTCCTAGTAAACAGTAGTTATTTTATGATTTATAATCTTTGCTGCTGATTAATATGTAACTATAGATAGACTATAATAAAGAATTAATTATAATTATGTTGATGAACAACAAATTGAGTTAAACTTTGAAATTAATCTAAACTTTATTATTAAACATTAAAAGTTTAAGTTAAAAATCGTAGAAATGGAATTATATAAAATGAGACATATACTACTTTAAAATTTCAATTTAGGGTTTTCAAGAATGAATAGAAGTTTGTTGAGTCAGAGCAGAAAAAACGAATGATATTAAAACATGCAATTCTCTAACTTCCACTAAAACATACTGCTCACTTTCTCATGTTGACACAAATGTGATATGAGTTTTAATAATATTTTTAATAATCATAATTTAATAGACAGTCTAATTTTACTATATGAACAGGAAATATTCACTTGTTCAAATGGACATGGAAGCTTTAAAAATATTACTCCAGATGATGAAGCAAAATGGAAAATATGTCCAAATATAAAGAAAACGTAGAGGGAGTACAATATACTATCTTTATTTACAATGCTAATTCAGATAAAAAGAATAATAGCCTAAAAAAACAAAAAGAAATCAAACCTCTTAGAAATAAAATGATCTTTAAAATGGCACAGCCACAGATATAAAGAAAATTAAAGTGTCAATTGATGGAAGAAGATGTGATATACATATAAATCAAATAGTACTCAGCAATAAAAAAGAATGAAATCTTGCCTTTTGCAACAAGATGCTAAGACATTATGCTAAGACAAATAAGTCAGAGAAAATAAAATACCACATAATTTTACTTATATGTGAAATCTAAAAAAAAACAAAACAAATGAACAGACATAATAAAACAGGTACAGAGTCATAGATACAGAGAACAAACAGGTGGTTGCCAGAGGAGAGGGGGTTGAGGGAAGGAGAGAAATAGGTGACAGAGATTGAAGTGCAAACTTCCAGTTGCAACATAAATGAGTCACAGGGATAAAATATACATGGGGAATACAGTCAATAATAATCTGCATGGTGACAGATGGTAACTAGACTTGTTGTGGTGATCATTTTGTACTGTATAGAAATATGGAATCACTATGTTGTGCACCAGGAACTAACATAGTGTTGTAGGTCAATTATATTTCAACAAACAAAAAACATAAAAACTTATTAAAAAAGATATCAGATTTGTGTTAAACAAATGTAGGGGGTGGAGGGAGGGGGAACTGAGGAAGGTGGTGAAAAGGTACAAACTTCTGCTTATAAGGTAAATAAATATTAGGGATATAATATACAACATGATTAATGTAATTAACACTACTGTGTGTTATATATGAAAATTGTTAAAAGAATAAATTCTAAGAGCTCTTACAAGAAGGAAAACAAAATTTTTCTTTTCCTTTTATATATTTTGTATCTATATGAAATTATGGATGTTCACTAAATTTATTGTGGTAATAATTTCGTGATTTATGTAAGTCAAATCATTATGCTGTATGACCAATTTACATTGTGCTCTTGTCAATTATATCTCTATAAAACTGGAAGGAATGAAGGAAGAAAGGAAGGAAGCAAGGGAGAGGGAGAGGAAAGAAAGGAAAGAGGGAGGGAAGGAAAGGAAAGAGGGAAGGAAGGAAAGAAGAAAGAAAGAGAGAAAGAAAGAAAATCCTGTTCTGGAAAAAAAAAATTTCTAAATGATTCTAAACAATATTCAAACACAGTAACAAAGGTCTAAAATATGCTAAAACTAAAAAAGAAACAAGTTTTCTATCACCACAATTATTTTACATATTTTCTAATACTTTTAGTGAATATATAGAGAGAATAATTGAAGTAGGGACTATGAATATTGGGAGGTAAATGAGAATTTATCCTTATTTGTAGATGTTAAAATTGTCTACTTGAACAAAAATTTCTAACTTAAAGATTTCAAATTAATAAAACACCCAGTAATATACTTACTTAAATAAATGAACTTACATTAATTTTCCTTTATTAGCAATAATATGAGATAATTGTAAAAAATACCATTTACATTAGAAAAAAATATACCCAGTAATAAGCTTACCATGAAGCATACCAAAATTTTTTCAAATGCTAAATTCTAGTGTTTCCAAAATATATAGATCTCTTACAGATCAAAAAATATAACATATGCATCTAAGAAAAATGAATGAAGGTAACATATAGCCTAAGTAGAAGAAACATAGATGTAAAGACAAGGTCAGTATGAATAGTAGTGATGCTACAAAATAAATAATATTTTTCATTTGCAAAACTTAAACTATATGATGATAATAAGTGCTTTCTAATGGTAAGAAATTGGGTCCTGTGATATCAAAACTTTTTTTCTGTCAAAACCTAAGTCATCATGAGCATTCTGAATGGCATTATTTCTAAATGTTACAACAGTCTTGGAATTACCAAAGGTCTTTCACATTACTTATTGCCTGTTTTTTTTTTACTTGTAAGAATTTATCCTTAGAAAATAATTAAGGGTGGATTAAAGTTTAAAACAGCAAGAGATTCAGCATAGGCCTATTTATAATTGCCAAAACATTGGAAGCAATCTAATTGAAAAATGTACTGAACTAAGACATATCCCTAAAATGCAATATTATATCATTTTTGCAGAAGTATCCTTATTGACATGGAATAACAATTTTGATAACGTAAATGAAAAACATTTGTAAATAGTGTGTGTAATGCATTACTTTTTATTATACACATACCTAATGAAAAAGACACATCATAACACATTGTTTCTAGTTTATTGTGGTGGGGTTATGGACCATTTCAAACTACACATATACACGTCTACACACACAAACACATACAAATCATAAAGTTTTAATTTTTTTAATTGGAAAATGTGACTTTTAACTGTTGCATATAATTCCATCAGTGATGTACCGTTAGTTCTCTTTTTTTCCCCAGCATCATATTGTAATATATAAACATATCAAATTAACATATTGTACACCTTAAACTTACACAACTTTGTATATCAATATTTTCATTTTTTCTGTTCTTCTTTGAGTGTACATATTACATATTATCATAAGAAAATGATTAACCCACTCTAGATTATTGCCATGTCTTTATACATATCTATTAAATATAAATAAATATAAATACAATATTAATTAAATATAAAGGGATTTTCTATGTATCCCTTTCTTTCTTTCCTTTTCTATATATTCCTCTCTGCCTTCCCCATTACTCCTCTTTTCTCTGTTGTTTTGTTTTCTTCTTCTGTATTCAATTTCTCCTCTTGAGAGAGCATAACAGAGCTCCATAATGATCCATTCAATGGCCCAGTGCCTCACCTCTCACTGCCAAGAAGCATAGGAAAAAGCCATAGCTCATTAACTATGAACTGTAGGAAAAAGCTGTAACTTTCAAGCACTAGAATTTTTTTTTTGAAACACTTGATAGAATTACTGCAGATGGAAAGATTTACACCATGGTTGGATGTGTAACCATTTCTTGAGAAAGACTATATTCTGTCACAGTATTTGTTCTTGGCTGTCAGGGACAAGATTTTCACTTTTATTTTCAATAAATCCTTTATGGACTTAAAGCAAATATTTATGAAAATACTAATAATTATTACTGTATTAACAAATAGTATGATAAAATATTTGTTGTTTTTACTACTATGGCTTTGCAACAAATCCATCTATTATCTTATTCACTGAAGGTTTCTTTTGCAAATTCAATACCTAATTGACCGTTATTCTCTGCATTCAAGAAAAATGATTCTTCCTAAATGATTCATTGTTAACTAAAGAACACCTTTTTAGACATTTCTTTTTCACTTTATTCCCTAAGTAAAATGTGTAAATATTATGAATTGAATGTGAATTCCATATTTTCTGCAAAGATTAGCAGTCTTATAGATTGTTTTACTGAGTGAAAGCATTTTTTTGTAGATCAATTTATTACTCAATACTATCAAGGTTGTCAGTGTCTTTTCTTGTTATTTAGTCTAAGACACTGTGGAGAATGCAAGAAAATAGTCAAAAGAGACAGATAATGTCTAGTAGAAGAATTGAGGTATAGTTCTACTATATGTTGGGGGAAAAAGGAAGTAAGCTGGAAGGAGAAATAATATGAGATCAGTTAACATTTCACACCACAGTTGTTTTCATATAACAAAGTATTTCTGTGAACTGGGTGGCCCTCCAGTATCTTTGTGACTATTTTATTGCAGTCTTCTTTCAGAACTACAAAGTTATTATCTAGAGTGGTAAGTAAAGAATTTGACACAAGCTTTATCCTTGGGCTTGTACACTTTTTATAAGATATTGCATTAATCTATGAATAAGGAGAAACTGAAAAATATTTATGCTTAATAATAGAGATTTAAGAATAAAGCACTTTCAACAAGTGAGTGGCTCATGTTATTTTCACTATGACATTTCATGGTGCATAGTTTTATACATTATATCCGATTTTCTTACATGTGTGACATTTGATATTGCTTCAGATCATAGAACTTGTTAATTGTAGATGGAGTTTCAGTATGAGTTTTCTAACTTCCAAGAAGATGTTGTGTCTACAGGTCCAACAGCCTTCTAAGATATTGATGTAGATTCCTCACTGCTCTGATATGTGAAAATGTGTCCTTTACAGACACTTAGAATCTTCTATATCCTCAAAATGATTTACATTAACACTGCTGAGAGATACATGTTGTTTCAGCCAGTCATATTCTCAAGCTTGTATGCAAGGAACAGAGCATATTTTCCATCATGAAAATGTTGTAATGATATATGCAATTGTGAAACATAAGACTGACATCAAGGGTGTGATTAAATCCCAACAAATCGGGAGGATTCTATGCCTACTCTATCTGTGACTGTTTTCTTCCTTGAGCAACAATCTTTGAATCAAATCTGCTGTGATCAGTAGGGTTGTATGTTTTACTCCTTAAAATGTACAGCTACTCAAGGAATCAGGTTATATTCTTCTCAGAAGTTATCTAGCTATGTAATGGAAACTTCATGACAGATTTTTTTTCCATCTTGGCCTACACAAAGGGGTAAAAAATATATATTTGGCAAGTGAAGCACTGATCTACATAACATAAATATTAAGTAAATAAATATTTTCACATTGATATTCCCTATAGTGAAATTTAAATCATAAGCAATGAGAGTTGGAAGAGGCATAGAAGTATCTTGTCAATTGTTTCTTTGCCTGCTTGAATCTTGCATACAACACCCCAAACAAATGCCAACCAAGCCCCACCATTAAAACTTCCAGCAATGATTAGCTCATTAACTTCACTAAGTATCTCATTCTTTTTTTGTATAGCCTTTATTTCTGGTCGTTCCTGCCTACTGCTAAGCTGAAAAAATATCTTCTTAAAATTCAAACCTGAAACTTAAGACATTTCATGCAGTAAGTCTTTAAAACTTTGAGGCTTTTTTGGGTATCTTTTAAATATATGACTTTATTTTATTGTTACTGTTTGAGTCAGATCTGCTAGGGGTAACTCACTAATGTCTTAGTCTTTTTTTTTTCTTTCTAAAGTAGTTATTTTTAATACGTTCTTCACTGCATGTTTTCATTAATATTGAAAAAAGATCTACTTATAGTAGATATATGAATTAATTCCATCATCAAATGTTTTCAATAACCACATTATTAATATAATTAAAACTCTGAGCCTTAAGTGTATGCTTTTATTTGTAATTCCATAAAGTTGTAAACACATTTATTAATGTTTCCACTACAACATCAACATCATCACTATGATTCTGAAAAATGATAGTTTTTTTTTTTAACTTTTCAATTGATAACTCAACTGGATTATTTTTTGGTGTAATATAAAATGTTAAGCAGTTGAAAGTGTATGAACTTAGAGACATATAGAAGTGTGTTCATATCAATTTTATTTGTTCTAATCTAATGAATTTAGCCTAGCATTTTAAACCATGAACATTATGTTGTTTCCATATATAATATGAAGATTATAAAACAACTTTATATTATAATAATGAGGATAATAAATATATGAAAATGATTGGAATTTGTTGGTATAAATTTAAGACTATAAGAGATCAAGATGGCAAACTAAGAGGATGCAGAGCTCACCTCCCTCCATGAACACACCAAAAATACATCTACATGTGGAACAATTCTCAATGAAAACTAACTGGAAACTGGCAGAAGGACTCTTGTACAACCAAGGCTGTAGGAAATATACACATGTAATTAGTAGGGAAGGAAAAAAAGTGATCATATCAGGATATGTGACCTTGGGGTGATTGGAAATCTGATGAAAAGGGAGATTGCATGAGTGGACATCCACCCTGGGGGGGTTAGCAGGTTAAGCTACAGTCTGGGCATCCTAGTGCTGGTGTCCTACACTGGGGAAACAAACGCCCTTGGCCAGTTGGAGAACTGCTGGGACAGATAGAAAGGCTGGAGAAACCTGGACTTTGCTTCTGAGGAGTACACCAATGCTGTCTTATCCCTGGGAAGGACAGAAAGAGGTCTGCATTAATGGCTGCTGGGTTTCCCATGACTGTCTCACCATGCAACTCAGCCAGAGCCAAACAAATACTCCATCCCCACTCAATCCATGCCATGGTGTGGCATTGTATCTGGGCTGGCAAAGACTGGGGAAATGGCTTAAACTTGGAACTCAGAGGTGACAAGATCCTGGGGCAGAGGATCTGGGTGGGGTGGCAGTGGCCATTCTTGACCCTTTCTCTGCCACAGCTCACCACCCAATACACACAGAAAAATCATCCAAGCCTTGCCACCACCGCAGAGCAGTTCCATAAAAGGATAGGGGCTGTAGAATCTGGAGCCAGTGATACACTGTGAGAAAAAAAAAAAGTATTTTTTCCCCCAGAAAGGTCAGAGAGAGGTCTGCTCTTGAGGCTGCCAAGTTTTTCATGACCACCACACCATGCACCCCAGACCAAACCGTGTGAACCCTCCGGCACTCTCAGTCCATGCCACAGATCAGACTGGATCTGGGGCAGCCAGGTCAGGGATAAAACTCTGGCATGGGCTGCATATGAGTGGAGCCACAGATGACTACATAGGTAGCACATTAGATCTCTGTATACACAGAGGTCTCACTTACTTCAACATAGCCCCCCTCTGGAGCAAAAGTCTCAGTGTAGGGAGATGGGGAAAACACACACTTAAAAAGAACAGAGCAGACTTAAGATGGACCCCCAAGTCTTCTGCTCCAGCAACTTGGGAATCAGACCCTGCCTCTGACAGGACAGTGATAGCTACTGGACAGAGAGAAAGTCTTGCCTCACATCCTGCACAGACTTAAGCCCTCCATCTTTAGCTCCATCCCCTACTTAGGTGATAGCTGCCAGAAAACCTTGAGGAAAGATGTAACTGGTTTCCACATCCAATCCAGCCCCCTTACCAAAGGCACACACAGTCTGCATAGAAATAGGCCCACTTAAAAGAACCATTTCAAAACAGCAATAGGTAACTGTTTCACCTAAATTTACAGAGACATATAAAGTTAAGTAAAAGGAAAAGGCAGAGGAACTATTCTCAATAGAAAGAGCAAGAGAAAACTCCTAAAAAATTTAATAATTAAACAGAAATAAATAATTTACTGGATAAAGAATTCAAAACTTTGGTAATAAAAATGTTAACTAAATTAGGAAAAAAAAGATTTAGCTAAACAATTATCATTTTAACAAGGAACTAGAAAATATAAAAAAGACCCAATCAATAATAAATAATTCAATATCTAAAATAACAAGCACACTAGAAGCAGACTAAGTGATACAGAAGAACACATACGTGACCTGGAAGATAGAATGATGAAAATCACTCAATCAGAACAGCAGAAAAAATTAAGAAAAATATAAAAGCAATGTAAAAGATTTCTAGTATAACATTAAGTATTCCAACATTCACACTGTAGGGGTTCCAGAAGGAGAAGAGGAGATGGTCAAAAATGTACTTGAAGAAATTATGGCTGAAAACTTCCCAAACCTGAAGAAGAAAACAGATATCCAGATTCAGGAAACAAAATGGTCCCAAATAAGATGAACACAAACAACCCCACACCAAAACATCTTATAATTAAAATGACAGAAGTTAAAGATAAAGAGGAGATTTTAAAGGCAGTGAGAGAAAAACAAAGAGCTAATTACCAGGGAATCCCCATAAGGCTATCAGCTGATTTCTCTGTAGAAACTTTTCAGGCTAGAAGAGAGTGGCATGATATTTTCAAAGTGCTGAAAGGGAAGAACCTGCAACCTAGGATACTCAACTAAGCAAAAGTATCATTTAGAATAGAAGGAGAGATAAAGAACTTCTCAGACAAGGAAAAACTAAAAGAATTAATCAATACAAATTGTACCCTAAAAGAAAGGGTAAAGAGTCTTTTCCAAAGGCAAAAGAAAGGTAAAAATCTATAGGAAAGGGAAGATCCCACAAGGAAAGGCAAATATACAGAAAGAATTGAAGATTATTCAAATAAATAAGTACATAGATTAAAAGACAAAAAATGTAAAATATAATAAACATGAAGTTGTAAAATATGATATCAAAAACACAAAATTTGCCTAGAAGAGAGTAAAAAATGTAGATCTCTTAGAATGTGTTTTTGAATTTAAATAACTACCAGTTTAAAGCAAGTATATATAATTATGGGTGAACATATATGAACTCCATAGTAACCACAAGTGAAAAATATACAATAGATACACAAAAACCTAAAGGAAATGAATGCAAGCTTACTACTAAAGAAAATCACCAAAGCACAAGGGTAGAAAGAAGAACAAATGAATAGGGAAGAACTACAAAACAACCAGAAAACAAGTAAGAAAGTAGCAATAAGTACCTACCTGTCAATAATTACTTTAAATGTCAATGAATTAAATGTTCTGATAAAGACATAGTGTTGGTGATTGAATTAGTAAAAAAAAAAAAAAAAAAGACCCTTCAGTATACTGACTACAAGAGACTCACTTCAGGGCTAAAGGCAGACTGAAATTGAGGGGAGGGAAAAAAACATTTCACATAAACAGGTACAAGAAAGCGGAGGTAGCAATAGTCATGTTAGACAAAATAGACTTTAAACAAAGGCTATAACAAAAGATGAATATATTTGATTACTATGTATGGAAAATCCTCAGCAAAATATTAGGAAATAGAAACCAACAGTATATAAAAAGGATCACACACCATGATCAAATGGAATCTAGTCCAAGGATGCAAGGATGGATGAGTATTCACAAATCAATGTGATACACCACATTAACAACAAGAAAGGTAAAAATCACATAATCATCTCAATAGATGTGTAAAATGCATTTGACAAAATTAAACATCCATCAGTTATAAAAACTCTCATCAAAATGGCTATAGAGGGATCATATCTCAACATAATAAACACCATATATGGCAAACCCACAGCCAACATGATGCTCAATGATAAAAAGCTAAAAGTCTTTTCTTTAAATTCAGGAACAAAACAAAAATGCCCACCCTCACCACTTCTATTTAATATAGTACTGGAATTCCTAGCCACCAAAATCAGACCAACAAAAAGCTATCAAAATTGGGAAGGAAAAGGTAAAACTAACACTATTTACAGATGACATAATAATTTATACAAAAAATCCTAAAGTCTCCACCCCAAAATTATTAGAACTAATAACTGAATTCAGCAAAGTTGCAGAATACAAAATTAATACACAGAAGTCTGTTACTTTTCTATACACCAATAACTAACTATCAGAAAAAGGAAGCAAGAAAACAATCCTGTTTAAAATCAAAAAGAATAAAATACCCAGGAAGAAACTTAACCAAGGAGGTGAAAGACAATTATATGAAAACTATAAAGCTTTGATGAAGCAAATTGAAGATGATACAAAGAAATGGAAAGATAGCTTATGATTTTGGATGAGAAGAGTTAATATTGTTAAATAGAAATGCTACCCAAAGAAATCTACAGATTTAATACCATCTCTATCAAAATACCCATGACAGTTTTCATAGAACTAGAACAAATAATTGTAAAATTTATATGGAACCACATAAGACCCCAAATTGCCAAAGCAATCTTGATTAAAAAAGAACTAAACTGAAAGTATCACCCTTCCAGACTTCAGATTATACTACAAAGCTACAGTTATCAAAGCAGCATGGTCCTGGCACAAAAACAGACACAAGGATCAATGGAACAGAATAGAAAGCCCAGAATTAAACTCATGTACCTATGGTGAATTAATCTAAAACAAAGTATGCAAGAATATACAATGGAGAAGAGACAGTCTCTTCAAGGAGTGGTACCAGGAAAACTGGACAGCTGAATGAAGAAGGATGAGATTAGGACATTTCCTCACAACATATAAAAAATAAGCTCAAAATAAATTGAAACCTAATGAGACTGGAAACCATAAAACTCCCAGTAGAATACATAGGCAGAACACTCATTGCTATAAATCTTAGCAACATTTTTTTTGGATCTGTCTCCTAAAGAAAGGAAGTAAAAGAAAAATAAACAAATGGACCTAATTAAACTTAAAAGCTTTTTCACAGCAAAAGAAACTGTTAACAAAAATGAAAAGACAACCTATTGAATGGAAGAAAATATTTGCAAATGATGTGACTGACAATGGGTTCATATCCAAAATACACAAAAAGCTCATATAACTCAATATCAAATAAACACCAACCCAATCAAATAATGGACAGAAGACCTGAATAGACAGTTTTCCAAAGAAGACATACAGATGGCTACCAGGCAAATGGAAAAATGCTCCACATCACTAATTATTAAAGAATGCAAATCAAAACCACAATGAGGTGTAACTTCACACCTGTTAGAATTGCTTTCATCAAAAAGTCTACCAATAACAAATGCTAGAGAGGATGTGGAGAAAAGGGACCCCTCATACACTGTTGGAGGGAATAAAAATTGTGCAGACATTATGGAAAACTATATTGAGGTTCCTCCAAAAACTAAAAATATAACTACCATATGACCCAGCAATTCCACTCCTGGGCATACATCTGGAAAAAATGAAAACACTAATTTGAAGAGAATCAGGCGCCCCAATGTTCATAACAGCTCTGTTTACAATAACATTAAGGAGGCAAAAATAATACCCATCAGCAGATGAATTGACGAAGATGGGGCATATGTGTATACAATCAAATATTACTCAGCCATTAAAGGAATGAAATTCTGCCATTTGCAGCAATGTGGAGGGACCTAGAGAATATTATGCTTAATGAAATGTCAGAGAAAGACAAATACCGTATGACATCACTTATATATGGAATCTAAAACATACTACAAATGAATGTATATGCAAAACAGAAAGAGAAATATATATAGAAAACAAACTAGTGATTACCAAAGGAGATAGGAAAGGGGATGGGGCATGGTATTGAGATACAAACTACTATGTATAAAATAATAAGCAAAAAGGATATATTTTATAGTACAATGAATTATAACCACTATCTTGTAATAATTTTTAACAGTTCATAATCTGTAAAAATATTGAAACACTACGTGGTACCCCTGAAACTAATATAATATTGTAAATCGACTATACTTTAATAAAAACATAAAATTAAAAAATAAAAACTGATTTCCTCTTTTACTTTTCTCTTTTTTAAAAATGTAGAATGCCAGATTATCCCAAATCAACACGTTTTGTCATTTTTCCCTTTGCTCTATTTTATTATTTTTAAAAATTCATTCTATCTTCCCTATAAGCAAATGCTTCTTCCACTCTCTTATATTCTTCCCTCATGGTTTCTCCAAGAAGGCTATTTTTGTTTTCAATAAATTGGTGAAATTCTATTAGGCAATTAACTGAAATAGCCTAATTGGAAGATAGGAAGATCTGCTAAGCATTCTCCAATTGTACAACAAAAGACATCCTATGAGGTTGAATCACAAGCTGCTCTGCCTCAAGGGCAATTGTAATAGTAATAGATGGCACTGAACTGGGAATACTCTGTCTGAATCCTGATTTTCCCATGCTATGCAAACCTGGGAAGTAACTTCATTCCATTCGATTTCAGTTCCTTATCAGTAAGTGGGAATAAGACCTGTCATCCAGCATCCTTGCCAAGATTAAACGTAAGAGCACCTGGCTTTCACATTTTCATTACATTGTATTCCTACATTTGAAGAATGGCCACTTAATTCTGAAACACTTAAGGGATTTCCTTTAAATATATTTTTTAAATTGGAGTACAATTGCTTTACAATGTTGTGATAATTTCTGCTGTACAAGGAAGTTAATCAGCTATATGTATACATATATCCCCTCCCTCGTGGACCTCCTTCCCACCCTCCCACCCCCAATTCCACCCATCTAGGTCATCACAGAGCACCAAGATGAGCACCCTGTGCTATATAGCAGGTTCCCACTAGCTATCTATTTTACACATGGTAGTATAAAGTGAATGGATAGAATAGAATAATAATCTATTTACTAAGGGCTTCTGTTATAATGAAAAGAAAAAATACATAGTTGAGAAAAGTAACACATCACCTTTCCAGAATGCAACTTTTCTATGATCATTTTATTAGTAACTGGATCTATAGATACTCAAAACCCAAGGAAATATGAAATTATGAAAATGCTTTATGTATGTTTCACTTTTTAATTTATCTCAGTTGCAAGAATGTCATGTTTTGACTGCTGCTCAGATTCCTAATTTCTCTAGACAGCAATGTCAACAACAAGCATTACCAAGCTTGGATAAAATAAGTTTTGTAGTTTTAATGAAATCTGGTTGAAAAATAACTGAAACAGTTCAATATATATTAATGAGCTGAAAAGCTGTGGAATTTGATTGACAGTTTAAAATTACATTAATCTTGACCCACCCAATTCTTAAATTTATTATAGAAACAGTCACTGGAAATAGAACTTTATATTCAGGGACACCAAGAAATGGTAAGAACGCAAAGAGAATGGTAACATTTTCAAAAACTTCTTTCAAATGCACCAGGGAAATCTATCAATTTGAGATCAGTGAAAGTATAACAATAGAATATTTTAAAACTAGGACAGTGTGATCTTAGCTAAGTGTTCAATGAAAAATAAAATGGTGGTGCAGAACAGAACTTAAAAGAGAGTGCAAGCCCAGGTAAAACTTAAAATAGGCAAAGTTTACTAACTGGCACAAATCTCATCCAGGAACTGTCTCCCTAGGGCTCCCCTTATAATTTCTGGTCCTATGAGGCCCTCATTCTTGACTATCATCTTCCATCTCTGCCCCTAAATTCTGAACTTTCTAGACTCCTCTCAGTCATCAAAATCTATGTGCCTTGTGTTCTTTTCCCCAACAGCCCCGTGGTTTACAAGAAGTGATATAATACAGAAATTTTTATTAAAACATTTATGTGGACAATTTCTCAAATCTGATTGAATAGATACTGGTTAATAGTAATATTTTTTAAAGCACTGGTTATTTAATTTTAAGAAAGGTAGATTAAAAAGGTTGAAACATAAATGACTCCTGGTCTGTTTATAGTGTGACAGGTAAAAATAGGAATATCCAGGTGTAGCTACAGTGGTCAGGATGTTGTAGAAGATTTACATTCCTTTTAAAAAAAATTTTAAAAACATTTTATTGGAGTATAGTTGATTTAGTGTTGTTTTAGTTTCAGGTATACAGCAAAGTGAATCAAATATATATATATATATATATATATATATATATATATATATATATATATGTGTGTGTGTGTGTGTGTGTATAGATAGATAGATAGATAGATAGATAGATAGATATCTCCACTCTTTTTTTTTTTAGATTATTTTCTCATATAGGCCATTACAGAGTATTGAGTAGAGTTCCCTGTGCTTTACAGGTTCTTATTAGTTATCTATTTTATATATAGGACTGTGTATATGTCAATCTCAATCTCCTAATTTATCCTTCCCCTGTTATCCCTTGGTAACTATAAATTTGTTTTCTACATCTGTGTCTCTACTTCTGTTTTGTAAATAAGACACTATGTTTTTTAGAAGACTTGGAGATTGACCATCAATTTTGTGAGTATGTCAAGTAGAGATCAGTTAAGTAGGTTTCCACTCATAACTTTCTTTTAAATAAAATTCACATTTTTAATGTTTTTCTATGTGTCTTGGTCCAAAGGAAATCTGAAAATTCCTTGCATTACAGAAGAGACTGTGTGTGAGTGAAAATGTGTGTGTGTGTGTGTGTGTGCATGCATGCATATGTGCATGTGTTGGGTATTAAAAAAAAGTGAGATATATTGGATAATTTTTCTTTAACTCTTCTTTGTAATAGACTAATGATCCCTCAAAGAGGCCCATGTTCTAATTCTGTGAACCTGTGAATATTTAGGCTACCTGGCAAAGGGAAATTAAGGTTACATATGGAATCCAGGTTAAAATAGGGAGATTATCCTGGATTATGTGGATGCCCCAATGTAACTAAAAGGCTCTTTTAAGTAGAAGAAGAGGAGGAGAAAAAATGAGAGGGAGATGTGACAATGAAAGAATAGTTGAGAAAGATATAATGTTACTGGCTTTGAATATTGAGGAAAGGGGTCATGAGCCAAGGAATGCAAGGAATGTAGCTAGCCTCTAGAAGCTGGAAAAGGCAAGAATTTGCAGTTTGTCTAGAATCTCCAGAAAGTATCCCAGCCCTGCTGGGTAGAAAATAAGCCATAGAGATCTAATGTTCAGTATAGTGAATATAAATAATAATATTCTACTACAATAAGGTAAGTGATAAGTATCACTACCAGAACAATCATATTACAATATATAAATATATCAAAGTAACACATTGTACTTTGTAACACATTAAATTTATGTACTGTCATATATAAAATATATTAAATTATATACTTTTTTAAAAAGACACATATACACAGACAATAACTTGACATTCTGAGTCTCAGTATCTTCTTTTGGATCTCAATTAAACCAGAACAATTTTTTCCACTAATTTCAGAGGCAGCCTCAGAATCTTAAAGTGTTGCCTCTGAGCTTTCCGTGGACAGCAAGATGGGAATAGGAGGATGGGATTTCAGGAATTAGGACACGGGGCCTTTCCAACACCATCCTCTTCTTTCCCTTCTCTGAATCACAGTGACAGTGACTCCATTTAAAATGTGATTTTTTTTTCATTAAGATCCTGATTAAAAATTCTCTTGAATAGGAGAATAGGTATACAGAGAAAGAGAGAGAGAGAGAGAAATGTTAGATAATGCCTGAATTAACTGTATTTTTACGTTTCTACAATTCTGAAATTCAGTTCTATTCAACAACTGCTAATATATGATTCAATTTCAACAAGTGTTAATTGAATGTCATTAGATTTAGAATTTCACTGTTTTAATTTAACATATTGTGAGCATTATTTTGTAATATTAAATGCTCTTTGTAAAGAAGATTTATTCCTATACGATATTCCATAAAATGGGTATGCAATAATTTCTAATCATTACCTTTATTTTGTAAATGTGAGGTTTTCCATTGTTTCATTTTTTTCTTTTTTTTTTTTTTTGTGGTACGTGGGTCTCTCACTGTTGTGGCCTCTCCCGTTGTGGAGCACAGGCTCTGGACTCGCAGGCTCAGTGGCCATGGCTCACGGACCCAGCCGCTCCACGGCATGTGGGATCCTCCCAGACCGGGGCACGAACCCGTGTCCCCTGCATCGGCAGGCGGACTCTCAACCACTGCGCCACCAGGGAAGCCCTCATTATTTTCAATTATGCTGAAATGAACATCCTTTTACATAGATCTTTGTATTCTTTATTTCAATTGGATTATTTGCTAGAAGTACAATTGTTCATTCATTTATTCACAAAGTACTTATAGAAAGCTGTGATGTACCAGGAACTATTCTATAATTAGGCATACAGGAAAGAACAAACAAACCTGTTACCCTAATAGATACATTATAATAAAATAAATATAAAATATAATGTTAAGACTGACTACTTTGAAAATAATACAAGATGAGGGAAAATAGATGATAATTGAATTTAACAGCATGAAATTTTGAGACTTGTGATAGGTAACTCTCTAATACCTCAAAGAAATCCATATTCTACAGCCACAAGAAAGTTATTAAACAACAATAAGTATTTAGTGTGGACATCATACAAAAGGTCCTGTTCTAAGTTTTGGATTTGCTGCAGTGAACAAAAAAATGTTCTTGCTTTCATAGATGTTGCTATCTAGTGTATTACCTTTTGTTATATTTGTTCCCAATATTTAACCCCAGTTTCTCTTTTGTGTCTTAATTTATTCAATATCTTTAATGTTCAGAAAGTTGCAAATGCATATGTAATTAAACCTATAATCATTTCAGTAAATCCATCTATAGTTTTAATAATTTCCCTATTACTTTCCTTCCTTCTCTCCCTTCCCTTATCCTCCTTGTCCCTTCAATATGCCAGGATGAACTCACCTTAGGCAGTTTCCACTGGCTGTTTCCTTCATGTTGAGTCTTTCTCCAGGAATTTTTAGGATTTATCCCTCACCTCCTTCAAGTCTTTGTTCATATATCGACCTCATAAGGCCTAACAATGGCCAGTCTTGTCACAACTCTTAAAGAGTATGCAATCAACATTTTTTATCCTTTCTCTTAATAGTGTCTATCATCTACTCTTCTAAAGAAAAGTGTATATAGATATGTTGCTTATTTGTCTACCTCCCCTCCACTAGAATGTAAGCTCCTAGAGGGCAGGTATTTGTGCAGTTTTGTTCACCTCTGTATCCCCAGTGTCTCTCTCTATATATTTGTTGACTAAACTATTGAAGTTCTTTCCTATCTTGAGTCTGTAAATATTCACCTATATTCCATTTAAATTTTTAGTTCTTTCTCAATTAAACAATTATTTGTTTTGGTGTAAGGAGTTAGCTAAGAGTCTTATAATTCTTCAAATGTGGAGTTAACCAATTTTTCAACACAATTTGATCATAAACCTTTTTTCCTCTACTAGTTTGTAAATGTATATTAATCAAAGAGCACATTCTTATATAAACTAGGTCCTGTTTCCAAGGAAAACCAATCTTTCAAAATATTTTAAAAGCTAAACTAAAAATTAGAATGAAAAGTAGAAATTAATAATTGGTCTACAATGTGTGCAAAAATTACAAAGGGCTTCCCTGGTGGCGCAGTGATTGAGAGTATGCCTGCCGATGAAGGGGACACAGGTTCGTGCCCCAGTCTGGGAAGATCCCACATGCCATGGAGCGGCTGGGCCTGTGAGCCATGGCCGCTGAGCCTGCACATCCTGAGCCTGTGCTCTGCAATGGGAGAGGCCACAAAGGTGAGAGGCCCATGCACTGCAAAAAAAAAAAAAAGAAAGTTATATGTATTTTATAATCTTATATTAGTTCTTTTTAGAAGTAGTAGACATCTTCCATAAGATGCCATATCTCTGGATCTATTTGCTCAGGAAACTGTATATGATTGTGAATAATGAAAATATTAACACAGATTTGAACGGGGGACATTAATTGAATGATTTGGTACCACCACCCATTACCGTACTGTGAACGTTTTGAAATTACCCTTTTCTACAGAAGTAAAATTTTGACTTGCAATATACAAGAGGAAATTATTTTAATGGTTGTTTGTCACATTGTCTCAAATGCTGTATAGCTATATAATTTGTTGGTCCCTGAAAATTTGTTAGCAAAGATTCCATATAAAATTCCTAATTGTTCGGATATTAAGAGAAGAAAATAGCTTTGCAGAGGCATTCTTATGTATTTAAAAACAAATACATAGTCACTATATAATGAGTACATGTTTTTTATTTATGCAGAATTAAGAAGCAGAAACAACCAAGAGTACAACACAATGTATGTAAGTAGCAATATTCATCCTTTAGAACAGAAATCCCCAACCCCCAGGCCACGGAAGGTACTGGTCTGTGGCCTGTTAGGAACCTGGCCATATAGCAGGAGCTGAGCAGCAAGGGAGTGGGCGAAGCCTCACCTGTATTTACAGCCGCTTCCCATCGCTCGCATTACCACCTGGGTCCGGCCTCTTATCAGATCAGGAGATCTGGCATTAGATTCCCATAGGAGCACGAACCCTACTGTGAACTGCGTATGCAAGGGATCTAAGTTGCGCGCTCCTTATGAGAATCTAATGCCTGGTGATCTGAGGTGGAGCTGAGGCAGTGATGCTAGTGCTGGGGAGTGGCTACAAATACAGATCATTAGCAGAGAGGTTTGATTGCACAGAGACCATAATAAATCAATTGCTTGCAGACTCATATCAAAGCCCTATCAGTGAGTAGCAAATGACAATTAAGCTGAATCTTATGGAGTAGGCTGGACATAAGCAACACACTTAGGATTTCACTGTCTCCCATCATCCCTGGAACCATCTAGTTGCAGGAAAATGAGATCAGGGCTCCCACTGATGCTGCATTATTGTGAGTTGTATAATTGTTTCATTATATATTACATTGTAATATAATAGAAATAAAGTGCACAATAAGTGTAATGTACTTGAATCATCCCAAAACCATCCCCCTACCCCGTCCATGGAAAAACTGTCTTCCACAAAACTGGTCCCTGATACCTAAAAGGTTGGGGACAACTGCTTTAGAATACATAGCAGCATTTATTTATAAGGGAAGACAGCCTGTATGAAGTTGTCACATTTCTTTTAGCTAAATTTTCTGATATTAGAGGGTATTTAGCCATTCATTTGTGCCCTCTCCTTTTTTATTCCATATCTACAGAGAAACTCTGAAGGAAGACTGGACAAAGGAACAAATCTGGGCCATCTTGATAGGGGTTGGAGTTTACATTTGAAAAAGTAAAGAGATTAGAATATTTGTTCTGTATAAAGTCTCCTCTATTTAGATTGTCTTCCTTTTTGATGGCTTAATTCTACTAATATGAAAAACCTATTTTGCTCTTCCTTTCTCTATGGAATGAAGGACATTGCTGTTATTAATTGGCTAGGCAGGAATAGAGGTAGGATTCAAGGACAAGGGTTCACAGAGCAAATGACTAGCCTGACCCCATGAAATGTTCCCATTAACATATGGCCAAGCCCCGGTCACTGAAGGAAATGGCATTCAGTTGGCCATAGCCCAGTCAGTGATTAAAACATTTGTCTTTGCCTAAAGTGTATTACCTCTTAGTTGTACTAATTGGAGGTTAAAAATGGATATACATAGAGCAACAGCTATGTTGACTGTCTTTGATTGACTAAGATCTAAGAATTCAAGATTTCACCTTACTCTTTTCCTCCTTTTATTCTTTACATCTAATATTATGCCTATTTACCAAAGATTAATAAAAGATGATTTTGTTATAATGTTATATACTCTATAGAGAATAAGTACAATGTACAAATTCAATGAGAAAATTCTAATTGATTCATTGTATTTGCCTTTATGCCCAATAGACTTAGTAATAAAAGTAAGTATTGGTTGTCATACAAATTCTTACTTTATTGTAGATGTGGAGATGAAATTTGAGATGTCACAGGTGTTGTATGATACTTCCTTCCTCTGTCTGCTCATGAACTTAAATTTCAGAGAGCTAAATTTTCTCTAAATGCAGGAGGGAAGGTGATTGCATTATCAGACAACCCCACACCATCCCATTCTCTGCACTAGATAAACAACTAAAATTCAGCTCAAAGCTTGCCTTCCTATATAAAGTTCTCAGAGATTTTGGGCTCTTTCAGACTCATTAGAGCAGTGACTGTAGAGTTGTCTAAACAACCACCTCCTTTTTGAAACTTAACCTAAGAAAGTCCATCTTAATTAAGTGCACTGGGCACTCTCATCAGACTATTCTCTTTCCCAAATTCAGGAAAATTAAAACTACAGACTCAGATTTCTTCTAATTCCTTTCTCACATGTATAACCCATGTTTTTTGTATAACAGCATTAGTTTGTTATAAATTGTATTATACAATTATTTAACTCTATATTTTATGTATAACTAGTGTTGACAAATAATGTGCCTCTGGTACTAGGAACACATCATGTATATCGTGTATAGCAATCATAATCCCTAAGGGTACTGTCAGAATGTGTCCAATAAGCACTTGCTATGAAATGAAAGGATTTGAAAATCAGACTGACTCAAAGATTTGATGAGATGACACTTTCATAAACTAAGTAAAAATATAAAGAAATTCAGTTTTAACTAAAGTGATTGTCTTCTGGGAATACTCCAAATAACTGATATGTAGGTTGTGTAGTTTGAACCATATAAACTTTTGCCAAATATAGCATACTTAATTTTTAAAAAATTTGCCATATCATGAAAAATTGAACCTGAGATAAGCCACATAGATTGTTCAAGGTTGATAATTTTTTTCATACAAAAAAATAAATTTTCAGTTCCCTGGCCTGGGTCAGGTAGAAATTAGAATATGTCTATACCTGATGAAAACTGTAACTGTTATATGCAAAGCAATGTGCTTTTTTATTCTATTACATTTTAATTAACTGTGACTGCATAGGTATGGTGTTTATTGTCTAAGTTATTGATCAAGTGATTTTTTGCCACACCATAGGAAAAACATAACAGAGTCTAAACTAAGCATGTGTCAGCTGCAGAGAAATTCCAACTTAGTGTAAGCCATTTTAGATGCTCACATTTTTCTTCTTGGAATTTTCCCAAAAATGATATTTTGTGGGGTTCATCTATGTAATGGATAATGATCTTTAACTTCTTTGGGACAAGTTAAAGTGTTTTTCCAAGGACATAGACTTGGCAATTATCCACCTCTCTATTCACACACAGTAGCACGCAAACCTGCTGAGTGCTTTTATTTATGCTGTAAACCTGACAGATGTGATCCCAGTGAGGTTCCATCATATTCCACAGCTGAGTGGAGCCCATATGTTATTGAGAAGAGAAAAAGAAAAGAAGATTAATTCAGTTGTCAATGCAAGTAATTGGGGTTGTGTCGCCACCTTTCCTAGTCTGCATGGAAGTTAGTCATTTTCTTAATTATTTATAAAAAGACAGAATTAGGCTTAAAACCACCAATACATTTTTTGCATTGTGTTTGCCTCTGTGGCTCTTCACATTCCATTCAGATGGAGTAATAAAGGCACAGATTATTCTTTCCTTAACTGTACAATGTGAAGAGTGTGCTGGATTTATGGACAGATAATGGAAAGACATAGAGTTCAAGCTAAAAGTAGAGAAATATTTAAATCTCCAACAATCTGTTTGCTTCTCTTCATCAGAAACCATGACTAGGAGGGAAGAAAATTCCAAGTCCTGTATTTTTTTTCAATTCCATACACATTGACTCAGAGGATGAGTAATATTAACTTGATTTGTCACCTTGTCTGCCTTTGTTCTGAGACTCTATATCAAAATGAGATATTTGTGACCTTGATTTATAAATTGTATAAATTTATAAATTTATAAATTGTATAATATAAATTATACTGCTTTATGCAGTATAAATACTGCATAAAGCACTGTTTTTATTATGACCACTCCTTCTCTTTGATGGATAAATGGTGCTGCAGTTTGAGAATAGATTCACTAGTAAAGAACTTATGGGTAATCTATTTTATAAAGCTTATTTGAATATGAGGTATTTTTATCCATAGCAAATCAGTCTACCATCTTCCACAAGTTTTATATAAATAGAGTTGGAAAATAACACAGAATGTTATAAAAAAAGTAGATACGTTACAAATAGAAATGCAAATGAAGTGCTAAAATTTTATAGTGGGAAAATATCTACCTGGGCATGTCTTATTAAATCTGGGTCTTTTTTAAAATTGCATTGTTTGCCAAAGTATTTTTCTTTGTTTCATTTAAAACTGAAATGTCATTATTTAATATTTGGTAAGTGAATATTCTAAAGAGGTGAAAGTTGCAAGATTATTAATTTATTTTAAGAGACATATATTAATATATTATATATATTAGTTATATATATATAGTATTATATATTATAATATATAGTATATATTATATATAAATTATATATAATATTAATATTATTTTAATGCATAAATCAAGTTGTTATTGAACTGCATTATTTTAACTATCTAGTATAGCTATGTGTATTTGTGCACATACATTTTAAATAAATGATGTGGGTGTATATATAAACCTATATATGTATATAAACCCATATACACATGCACACATATGTAAACATATACACACATACATACTATATGTGTGTGTATATCTCACACATGCATATACTGATATTTACATACAGATATCTGTCAAGCAAGGTTACAGTCAAGTGTTCAAAACTGTTCGCTCAGTTGAATTGCCAGTTTACTAAAAGAATAAGTAATGTAACTCAAACTATTGCAAAGATTTATTATAGTGATTTTTTTAACCTTCACCAAATAGAATTCAGTCCATATTAAAAATCAGCTGATCTACTACTGTAAGCTTTTGTAGCCACCTAACAGTCTGAAAGTTTCAATAGATTACAAACAAGCAAATTAATAAGATGAATTAAACATATTATACTCATGGACCTAGAGACTGTCATACAGAGTGAAGTAAGTCAGAAAGAGAAAAATAAATACCGTATGCTAACATATATATATATGGAATCTAAAAAAAAATAATAATAATGGTTCTGAAGAACCGAGGGAAAGGACAGGAATAAAGACACAGATGTAGAGAATGGACTTGAGGACACGGGGAGGGGGAAGGGTAAGCTGGAATGAAGTGAGAGAGTGGCAAGGACATATATACGCTACCAAATGTAAAATAGCTAGCTAGTGGGAAACACCCACATAGCACAGGGAGATCAGCTCCGTGCTTTGTGACCACCTAGAGGGGTGGGATAGGGAGTGTGGGAGGGAGATGCAACAGGAAGGAGATATGGGGATATATGCATATGTATAGCTGATTCACTTTGTTATACAGCAGAAACTAACGCACCATTGTAAAGCAATTATACTCCAAAAAAGATGCTAAAAAAATAAAATAGAGAAACAGACAAAAGCCAGAGTCTATATATTTCTTAACATTGGCTAGTCATCAAAATTTGATTTTCTTATTCCTTTATACACCCACTACCTGCAATGACAATATAAATGGAAATGCATCTCAATTACTTGACTGATTCATTCACTCATAATTCACTAATTTTTAAACCACATATCTTAACAAAATTTGTCAGATATGGGCTAGATGTGAGATTACAATGGTGGCTTCCTGGTCTTTTAGAGGAATAAAATTAAATCAGTGCATAATCTAAAAACAGTATGATGAGTGAATTGAAAAGATTGTGTAAATCATAAAAAAAATGTATATATTAAGGAAGGGGAAATCATTGAGAAGTTTTAAAGAGGAAGAACTATTTCTCTTAAAGGTCCTAGAAGAAATCAGAACATGGTAGGAATTAGCTGATATCTGCAGCAGACACATCTTTTATTGTCTCATAAGTTTTACCATAGGAATAGTTATCTACTTTATTTCAGAAAAATACATGCCCATCATGTGTGCATCATTACAAATAAATGAACATGTTTATTTCTTTTTTAATTTAATTTTATTTATTTTTTATACATCAAGTTCTTATTAGCTATCCATTTTATACATATTAGTGTATATATGTCAATCCATTCTCACAATTCTTCACACAACCACCCCATCACCACCACCACTGTCCACCCTTGGTGTCCATAGGTTTGTTCTCTACATCTTTTTCTCTATTTCTTCCCTGCAAACTGGTTCATCTGTATCATTTTTGTAGGTTCCACATATTGCATTAATATATTTGTTTTTCTCTTTCTGACATACTTCACTCCGTATGACAGTCTATAGAACCATTCATGTCTCATATGACCTGCTTTCGTTCCTTTTTATGGCTGAGTAATATTCCATTGTATATATGTACCACATCTTCTTTATCCATTTGTCTGTCGATGGGAATTTAGGTTGGTTCCATGACCTGGCTATTGTAAATAGTGCTGCAATGAACATTGGTGTTCATGTGTCTTTTTGAATTATGGTTTTCTCTGGGCATATGCCCAGTAGTGGGATTGCTGGGTCATATGGTAATTCTATTTTTAGTTTTTTAAGGAGCCTACATAGTGTTCTCCATAGTGACTGTATCAATTTACATTCCCACCAACAGTGCAAGAGGGTTCCCTTTTCTCCCCACCCTCTCCAGCATTTGTTGTTTGTAGATTTTCTGATGACACCTATTCTAACAGGTGTGAGGTGATAACTCATTGTAGTTTTGATTTGCGTTTCTCTAATAATTATTGAAGTTGAGCAGATTTCATGTGCTTCCTGGCCATCTGTGTGTCTTCTTTAGAGAAGTGTCTATTTAGATATTCTACCCATTTTTGGATTGGGTTGTTTTTTTGTTTTGTTTTGTTTTGTTTTTGTAAATATTGAGCTGCATGAGCTGTTTATATATTTTGGAGATTAATCCTTTGTCCATTGATTATTTATAAATATTTTCTCCCATTCTAAGGGTTTTCTTTTTGTCTTGTTTATAGTTTCCTTTGCTATGCAAAAGCTTTTAAGTTTCATTATGTCCCATTTGTTTATTTTTGTTTTTATTTCCATTACTTTAAGAGGTGGATCAAAAAATATCTTGTTGTGATTTATGTCGAAGTGTGTTCTTCCTATGTTTTCCTCTAAGAGTTTTATACTGTCCAGTCTTACATTTAGGTAACTAATTCATTTTGAGTTTATTTTTGTATATGGTGTTAGGGAGTATTCTAATTTCATTATTTTCCATGTAGCTGCCTGGTTTTCCCAGCACCACATATTGAAGAAGCTGCCTTTTCTCCATTGTATATTCTTGCCCACTTTGTCATAGGTAAGTTGACCATAGGTGCATGCATTTATCTCTGGGCTTTCTATCCTATTCCATTGATCTATATTTATTTTTTTGTGCCAGTCCCATACTGTCTTGATTACTGTAACTTTGTAGTATAGTCTGAAGTCAGGGAATCTGATTCCTCCAGCTCTGTTTTTTTCCCTCAAAACTGCTTTGGCTTTTTGGGGTCTTTTGTGTCTCCATACCAATTTTATGTTTTTTTGTTGTTATTGTTCTGGTTCTGTAAAAAATGCCATTCATAATTTGATAAGGATTGCATTGAACCTGTAGATTGCGTTAGGTAGTATAGTCATTTTCTCAATATTGATTCTTCCAATCCAATAACATGGTATGTCTCTTCATCTGTTTGTATCATCTTTAATTTCTTTCATTAGTGTCTTATAATTTTCTGCATAGAGGTCTTTTTTCTCCTTAAGTAGGTTTATTCCTAAGTATTTGACTCTTTTTGTTGCAGTGGTAAATGGAAGTGTTTCCTTAATTTCTCTTTCAGATTTTTTCATCATTAGTGTTTAGGAATGCAAGAGATTTCTGTGCATTAATTTTGTATTCTGAAACTTTACCCAATTCATTGATTAGCTGTAGTAGTTTTCTGGTAGCATCTTTACGATACTCTATGAATAGTATCATGTCATCTGCAAACAGTGACAGTTTTACTTCTTCTTTTCCAATTTGTATTCCTTTTATTTCCTTTTCTTTCTGATTACCATGGCTAGGACATCCTAAAATGTTGAATAATAGTGCTGAGAGTGGACATCTTTGTCTTGTACATGATCTTACAGGAAATGCTTTCAGTTTTTCACCATTGAGAGTGATGTTTGCTGTGGGTTTGTCGTATATGGCCTTTATTATGTTGAGGTAAATTCCCTCTATGCCTACTTTCTGGATAGTGTTTATCATAAATGTGTGTTGAATTCTGTCAAAAGCTTTTTCTGCCTCTGTTGAAATGACCATATGGTTTTTATTTTTCAATTCGTTAATATAGTGTATCACTGATTTATTTGCATATATTGAAGAATCCTTGCATCACTGTGATAAATCCCACTTGATCATAGGGTATGAACCTTTTAATGTGTTGTTGGATTCTGTTTGCTAACATTTTGTTGAGGCTTTTTGCATCTATATTCATCAGTGACATTGCTTTTAAATTTTCTTTTTTTGTAGTATCTTTGTCTGGTTTTGGTATCAGGGTGATGGTGGCCTCATAAAAGAGTTTAGGAGTGTTCCTTCCTCTGCAATTTTTGGAACAGTTTGAGAAGGATGGGTGTTAGGTCTTCTCTAAATGTTTGATAGAATTCACCTATGAAGCCATCTGGTCCTGGACTTTTGTTTGTTGGAAAAATTTTAATCACAGTTTCAATTTCATTACTTGTGATTGGTTTGTTCATATTTTCTATTTCTTCCTGGTTCAGTCTTGGAAGGTAATACCTTTCTATGAATGTTTCCATTTCTTGCAGGTTGTCCATTTTATTAGCATAGAGTTGCTTGTAGTAGTTTCTTAGGATGCTTTGTATTTCTGTGGTGTCTGTTGTAACTTCTCCTTTTTCATTTCTAATTTTATTGATTTGAGTCCTCTCCCTATTTTTCTTGATGAGTCTGGCTAGTGTTTTTGTTTATCTTCTCAAAGAACCAGCTTTTAGTTTTATTGATCTTTGTTATTGTTTTCTTTGTTTCTATTTCATTTATTTCTGCTCTGATTTTTATGATTTCTTTCGTTCTGCCAACTTTCGGTTTTGTTTGTTCTTCTTTCTCTAGTTCCTTTACGTGTAAGGAATTACAGATTGTTTATTTGAGATTTTTTTTTTGTTTCTTGAGGTAGGCTTGTATAGCTATAAACTTCCCTCTTAGAACTGCGTTTGCTGCATCCCATAGGTTTTGGATCATCGTATTTTCATTGTAATTTGTTTCTAGGTATTTTTGATTTCCTCTTTGATTTCTTTAGTGATCTCTTGGTTATTTAGTAATGCATTGTTTAGCCTCCATGTGTTCGTCTGTTTTATGTTTTTTATCCCTGTAATTGATTTCTAATCTCATAGCACTGTGGTCAGAAAAGATGCTTTATATGATTTGAATTTTCTTAAATTTACTGAGGCTTGATTTGTTACCCAGGATGTGATCTATCATGAGAGTGTTCCATGTGCACTTGAGTAAAATATTTAATCTGCTGTTTTTGGATGGACTGTCCTGTAAATATCAATTAAATTTGTCCCATTTATTGTATCATTTAAAACTTGTGTTTCCTTATTAATTTTCTGTTTGTATGATCTGTCCATTGGTGTAAGTGAGGTGTTAAAGTCCCCCACTATTACTGTATTACTGTCTGTTTCTTCTTTTAGAGCTGTTAGCCATTGCCTTATGTATTGAGGTGATACTATGTTGCATGTGTATATATTTATAATTGTTATATCTTCTTGGATTGATCCCTTTATCATTATGTAGTGTTCTTCCTTGTCTCTTGTAATATTCTTTATTTTAAAGTCTATTTTATTTGATATGAGTATTGCTACTCCAGCTTTCTTTTGATTTCCATTTGCATGGAATATCTTTTTCCATCCCCTCACTTTCAGTCTGTATGTGTCCCTAGGTCTGAAGTGGGTCTCTTGTGGACAGCATGTATATGGGTCTTGCTTTTCTATCCATTCAGTGAGCCTGTGCCTTTTGGTTGGAGCATTTAATCCATTCACATTCAACAAAATTATTGATATGTATGTGCCTATTCCCATTGTCTTAATTTTTTTTTTTTAGGTCCTTTTCTTTTCTCTGTTTCTCCCATAGAAAAGTTCCTTTAGCATTTGTTGTAGAGCTGGATTGGTGGTGCTGAATTCTCTTGGCTTTTGCTTGTCTGTAAAGCTTTTGATTTCTCCATCGAATTTGAATGAGATCCTTGCTGGATAGAGTAATCTTGGTTGTAGCTTTTTCTCTTTCATCACTTTAAATATATCATGCCACCACCTTCTGGCTTGTAGAGTTTTTGCTGAGAAATCAGCTGCTAACCTTATGGGAGTTCCATTGAATGTTATTTGTCATTTTCCCTTGTTGCTTTCAATAATTTTTCTTTGCCTTAATGTTTGCCAATTTGGTTACTATATGTCTCAGCATGTTTTTCCTTGGGTTTATCCTAACTGGGACTCACTGCACTTTCTGGACTTGGTTGGCTATTTCCTTTCCCATGTTAAGGACGTTTTTGACTATAATCTCTTCAAATATTTTCTTGGGTCCTTTTCTTTCTCTTCTCCTTCTGCAACCCCTATAATGCAAATGTTGTTGCATTTAGTGTTGTCCCAGAAGTCTCTTAGGCTGTCTTCATTTCTTTTCATTCTTTCTTCTTTATTATTTTCTGCTGCAGTGAATTCCACCATTCTGTCTTCCAGGTCACTTATCCATTCTTCTGCCTCAGTTATTCTGCTATTGATTCCTTGTAGTGTATTTTTCATTTCACTTATTGTATTGTTCACCTCTGTTTGTTTTTTCTTTAATTCTTTTAAGTGTTTGTTCTTTAATTCTAGATCTTCGTTAAACATTTCTTGCATCTTCTCAATCTTTGCCTCCATTCTTTTTCCAAGATACTGGGTCATCCTCACTATCACTATTCTGAATTATTTTTCTTGACAGTTGCCTATCTCCAGTTCATTTAGTTGTTTCTCTGGTGTTTTATCTTGTTCCTTCAACTAGTACATATTAACTGCCTTTTCATCTTGTCTATATTTTTGTGAATGTGGTTTTTGTTCCACAGGCTGCAGGATTGTAGTTCTTCTTGCTTCTGCTGTCTGTCCTCTGGTGGATCTGAACACGTGTTTATTTTAACCTGTATGCTACTTCGCTCATGTGAAAGCTTCTAGTTTCTGCCATTGTGTAGCAGAATATACAGACATAAAAATAATTCCACAAATCAAATGCCCCTCCAATAAACAAATGAACCAGGGATATTGGCAGACAATCTATAGATGAGAAATGGAAATAATTATAATAAATGAAGACATGTAAATTATTGTAACAGATAAGTGATAAATACTTGAACAGAATATTTGACCTTCATCACATAACTATAACATGAAAACTGATGCTGTCACCTATAAAATAAGAAAATGATAAGAAATAAATTATACCTACTGTTAAGATTAGTAATCATTAATCTTTCCAAAAAAAGTAATCTGGCAGTATTATCAAGAGCCTTAAAAATATGTAACAATATATTTTTGGAAATCATCAGAAAAAGAGATTAGGATTATATTACAAAATGAAGCACTGAATTGCTATCTAAAATAGCAAAGCATTAGAAATAACATCAATGACCAACAACAAAATGAATTTCTCAATAAACAATGGTCCATTCGTGTGATGCAGTATTACAGAGCTATTCAAATCATTATTCTCAATACTTGATCATCATCAAATATTCTCATAATTTAATTTATGTATTAAAACAGGCCATTCATCTATGAAATGTTTATTACTATTTTGATACATGCCTATCATGCAGTACAGTTTTGTGCAAAACATTGTCCTTGCCCTCATGAAGATTGTAGCCTAGCTATAGAGTTAAACAAAGAATCAGGCAATTTAAATGTGATATTGTGTGTGTATGTGTTGAGATAAAAGAGAAAGTTACTAAGGGAACACAATAAAAATTTGGTGAGCATAGCTTGTTGAGTCAAAGTCAACTGTGACTTGTCAAGACTTCCTCAATGGTTGTCTAGGATGAGACAAGAAGGATGAATAGGATTTAAGCAGACAAAGAATGTTTGGAAGAATGTTCCAGACAGAAGAAAAATTATATGCCAATGTCCAAAGAAAAACACAAACATTTGCTATACAGTATGATTTGAATTTTCCATAAAGTACTCCAACATACTAACAATGATTCTCTATGAGAGGTAGATTTTTGGTTGGTATTTATAACTTTTTTCTCGGTTTTAAAATTTTTTATTAAATCTTGTTTATGACAAACATGATTTGTTATTAAATTAGGAGTAATTAACCTTACAAGTTTTCAACAGATTCAAAGGATTAGAGGAGACTGACCTTCAGAAGTAGTAATCAATACTTAAATTTATTCTGTATACTGTTCATGAGTCCTCTTGTGTTTAAATGCATTAGCATCAGTATTCGGGTATCAATCTATCAACCAGTTTCATGTGTTTCTCCTAGTAAAATCTGTGACTTTAAGCAGCATACCTTGATGATTAACCATAAGGTCATATAGCAAAATGCTACCTAGTAGCATGTTGGTCTCACTCATGCCAAGGTCACAAGGCTATCACAAAATTTAAAGATGGGGTAAAGTGTTAGTCCAATTAGCTGCCTGACTGCCAGAAGAAAAATCAGTAATTGCTCAGAGGAACTAGCTATTTTTTTTCAGAGCTGGTTTTACAACTAGGCTGTGTATAATGCATAGGTGACTGACTAGGTGATGGTAAATACGCCAGTGTCAAGGAGGGTCTAGGTCTGAAAATACTAAGCAAACTACCTAATTTCCTACTATAATGCAAATGGACTTCCTCATGTCTTGAAAACTTTTGATATTTGAATTTTCCCTTAAATAAAAGAGACATTATTTCTCTTGATAACATCAACAACATAACCTACAAAGACAGATATGTGAGCATCTTGTCTGTCATAAATGTCTATATATTATGCTGGTATTAGAGAGGTAAACGATATTATACATGACCTCAGGAAGTTTCACTTACTTAGAGGGGCATATTAGGGACACAAGATATGGGTCTGTGCACCCACCAGTACTATCAGTAACATATTTTAGGTGCTGCATAACTGACACAACCAGTAAGTCCTTAGGGAGGGTAAATGAAGCCAAGACCATACACAGACACTGGAGTTCAGAGGTGGCTTCCTGGAGATGACACTCTGAGCACTTTAGTAAGGGGATCTGTAGGCAAGTAAAGAGTGACATTCAAAGAACCATTTGTTGTGTGTAAAGACATTTTGGAAGGTAATTATAATTTACTTCTGTTATTAATTCTATTTTTATTATTGATTTTACTGATTCATGTTGTGCAATTGCTTTATGATCATTTTAATAGGGGTTTCATGACTCTGATTTTAACCTACCCTGAAGTATGGGAAAAAAACGTAATGTTTGTATGTTGCAGTTACATTCCCTTAATTGTAGACAAGATTTATCTCCTTTAAACATTGTACCTTGCTATTTTACTCAAAAACAAATTGTATTAGTTATCTATTGTTGCATAACAGATTACCTCAAAATTAACAGCTTAATGTAAACATACTCATTGCCTCACCATTTCTGTGGGTCAGGAGTCCAGGCATGGCATAGCTGGGTCCTCTGTTTCAGGGTCTCTCACAAGGCTTTAATCAAGGTGCTGGTTTATGTTGAGAACTTATCTGAACATTTGACTGGGGAAGAATCTTCTTGAAAGCTTACTTACACAGCTGTTGACAGGATTAAATTCCTTGTACTGTGTGAATTGTAGACTGAATTCCTTGCTGGATGTCAGAGGTAGCTCTCAGTTCCTTTCCACCCAGGTCTCTTCATAGGACAGCTCATAAAATGAGCAGCAGGTATTTAGTTAGGAAGGCAAAAATTACAATCAGCCATAATAGCCCATCAACTGCTGTATTCTATTAGTTAGAAGCAAGTCACAATACTTGCCCACTCGATTATACAAGGACATTAGTACAGAGAAAGAAATCATTGGGGAACCATCTCAGAATCTATCTACCACACAATTTTACAAGTTTTATATGCTTAAGTGTGATGCATAAATTATGACAGAAACACAGAATTTTTAATTCAATACAGGAATTTACTTGAGATATCCTTGACTAGAAGATGTGGTAATACTATTTAGATTGCTAAACTAGTTACTGGTTAAATGTAGACTATAGTATAAACTCTAGATGCTCTACTAACTACTAAATAATGTTAGTCAAATCCTCACCTCCACTTATGCCCAGTTTCATTATCTATAATATCAAGAGATTGGGCTAGAAATCATTTTAATGTTAATATCTTATTACTGTGTATCAGATACAGTAATCTGAACTATTAGGGCAAATTTAGCAAAAGGGTGTTTTAAATATTTAAGTGGAAGTTCATTTTTTTCTACCTTTGCAACTCTATATGAAATGAAAGTTGAGATAGTGTTTGTTCTCTACAGTATAGAATATGACATTTTAAAGTATGGGTAACCAAGCTGAGGTTGTGCTGATTTTTTTCAATGATTTTATAACCTACATTGTACTGTGTTGCAACCTAATTATGTAGTCTGTAAGATGTAGAACTCTGTACACATAATCAGAAGCAGTGTCCCTGGATTCATTCAGAGAACACAGATTAGTACAAAGGTAGGATGATTAAATTGTTTATTACTGGGGAGCATCTGAATTACAACATTTTCATGAAGTTTGACATGTGTACAAATGGAGAAAAATAAAAGATCTAAAGTGATAGGAAAGGAATCGGTCACTACTCTGTTTAGCAGTAGAATCAAAGATACTGAACAAATTTCACGCACCTGCCCTGCAGCATACCTAAACTTACTATCTAACCTCTCTCAATAGCTTATTTTTTTCCCAAAGAAAATATTTTATCCAAAGATTTCAGTTTTTCTTTTGGGAAACACTAAAGATGGAGTTAGGGGTATTCTGACTATGCTCATGCAATCATTATTCAACAATGTACTGTCCTGCAAGGCTCAGAGAGATGCCAGAGAGGGTTATAATATCTCTTATTATATGACCCAACACACAACCTTTTCAAAAAGACTTTGTCAGACTACTCAGCAACCCTGCAGATCCAAATGTAAACTATATATTCTTCCTGGAGAAGGCAGTAAAAGGAATTGGTATGCAAAAATGCTGAGCAAACAGTAAACGCTGTAAGACTTCAGTAGGATAAAATATCATATGTCTTTCCAGTGAAAAATAAAAGAATGATCCTGGCTACTAGTGAGCATTAAAGATCCCAGGATACTTCTCCCAGGATAGGACTGTTAATCTATGTGTTCTGACAAAATTCAATTTTGGGTAATTGTCTTCTGTCTCCCTAAATCTCTTTTTCCTTTCCATTTATATTGAAAATGTCTCACTTTCTGTCCTAAATGGATTACACTATCACTTACCTAGAAGGGCATATTATAAGAAAGTAATTGTAAATTTATGTGTGAAATGCCAAATAATGTGCACATTCATAATACTAGTTCCTTATCATTATTATTATTAATTTATACATTGTTGCCTGCTAGAATATTTTGTTGTACTTCCTTGGGTATTGTTTTAGTTTGTAGTTTTCTTTCAAATTATCTTATAATCATGCAATATAAACTCTCAATTCTACTTCCTAAGTTAAGTAAATTCATTTTGCCTTTGATTATATTGTGTTTGATTTTAATCACATACATTTACTTATATCACACATAATGCCAACCATGTACTTAAGTATATCTGAAGTTGGTAAACATTTTTTAAGTTCCCCAAAAATATCTGACCTTTTAAAAAATATATCAATCATCTACCCTTTCTCACCTATAATTCATTTTTCAAATCAGCCTCAGAATAAGCCAAACCTTCCTGTGAAATTTCAGAGCTTTGCCAGTCTGCATTTATAAGGTTAAGACAAGCCTAACATAAAAAAAAAATGAAACTGGTGACTATCCTGTTATACAACCTGAAAGGCAAAGAGAAGGCTCAGTCTCTTCAACTTGCTACCTGAAATTATCTTCCTCACCTTCAAGTTTTATTACCTTTTAAAATATAAAACCCCAGAGAGGTCAAATAAAACTGTTAACACTTGCACATGTATAGGGTTGAGTAAATTCCCTGTCCTTTCCTGAAAGCAATTTTAATAGGGTGAACAGTGAAAATATAATGAGAATTCAGGTACTTGAGAATAGGAAGAGACAAAGGATGATTTAATGGGGGCAAAAAGAATGACTGCCCAGAAAAGATCAGAGGTCTACTTTGTCCTCTTTCAGCTGGATCTGACTCAGTTAAAATTTTAGGCTTCTTTTTACTTAAGTGACAGGGCTCCCTCCTACATATTACCTATTACAAATCCACTGGATATTTTTATTATGTTCTTAACAATATTTCTGCGTAGAACTTGACAATATAAAAATAGCTTGAACTTCCTTAAGTTGAGTGAGGGCTATGCCAGGCTTTCTTATTCTGCTAAAACCTTTCTCTAACATAATCCTAAAATAGGCCCTTGAAATTGCTAATAGATCTGTGTGAGCTTAATGTGTGTTTTTAGGAGGAAAATTTAACCATGTACAGTGCACAAAGAACATTCTGATTGAAAGGTACTGTATAAATGAGAGTTTTTTTTTCTTATCCTGTTCACACTAGAAAAAAATTGTTGAAAACTGACTGTGGCATGTCTGTAGAGAGAAGATACTGAAATTTTAATAAATGTGATTCAGACTCATGTAGGAGTACAGACTGGATCTTAAATCTGATGCCTCCGTGAGCTATTAATTTAACCAATCAAGTAAAAGATAATAATATCAGAAAAATCTACCTTTATTCTGAGATTTTTGCATGAGAGTCTATGTCTAAAATCTTACTATAGATTGACTGAGTTCAGTTGAAAAAAATACTTAATTCGATCAGATGACTTTATTTTTTTTTCCTGACTCAACCTGTGATACTCACATTAGCCCAGTGTAGGACAGAACATCTGTATCAACAGGTAATGTCCCCACACATGAACTGATCCTGTAGGGATTTTTTTGTTGTTGTTGTTAACTTGGCAGTAAGAATTAATAAGAAGTTCTCATGAAGCTAATCTCTAGAAAATTCCTAGGGCTACGTAAGCCATTAAAATCTCAATCCTATGTATCTTGGGACTTTGGTGGAATTTCCATTGCTAATTAGAGTGACAAGAGATATACTTGTATATGTGTACTTGTGTGTGTTATAGGAAGGTATACGTCTGATAGAAAATATATTCTATTCCAGACATCTGCCTCATAGTGCCAAAAATTAAAAATTGACAAGAGCACCCTATTTTAAAGGGTTAAGTTAGTGATTACATACTAAAGTGGTGTTACCAAATAGGGGAAAATCTATGAACAGTGATGGGAGTATATTGTTTGTGGTTTTAGGACCACTGTAGCATCAGTAGCACACTAACCTAATGGCAAATATCTCCCCAACTGAAAAATCTCTAAAGAATTTATTATAGTAACTAACTTCTAACATTCATAAAAGGAAACAAACAAAAAATTAAAATAAACACACATCATACTCACCAAGATACCCAGAAGAAATGAACAGCAAAATTGTTTCCAGAGTTTTGGCCATGTCCCAGGCATTTTATCTTTAACTCATTTATACTTGGCCTTATTTGTATCCAATTTGGTTTACAAACATGATCTGAAGTCTTTCATATTTGTATTCATTGGCAGAATTTGTTGTAAAACCTCAAAGAAACCTGTCCAACAAGAAACACATTGCATCCTAATGTTTCTTGTTCAGTTCAGTCCATCATTCTCACTTGCTCATTGATGTGTCCAATGCAAGGAGACAGGAGTTACCTAAAGTGATGTGACACAACATGACACATCAATCAAGGATTGTTTGAAAAAGGATGCAGTGCAGAGTTTTCCAAGTTTTGTATTTTGGAAGAGAAAGGTTTTAAATTCGTCTTAGGAAAAAAAAAAAGATGAAGGGCCAATCCAATGTTGCTTGCTGAGTCATAAGGAAATTGAATTTGCTCTAAGGAAAGAAAGGTAACCAGCAGAGATGATGAAAACCCTGAGGAAAATGTTCAAAATGAGATCTTCATAATCGTTTCATGTTGGTGAGTTTGTCAAGGCTTCAAAGAGAAGGATGGTGGGAACTGAGATTGTTCCGCAGTTGAAGTGCATGCAGAGTGCATACAGAGAAGTTTAAATTAACTTCTGAAATGTTCAGTGATCCTCAAAGGAACTTAATTCCTTAACTTTGGTTAAATCTTGAAGGGAGGTAGATAAATGGGATTATTCTTTGGCAAGAGTATTATCCTGTTCTGGAAGGAATAGTAACAAGTTCCTCTATTTTGTTTGCATTCAGGGATGGGATGTGGTATAGTACCTACCAAGACTCCTCCCCGCCTGCTCATTTCACTCCAGCTGCTAAGTAAAGTCTTCTGTGAAATTTGTATTGATCATCCTAGGAGTAACATGTGCCTTCTTCAAAGTAATTTAAATGATTTGAATATGGGAGTTTTGATATATACAACATTTGTCATAATGCGATGTAGTATTCTGGACTCTAACTTTAATCTTCAGAGGTCTAAAGATAAATTTGATTTAGTTTCTTACTTGCTGTCTAGTAATATGCAATGCGACAGTGCTAATACATCTTCCTTTTATATAATACTTAACAGGGTCATCAGGTAATAACAGGTCTCTCTCTCTCTCTCTTTGTTTAAATGTATAGTCTTTGCCCTTTATTTAGTCAATATCTACATCCTAAGTATGTGTATTTCTGCCTAAATTATTCCTTTAAAGTAAGGTTGGATCTTAGTGATCCCCTTGATTCTAAAATATTTAAACCTTGACTTTTAGCAATTAAGGGAGGGAGCTCAAAATCATGTTAGCCCAGATGCTTAATGAGAAGTTAGGAAAAAGCCTAGAAAAACTGACCTCTTCAAATTAGGAATAAAACTTTTATGAATGCATAATATCTTCTCTGATAAAGTAACAAAGGTGAATGAAAACTAGGTACAAAATAGTAAAATGCTATTTTGGAAAATACTTTAATTTTATAAACTTCATTCAAAATAACCCATGAGATAAGTGGGACACGCCCATCCCCTAGATCTCATGGTGTTGTTAGCATCAATACTCTATTGGTCTTTGACTCTTTTTCACTAACAAAGAATGTCTAGAAGTGGCTTTTGAAAAGGGGACCCACTTCTTCCTCCATAAGGGTGGGTAAACCATGAATATCTGGATGGACATGATCCTTGCCCTCATGGCACATATAGTCCAAAGTGAAAGAAAGGATTTGAACACACATGCTAAATAACTTCTGAAAACAGCATGTGTGCAAAGTGCTACACAATGATTGCTTGTGCTATGAGAGAGTGTGGTGAGGCAACATAACCTAACCAGGAATGAAGGTAGAGAATGTTGTCAGAGTCTCAGTAACCATTCTCTCCTACAAGAATATGAAGAACATAAGTAATAATCAAGATTTTGATGGGATTATAAGCACTGTCTGACACTGAAATCCCTTTTTAAGAATCCCCAACAAATGTTTTTTAAATTTCTGCATAAAAATTTCAAGGAGTGAAGAAATTTATACTCCCCAGGTATTTCATTCTGTCTTTGGCCAACTTGGTTATGTAGTAAGAGGAAATTTTCGACTCCATGTTTTGCCTTTTGATCTGAATTCTACCACTACAAAAACAAGGAAAATTCGTTCAATTTTTATCCCACATGACCATATCAAAATACTGCAAGAAGACTATCATATTTTCCCCAAGACTTTTATTCTCTTAAGCAAAATACCTTTGATGGAATATTCCCAATTTACTTAGTAACCCTGCCCATCATCCTAAAAATGGGACATAATTTGTCTGGTTTCCTATACTAAAATGTAGTGAGCAAGTTTAGGCTAGGTGTGCCTAAATCTTTTTAAGTCTTGCAGATATTAAAAAAAAATCAGAGTGTAGTATTTAACATTAATTTTTATTAAATTTCATCTTAATTAGATGCCACCTGATATTCCAGATAGGTAAGAACTTTTGGGTCTAATTCAGTCACCCAGTGTATTTCAGATGCCTGAGTGTTAGACTTGTGAAATATGGTTGTCTTACCTTCTACATCATCAGAAAATTGTGAAAAATTAACTTGGCAATAAATATGTAAGGAAAATGACTTTCTCTACCTCTGTATTTTCTGGTAATTTCTGGGGAGTGTTTTAGTTGTTTGTGTATAACTAGCATCTATTTAACATTATTATTTGAAAAACTGTGGACATGACCTTAGCCAATGAAAGGGGGGAATCAAAGATATATGACTATAAAACAATTTTACCTGTGAAGAATAGAGGAAGCAATGTAAATTTAGTGCCAGGCAGTTCAGGATTCATTTACTATATCTGCTACACTAACTATGTGATCTAGAGGACATCACTAACCTTTTCATCTTAATTTTCTGACATGGAAACACACACACACACTCTTAATTATATACCAAAATATTGTGTGAACTGAATGATTACATGCAAGTACAAGGCTCTTGGCAGTTAGATTTTCTCTCTTACCAGAAGTTTATAATAACCTGGAGGAGATGGACAATTCTGCAAATAATAAAATCATTTGAATGAAAGTGATGAGTAGGTGAGAGGTAGAAATGTCCAGAGGGGTTATGTTTAAGTCACCAACAAAATGCTTCCAGTTTTGAATATTGCTGTGATGGTGTATGCCTTAAATTCTGCCCTGGCAAAAGTAGATGATTGGAGGGCAGAAATATAGTCTGGAAGTAGAATCTGCTTTAGATTACACAAAATAATATTCAGATGGTGCCATCCTTAACCACGTGGTTTTCTGCAACCATAAGCATCCATCTTGCCAGCTAGATGTCTTCATTTATTAAAGTTACATTTCTCTCTTTTAATTCCAATTCCTTTTTTCTTTTTTTTTTGACGGTTGAGCAGATTTTATTTTTGCAGGCAAGAATGCAGAAAGACACAGGAAGTTTAATCTTTAAACTGAGCTCTCAGGGGCGAGGTGACTCTCTTCCTGAAGAGGGCTGAGGCATCCTGAACTTCGAAAGGTCTAGGTTTAGGTCTAAGAAGGTGTATGTGCTGTAGTGATGATGCTTGAGATTCTTGTAGGTGGTGTTGTCAAATGGCTCAGCAAAGGCGGTGACTTTTCGGTGGACTTTGCTTCTTGGGATTCTTTGGCAATCTCTTTTCATTCTTTCCTGATTCTGCAGAGAGAGAAACTATAGGAGCAACTCCTCGAAACACTCCTGCTTCTAGAAACACAGTCTTCAGTACCCTGGCTCAACCTTGCCCCAGCAGAATTGAGGTCGCCATGGCCGTGACTCGGGCGCGGGCCAATCCTCCTTCAAAGTCAACAGATATATGTGAATAAGATCCTCATTTTCAGTTCTTACTTTGTTCAAGCATGGATCAATAGAATTCAGTTGAACAGAGTAATTGCATTTACAGAGTATTTCTTTATGATATACATCGTATATATGTACTATATATCATATATATATATAATATTATCATTGCTTTATGATATACATAGTATATATGTATTATATATAATAAATATAATAAATACATGTGTATATAGTATTTCCCTCCCTCTCCTCAGAGTACAACCTTCTTTTTCTTTCAGTCAGGAAGGTCATGCTGCTACTGTCTATTGTTGCATCTGGTCCAGAGCAATGACCTTCAGAATGATCTTTTCAGGACAATAGCATTTCTCAGCATTTGCTTCTCACCTGAGAAGTGGCAGCTGGCTTTATCACCCGTTCCAAGCACTTCCCTGAATAAAGAAAAAAGTTCACAGCAATTTTAGGTAGAAGCAACAAACAAGTGATTGCTAGATTCAAAAAGGCATTTTCTGAGCACTGCTGTGAATTACCATTTAATCTAAGCTTCCTCACATCCGAGGGACACACTCTCAGCCTGAAAGGGATTGTGTTCCAAGAGTACAAATACCCATTACTGCCAGACCTTACCAGCCACTTAAGCAGAGGCACTACACAGCACCAAACGTTTTCTGCTAATTTAATTTATATGAGCCGACATTTTAAGTTCCCAGATACTTCGGATACTGAATAGTTCAAGTTTCTGGAATGTCAGGACTCTTGTGCGGTCCTCAAGAAAATGTCTTCACATAGGTGTCTTGGAAGCCAGTTTATAACTATTCTCTAGCAAAAGACTGTGTCGTGGGGCTTCTTTAAGCCCAACATACAGAAGAGTAACTGCTATTGAATTTGTATTTAAAACATAGCTATTTATACTTTCCAAAACAATTTTCTGTATTATCATGTAATCATACTTCATTAAAAAAAAAACTATAAAGCAGGAAGGGCTAAAAAGCATTGTATTTAATTTAGTGAGGAGGTAAAGGATATAGGTTGAGTGCCAGGATATTGGAATCAGAAAGATCCTGAATCCCAGCTTTGTCATTTGTTGTTTCTTTCTTAAAGCTATTTATTCTAGCTTCCCCCAGTTCTTTGGTTATAAAATAGAAACCTTTTCGTAGGGTTGTTTTGAGCAGTATATATTACTCATTAAACACACTAAATACTGCCCAGTAGGTATTAGACACTCAATAAATGTTAAATGTTATTTATAATAACAGTATTGCTTTTTAATGGAATAATGAGACACAAAGTTCAGATGATGTACCAAAAGCCAAGAGGTATGATTAGTGACAAATCAGGACTTTGAAGTCACTCTCTTTCAACTCCTGGGCCAGTATCCTTAGCATTTCCTTAACATATTACAGGGTAGGATTAAGTGCAAAATAAATAGACAGTAAAAAGTCACATGTAAATACACAATATGGACAATTGTATATGCCAGGTTTTCTGCCTTAGAAAACCAGTAATTGTAACCTTTTGCCTAGAGGTTACAAAAGGCAAACTTTTGAACTTTTGAACTCCCAGAAGTTGTCCACTAGATTCAAATATTTCATTATGAATACACTAATATGAATATATGAATAAAAAATATGTATTTCTATGTATATTATATTAATAAATTTGTAAATAAATGTGTTTCAGACAAAAAGGGTAATGGAAACATTTATATATTAGAGCAGTAAGAGAAACATACTTTGTTAATAAGAATTTTGAAGATTTTCTGCTGTAAATTTTTCTTTTGTTTTAATGAATTTTTTTAAGAAAAAAGACATGTATGTTTATTTTTCAAAACTTGGGAGGAGAAAGAGAAAAGCAAGAAAGCAAAGAAGCAAAAATAATGCAATGACCAATTCTAAATTGGCTGTATCATTGTATAATCTTTATTTCAACCATATGTATGTATTTAATATTTTGATTATAGACATATATTTAAAAAAAAACACTATGCAGGTTTAAAACGCATTCAGCTTAATGATATACAAGGACATTTTCACAAATCATTTAATACATATGCTCTAAATGGCAAATAAAATATTTTATTGATAAATAAGTAGTAATTTAAGTATTAACTTATATTAAACACTTAGGTCATTTCCTATTTTTATCTATTAAAGAGACACTTTTACACAAATTACACAAAGCAATATTAACCTTTTAATGGAAATTCCTAGAAATCAAATTTCTGAGCTAAATTCTAGGTGTACTGATAATGCTTTTGCTACATGTAGCTTAAAATTTCTCATCAATAAGTGTTCCTATTGCAATATTTGCATTTATATACATAAGAGACCTCTTAACCTGCACTTCAACTATATTCGGTGTATACCCAATGTAATATTAATTTAAATACATAAAAATAAAAATAACACCTCATTTTTTCTTAATTTGTTTCTTTGATTATCAGAGTAATTGAATGATTACCAGAGTAACCAATTGTAGTTCTTCTATGAATTGTTTATTTCAATTTCCCACTTTAAAAAATTCCAGAAACGTCTTTATCTAAATCTACTATTTATTCTCACCTTTCAACAGCAGCATTATTTGTGCTTTCTCACTCTCTCTCTCTCTCTCTCTCTCTTTTTATTATTTGTGCTTTCTCTTGAATCTCCACATCTCAGTTGGGGGCCTTGTTATCAAGGTCTCTTAACCTCACACAGTATCCACATATGCCAACAGCAGGATGATATCTCTTCTTCAAAGTTAATGCCCTCAGATTCACTTTTTAGATTTATCCACATTATATGTTTTCAGAACTTTTTTTTTTTTTTTTTTACATTTTGGCATACTGATGTTATTATTTGCTGGTTTTAATTTTAATGTTGATTTAAAGTGATCTGAGTTTTTATGGTTTTTTTGTGGTTTCATTAAACAGTGTGCAGAGCAAAAGAAGAGACTAGGATAAATGAATTTTTTTCTCTAACAATAATCTATTCCCAGAATGTGTTTTTTTTGTTTCTTTTTTAACATCTTTATTGAGGTATAATTGTTTTACATTGTTGTGTTAGTTGCTGCTGTATAAAAAAGTGAATCAGCTATATGTATACATATAACCCTATATCCTCTCCCTCTTGCATTTCCCTCCCTCCCTCCCTATCCCACCCCTCTAGGTGGTCACAAAGCACCAAGCTGATCTCTGAGATCTGGTTAGAACTGTTAATGCAATCTTGTGTTTGTACTTAGAGAACTTCCCTTTCAGAAACTGTCATTTGAGGGTGAAATATCTGTATCTCTCTACTTCATTGACTCTCCATCTGTTGTCAATGATTATTTGGGAGAGCACTTCTTATTTTCCTCACACTGTCTCTTAATTTACTTTTATCTTTTAACAGTTTCATAATTAACTCTATATTATGGTAAATGTCTTTAGGAAAAATGCTATAAAAATATTTTAGTGCAGAATATTTACATTACAGAGGACTTGAGGTGATCTGGCTCCCATAATGAGTATCCAAATTCCCTTTTTTTTTTTATTGAGTAATGGATGTTATATACTTCATTGCTAGTATTGTTCTGGGTAAAAACAAAATAATTATGTAAACTAAAACAAATTGGATGGATGAGTTTGTTTGCAGAACCAAAAGTAGGTATCCTGAAATAATTGATAATTAAATCCTGCATAAATTGCTGAAATTTCCCCAGATCAAATTCAAAAGTGATATTTGGGTTATTTACCCCTTTAAGTCTATCAATGAGCTCTTGTTAACACCTCCCATGTCATTATCAATTCAAGAATATCATTTTTTATTAAAATAACATCTATTGCTTAGAACGTATTTTCGTACATTTCTGGATGTTATTGGAGGTGTGATTCAGAGAAGAAACTGACTATAACATTTCAGAACTTTGTAAGTGTTAACAGCAGTTTCAAGTAGAATGAGAAGCAAAATGCCACTCTCTACTTCAATAGAGGTTGAGTGGGGAAATGGGAAATGGACTCTAAAACTAATTTGCAAAGGCACTTGAGGTTACAAAATTAGAAGTGTTTTCCACGAGCTGAATTTTTTTACACTGTCATGAAGAACAGTAGGATAGAGTCTGAAATTGTTACATTGTTTGTTCCTACTCAGTGAGTTATTCTTCTTGATTTAGGGGTATACATTAAACACTGCAGAAAGCCTTCTTATATAAACTAATTACAATCTTAGAAGTAGAAAAACAACTACTATAAATATTGTGCAGAGAAAACAAGTTGAAAATATGTTTCTGTATAACTCAACCAAAATAATTTCTTACAGTAATATAAATTGAATGATAAATGCAATTAAGCATCTCTGGTATATTATGTAGTTGATGTTTAAGACACTTTTGATAATGTACATTTAAGTAATACTAAAATGCTTAAATATCCCCAAATTTTTGCTTCTATCTTCATTCTTAACTTCTAGGGTGACAGAATGATCCCATCCTAACATTTCACCTGCTTGTATACAACACGGGGAAAATCGTCTAATTTCATGACATTATATATTATTTTTATTTACTGTATATAACTTTATATTAAAATGTTCTTGGGACAGAAGGGAAGGACTAATTAAAACAACTTATATGGGACAAATCTTCACAACCAATGGCCAAACATAAACTTTAGTTACATCTTTCTCTCCACCTCCTTAGACTTTGTGAAACACATTCTATGCTGAATTGCACAAGATCTTGGATTCTGACCACATATGGATTTGAATCCCACCTGTGCTACTTACCAGCTGTGTAACATTGAAGACAGTACTTATTTCTGAACTTTTATTACCTCTATGAGATTATTGGAATAAGAGAATAAGCTTGGGTAACAGTAGATCTTACCATATGGGGTTATTAGAATTAAGTGACATGAATGTAAAGCATTTTGCACAGTCTCTAGTGTATATTAACTGTTCATTAACTGTTAATTATCAATAATATCATTATCATGTCTTTACAACTAAAGATGAAACAAAATGACAAGACAAGGGAGACCTGTTGGAAAGATGTATGGAAGAAAATGAAGATGAGAAAGAAGACAGGAGGGCATGGAGAATTCCCTGGAGTAGGTGCTTGCAATTGTTGGCATGGGAATAATCAAAGACATTAACAAAACAACAAAGAAGAAATCTAATATTTATTGAGCAATTGCAGTATGCCAAGAGTCTTTGAAACGTTGAAACTGAGGCTCAGAAAAGTTATGTAGTTGGACTAAAGTCACATATCTAATAAATTACTGACAAGGAAGAATTAATATTCAGATATTTTGATTCCTTTAAGCTAAGTTAAACCATTACTGGTCTCTTACATCCTGCTTATGATGTTACCATGGGTATGGTTACTCTTGATGAAATATGTACGTAAGACTAGAGTTAGACTATAAGGATCCTGATATTATTAGTTCCCAAAAACCATCTAGTTTACTAAACATTGGAATAGTAAAAGTTCTGATCACCCAATTCCAACATGGAGGTGAGGGGTTTTCCCCCATATCAATAAGCAATGCTCAGACACCAGCTAGTTGTCTTATCTACCCAGAAATAATGACAGATTCTACAGGTAAAGGCTCAGTCCCACAAGACTACCTCCCCTCTCCACTTCAGACACCAGTCACAATTCAAGGTTGTCACTTGACTGGCCTGCTATAGATTGGATGTCCCAACGACCCTCACTTTGGCTTTAATTAATTTTCTAGAGCAGTTCACAGAGCTCAGAGAATTTTTTTTTTTACTTTTTAGATTATTTGTTTATTATAGAAGGATATAACTCCAGAAAGGCCAGATGGAAAAGAGGCATAGGGCAAAGTATGGAGAGAACAGAGCTTCCACACCCTCTGAATGCTCCATTCTCTCTACATCTACACTTGTTCATCAACCTGGAAGCTCTCCAGAGCTCTCTCTTTTGGGGTTTTATGGAGGCTTCATTACAAGCTTGGTTGATTGAATTAATGGCAATTGGGGACTGAACTCGATCTCCAGCCACTCTCCCCTCCCAGAAGGTCAGGAGATGGGACTGAAAGCTCCAGCTGTCTATTCATGGTTCCCTTGGCAAACAGTTTCCCATCATTACATGCCTTCCAAAAGTCCCCTTATTAAGATAAACCCAGTTGTTGTATGTTATGAATAACAAGACATCCATTTTACATTTATGGCTCTGAAGCGATTTCAGGAAGGGATGACAAGATACAAAATATGAAAAAAGCTGCTCCCATTATTTTTATCACTCAGGAAATTTCAAGGGTTTTGGGACCTGTGATCCAGGAACTGTGGACAAAGACCAAACATATCTGAATGATCAAATATAGATTTCTTATAAAACACAGTATTTAGTCATGGAACTGATGTGTCTTCTTTCTATTATTAACTTTTCCACATATAAAGGGAAGATCAGAACTTTATGGTCTTCCAAAAAAACCTCTTATTGGTCATGGTATAGTGGTGACCTTGGTCTTCTTTGAAATCACTCATGTTGACTGAAATAAAAATGCACAATGTGAGAACTGTGAATTTCAGTTTTATTTGGAGACTTAATGGGGACTATAGCCCAGGAGACAGCCTCTAGGGGAGTGCTAAGAAACTGCTCCACAGAGGTAGGGGAACATCCTAGATTTAAAAATATATATATATATATATTTTTAAGTAAGAAATACATGTTATCAAGCATACAACTTGGTAAAATGTCATTGCTAGTCATGTGGATCAGATATCTCAGTTAATGATTTTAGTGCTTATCTATATATTAAAAGATGCAAGAATCTGAGGGTCATTGAAATTCTTCCATTTTATCTATCTAGAGGCCCATGTATCCAAAACACAGGATGCTTCATCCTAAACTCATTTTAGGGTATACTTGTAGGTCAACAGCTGCAGTGGCTAATGACTTGATCCATGTAATAGCTGGTAACTTTCTTTGTTTACACTCATTTGACATTTATTCAAACATTGCTATGTAACATTATGCATAGTGTTTCTTCTATTCTTACTTTATGAATTTGATATATGAATCATCTTTCTAAAGAGATCTATACATTTTATATATGCACCATCTATACAAGTAGTGTATAAGCCAACAAACTAAATATTTTGATATTCACACAAATCCTAGCTCAGAATTGAGTAGTAATCTTTGAATAGGAGTTTGAGCCACTGACCATGGAGAAAGCATACCCATGTCAAATGTCATATTATCGAAAAGACATGATGAATATGATTATGATGAAATGATATGTTGCTCAGAAAAAAAAAGCAAGCAGAATAGAAATGCATGAAGAGACTCTTAATTGTACTCTGATCTTAAATCTACCTTGTACAGCTATTAAAGAAGTCTGCTGTTTGAGGCCACGGGCAAAAATCCAATTACTTACAACAACGTTACATACATTCCTAGAACCTGAAATTCTTACATGATTGCAACAATATGGACCAAGATCCTTAAGTACACCTACAAGCCTTGACTCACTATTCTAATTCTAGGACTATATGCAAAGAGAAGACTAACCAGATTTTAAACACAAATATTCTCATTGAAGAATTAGAGTAACTCATACTTGGAAATTGCCTTTAAGTCCAAAAATAAGAGCTCCTTAAACAATGTCATTGTTATCTGTTCAATGGAGTATTACACATTCTTTAAAAACTACTTATATGAAGGGTATGCAATGCCATTGGGGAAAAGAGAAAAAATAAAGAAAAGTGTAAAAATTATCTTTGTTACTTATAATTAAATAGAGCAATGTATTTAAAATATAGGCATATCAAAATATTATCTTTTTATTTTCTCTAAAAAGAAAATATTTTAATTTTTATAATTTAAATAGTTTTACATCATTATGATGAAGTTAAATAACTTTAAAGACTAACAAAATTAAAAATGTATTATGTATTTAGTAACTTCATTTTTATAATTTATTATAAAATTATGTTATTGATAACATGTAGCTACTAATATAAATTTATAAATGGATATTCCAATACATAGTTAAACTGAGAAAGTTAACCATCAACCTTATTCTACTAGTTTTACTAGTTTTTATAATGACCAGACTATCATATACTTGAAAGGTGCATCATATATAAGGACAGCTAAGTTATTTTTAAGTTTTTTATACTTTTTCTCCAATTCTGAGATAAAATATATTGGGTATAGAAAAATTTTTGGATTCAAGTACTCTGACCCACTTAGAACATCCATATCAAGTTGCAAGACAAATGGCATATTTACAATCAGAGTTTGCTGCTTGGATGTGGATGGGTAAGTCACAGAGGATTCTTTTAAAGGAAAATGATAACTTTAAAATAAAACTTCTCACTCTTTATGATTACTCCCTTGAAGAGTTCATTTACTTTTTTGGTTTCAACCATTATTTATATGCCTTACAGCTCCCAAATCTGTATTCCCAACTATGCTTACTCACCCAAGTTCCAGATCCATATTTCATACACAGTTCCACTTAGATATCTAACAGTCACCACAAACTCGAAATAACCCACCATAACTATCCCAACCCAATAAACATGTTCTATTTTCTAACTTTCGGATGTTGTTAATAGCATCAAAATGTGTCTAGAGTACCACACCCTCCTTTTTCTCTCAGCATTAACAACTTGATGGTGTCTAAATTCCTCTGGGCTCTTTACCTACTCAGTTAGCTCAATCAGCATGTTCTATTGACTCTTTCTTTGCCTAATCCTCCCTAGTTTTCTACTGCAATACCTTGCACTCTAATCAAGCCCTCATCACATCATACCTGGAGACCTGCAATCATCTTTCTCTTGGACATCTTTAAGTACACTAGAGGTGTTATAGCTGGCTTTTAATCAATCACACTATCTCATCCATGAGTTATAGTTAATTTAAAATGGCAAGACTTGGGAATTAGAATGTTTTTATTCAAATTCAGTCTGTAAATATCAAAATACATTCATTCTAAAACTTCTTTGATATAATATATTGAGTATACAGTGAGAAATTCAAACATTATAGAAAAAGTAAAAATATTAATTCACCTTTTAACAAATTTTCATCCAGGATCTAAGAGTTTCTTAGCTTTCTCTACCCTGTTTAACAGGGTAGAGAAAAGAATCACTTCAAGGACACAACTAAAATGATGTATTAGAAAATAGACTATAGGAAAACATAAGATTAGCAATCCACGTGGTGGTCAGGGAAACCATGTGTGTGAGTGTGTGTGTGTGTGCATGTGTGAAGCTTTAATCAACTTGAATATATGTGTAAAGTGCCTGTTTCACATGCAACACATTTTAGACTCAATGTGGATGCAAAGACGCCTAAGATAAACTTCCAAATGATTTACAGTTACATTGGTGATAGGAAACTCAGACATTCTAAATGAAAGAAATACGATAAAGTAGAACACAGACATCTGTAAGTATCAAAACCTAATTTGTGTCTGCCAGTGTGTTGGAGAGCAAACTTTCAGAAAGTGGTAACCTGCATTGCATTATTTTAAACTGAGGGAAAACAATGGGTTCCAAATGTATCCAAATCCCCAAACATCTTCCTGTAAATCTTTAAACTGTTTTTAACCACCAATATAAAAATCTATTGAGGATTTCTTCAGAATAGAATGTTCTTAAGATATCAATTCTAAAATTATTTAACATTTAATGAACCCCAAAGGATATGTTTACATGTAGAATACAAAGATAAAATACTGTGTCAGCTATAGATTGCACTTGTTTTCTGCACTGCAACAAACATGCACCACCATATAAATTCTAAAAAAAGGAAGAAAAATGGTAAAGATACTAAAGATGATATCTGAATTGTGCCCAGCTTGACAGTGCCCACAGGTGCTTGGTAGATGCAATATTGAGGCCCATTAAGGGATAAATTCTCATGAAAAATGGGGAAATTGTTAGTAACAACAATAGGATATCATGAGAGGGATTGAACGAAGGTGTTATTATACTAACATCCTTTCTTTCAGATGTCAACATTTCCACTGATATATGAACATATTCATTATAGAAGTGTTACAGTATGGATCACGAATTCCATTTTGCAAGTTATTATAGCAAAGGTTGAAAACTGAATGATCAGATATCAAGGGATACTCCTTTTTATTAGCTAATGAATTTTCTGTTTGGGATTATATATGCTATAGAAGGAAGTTAATAGATGAGGGTCCACAGCAAAGCTATTGTAAACAGAAAACACATTAGGGAGCCATTTAAGTGTGTGCAAAGGAATGGTTAAAGTATTCTTAAATGTGTGTAGAACAGAGAAGCAGAGATGTAAAGACCATGTAGAGAGGAATTTTAAAAGAATGCTTGTGTGTCCTGCACACACACAAATGAAAGTACATAGGCAGAAATACTAAAGTTGCAAATAATATTTAGTAGTTGCAAACCACCTGAAATTCTTCATATATATATATATAATGCTTGTGTGTGTATAGTTGTATGTATGTGTGTTCATTGTAGATATATTCATTGTATATTTTATTCATATGTATATAGAGGCACATACAATTTATATTTTTAACGATGATATACTGTTTGGCAATTACAAGATAGAAATAAAGAATCTTCACTAGTAACGTCACCTTTAAACAAGGCGGGAGGGGACACTGCTAAATTTATAAAAACAAATAAAAATATCCTTAAAATAAGGAATTGGCTAGTAATTTAAACCAATTGTGCTAACTTATAACCACATAAAACTCTGTTTTTCAAGATGACCATGACTAGAAGTATAGCATTTGTTTATATATTTATATTTTATTTATTGAGTCAAAGATATATAGTAACCGCTAAAATTGTGATCTAAAAATCAAGCAAACTAGAATTAACATTGGGTACATTTCATTATAGTTGTTCCATTTGTTTTACCTCAAATAGAAATAGTTTACATAAAAATTTATCTACTTTTAAATAAACACTCTTTTTTCTTATGTTTTTCAATGCTAGTTCATAACAACATTGTTTTTAAGAATTTTTGATAATGGAAAGCTTAATTTTTAATTTTGTAACAAGGATTCTAATATTAATATGAACACAAAATCTTAAAACACACAATTTCAGAATTTAAAAAATACAAATATTCTCCATTCCATTCCACAGTGATGCTCCCTGGAGCACTTATACACACACGCATGTACCCACAAATTCTCCCTCTCTCTCTCAAAAGCACATGCAAACAACAAATTTTAAACATAGAAACATAGACAACAAAAAGGGAAGCAGGGCTGAAATTTATTTCTAGTCTTAATTATTCCTTTCCCATTACATTGCAGGAATAAGAAAATAAAAATCCTGGAAGGTAAAAATTAAAGGATAAAAGTAGAATAGACATAGTGCAATTAAATATAAGATAATATAGTTTACAGAAATGTGAATACTTTGATGACGGTAAGAACAATATTTCATGTGGACACTGGGCACAGATGAATCTGAGGTCTCTAAGACTCTCCCATGAAGGAATATTAGCCCTGATAATCAAATTACTGTTACTTCTGACATGTAAAATTATGAGATTGGTTTCTATTCTGGGAGGTTTTTATTACGCTTTGGTCAAGTTAAAACTGCTCAGAGTCCTGCAATATATGCATCTGGTAGTCTAAGGTTAATTGAATGGACAATTAATCTTTGGCCATCTGTCAAAAACACTGGATTCCTGCCAAAGAGGGGGAGTAAACAGAATGGCCATTCATGTTTCTTCATTCTCCATGATTCTATTATTCTAAAAATAAATTTCCTCAAAATGTATAAATGAAAGCTATGAAGTCTACAATCCTGATGAATTAAAATGTAAGGCAGAGGTCCAGGGGACTCTAGGGGAGTCAAGAACAAGAAGCTGCTAAAACACTAGAACACATTGTTTTTACTTTTCCTAGGCACATTAATAAAATCAACAACCCAAAGAAAAATGGAAGAGAAAATCAGATTAATTTAAACATAAGCCTGGTTCTCCATGTACACTTATATAACAATATGAACTTAGTATTTGATTTATGCATAACAGTATACTAAACACTAAAAAGAAATGCAATTTATATGTAATTACAGAGGGTAAGGGGAGGCTGTAACCAATCAAAAAGCAATCACATGACAGTCTATGATCAAGGACCAGATTGTAGTGCAGATTCTATGAACTCAGATGTCATAGGTGAGCAGCTTCTCTATGAAATAAAATGACCAATTAAGTTAAGCAACTGTAGAATTAAACTGAATACTTTAGGCAGAGAAGACCCTAATATTTGTGGCATTGGAGAAAGAGTACAAATGGTCACACCTAGCTTGCATCTTGCTTCTCTTCTTTTCCTACCTCCAGGTTTTCCTGCATTCGACAAGCATCATGCACAAGGGTATGGACACCCTCAACCTATAACTGTCTCAATCCCAGCCATCACTTTTTCCTTGGCTGTATATTAAGCCTGTGTACCCAATCTCCAGTGGAAGTTAGCTTTGGGGTTATTTGAGCAGAGAATTTTTGTACTAGGCATAGTAAATTTATTCCATTCTTCTACAGCTGCAAAATGAAAAGAATCTGGGAGCTCAAAGATAAATTTGCTTTCACTTACTATGAGGAGGCAGTAGACACAGTGTTCATATGAGCTTAAATTAGTTAAAATGTCTTTTGCAAGTAAAGAGGTAAGGTCTGTTTTTGAAAACACAAAGGAAAATTCAGTCATATATTCATGATATCATAACGTCATAGTTGTAGTAAGAAATTGTTAACTCCCTAATGGATCTGTACACTTTTCTCTAGTCCTCTCTCAAAGGGGAGCATTGCATTAAAAGGTTGAGAAGGAATTTTTTATATTATGTAAAAAAAATTTTTAACATCTTTATTGGAGTGTAATGGCTTTACAATGGTATGTTAGTTTCTGCTTAATAACAAACTGAATCAACTATACATATACATACATCCTCATACCCCCTCCCTCTTGCATTTCTTTCATACCCTCCCTAACCCACCTTTCTAGGTGGTCACAAAGCACCAAGCTGATCTACCTGTGCTACGTGACTGCTTCCCAGTAGCTATCAATTTTACATTTGGTAGGATATATAAGTCCATGCCATTCTCCCCCTTCATCCCAACAACCCTTTCCCCTCTCTGGGTTCTCAAGTCCATCCTCTACATCTGAATCTTTATTTATGTCCTGCCTTTAGGTTCTTCAGATATTTTTTTTAGATTCCATATATATCTGTTCACATACAGTATTTGTTTTTCTCATTCTGACTTACTTCACTTTGTGTGACAGATTCTAAGTCCATCCACCTCACCACAAATAACACAATTTCGTTTCTTTTTATGGCTGAGTAATATTCCATTGTATATATGTGCCACATCTTCTTTATCCATTCATCTGTCAATGGACACTTAGGTTGATTCCATATCCTGGCTATTGTAAATAGAGCTGCAATGCACATTGTGGTACATGACTCTTTTTGAATTATGGTTCTCTCAGGGTATATGTCCAGTAGTGGGACTGCTGAGTCATATAGCAGTTCTATTTTCAGATTTTTAAGGAACCTCCATACTGTTCTCCAAAGTGGCTACATCAACTTATATTCCCGCAAACAGTGCAAGAGGGTTCCTTTTTCTCCACACCCTCTCCAGCATCTATTGTTTGTACATTTTTTAATGATAGCCATTCTGCCTGGTATGAGGTGATACCTCATTGTAGTTTTGATTTGCATTTCTCTAATAATTAGTGATGTTGAGCATTCATTCATGTGTTTGTTGGCAAACTATATCTTCTTTAGAGAAATGTCTGTTTAGGTCTTCTGCCCATTTTTGGATTGGGTTGTTTGCTTTTTGATATTCAGCTGTATGAGCTGCTTGTAAATTTTAGAGATTAATCCTTTGTCAGTTGCTTCAATTGCAAATATTTTCTCCCATTCTGAGGGTTGTCTTTTTGCCTTATTTATGGTTTCCTTTCCTGTGCAAAAGCTTTTAAGTTTCATTTGTTTATTTTTGGTTTTATTTCTGTTTCTCTAGGTGGTGGGTCAAAAAGGACCTTGCTGTGATTTATGTCATATAGTGTTCTGCCTATGTTTTCCTCTAAGAGTTTTATAATGTCTGGCCTTACATTGAGGTCCTTAATCCATTTTGTGTTTTTTTTTTGTGTGTGTATGGTGTTAGCTAGTGTTCTAATTTCATTGTTTTCCATGCAGCTGTCCAGTTTTCACAGCACCACTTATTGAAGAGGCTGTTATTTCTCCATTGTATATTCTTGCATCCTTTAACAAAAATAAGGTGACCATATGTGTGTGGGTTTATCTCTGAGCTTTCTATCCTTTTCCACTGATCTATATTTCTGTTTTCATTCCAGTACCATACTCTCTTGATTGCTGTAGCTTTGTAGTATAGTCTGAAGTCTGGGAGCCTGATTCTTCCAGCTCCATATTTCTTTCTCCAGACTGCTTTTGCTGTTTGGGGTCTTTTGTGTTTCCATACAAATTGTGAAATTCTTTGTTCTAGTTCTGTGAAAAATTCCATTGGTAGTTTGTTAGGGTTTGTACTGAATCTGTAGATTGCTTTGGGTAGTATAGTCATTTTCACAGTGTTGATTCTTCCAATCCAAAAACATGCTGTATCTCCACATCTTTTTTTCTCATCTTTAATTTCTTTCATCAGTGTCTTATATTTTTCTGCATATAGGTGTTTTGTCTCCTTAGGTAAGTTTATTCCTAGGTATTTTATTCTTTTTGTTGCAGTGGTGAATGGGAGTGCTTCCTTAATTTCTCTTTCAGATTTATTATCATTAGTGTACAGGAATGAAAGAGATTTCTGTGCATTATTTTTTATACTGCTACATTACCAAATTCATTGATTAGCTCTAGTAGTTTTCTGGTAACATATTTAGGTTTCTCTATGTACAGTATCATCTCATGTGGAAAGGGTAAACAGATTTACTTCTTCTTTTATGATTTGGATTCTTTTTATTTCTTTTTCTTCTCTGATTGCTGTGGCTAAACCTCCCAAACCTATGTTGAATAATAGTGGTGAGAGTGCACAACCTTGTCTTGTTCCTGATCTTAGTGGAAATGTTTCAGTTTTTCACCATTGAGAATGACGTTGGCTGTGGTTTTGTCATATATGGCCTTTACTATGTCGAGGTAAGTCCCCTCTATGAATACTTTCTAGAGGGTTTTTAACATACATTGGTGTTGAACTATGCCAAAAGCTTTTTCTGCATCTGTTGAGATGATCATACGGTTTTTCACCTTCAGTGTGTTAAAATGGTTTACCACATTTTTTGATTTGTGTATATTGAAGAATCCTTGCATTCCTGGGATAAATCCAACTTGATTATGGTGTATGATACTTTTAATGTGCTGTTGCATTATGTTTGCTAGTATTTTGTTGAGGATTTTTGAATCTATGTTCATCAGTGATATTGGCCTGTAGTTTTCTTTCTTTGTGACATCTTTGTCTAGTATTGGTGCCTGGGTGATGGTGACCTCACAGAATGAGTTTAAGAGTGTCCCTCCTTCTGCTATATTTTGGAAGAGTTTAAAAAGAATAGGTGTTAGCTCTTCTCTAAATATTTGATAAAATTTGCCTGTGAAGCCATCTGGTCCTGGGCTTTATTTTGTTGGAAGATTTTTAATCACAGTCTCAATTTCAGTGCTTGTGATTGGTCTGTTTATATTTTCTATTTCTTCCTGGTTCAGTCTCAGATGATTGTGCTTTTTTAAGAATTTGTCCATTTCTTCCAGGTTGTCCATTTTACTGGCATGTAGCTGCTTGTAGTAATTTCTCATGATCCTTTGTATTTCTGCAGTGTCAGTTTTTACTTCTCCTTTTTCATTTCTAATTCTATTGATTTGAGTCTTCTCCCCCCTTTTTTTTTTGATGAATCTGGCTAATTGTTTATCAATTTTGTTTATTTTCTCAGAGAAACAGCTTTAATTTTATTGCTCTTTGCTATCATTTCCTTCATTTCTTTTTCATTTATTTCTGACCTGATCTTTATGATTTCTTTCCTTCTGCTAAGTTCATGTTTTTTTTGTTCTTTCTCTAATTGCTTTAGGTGTAAGATTAGGTTGTTTATTTGAGATGTTTCTTGTTTCTTGAGATAGGATTGTATTGCTATAAACTTCCCTCTTAGAACTGCTTTTGCTGCATCTCATAGGTTTTGGTCGTCATGTTTTCATGATCATTTGTTTCTAAGTATTTGTTGATTTCCTCTTTTATTTCTTCAGTGATCTCTTGGTTATTAAGTAGTGTATTGTTTAGCTTCCATGTGTTTGTACTTTTTACAGATGTTTTCCTCTAATGGATATCTAGTCTCATAGCATTGTTGTTGTAAATGATACTTGATACAATTTCAATTTTCTTAAATTTATTAAGGCTTGATTTGTGACCCAAGATATGATCTATCCTGGAGAATGTCCATGAACACTTGAGAAGAAAGTGTATTCTGTTGTTTTTTGATGGAATGTCCTATAAATACCAATTAAGTCCATCTTGTTTAATGTATCATTTAAAGCTTGTGTTTCCTTATTAATTTTCATTTATGATGATCAGTCCATTGGTGAAAGTTGAGTGTTAAATTCCCCTACTATGATTGTGTTACTGTTGACTTACTCTTTTATGGCTGATAGCATTTACCTTATGTATCAATGTGTTCCTATGTTGGGTGCATAAATATTTACAATTGTTTTATCTTCTTCTTGGATTGATCCTTTGATCATTATGTAGTGCCCTTCTTTGTCTCTTGTAATAGTCTGCGTTTTGAAGTCTATTTTGTCTGATATGAGAATTACTACTATAGCTTCTTTTGATTTCCATTTGCATGGAATATGATTTTCCATCCCCTCACTTTCAGTCTGTATGTGTTCCTACATCTGAAGTGGGTCTCTTGTAGACAGCATATATACAGGTCTTGTTTTTGTATCCATTCAGCCAGTCTATGTCTTTTGGTTGGAGCATTTAATCCATTTACATTTAAGATAGTTATCGATATGTATGTTCCTATTATTATTTTCTTAATTGTTTCTGGTTTGTTACTGTAGGTCTTTCCCTTCTCTTGTGTTTCCTTCCTAGATAAGTTCCTTTAGCATTTGTTGTAAAGCTGGTTTGGTGGTGCTGAATTCTCTTAGCTTTTGCTTGGGTATAAAGTTTTAATTTCTCTGTTGAATCTGATGAGATCCTTACTGGGTAGAGTAATCTTGGTTGTAGGTTTTTCCCTTTTGTCACTTTAAATATGTCCTGCCATTCCCTTCTGGCTTGCAGAGATTCTGCTGAAAGATCATCTGTTAGCCTTATGGGGATTCACTTGTATGTTTTTTGTTGTTTTTACTTTGCTGCTTTTAATATTTTTTCTTTGTATTAAATTATTTAAATTTTGATTAATATGTGTCTTGGCATGTTTCTCCTTGGATTATCCTGTATGGGATTCTCTGTGCTTCTTGGACTTGATTAACTATTTCCTATCTCATATTAGGTAAGTTTTCAACTATAATCTCTTCAAATATTTTCTCAGTCCCTTTCTTTTCTCTTTTTCTTCTGGACCCGTATATTTTTAATGTTGTCTAAGACTGTCCTCAATCATTTCATTCTTTTTTTCTTTATTCTGCTCTGCAGTAGTTATTTCTACTATTTTATCTTCCAGGTCATTTATCCATTCTTCTGCCTCAGTTATTCTGCTATTGATCCCTTCTAGAGAATTTTTAATTTCATTTATTGTATTGTTCATTATTGTTTCTTTGCTCTTTAATTCTTTTAAGTCCTTGTTAAATGTTTCCTGTATTTTCTCCATTCTATTTCCAAGATTTTGTATCATCTTTACTATCGTTATTCTGAATTGTTTTTCAGGTAAACTGCTTATTTCCTCTTCATTTTTTTGGTCTGGTGGGTTTTTACCTTGCTCCTGCTGTTCATTATTTTGTCTTCTCATCTTGCTTTACTTACTGTATTTGGATTCTCCTTTTCACAGGCTGCAAGTTCATATTTCCTGTTGTTTTTGGTGTCTGCCCCTATTGGCTAAGCTTGGTTAAGTGGGTTGTGTATGCTTCCTGGTGGAGGGGACTAGTGCCTGTGTTCTGGTGGATGAGGCTGGATCTTGTCTTTCCGGTGGGGAGGACCGCGTCTAGTGGTGTGTTATATGGTGTCTGTGACATTATGATTTTAGGCAGCCTCTCTGCTAATGGGTGGGATTGTGTTCGTGTCTTTCTAGTTGTTTGGGATAGGGTGTCCAGCACTTTAGCTTGCTGGTCGTTGAGTGCAGCTGGGTCTTAGCACTGATATGGAGGTATCTGGGAGAGCTTTCACCATTTAATATTATGTGGAGTCAGGAGGTCTCTGGTGGACCAATGTTCTGAGCTCAGCTCTCTCATCTAACAGGCACAGGTCTTACACCCAGTCAGAGCACCTAGACCCTGTCAGCCACATGGGAGAAGAAAAAAGAAAGAGAGAAAAAAAACATAAAATAAAGTTATTAAAATAATTTTTTAAATAAAAATATTTAAATAATAAAAAAAGGAAAAGAAAGAAAGAAGAAAGCAACCAAACCAAAAACCAAATCCATCGATGATAAAAAGCACTTAAAACTATACTAAAATATAAAACTATACTAAAATAAACAGAAACAAACAAACAAAATAAAACGATATCAAAAGATATGGACAGACAAAACTCTAAGAGAAATGGTAAAAGCAAATGTATACAGACAAAATCACAAAAAGAAGCATACACATACACACTCACAAAAGGAGAAAAAGGTAATATATATAAAAGGAAGAAGAGAGCAACAAAATTAATAAAGAAATCTACCAATGATAGTAAACTCTAAATACTAAACAAAGGTAAACATAAAACTGGAAACATATTAGATGGAGAAAATAAACCCCAAGTCTACAGTTGCTCCCAAAGTCCACTGTCTCAATCTTGGGGTGATTTGCTGTCTATTCAGTTATTCCAGAGATGCAGGGTACATCAAGTTGATTGTGGAGATTTAATCTGCTGCCCCTTAGGCTCCTGGGAGAAATTTCCCTTTCTCTTCTTTGTTCACAATGCTCCTGGGGTTCAGGTTTGTATTTGGCCTCACCTCTGTGTGTAGGTCACCTGAGGGCACCTATTCCCATCCAGACAGGATAGGGATAAAGTGGCAGCTTATTCGTTGGCTCTCACTCACTCAGGCCGGGGGGAAGGAGGGGTATGGAATGTGGGGCGAGCCTGCGGCGGCAGAGGCTAGCATGACGTTGCAATAGCCTGAGGCATGTCGTGTGTTCTTCTGGGGAAACTGTCCCTGGATCACAGGACCCTGGAAGTGGCTGGCTGCACAGACTCCCGGGAGGGGAGGTGTGGATAGTGACCTGTACTTGCACACAGGCTTCTTGGTGGCTGCAGCAGCAGCCTTAGTGTCTCATGCCCATCTCTGGCATCCACGCTGTTAGCCTCAGCTCACTCCCATCTCTCGCACTTGTTTAGGCAGTGCCCTGAATCCCCTCTCTTAGCGCACCCCAAAACAATGGTTTCTTGCCTCTTAGGCAGGTCCAGACTTTTTCCTGGACTCCCTCCTGACTAACTGTGGTGCACTAGCTCCCTTCAGCCTGTGTTCACACAGCCAACCCCAGTCCTCTCTCTGGGATCTGAACTCCGAGGCCCGATACTCAGCTCCCATCCCCTATGTGTCCCAGCGGGTGAGCAGACAATCCTCTGGGCTGGTGTGTGCTGGTCTGCACTAATCCTCTGTGCGGGAATCTCTCCTCTTTGGCTTCTGTACCCCTGTTGCTGAGCTCTCCTCCGTGGCTCTGAAACTTCCCCCCGCCACACTCTGTCTCCGCCAGTGAAAGAGCTTCCTAATGTGTGGAAACATTTCCTCCTTCACAGTTTCCTCCCAGAGGAGCAGGTCCCGTCCCTATTTTTTTGTCTCTGATTTTTCTTTTTTCTTTTGTCCTACCCAGGTACGTGGGGAGTTTCTTGCTTTTTGGGAATTCCGAGTTTTTTTGCAAACGTTCAGTAGCTGTTCTGTAGGAGTTGTTTCACATGTAGATGTATTTCTGATGTATTTTGGGGGAGGAAGGTGATTTTCACGTCTTACTCCTCCACCACCTTGAAGGTCTCCCCAAGAAGGAATTTTTTTTTAAATTCTTCAGAAGTGTAATCATTTCATTCTCTGAACACTTCAAAGCCTAGGAAGTCAAGAGAACTAGCACTGTTTCTTTAAAATGTGCATTACAATGATAACACTTCCACTTCATATTACCGTTCCATTTTTATACACTACACATAAAGTATTTGGGCCCAAATAAGGTGCAATTATGGAAGCACTGAAATGGAGATGGCCTTTGCCTCTTGAGGTTTTAAGAGCTTTCCTACTTAACTGCAATTTGGGAGGGAGAAGCAACTCTTTAGAGTGTTCTGCAGTGTCCTAAATGGCATGCTTAGGCAATCAGGCAATCACGTACATCAGATCATTTAATGTTAAAGAGAAACACACAGGAGATAATTCTATTCCAAAAATGGTAATGATAAAGAAATGATGAAAGGAATGATTCTTTTCATTAAATCCAAAATGTAAACACTTGAGCCTAAGCAAGACTTTTCTAACATAGAGAGCAAATTACAGTCAAAGCAAATGACATTTTCCCGTGTATTTTGAAAATAACATTTCATTTGTTCTATTGTTTTCCCAAACTAGGATGTTATATTTAGAATAATTAACTGTGGAAAATGGAAAATCTGATACCTGAGAGAAAGCAACAATAACAGTAGTATTATAACTATCTAGTTCCCATGAAGGAATAGCTTTAAAATCTGGCACAAGGTATCTTGATAGATATTAACATTGCCTAAAACTACAACAATGTATTTGTGATTTTATCAGTACTCAATATGTTGATCTTAAATATACAATCAAAGAAATAAAATTAGTCGTCTCAATTCATTATCCTCATATACAACTTTTTGTACATGAATCTGAAATATGGTCAATTTAAATAACACATTTTCATAAATCAGATGAGAAATTTTCCCAATGCCATGAAATACATGTCAATCCATTAAGACATAGTCATCATAGTGTGTAATTTCTAGTATCATCATAATCCTTAGACTAAATCTGAGCAGCAATCAAAGGAAAGAATGAAGCAGTATGTGTTTTTGTTTTAATGGAGACTCACAATCAGTAACCAGTAGGGCAGGTGAATCATAAGGGCAAACCCCTGAAATTTGAGGCAGTTCTTTTAAGACTCAAAAACTTTCTCTTCAAGTACCTGGGAACAATTAGGCCCTGAGAGACTTTCAAATGTCTACAGAGTTGAAACATGCACAAATTTCTGGTTTATTATTATTATTATTATTATTTTATTTATTTATTTTGTGTGTGTGGTATGTGGACCTCTCACTGTTGTGGCCTCTCCCGTTGCGGAGCACAGGCTCCGGACACACAAGCTCAGTGGCCATGGCTCACGGGCCCAGCAGCTCCGCGGCAAGTGGGATCTTCCCGGACTGGGGCACGAACCCGTGTCCCCTGCATTGTCAGGTGGACTCTCAACCACTGCATCACCAGGGAAGCCCTGGTTTATTATTTTACAATGGAAAATAATGTCATAGGATGAGGAAATACTTAAACTCAGAGTGATAAACATATTTTCTCCCCTGCCATCTAACGCTATGGGAAGCCAAACCGAAATCAGAAACCACTTTATTGATTTACCACAAGAGCTAATGGTCTTAAGACAGAGAACTACTCAAAGGTCCATCACATCAGCACTTCCTCTTCATGAGCTAGACATGTACAAGAGCATGAGAGAGGCTTGGTGAGCAGGGAAACAAAACAAGAGAATGGGGTCCATCAAGCTTAATGTGCCTGCCTGAGAAACCTTGAAGCCACCCTTGCTATTGTGATGAGTTTCCTTTCAAAAATGGAAACAGATATCCCCTTGGCTATAGAACTATATGGTTATTTCTACTCCAAAGATGGACGTTCCATATGAAGCAGAGACGTTTGGGGATGAAAGCTAATGTACACTTGTTTTTGGATTGTATTTGAATCACTGTGATCAGCACCTTCCCCAGTGACGTTCCTTTTATTTCTGCTTTAATGGCTGACTAAGTCTTTCTTCTGAATGACACAAGATTATTTAGGTAGTTGAATGCAATTCATTTAAGTACTGCTAAATATTGGCTTTGTAGATATTTTATTTCCTACAGATGAATTTCAAAATGCATATTATATGCATATGTGTATATATATCCATTACATGTTTTATATATATCCATTTTTATATAATATATGAATTGCATATATATAAATAAACTTATTTATTTATTTCTATGTGGCAGTTTATGTTTCAATGACAATGCATATTCTAACTTTCCAAATTCTTAAGGAGTATATTGGTGTAGTCCTTAATATTGTCAAACATTGTTTTCCCTTTATGAATGATAGGATAATACTGAAAGGGTTTATGTAGCTTACTTAAGATGTGTGCAGTGTGCAGGGATACTTGGATTCAAAACCAGCTGCTTCTTACTCTTAAGCTTAAATTCTTTGCTGCTATATTAAACAACTTGGTGGTTTTTCTGAAATCTTCTTCTGTTAGGTTTGCTAATTTTGGGGGTCATTAACAATTGAATTTGGTAATGATCTTCATCTTCAATATTAAGGAAAAGTGTTCTGTGTAGTTACCATGGCATTCCTTTGGTCTTCTTTATAGCAAAATATTTAGATAACACTTGCTGGTATGTAACCACCTCTTTCTTATTTCTCATTGTCTCCTTAACAGTCTAAGTGGAATTCCACCCATTCAAATACAATGAAACTTATTTTATCAAAGTTATCAATTACTATATGTTAGCAAATTCAGTGTTCGTTTCTTTGATTTGTTTTAATATATTCAGAAAAAATAAATACTTCCTTTTATAACATCTTTATTAGAGTATAATTGCTTTAAAATATTGTGCTAGTTTCTGCTGCATAACAAACTGAAACAACTATATGTATACAAATATCCCCATATTCCCTCCCTCTTGCGCCTCCCTCCTACCCTCCCTCTCATACCCCTCTAGGTGGTCACAAAGCACCAAGCTGGTCTCCCTGTGCTATGCTGCTGCTACCCACTAGCCATCTATTTTACATTTGGTAGTGTATATCTGTCAATGCTGCTCTCTCACTTCATCCCAGCTTCACCTTCCCCCATTCCCCAGTGTCCTCAAGTCCATTCTCTACATCTATTTCCTTATTCTTGTCCTGTCCCTAGGTTCATTAGAACCAATTTTTGTTTTTAGATTCCATATATATGTGTTAGCCTATGGTATTTGTTTTTCTCTTTCTGACTTCATTCTGTATGACAGACACCTCACTACAAAAAACTCAATTTCGTATCTTTTTATGGTTGAGTAATATTCCATTGTATATATGTGCCACACCTCCTTGATCCATTCATCTGTCAATGGACACTAAGGTGCTTCCATGGCCTGGCTATTATAAATAGTGCTACAATGAAAACTGTTGTATATGTTTATTTCTGAAATATGGTTTTCTCAAGATATATGTCCAGTAGTGGGATTTCTGGTTCACATGATAGTTCTATTTGTAGTTTATTAAGGAACCTCCATACTGTTCTCCATAGTGGCTGTATCAATTTACATCCCCACCAACAGTGCAAGAGGGTTCCCTTTTCTCCACACCCTCTCCAGCATTTACTGTTTGTACATTTTTCAGATGATGCCCATTCTGACCGGTGTAGGTAATACCTCATTGTGGTTTTAATCTGCATTTCTCTAATGATTAGTGATGTTGAGCATCCTTTCACGTGGTTGTTGGCAAACTGTATATCCTCTTTGGAGAAATGTCTATTTAGGTCTTCTGCCCATTTTTGGATTGAGTTGTTTCATTTTTTGATATTGAGCTACATGTGCTGTTTGTATATTTTGGAGATTAATCCTTTGTCAGTTGCTTCATTTGCAAATATTCTCTCGCATTCTAAGGGTTGTCTTTTCATCTTGTTTATGGTTTCCTTTGCTGTGCAAAAGCTTTTAAGTTTCACTAATCATATTTGTTTATTTTTGTTTTTATTTCCATCACTGTAGGAGGTGGGTCAAAAAGGGTCTTGCTGTGATTTATGTCATAGAGTGTTCTGCCTATGTTTCCATCTTAGGGTTTTTTAGTGTCTGGCCTTACATTTAGGTCTTTAACCCATTTTGAGCTTATTTTTGTGTACGGTGTTAGGGAGTGTTCTAATTTCATTCTTTTACATGTGGCTGCCCAGTTTTCCTGACACCACTTATTGAAGAGGCTGTCTTTTCTCCATTGTATATTCTTGCCTCCTTTATCAAAAATAAGATGACCATATGTGCGTGGGTTTATCTCTGGGCTTTCTATCCCATTCCATTGATCTATATTTCTGTTTATGTGCCAGTACCATACTATCTTGTTTATTGTAGCTTTGCAGTATATTTTGAAGTCAGGGAACCTGATTCCTCCAGCTCCGTTTTTCTTTCTCAAGATTGATTTGGCTATTCGGGGTCTTTTGTGTTTCCATACAAATTGTAAAATGTTAGGTTCTAGTTCTGAGAAAAATGTCATTGGTAGTTTGATAGAGATTGCATTGAATCTGTAGATTGCTTTGGGTAGTATAGTCATTTTTGATAATGTTGATCCTTCCAATCCAAGAACGTGGTGTATCTCTCCCTATGTTTGTATCATCATTAATTTCTTTCATCAGTGTCTTGTAGTTTTCTGCATACAGGTCTTTTGCTTCCTTAGGTAGGTTTATTCCTAGGTATTTTATTCTTTTTGTTGCAATGGTGAATGGGATTGTTTCCTTAATTTCTGTTTCTGATTGTTCATTGTTACTGTATAGGAAGACAGGAGATTTATGTGCATTAATCTTGTATCCTGCTACTTTACCAAATTCATTGATTAACTATGGTAGTTTTCTGGTAGCATCTTTAGGATTCTCTATGTATAATATCATGTCATCTACGAACAGTGACAGTTTTACTTCTTCATTTCTGATTGGATTCCTATTATTTATTTTTCTTCTCTGATTTCTGTGGCTAAAACTTCCATAACTATGCTGAATAGCAGTGGTGAGAGTGGACAACCTTGTCTTTTTCCTGATCATAGAGGAAATGGTTTCAGTTTTTCACCATTTAGAACAATGTTGGCTATGGGTGTGCCATATATGGCCTTTATTAGGTTGAGGTAGGTTTCCTCTATGCCTACTTACTGGAGAGTTTTTATCATAAATGGCTGTTGAATTTTGTTGAAATCTTTTTCTGCATCTATTGAGATTATCATATGATTTTTATCCTTCAATTTGTTAATATGGTGTACCATATTGATTGATTTGCATATATTGAAGAATCCTTCCATTCCTGGGGTAAACCCCACTTGATCATGGTGTATGATCCTTTTAATGTGCTGTTGGATTCTGTGTGCTAGTATTTCATTGAGGATTTTGCATCTATGTTTATCAGTGATATTGACCTATAGTTTTCTTTTTTTGTGACATCTGTCTGGTTTTTAGATCAGGCTGATGTTGGCCTTATAGAATGAGTTTTGGAGTGTTACTCCATCTGCTATATTTTGGAATAGTTGAGAAGGATAGGTGTTAGCTCGTCTCTAAATGTTTGATAGAATTCACCTGTGAAGCCATCTGGTCCTGGGCTTCTGTTTGTTGCAAAGTATTTAATCCCACTTTCAATTTCAGTGCTTGTGATTGGTCTGTTCCTATTTTCTATTTCTTCCTGGTTCAGTCTTGGAAGGTTGTACTTTTCTAATAATTTGTCCATTTCTTCTGGGTTTTCCATTTTATTGGCATATAGTTGCTTGTCGTAATCTCTCATGTTCCTTTGTATTTCTGTATTGTCAGTTGTTACTTCTACTTTTTCATTTCTAAATCTGTTGATTTGAATCCTCTTCCTTTTTTTTTTTGATGAGTCTGGCTAATGGCTTATCATATTTTTTATCTTCTCAAGGAAACAGCTCTTAGTTTTATTGATTTTTGCTACTGTTTACTTCATTTCTTTTTCATTTATTTCTGATCTGATCTTCATGATGTCTTTCCTTCTGCTGACTTTGGTATTTTTTTATACTTCTTTCTCTAATTGCTTTCTCTAAAGCAAGATATTTCTTGTTTCTTGAGATAGGATTTTATTGCTATAGACTTCCCTCTTAGAACTGCTTTTCTGCATCCCATAGGTTTTTGCTCATCAAGTTTTCATGGTCATTTGTTTCTAGGTTTTTTTTTTATTTCCTCTTTGATTTGTTCAGTGATCTCTTTGTTATTTAGCAACATATTGTTTAGCCTCCCTGTGTTTCTGTTTTTTACAGTTTCTTTCCTGTAATTGATATCTTGTCCCATAGCATTGTGGTTGGAAATACTTGATCTGATTTTAATTTTTTAAATTTACTGAGGCTTGACTTGTGGCACAATATATGATCTATCTTGTAGAATATTCCATGAACATATGAGAAGAAAGTGTATTCTGTTGCTTTTGGATGGAATGTCGTATAAACATCAATTAAGTCCATCTGGTTTGATGTGTCATTTAAAGCTTGTATTTCCCTATCTGCTTTCTTTTTGGATGATTCTCCATTGGTGATAAAAGGAGTGTTAAAGTCCCCTACTAAGATGGTGTTACTATCAATTTCCCCTTTTATGGCTGTTAGCATTTGCCTTATGTGTTGAGGTGTTCCTATGTTGGGGGCATAAATATATACAGTTGTTCTATCTTCTTGGATTGATCCCTTGATCATTATGTAAAGTCCTTCTTTTTCTCTTGTAATAATTTTTATTTTAAAGTGTATTTTGTCTAATATGAGTATTGATACTCCAGCTTTCTCTTGATTTGCATTTGCATGGAATACGTTTTCCCATCCCCTCACTTTCAGTCTGTTTGTGTCCCTAGGTCTGAAATGGGTCTCCTGCATATATATAGGTCTTATTTTTGTATACATTCAGATGGTCTGTGTCTTTTGGCTGGATCATTTAATTCATTTACATATAACATAATTATCATTATGTATGCTTCTATTACCAATTTCTTAATTTTGGGGTTTTGTCTTTGTAGGTCTTTTCCTTCTCTTGTTTTTCCTGCCTAGAGAAGTTCCTTTAGCATTTTTTGTAAAGCTGGTTTGGTGGTGCTGAATTCTCTTAGCTTTTGCTTGGGTATAAAATTTTAATTTCTCTGTCAAATCTGATGAGATCCTTGCTGGGTAGAGTAATCTTGATTGTAGGTTTTTCCCTTTCATCACTGTAAATATGTTCTGTCACTCTTGTCTGGCTTGCAGAGTTTCTGCTGAAAGATCAGCTGTTAACCTTATGGGGATTCCTTTGTATGTTATATGTTGCTTTTATCTTGTTGCTTTTAATATTCTTTCTTTGTATTTAATTTTTGATAGTTTGATTAATATATGTCATGGCATGTTTCTCCTTGGATTTTTCCTATATGGGACTCTCTGTGCTTCCTGGACTTTACTGACTATTTCCTTTCCCGTGTTTTGGAAGTTTTCCACTATAATCTCTTTAAACATTTTCTCAGTCCCTTTCTTTTTCTCTTCATCTTCTGGGATCCCTGTTGTATGAATGCTGGTGCACTTAATATTGTCCCAGTGGTCTCTGAGACTGTCCTTGATTCTTTTCATTCTTTTTCTTTATTCTGCTCTGTGGTAGTTATTTCCACTATTCTATCTTCCAGGTCATGTATCCGTTCTTCTGCCTCAGTTATTCTGCTATTGATTCCTTCTAGAGTATTTTTAATTTCATTTATTATGTTGTTCATCACTTTTGTTTTTTTTTTTTTTTTGCTTTTTAGTTCTTCCAGGTCCTTTTTTAAAGTTTCTTGTATTTTATCCATTCTATTTCCAAGATTTTGGATCATCTTTTCTATCATTATTCTGAATTCATTTTTCAGGTAGATTGCCCATTTTGTCTTCATTTGTTTGTTCTGGTGAGCTTTTACCTTGTTTTTTCATCTGCTGCATATTTCTCGGTCTTCTCATTTTGTTTAACTACTGTGTTTGGGATTTCCTTTTTGTAAGCTGCAGTTCGTAGTTCTATTTGTTTTTGGTGTCTACCTCCAGTGGGTGAGGTTGTTTTATTAGCTTATGTAGGTTTCCCAGTAGAGGGATTGGTGCCTGTGATCTGGTTGATGGGGCTGGATCTTGTCTTTCTGGTTGGTAGGGCCATGTCCAGTGGTTTGTTTTGGGGTGTCTGTGAACTTAGTATGATTTTAGACAGCCTGTCTGCTAATGTGTGTGTTGTGTTCCTGTCTTGCTAGTTTTTTGGCATGGGGTGTCAAGCACTGGAGCTTGTTGGCCACTGGGTGGAGCTGTGTCTTAGTGTCTAGATGGAGATCCCTGGGAGATGTCTCCCCAATTGATATTATGTTGGACTGGGAGTTCTCTGGTGGTCCAATATCCTGGATTTGACACTCCCACCTTGGAGGCTCAGGCCTGACACCTGGCCATAGTACCAAGACCTTGCCAGCCACAAGGCTTGGAAATAAAGGAAGAAAAAAAAAAGAAGAAGAAGAAGAAGTAAAAAAGAAAACAAACAAACAAACAGAAAAAGAATAGATAGAATCCCAAACCAAACTGTAAAAGCAAAGCTAAACATACAAAATCACACAAAGAAACATACACACACAGACTCATACAAAGAAAACAAACAAAGAAAAAACCAAAGAACGAACAGTAAGAACCTAGGACAAATGGTAAGAACAAACATAAACAGACAAAATCACACAAAGAAACATACACATACACACTCACAAAAAGAGAAAAAAAACTTAAAATGATAAAATAGTAAAAAATAATAATAAATTTTTTAATGTATAAAAGGAAGAAAACAACCAAACCAATAAACAAATCCACCAATGATAACAAACACTAAAAACTAAACTAACATAAACATAAAAACCAGAAACAAATCAGATGCAGAAAGCAAACCCCCAACTCTACAGTTGCTCCCAAAGTCCACTGCCTCAATTTTAGGAATATTTCTTGTCTATTCAGGAATTCCACAGATGCAGGGTTCATAAATTTGATTGTGGGTATTTAATCTGATGCTCCTGAGCCTGCTGGGAGAAATTTCTCTTTCTCTTCTTTGTTCGCCCAGCTCCTGGGGTTCAGCTTTGGTTTTGCACCCACCCCCCATGTGTAGGACACCCTCAAGCATCTGATCCCTGCCCAGACAATAGGAGGTTAAAGTAGAGGCTGATTAGGGCTCTCTTGCTCACTCAGGCTTGGGAGAAGGAGAGGTATGGTAGTCATAATTAGAATGTGGGTCAAGCCTGCGATTGCAGAGGCTGGCGTGACATTACAACAGCCTGAGGTGCTCCATGTGTTCTCCCGGGGAAGTTGTCCCTGGATATCAGGACCCTGGCAGTGGTGTGCTGCACCTGCACTCACACATAGGAATCTTGGTGGCAGCAGAGGCAGTGTTAATGGTTCATGTCTGCCTCTGGGGTCCAAGCTGTTAGCCACAGCTTGTGCCCATCTCTGGAGCTTACTTAGGTAGCATTCTGCCATCTGTGGGCACATGGAGCAGGGATCCCCTCTCCTCGTGCACCCCGAAACAATGGTCTGTTTCCTCTTAGGCAGGTCCAGACTTTTTCCCTGACTCCCTCCAGGCTAGTTGTGGTACACTAGCCCCCTTCAGGCTGTCTTCATGCAGCCAACTCCAGTCATCTCCCTAGTGTGTGACCTCTGAAGCCCGAGCCTCAGCTCCCAGCCTCCACCTGTCCCAGCAGGTTAGCAAACAAGTGTCTCAGATTATTGGGTGCTGGTCAGCACCAATCCTCTGTGCAGGAGTCTCTCAGGCTTGCCCTCTGCATCTCTGTAGCTGTGTTCTCCTCTGTGGCTCTGAAGCTTCCCCCCTCCTCATCCCTCATCTCCACCAGTGAAGGGGCTTCCTAGTGTGTGGAAACTTTTCCTCCTTCTCAACTCCCTCCCAGAGGTGTAGGTCTTGCCCCTATTCTTTTGTCTCTGTTTTTCCTTTTTTCTTTTCCCCTACCCAGGTACGTGGGGATTTTCTTGCCTTTTGGGAAGTCTGAGGTCTTCTGCCAGCATTCAGTATGTGTCTGTAGGAGTTGCTCCACATGTAGATGTATTTTTGATGTATTTGTGGGGAAGAAGGTGATCTCCACGTCTTACTCCTCTACCATCTTGAAGGTATCCCTAAATACTTTCTTTATTAAATAATTTCTGCTCTTGGGAGACTACAACTCCATAGTCTCTTGGTTTCTTCTATTTTACCACCAGTTCTTTCTCATTCTTCTCTTGCAGTAGTTTCCCCTTCACTTATCCTCTTAATGTTCTAATGTTCCAGGCTCAGTCCTCTCTCTTCTTCATCTCAACTCCTGCATTCTCTCTCTAGGTGACTTCACTCAGTCTCATGAATTTATACATCATTTATAAGCACACATTTGTTTTTCTTGCTCTGCCTTCTCCCCAGTGTATTCAATAGCCAGATGTCTATCCAGCATCTTACACTTGATACATACAAAATGGACTTTTTAACTTGCTTCCATAACCATCATATTGAAAACCTCACTCTTGCATCTCCCTTAGTCGTTTTCATTTCACTACTTGGCGTCATCATTCATATAATTGCTCAAGTCACATAGTTAGAAGTCATCAATGATACCTTTCTCTCTCCATTACAGCCAATCCAGCAGTATATCAACTAACTCCATGTTCATGATGTATTCTGATTCAGAATATTTCCTTGTATTTCCATTACTCCCCACTCACTTCTCTACATACCTAGTACCACCAGAATGGCCCAATCAGCCATTATCTCTACCTTAGATTGTTGCAATAGCCTCTTAACTGTCCTCTCTGCTTTAACACTTAGTCCCTTCACTCCAATTCTCCACCCAGCATCTAGGATGAGTTTTAAAAATGTAAAGCAAATCATTTTTTATTTCTCCTTAATCTTCTCTACTTCTTTCCATTCTCCATTTTATCACATTTAATATTAAATATAAATGTTTTATCTTTACCTAAAATATTCTAAAATATCAAATTGTATCTGACTCCTGCTCACCTCTTATAAGAACACTTGTGATTACATTGGGCCTGCCCATATAATTCAGGGTAATCTCCACATCTCATGATTCTCCATTTAATCACATCACAGGTTCTGGGGGCTAGGATATGAATATCTTTGAGGGGCCATATTCATCTTACCACAAATCACTACCTTCATCTCTGAGAAAGGGATTTCCCCACTCAATTTTGCACTCATTCATTTTGCTCAACACATACTAACCGCACTCCTTTGTCAATATTCTGGTCACACTCATTCCCCACTGTGTCTTTGTACTTTTCAATTTTCAATTATTCTTTGTTACTTCTCATCATTCAGGTCTCAGGTAAAATGTTCCTTCTTTGGGAAAACTTCTTTGACTGCCTAAAAGTTCCTGGGAATCTAAAAGACCCATTGCCTCTAATCATTCTCTACTATTACTCTACTTTCTTTACCATATAACACATACTATTCTAAAAGTATTGGATGTGTTTATTTTTAAAGTTTACTCTTTATCTGTCTTACCAGAGAGCTGGGACTTTCCTGTCTAGTTCACGTCACTGTATCCCTAATTCCTGGAAAATTTCCTTTAATCATTGTAAATGTTTAGCAAATATGTCTAAATAAAGTAAATAAATAAATGAATAAACATTACCCCAAAATGGATACGTTGGGTGTGTTTAAAGTGTCATTTGATGTTCACCAGGTATATTCTGTGAAATTTGTCTTAATTCTTTTTTTCACACTATTTCCCTATTTGGAAAGCACTCCATCACCATCCACAATTATTCAGATCCTACCCATTTTTGATAGTCCAATAAATTAAATCCCAAACACCTATCCTTCCATTAGAAACTTCTGTTACCAGTCACATTTATCTGCCTCTGAAATGCTAGGAAACAATGCTAACACTCCTTTAGTATTTATTATTATTAACTTGAACCATCATTAACTGATCATTAATTCAGCAAATATTGACAAGCCATCTAATGTGTACAGATAATAATTAATAACTAGGTCCCTCTTTAGATTCTAAATTTCCCTAAGGAAAGGATTATGTCTTGTTACTGACTGTCTACTTTTGCATTAATGTTACAAATAGAAGCAATATTCAAAATAAAACAACCTGATGGTTAATTTAATGGAGTGTATTGATATCACTCAGAATAAGAATATATTAAATGGTTTATAATTTATTGGTTGAACATGAAGACACTCTAATGAGAACCTGAAAACATTATATTTATGAGAGTCTATGAGTATCAGTTGAAGGAAAATAGCTTTTTTTTTTCCTCTGAAGCAAACATGTCATTGTTAATTCTTTTTTTCAAAAAAATAAAATAAAACTATGGCAATAATGCAGAAATAAAATATACACATTCTAATTTTTATTCTACTCATTAATTTATGAGGAAACCAGGCAGATATCATAACTGGTCAAAAGAGAATGCAAGAAACAATACACATAGATCAATAGTATTGAATGATTGTGTAAATGGAGGAAACACTGGAAAGGGAGTTTGGGAAGAGTCAATTAAGTCTCTACCAGACAAGACAGAATTTGCATGTCTATGGATAATAATTATTTTTGCATTTCTATAAAATATTAGCCTTCACCTCTTGAAGAGAACAGTATAAGAGAATCTGTGAATATATTTTTAAATCACCGCGTTAACTGAATGTGAGAGCCTTTTATTTTCATTGAAGTTTTTAGTCAATTTAGTTAAAAGTGTCTTATTTGGTCATACTTTTTCATCTTAATTCTTTCTGGTTTACTTGTTTCTCTGTTCTCTTCTACCTGCATATATTTTCTCCAGTCTTTTGCTATAAGGACAAGGTATGCTTCTTTAATTTCCTCTTGTGATTTATATGCTGTGTAACCTATTTTAAATTTTACCATGGTAACTTTTACTTTATTACCTGATTTCATTTTGTAATCATTGCATCAAGACTAATATATGATCTTTTCACTCTGTTCAATGTAAAATAATAAAAACTATATTTTGTCCCATTTCCACTTTTCTCATTTCCCCATTATTGTTTTTCTAAAGCATTTTTTTTCTGAATATATGATTTTTGTTTGACTCTGGACTCTCATCTCTATCAAAATTTTACTGAATATTTTCATGGGCCAAATTATTTTCTTTTTCACTCATTAAATTGTAAGCATTTATTTAGTTCTATTATTTTCCAAAATCAGAATAGATTAATTTGTTTAGGATTTCCTCAAAAAAATTTATTAGACTCTGTTCCAATACACACTGGGCAGTACACTATAAGGATTGTCAATAAATAAATTTATTGGTATATTTTTTTGCCCTCATATTTGGTAAAATTTTTGTATTTTATTTGTCCTTCACTTTAATAAGGTAGGAATAAAGCTATTTCAGGGAGAAAGCCCACCTTTCCACTTCCCCTAGTGGAATGAGCATTTGCTGAATGTACCAGCACATTATCTCTTTAGTGTACTTCTTTTCAAAGTAGTTAAAACCAAGGGGACTGAAGAGTCAAAGGAAATGATCCATGTCAGGTGCTGCAAAATTATGTCAATATCTGTTATTTTTATTTCACTGGATTCCTGATTTCCATTGAAATGCATTTGGTCTCTGAGGTCTTTCAATCTGGTTCTATGAGCTTTATACCTAGATGAATACCTTCATGTTTCAGAAATTATGAAAGCTAAAAAAAAAATAAAAACAGCAATTACATTAAAACTGAGGGCAGCATGGTGATAGACATCTATCCTCAATTGTACATAATACCCAGGGATGCACTCAATCTTTCTTCCATTTTAATTTAATCCCACTTGGAGAAGAGAGGACCAGAAATCTGAATTATCCTACACACTTTTTATGATTTTCTCAAGTTGTTGAACCTTGGTTTCAAGATGCATTTAAACAAAGCAGAAGGGATGATTACAACCCTTCTTAAATGTGTGCTTCCATAAAAGTTTGGCCTTATTTTGCTACACAATGATATGACACATTATGTTGTAGCAGCAACTCATTTTTTTCTTATGTTGGTCACAGGCTGCTCAAAATCAGTTTCCATTTATTTCTTATATTCATCAACACCTCATCTAGTTTTTTGGGGGTTTTTTGGGTTTTTTTTTTTTTTTTTGCTTTTTTGGCAATCATGAGAAAGAAAAATGGAACTAGAGGAATCAGACTCCCTGACTTCAGACTATACTACAAAGCTACAGTAATCAAGACAGTAAGGTACTGGCACAAAAAACAGAAATATAGATCAATGGAACAGGATAGAAAACCCAGAGATAAACCCACGCACATATGATCACCTTATATTTGATAAAGGAGGCGAGAATACACAATGGAGAAAAGAAGGCCTCTTCAATAAGTGGTGCTGGGAAAACTGGACAGGTACATGTAAAAGAAAGAAATTAGAACACTCCCTAACACCTTACACAAAAATAAACTTAAAATGGATTAAAGACCTAAATGTAAGGCCAGACACTATCAAACTCTTAGAGGAGAACATAGGCAGAACACTCTGTCATAAATCATCTAGTTTTTATATTCATAGCATCACTGAGATATAACACCATTCTTAGTATGCTGATGTAACCCATGATTTTACATCAAAATGTATATCTAATCACCTCATATTTAGTTCAAAAAATGAATGTCAGATGCATTAGGTGATATCCTACTAGTTTGCCTTTATTTCCAGTCTGTAGAGAATGGATATCATGGAGAATTAATATGCTGCAATAGCTTCCAGCTCCCTTTTTGCCTCAATGTTTTTCTTTTTTTATTAGTGCAATAATAGCATTCATGGTTTTATATAGTATTAGATTATAACTGAACATTAACAGTATTGCCAGCTTGATACTTAAGCTTACTTTTTCTATTATTTTTAACAAAGAATTTCAGTCTCAATTAATATTTTTTGATAATTGATGATTTATTATAAGTAGTTCTCTATAAGCAAAAAACACTAAAGATAGTCATATATAGTTGGGTAAGCAGATCTATCTAATTCCTTAAAGATTTATTTTAAGTATTTATTTATTTATTTATTTATTTATTTATTTATTTATTTATTTATTTATTTGGCTGTGTCAGTAGCACATGGGATCTTTTGTTGCAGTGTGCGGGCTTATCTCTTGTTGTGGTGTGCAGGTTTTAGAGCACATGGGCTTAGTTGCCCACTGCATGTTGGATCTTAGTTCCACAACTAGATATCAAACCCGTGTGCCCTGCATTGGAATACAGATTCTTAACCACTGGACCACCAGGGAAGTCTCATAATTCCTTAAAGATTAACATATCTAAAATATAGTCCATTTTTTTATGACAAATTTCTTCCAGTGATTCTGCCTCCCAGTAACTAAGGTTAAAAAGGAAACCATGATTTACCCTAGATTTCTGTTTTGCTTTCACTCCCACTCCTATGGAGGTCTGAAGCAATCTTGAAATTCTCCAGTCTCCTCCAATCCAACTGAATTAACTATAGACCTGGCCCTGATCTGGCCTTCAGTATTGTCTTTTTTAATTTGATGCAGCAGGAAGTTAGAGTGCCTAGAGAAAGAATGTTAAATGAGAAGAAAGTGAGTCTCAAGATGAAGACCTGAGAAAATGCCAATATTGAAAAGCCAGGTAGGAAGGCTGACTACCCAACATAGTTTGAGAGAGAGGCCATGCAAGATGAGAACTTTAAAAGCACCAATTAAACTTAGTAACAATTAAAAAGCAATTTCATTGTTGTAGCATGAACAAAAGCCTGATTTAAATACAATGAGAATAAGAGAAGTAGAGTAAGTTAAGTTTCCTTTGTTTTTTTTTTTTTTTTTTGCTTAAGACATTCTACTGAAGGGCAAGAGAACTGTGAGATGTGTACCTGGAAAGGCATGTGGGATTCAGAAGTTTTTCTTGTTGTAGTTGCCATTGTTGCTAAAATGGGCACTATTAAAACCTGCCAAGGAGATAGAGAAGTTGAAGATTCAGATCACAGAGTGGGTATACTGATGGTTTGGAATTCCTGAAAAAGCAGAAAGTTGATAAATTGGCCTTTCACAGCGAGGTTACTAAAATTGGAGGAAGGAAAAAAGGATGGTTGCACATGAAAATTAAATTTTAGTTGGGATGGCTGGCATCTGAGCAAGTTCTACCTGATATTATTTATTTTCTAAACTGAAGGTTTAATGGCAGTGGTAGGCTGAGAATAGCAATCTAGAAAGTGAATCACAGTTTTGAGAGTGGAAAATTATGAAAGTATCACTGTCAGATGGCAAAGCCTTTGATTTTCATTTTTTCCCATTATTTTCTTGAAATAGTAATAATTTTAATGTTATGAAGTGATATCTATCAATGTTTAAGTACCTCACCTATCAACAGAACGTTAAGATACAGTTTGCTTGTTGCTTTGCTTTCCAGGCCCAATTGGTCAGTTTTTACTTTAATTACAAAATGCTTCGTTGTTTTTTCTTAGTTTCTGTAGCTCTGTTTTGCTACATGGAGGGTGACATTTGACTTGTTATTTATGCCTTTTGATTTAGGATATATACATACTGTTTTTATAACCTCAAGCAAATAATGTAACTTTTCTATGATTCAGCTTTCTCATTTGTATAATAAAGAAAATATTACTATCTACCTCAGGTGGTTTTATTGAATGAAGATTAAATAAAGTAATGCACATATGGTATGAGACAGCAATAAATACTGGCTATTATTATTACTGATTACCTTTATTCCCAAATTATAAAGTAATATGTTTAACTTTATTTTAGTCTATAAAAATAGACTAATAATTTTATCAATTTTTGATAAAATAATATGGAATTTTAAACAGAATATTATTGCATTTTTTGTATTTTAAAAACTGTTCTATTATTTGCTTTGTTTCATAACCATGTCAACTATTATTTAAGACAACATTATTTTTACTTGTTTCACTAATATTTAATGTATATGACTTCTCATCTTTTAATTTTATGTAGTGTATGTGATTTTTGTCTGTTTTTTGGGGGGGATTAACCAGTTTTTTTAAAAATGATATACTTAGGAAAAACATGTGGACAATAATCTGTCTGGTAGAGGGCTGTCTGCAGGTGTGGGTGTGGTGATACATGAGTGAGCTTTCATGTTCAAGGCTATCTCCTTAACTACCTTAAATATTAATTGAATTGGGCACATTTGGAACATATCAGTATTTTATTTGTGAGGAACTGAGAAAGGGAGGATTGGTTACCACTTCCCTTTCACTCTACAATACATTTTACATCTTAGCATTTGCTCATTCTAGCTGAGGAATTTGAGAGACTGTTTTAGTTCAGGCTTCATGTTCAGTAATACGATGGGTCATGGCTCTGAGGAGATCATAGTTTTCATGTATTTTTTTCTGACTTTTTAAAGTAGAAATTTGATATTATATGAGGTTATGTCCTAGTAAGTAAATTCTACTGTACTTTTCACTTACTAAAGGAACACAACAAATCAATAAAACACTATGTTTTTAACTTAAGTTTAAAGAAAACATTTCCATTAAAAGTTAATTTAGTTTTTTGTCTTATTTTTAAATTGAAAAGTATCTTTAAGGGTCATAAAATATGTCATCAGCTTAAATATATATTACAAAGGATAATGCACTGTAGCTTTTATTTTTTCCTTTCCTTGACCAAAGACTACAAACCATAATGTTCATGCTTCTATTGCTATCTGTATCCTTAACTTTTTAAAGAACTTGCTCTGGATTTTCATTCATTCAGAGTTCCAGAGAGCATAAAACCCTGTAGTGTTATGTCCAACATGATTATATTTTATGAATGATGATATGCTCTATTATAAATATGACAGCTCTTTTTCTCTGCAGAGGAAAACCAATCCTTTCACATGAAATGTATAACACTGGAATATCTGAAGCAAGATGATATTACTCTGAAGCCCAGATCCATTAATGCAAATTTGATAGGATTACTAAAAATGTCTCTTGCTCAAAGAGTATTTAAGCATACAGTAGTATTTTAAAGCACTTTGCATTTTTAAATGATACTAAATGAGGTTTTCCAAGAACGTTGCTGAGGACTTGAGTAGATATGTGATGGGCATAGCCTTACTCTTTGGCTACATTTCTAACTTCTCCCCAGAACTCCTAGTGTCAAGAATGGAATAACAAAATGTGATTTCATAAACTTACTAGCTGTGCAACTTTGGATAAGTTACTTAACCTCTTCCATTCTTGTGAGGATTAAATAAGGTATTACTCATTCCATTCCCAGCATTGTAATTTGATAAATGTTATTTAATTGCTCCTTCTTCTACATCCTGACCCCAACTCCATTTTACACGGCCTCAGTCCTCATGTCTTTTACTTCTATAATAATCATGTCGACTTTGGTACATTTATATAACCTCCACCTCAGCAACAACCTAACCTGAACTTCCAATCTGATCCCATATTACCCATGAAATATCATTGCCCACTATACATCAGAAAGAATTAACAGGCTATTGAGACTGCTTGCTCATTTATGCTAGAAACAACCATGCTTTCTCCTAACACTCACCATTGCTTTCAGCCTGTTCCCTCTCTCTCAAATTCTCTTCCTTTCTCCCTCTCATTCTCAAATGAATTTTAATAGTGGGGGAGGCTCTACATTTGTAGGGGCAATGGTATCTGGGAACTTCACTTTCTGCTCTGTTTTGTTGTGAACTTATAACTTCTCTAAAAAATACACTCTATTTTTAATGTCCAAGTGAAATAAAAAGAAACAGAAATGGTATATGAACAAAAAATATTTATTACATATATATCTATTATAAAAATGCATTATCAGGTTCTGTGCTGAGTACTAGGGATACAATGATAAATATGCACATGTGTATGAGAATATGAAGAAGTGTTTAAAATATTAATCCCATGTAACTAAAACAATACCTATAGTCAGTTTTCTAGGTTTCATTTGTGAGATGAAGGGAATGCCCATTTTTAATTCCATATCATCACACCCTCTAACTAAGGCCTAAAATTCTACAATTAATGATTCACCTGAAAAAAGCATTTTCCTCTCTATAGAAAAATAATTTTTAAAAAAGACACGCATAAATGCCATTGGTAAAAATGAAATCTTAGGGAGGCATACATACTAAATGTCTCTAATCTCACTGAATCATGATTACATATGCATCTGCCTCACTTGCTAGGCTGTGCTATTTTCCACTATGCCCCTGTTTAGCATAAAATTGCTACTCCATAAATGTCTGCCAAATGGAATTGCATTAAGCAATAAGTCAAAGCATTAGGTGATTTATTGTGTGCTGTTATTTAGTTTACAAGATGATTTTCTCTGTAACATGTAGGGTCAAATTGGCAACCAGAAATCACTAAGTGCCCTGGGGTGAGGAATTTTCTGCTGAAATGGGAGAAAAATGAAGCAGGAAAGAAAAAGAGAGAAGAGTTGCTTTCAAGGACACATTTGACCCACTGTATACTTCCACCTGCCACTAACTCACACCATAAAAAACACTTGTTGTTGAGCATATTTTCATGTGCCTCTTGGCCATCTGTATGTGTTCTTTGGCAAAAAGTCTGTTTAGGTCTTCTGAATCACTTTGCTGTACACTTGAAACTAACACAACGTTATTAATTAAATATGCTCCAATATAAAATAAAAATTAAAAAAGAAAAACACTTGGTGATGTCAACACCAAACATTTCCTACATCTGACTTAGAAACTGTGTACGTTATAGGGATTGCTTATTCCTCATTTGTGTTCTATTTACATGGTAAATATACTATTTTTTTAAACCTAGGATCTGTGGATAGGTCCTGGAATTTGTTAATATTCTTATAATTGGTGAGAGAGTATTCTCTCACAATATTCTCATTATTTGTGGAGAAACATCTATGAAATAATTGGGTAGTGGAGGTGTTACCTCCTTTTATCATTGCTTGGGGATCATTTTAAAACCAGTAAGAAAAAGAAATGAAATTGAGTTATTTGTAGTGAGGTGGATGGACCTAGAGTCTGTCATACAGAGTGAAGTAAGTAGAAAGAGAAAAACAAATACCATATGCTAACACATATACATGAAATCTAAAAATCAAACAAACAAAAAATGGTCATGAAGAACCTAGGGGCAAGAAGGGAATAAAGACGCAGACCTACTAGAGAACGGACTTGAGGATGAAGGGAGGGGGAAGGGTAAGATGGGACAAAGTGAGAGAGTGGCATAGACATATATACACTACCAAATGTAAAATAACTAGCTAGTGGGAAGCAGCCCCATAGCACAGGGAAATCACCTCCGTGCTTTGTGACCACCTAGAGGGGTGGGATAGGGATGGTGGGAGGGAGGGAGATGCAAAAGGGAAGAGATATGGGGATATATGTATATGTATAACTGATTCACTTTGTTATAAAGCAGAAACTAACACACCATTGTAAAGCAGTTACACTCCAATAAAGATGTTAAAAAAACAAAACAAAACAAAACAAAACAGTAAGAGTTGATGTAAAGAGTGAGCAGAAGTTGGAAAACATCCTTTTCACCAAAACCTCTGCTTGAGCTTTGATCAGAGGAATGATAAATTTGCATTTCTTCCGATTTTTAAGCCTTTTCACTATTTTTATCATTATTATATTATTAAAAATTATATACTCATGTCAGAGGGATAAAAATAGCCAAGTGGAGAGCTCCCAATGACCAAAGCTGGAACAATTTAAACAACAAAATAAACATCATAGATTGTAAGCTAAAGTGTAAAATAAATACCCATGAGGCTTACCAATATTAATGCATAATTGATTAAGAGATGAGAGGGAACAGAAAAATGTCCAGTGCAGAATTCCAAATAATTTGCATAGACACTCCTCCTCAAGAAGAAAGGTCATAACTTCCTATTCCTTAAGTGTTGCCATGCATAATGATTTTCTTCCACAAAATACAGTATGGAAAAGGGGTGGGAGTAAGGAGTAACTTTATGGTGTATAGATCCAAAAAACACTGCCTAAAAGAAGGGATTAAGATTAGCATCACCAGTGATAAGTTATGTTGATACTATGTACCCTTGATAAATTTGATGAGAATGGCACTTTCCCTCTGTGATATTCCTTTGAAAACTCCATAATTCCAGTATAATCATGAGAAAAAACATCAGATAAATCCAAGTTTAGGGCATGCTACAAAACACCCTACCAGTACGCCTCGAAACTGTCAAGGTCGTTAAAAACAAGAAAAGTTTGAGACATTGCTACAGCCCAGAGGAGGCTAAGGAGACATAAAGACTAAATGTAATGCAGGGTCCTGGAACAGGAAAATCACATCAGGTAAAAAATAGGGAAATCTGAATGGACTTTAGTGAATAATATTATGCCAATTAACTGTGACAATGTAATACCAAGGATTCACTAATGTAAGATGTTAAGAATAGGGGAAACAGACTGTGCAGAATATGGGAACCCTCTATACTATCTTTTTGGTAAAAATTCTTTTTTTTTTTTTTTGTAAATCCAAAACTATTCTTTCAAAAAGTTTATTTAAAAAATAACACCCCTCTCTCCTCCTCATCTGCCCCCTGCTACCACTGCAGGGGTAATAAAATCTAAAGCTTGTCAACCAAACCTAATCTGAAATTCAAAAGGAAAGAATTGTGCAAAAAGCTAACTTGGACTACTTAATTATTTTTTGCTGCCTGGGGTTATTTATTCTACTGCTCACATAAATGAGTAGTTTACAGCTAAAACACATAAATTATATATTTTTAATGGAAAGAAAATGAGAAATTAAAAAGAACAAAATATTAATAGATATTTTCATACTCTATGTCTTGGGGATTTCATGTCTTGAGTCAGACCCAGGGCCTTCATATTCCTCTGAAATGAGGGAAAGTCAGGCAAGCCCAGGGTTGATGAAAGACATCTGATGAAACAGCTGATGAAAGATAGGCCTCGTCTGACAGAAGCAAGATTATACCATTCATGATTTAAGTAAAGAAAAATAGTTCCTATAAACAATTCCCCAGTGAGGTGATTTCTTGATGCACACCTTTCCACATGAAATATGTATACATATTCCTCCTTTAATGGATCTGAGTATTTTTTTAGCAAAAACATATGCAAACTTTCTCTCAATCTGACCTTGGAAAAAGCCTATTTTAATGCAGAAATGCAGTAAATGCACCATTTCAGATTAAATATTTATCCACAAAAAGGCTGCCTTAGTGTAAAACAGCTTCTTCATGTCTCCTTCATAGGAAAGCACTGAGGCTGGAGGCGACCCAACTATAATTGAAAACCAATAATTACTCTGCATTAAGTGTCTCTTGGTGAAACCGGATCTTATCAAGCTTGTGGGAGCCTATTAGATCTCATTTCAATCCTAACAAGTATTCCCAGTCAATTTAAACCACAGTTTAGCAAGCTCCCTCTCTCAGGCCTTTCCAAAACTCTCTTAAGACTGGAAAATTTACTGCCGGGCCAGGCATTTGTTAACCACTGTCCGTTCTTACAGAGCATTTCATTGGTTGGCAGCCAGGAAAACACTCAATGAAGTTTTCATTCTGTCGGTCTTTCTATAGTACCAAGCACACACATAATATAATTAAATGTCAAAAAAGTTTATGTGGTGTTTAAGTGATTAGAATGGATCCTAGATCTGAAAATTGGATTAGATATATGAAATGGGAGGAAGTATACATTGTTTCATTCCTCCTTCCAGACCTCAAAGACTTCTACTAGCTGTGTTTATTATTCAGTTACACTATAATTTTTTTCTTGGTGCTTTATGAAGTTCAAATAACTCCATTTATCAAAAGGAGTATAAGTTATTTTAATGTTTTATTGCTATAGGAAAAAAAAGGTCAGTGTTTGAAATATAATTCTTATGAAACATATTTAGTATAATGGGAGTAAGGAAAATGGGAGATTAACATAAGAAAAGTAAAGGAGTAAACTTATTATGTAATAAAAACAATGAATAGGATCAAGGTAGAAAAACACAGTTTTTTCTCTGTGTGTGTGTGTGTGTGTGTGTGTGATTGTTTTTCCAGCTGTATCCCTGCAATTTCCTACCTTCCAAATCAAATGAAGGCTTACTTTCAACCATTGAGAATTTGGATTCTAATTCTCTGCCTCCTTCATGTTTAGGATCAGTAAAATGAAAATGTGAGACCTTTGTTTAACAATTAATTAAAAGAGCAAGCATGAGGCCCTTCTAAGTGTGGGGGACACAGGTCAGACACACATGAAGTCAGTTCTGTTGGTGGTCAGTTTTCTTATGTTGATTTCTTGCATAAACGCATTCATCTACCAGATATAGACATTGCAGAAACAAAGGCAGACAACCCTAGCTAAAATGATAGCCACGAAGGAATGGATTTTCCCTTCAGGTAGAAGGGAAATAAATAAACTCACACTTAAATAAACTCACAATGTAGAGATATGTGATGGCGTGGCTGTCCCCTTGGGCTTTCAGGTGGCCTGCGGCCCTCCTTTCAAGTAGTCAGTGTCCATTTGCTGCCTTTTGGAAGCCCAAGAGCCCCCAACCATTTTGTTTTGCCCTCATTTATCTTTCACTCTTCAAAATGTCTATTCATCTGTCTTTAGGGCTTCAAGCTTCTGCAAGCTGCTTTGTGACAACTATGAAAATTAGATAAAATATGTGTGCTAAGTGGTTATGGAGTGTTGATGTTTGTTTTTCTTTAATAACATACATTCGTGAATACTCAAGAAAATTTGGGGTTGCTTACAAGGTGTCAGGAACTCTATTCAAGCATGTTGATAATAGCCTTTTGGATCAAAGCCATAACAGAAAGAAATGCTTCTAAATGTGGAAATTTCAAGGTCTGTGGCTGGCACATTAAAGAAAGGATGGGGCTAAGGTGGGGGTGGGATGGTTGGAGGACTTTGTCCAAATAAGAAGGACTTTTCATTTCCATATCTCTCTCAAATGAGTCGTGTCCAAATATCTCCTGATTTATTTTCAGTTGATCTAGTTCCTAATATTTTAACAAAAGATTACAATATTACCACACTAGTGAAATAGTACAGTATCTCTCAAAATAACCCCAAGTATTCATAAATGCTAAGAGGGAGTTTGTAATATTGAATAATAACTAGAAATAAGCCTCCTGGATTTTAGTTCCTTGAGAAAACACATTCATGCCTAATCAGAATGATTTTGTAATGTGGTTTATCCATTGATCTCAAGGCACAGTTTTTATCAAGACACCAATAATCCTACTGAAGAAGGAACTTAAGTATTTTAGTGAAAATAATGAGAAATTCAGTAAGCAAGTTGTTGTAACAGGCTGAAAACCTGTCTTTTATATTTGGAATACAATTTCTTTAGATTTTAAGACTTTTTAGAAAAACAACCATATATATATATATATATATATATATATATATATATATATATATATATATATATATATATCTTTTGGAATCACTAACCTGTACTGATAGCTATGTGGCGGGCTGTTTACATAAATGATCTCAAAGCAGTTTCATTAGTAATATCTAAAATGCAAAAACAATACCTTATCTCACAAGTAAACGAAAAATATAAGAGAAAAAAATGATAAAACTCAGCGTTCATAAGTTACAGGAACACAGGCATTCTCATACCCTATTAGTGGAATCATAAATTAGGAAAATCTGTTATTAAGAAACGTTTTGCAAAATGTTAACATCTTTTAAATGATGTAATTTACTTCTTAGGGTCTACTGCTAAGTTATAATTAAGGATGAAAATCATTGTATATAAGAGAAAATAAAAACTGCAGTTATAAGAAAATGGTTTAATCAATTTATTAGTGACTTTTGTGTCACTCACTTTGAAGGTGGTGGGTATATAGCAATGAACAAAAACTGACAATGTCACTGTCTTCATTCAGCTTACATTCTAATGAAGGATATAGAGGATATAGGATATAGAAAGTAAGTAAGACAAGTACATAAATGTATAACATATACATATATGTATAACATATCAGCTGGTGATAAATGTTGTGAAGAAATATAAAGCAAAATGTAGAACAGCAAGTCACAGGTCACTTTTTTATAGGTTGGTACCTGAGGTGATAACATTTGAATAGAAACTGCATGAGGTGAGAAAAGGAGCCATGAGGGTCTGGGAAAAGATCTTAAAGCCAGAGCAAATGGAAAGTGCAAAGGCTCTCAGAAGGAAATATAGCATGTTCAAGCGTCCTTAAGAAAACAGCTGTGGTTGGAGTCCAGTAAGAGAGGGGAGAAGGATAAAGATTGATCAAAGAGGAGCCACAGGACAGTCATACAGGTTCTTGTAGGCCAAGGCATGTATTTAGGGTTTTACTCCCAGTGCGATGAAGGGCACTGGTGGATTCTAAGCAGACGTGTACATGGTCTGACCTATTTAATCAATGGTAGGAGTGGTAAAGCAGAAGAAGGGAGCCTTCTGTTGTCGACTAGAAAAGGAAAAACAAAATGCCTGCCTAAGGAGTTAGCAGTTGAGGGTGGGAAGTCTGTAGATTATGGATTTTTTTGAGGTAAAGTTACAAAAAATGAGTGGATGTGGGTTGTGAAAGGGAAGAGTCATGGAAGAGTCTATGGTGTAGGCCTGAGCAATTGAGGTATTAAGTTGGCATAACTGACAGGGGGATACCTTGGAAAGGACGGTGGTTGTAGAGTAGTAACAATGAATTGCAAATATTAATGTTCATACTCTAGAAGAATATGTAACAAAATTGGAAACTGTTAGAGCTATAGTATGTGGGATAAACTGTATAAAACAATATGTACAATAGGATTGCACTTGTGTGTATGTGTATAGAAAAATTACTTGTGATAAAAAGATGTTTACATTATTTATCACTGGTTAGTACAATTAGAGTTGACTGATTTTCTTCATCACTTTTTTCTTCATTTTCCAATTTTTTTACTGTAAACATGTGTATTGAATGAAGGGGAAAATCATTTCAAATAGCTCTGAGATCATGGAGAAATATAATTGGGGTAAAATATGGCTGAGAAAGCCCAGCTGTTTGAAAATCACTTGAAACATTTAACAAACAAAACACAGCTGGTCTAGAGAACAGAGATATTATGTAATTTGAATTCTTTACTGTCTCTGCTAAAATGGGAAAGAAATGGAAGAAAACATTCTTTAAAATAAGAAGATTACCATCTATTTTCTGTGTTGAACATAAAAAAAAATTCCAACAGAAAATTCTCCGTAATACATAGCATTTTTGAGTTTCCTGATGAAATGTGTTGCAAGAAAAGTCCTGGCCTCGCAACATTACACATCACTGATGCACATAATGGTAGATTCCAAAATCATTCTGTACCAATTCTAGAAATTTGGTAGTGGCCTTCAAAATACTGGTTTTTACTTTTCAGTAAAATTAAAAAGTGTGCCAAAATAATGTCGACAGTAAGTTTGCAAATTTTAAAAATGCATAAAGTATGTGTACGCATCAAGAGATAAAGAAAAGGACAACTCTCGATTGGATATTAGGTGATTCTTTCCTTTATGAGTTTATGTATTATTTCTTTCAAAAACAATGTACATATATACTAGTTATGTAGACAGAAAACATTATGAAAAATCAGTGAATGTGCATTATAGATAATTAAGAAAAATAAAGTTAGAACAAAATACCCAAATAAGTAAGAAATTATAAAAACATGGAAAACCAAGCCTATGACATACATAAAAAAAATCACCATGATCAAGATTTTGGACTCCCAGAAAGAAAGCAGGCTTTGAGAATAAAGCATATTTTTTATATCTAAGTACTCTGATAGTGAGAAGAGTCAAGGAAAGATGAACACATATGAAGCATAACAAGGGGAGAGCGATTTCCCTGAAACCAAATGGCATAAGCCATTCACTTCATTATATAGGACCCTGCACCCTACTTTCTTAAAAGCTTGAGTGTGAATACTAACTCATACCTCCATGTTCTGTGTGAAATTCAGGAAGTTATTTAATATTGATAAAGCTTTGGTTTCTTCACTGACAAATAAGTAATTTCTTCTAAGAGAGTATAGAATCAATGAAGACTTCTACTTTCCATCAAGATGGAGTGACAGAGATAGGTTTCACCCTCCCACTCAGAACAAATAAAAACTCAGACAAGATATATAAAACAATGGTTTTCGAGATACTAGATATCAAGCAATGCAGGACAGTGATCCCTGAGATATGGAGACAAACAAGGTGTACCCTGTGATTGCTCTGGCTTACTGCCTTGAATAAGTTTCCAGGGCACAGTTCAGCGAGGGGGTACCCAGGGAGACCCCAGGTGACTCCCTGAATTGAGGATCAGAGCTGAGTGTCTGTAACTACTGGCACTTATAGGAAAAAATACTATAAAGGAGAAAGAGAGAATTCCAGAGATCTGTAGAGGGTCTCCATCAGGAATTCAGCAGAAGAGTGATCATTCACGGCATCAACATTTCTACTCATAAGGCAGTTTTTCTTGCCTGGAATACTCTGTTCTCTGATAGCTACTAGAAGACTTAGAAAAGCTTAGCTTGTGCCATCACACACACACACACACACACACACACACACACGTCTTTCTTAGTATACTCTAAGTTCTTAAAGTATGGATATATGTCTTTCTACTTTTAAATCAGCCATGGTTCCTAACAAGTGTTTTGTATGGACCATATGCCAAATAAATGTTCCCTGGAGTTGAACAGTAGCATTCTATGCCACTTGGCAGAATGTCTATATATTCCTGATCTCTGGGGGTTAGTATTTAATTTAATGTATAAAGTGACTTCCTTCTTGCCCAGAAAGAAGGTGTTGTTACTATGGATATATATATTTTTCTTTCTGAGATGATTTAATATACATTTTTAAAATGCTGAGACAAACTAATTCTACATATAGGTGGAGTATAATATCAAAAACCACATATCTGATATTCTTTTCTTCGTCTGCAAGTTCTTTGTTTTATGACCAGAAAAAAAACCTTTTTATTAAATATGGACATTTGTATTTTATGTATTCTGCCTGCCTCTAGGTTTATGTGCTTAGATAAACAAGAGTTGACTTTCTTTCTGAAATAGAACACTATAATAGAGAAAAGTGGAATGTAATAAAATTTATGACCCAGATCTGATACAGAAACATGAGTGGGTGATAAGCTAAGCTAGTTAAGAAGTTTTTGTTTGGTTTTTATTTTTTGCTTTTCCCCAAGAATTATCTGGGATTTTAAAGTTTCATATTGGAAACTAAATTATTACAATGTTTTGACTTGATACTCTATGACAAATTTTTTTGGCAAAATAAATAAATACAACTCTGGAACCTGAAGTTCCTTTCTGTTGTGTATCCATAGAATGCGTAACTCTGTGTAGCTGATTCTCTCACCAATTTGCATTATGGCATTTCTCCATATGAGAACAAAAAAGGCACTGAAATTCTGTCTTTAGCTGATCCTCACAGTTTAAGAAAACTTTGTATACAATTCAGAAGTATCCACTGTGTCCTACTGTATTTTCCTACATGTCTGGTAGGATTGGATGTATTGCTCTACTGAATATTTATATTGAAGTAGAGGGCCTAAGTTCCTGAGCCCTTTGTCTTCTTTATGGTATCTTGGTGGCTATACGATATTCTCATTTACTTCTTTTCTAAATTTGCTGATAAATTATTTAATAATCAGCTAAGAGTCTTATATTCCAATTTTGTAATCAAAAGTCTTTCTATTGATTTTCTAACTTATTAAAGAGCATGGATAGACTTGGGCAAGGAGCTCTGTTTCCTCAAGTAGATAATGCCTCCTAACACTGACTTCTAGAATTGTTGAAATGATTACCATAGAGGTTTAGAAGGTGTTCTGTGAAGCCCTTTCCATATATCTTAGCTGTAACAGGGTTTTGGCAAGATCCTTCCCTTGATCACTTGCAGCTCTAATGGACTCTGGTTCTATCATTCTCTGATTCCAATTTTGTCTTGAGAAGAGGTAGCCCTGCATTATTTCAGGGAACCCAGCGGATGTAAGGGAATATTGATTCTGTGTCCTCTGAGGCCATCAGAGTAATAGCCAGCAAATTATATCCCTGGTAAATTAACTCTTTGTCATTGTAACATCAAACTGGCTTACCAAGTAGCCGAGAAAAGAACTTTGGAGTGTTTTGTTTTTGTTTTTGTTTTCCCATGTTTAGAGTGAGATAAAGAAACATGCCCTGCCATTGTAGTAGCACAGTATTTATTGATTACCATGTCCTCTCAGGGGTCCAATCAGAAGGTGTTATTGCCCAAATCAGGTTTCTAAGAAGAGAAACACATTAAAAAATGGGAAGAGATCATGCCCTTGAGCTCTATGACACTGAAACATTTAACCATAGGCTTGGGAACATAGAATTTGGCTATTCCAGATCAACACTCTTTCTTCATGACTGTGACTCATATTCAGGCATGAATCGTGCATGGAAACCATAAAGGAGATGTCATAAACTCCTCCTGAAATTTAAGTTCTCACTAAACTAAAATTTTTAAAAAAATGTATAAAGTTAGAATGTTACTGAAGCTTAAAAACTAAATCCCATTAACTTTTAGAATTTCCCTCTTTAGTGATTTATTTAGCAATGGAGAAGCCCTTCCAAAGAAGGATTATTAGATGACTCATGCTTTTTGAGTTACTCTTTGAAGACGAGTGTTATTTGAAGAGGGAGAGGACACTAGAATGGAAGTGAGTGAGGAGTACAAGAGACTGTTGAGCTACAGAAGGGGATTGGGAAACAGAAGCAGGGGTTTCTAAAGGCAAACCTCACCTCCTTGACCACTTTTCCAGTGTCTTCCCTGCTATTTGTATTCCCTTACATGACTACGTCTGCTATCACGTACAGAATCTCAGTGTGAATAAAATAACAGTGAGCATCTCCTCCAAATAATTGCAGTCCAACTCCAGGCAGGTGCTCCCCATGGGGAAGAAAGTGTGAGTGGAGTGTGGGTTGGAATTGATTTCCCTCATTTGTTTGTCTGGGCAATTTCTGAAGGGCATAGCCTGACAAATCCTAAGTGGTGGTTCTGCAAGTTGATAAATTAGTCAATACCCCAGGCATGCATCATCTAACAATGTCCCAAACTGAATTTGAGAACAAGTTGGCATTCTTTGTCCTATACAAGGAAGATAAACAAGAAAGCTATAGGTTTATACTACACAGTTTTCTTTGTTAAACAGTAACCTTATTGAAACCAGTACAGTTATGTAGGGGTTGTTAGGATTGGCCTTGTTCTTTACATGTTTTCTGTAAACTAAAACCAAATGCTGTGTCATTGTTTTACAAAAGAAAATGCATTTCTTTTAGAAGGCAAAAAGTAAACTAACTATAGCAGTGTTGGGATAAAAGATTATAACATAAAATTCTTCTTTATTGTCTCTAGGTATCATGGTCTGAGGGTGGGACAAGACAGAAGGATAACCTAATTGGCTCCTTTGCCGTCTCTGTCCCAGCCTTCTTCTGGAACTTAAAGAAGTTAGGAATTAGGGACAAAGCTCCTATCCTTACCCCAATGGGTCCTCAACCCTGAACTCTATGACCCCAAAGCATCTCCAGAGCATACGTTTCCATTTTTACTGAGAAGCAGCTTGTAGTAGAAAAAGCACAGAATGCAGAACCAGAAAAGCAGGGTGTACTTGCTGTTTAACTTGGTATAAGAGTATTTATTTCTCTGACTCAGCTTTCTCATCTTTAAGATGTGAAAAATAAAATGTCATTTTTAATAGTGGTTAGGGATTTAAAGGAAATATTGTATACAGAAAATATTTTTGAGACCATAAGTTCCATATACATAAAAGCATTTAGCATTATTATCACAGATCTTAGCATAGAAACCTATGTTTAAGAGTCCTCAACTATAATAAAACTTTTAATATTCTCTTACATGAATTCACAGGATCTTCTTTCTAAGATTACAATGATATAATTGTATAAGATGACACTGAACAGAGACACAGTGCTTCAAATTTGTATTATTACTTTTTTCTTATGTGATTTCCTCCTTATGTGATCTCCTTCTTATGTAATTACCCTTAAAAAAAGTTGGCCTTAAATTTTTATCTAAATTTAACCTCGCTTTGTAAGCTTCCTTGCACTTATTTTTAAATTATGTATTTTATGTTTCTTTGCTGTGATTAACCTCAGCTACCCCTAAATCTACACAGTTAAATAGAGAACACTTAGTAGTTTTGCTCACTTCCTAGTTCTAGTAAATGTGACCTTGTGTTCAAATTCATTTTAGTTCTGATTGAGTGAAAGAGAGCTTTTTCACTCATTGCCTTTGTCCTGATTCTATGTTTAATATTACAATGTCTGATTATAGTTATTTATCAAGGATAGCTAGGTACAATAATGTGATTTGCTAACTCCATTTCGAAACTAACTCTCAAATGTTGTCCTAACCCAAACCCATTTTTCTCTTGTACTTAAGGCAGAGTCAGTTGCTGTTCTATCCACATTTCTACAGGAACTTACATTTACCTCAATTACATTTCCTAACACACTGTACTGGAACTATTTATTTAATGATTATCTCACTACGCTCTGACCTTCTTCAGTTCTAATCATGACTGTGCCCATCACATAGAATCAAGAATGCTAGTTCATAAAAAATAATAGCAACAACTGCAACATTTATTCACCTTTCCTTATACCAGACAAGGTTCTGATTGTTTTTACACATATTAACTCTGCTAAAAAATAATTTTTATATGGTAAAATCATGAACCTCATACAGGCAAAATGAACATGTGTTAAAGATTTTACTTAACTCATAATGAAGATTCTAGACAGATGTTACAACTTGTTCAAAGAAGTTCAACAAGCACAAAATTTATATAAAGGACTGGTGAAACGATTTTACAAAGAGAAAGCGGCTTTTTCCATGGAGAGGAAAAGAAGTCAACTGAACCTCCATCTGAAAGACTGTCTTAGTTGTCTATAGATAAGAATCATTTTACATAGTTGTAAAATAACTCCTGTGGGATCACGAATAGATAACCTGGAAAAGTATACTCTGGGAAATGCATAATTTTCCACTGAAACACAGACTTTTCCCTGTAACTCTTTTAATTTTCACAAAATAGGCCATCTTTGTTAAATTTAACCAAAGTACTAAATTTTCCTATTCACTCCATAAAAGATTTCTTTTTTTTCCTGTTCCATGTTTTTAACACCCACTCTCTATTTTCAACTCAACACCTAATCATTAAATATTCTGTATTGAACTCAATAGATAATGGGCTTCCTACCTGTTGATCTTAAACTCTGGAATTGTTGACATTGGTGAGATTATGCAGAGCAGGCTGCACACGTCAACACAGGAATAATCCAAAGAGATAAGGATCAGCATGGGCTGAAAATTGCCAATAATGGCAAGTTATATATTATTAGTGCAAATCAAATCTCCTTATACCAGTTGTTCACTCTTTATCTCTGGAGCAATCTTTCTCTATCCAACCATCATGTTTTCCAAATCATTTTTATTTTCCACGGTCTTATCTCCTTTCTATTAGATATATCATTGGCCACCTGACAGCTCACTGCTTCCTTTATAGCATGGATACTGTTTTTCCTTTCCCTGGCCACATGTTGTCTTTCTCCAGCTGTGGATAACAAGATGGTAATTTTCCCCAGAGCACTCATATGTATTTCCCTTCCATATGCCTTTGGGGTCTCCAAGTCACTTTGCCATGGAAGGAAATAGAAAAGAAGTGACAGTCAAATTTGTTACCCAGCAAGTTTTCACTGTGTTCAGCCAATCAAAGTGTCAGGAACTTGCTGTCTAGAATGGCTCTACTATGATGCTATTAACATGAAGAAAAGAAAAAGAAAAACAGCAAGGGAAACAATATGAAAATCCTGTTCCCTCTGCATTTTTTAAGCAAGCTATTTTTATTTTGTCAACGAAGAAAATGTATTCCTTTGCAGAAATCGTATAGCTTGTTGACACAAGATAAAGAAATTGAAAGGCGGGCACTTAGAGAGCAGGAATCAAAGTGATAGAAACTGTCTGAATTAATCTGCACCTCCCGTAGATATTTTTAAAACTAAAATACCTCTCTGCTCTGAGGTCTCTTGTTATTTTGCTCCTCTGTAGGACAGAGTGGAGAAAAGGTAAAGGAAAATTGAATCAGACAACTCCCTTAAGGATTAAAAGAGTTACATGAGAAATTTTAAAAGTTTTCATTAAATTTAATTACAACTAATTTTTATTCATAGAATGTTATGACAGTGAAACCTATGATAGAATTGAAAATATTATACAAATACTGCTAAGAAAGGGTTAGAGATGTTGGGAAACGACAATCAATTTACTCATTTATAATTTGTGTTTTCTTGATTTTTTCCCACGTGTTATAAATATTCACAATCAATATACTCTCTGCCATTTTCAGACTTATAATCTCAGGAAAATTGATCACTTGGAACAGGTTAAGTGTAGCTTATTAATGGTTCATGTCTCATTTTGGAAAATAAGCTAGAAGCTTTCTTTATTGCTCTATGAATAGGAAAAACTTTGTACTTCTTTTCCAATCAATTATGTCAGGTTTCCCAGATGAAGTTGAATTTGAGGTGAGGGTTGAAGATATAGCTTGCCAAGATACTCATATAGCTTATGTTTTCTGGAATCACAAACTATTAAAGAGATAGGAGCAGCTATGTATCATTCAGCTAAAGTGCATATTGCTCAGAAATCAGTCAAGTGCACTGTCACTGATTAACTCTTGTTGAAGATATTTCTACTCATGGTTCATTTTGTTTCTGGTTGACCAACAGGCAATATTTTTTCTTCCTCATCCAAATTTATAGATTTCTATATGGCTGGTCTTTTCATTTTAATGCCCTTCATTATAAATAAGTTCAAGAACATGATTGATTCAAGCCGTGCTAACAGTTTAAATATAGAATTGTTAAACTTCTTGTAGATCAAAATCAATTTTATTTTCCACCAGGTATTTGCAGCAACTCAATCTATATAAATCTAAGAGGGTAAAAAAATATTTTTACTTTAATATTTTAATATATACCATAAACCATTTACTCTAGTTATATGTTTTTATGAAAAAATATTATTAATAATATATGTGATATAGATATAATTAAAATTATTGGTAGAAAATATAAACACTAGAAACACATTCTAAATTAAATAAAAAGGATCCATGGGCTTCCCTGGTGGCGCAGTGGTTGAGAGTCCACCTGCCGATACAGGGGACACGGGTTCGTGCCCCGGTCCGGGAAGATCCCACATGCCACGGAGTGGCTGGCCCCATGAGCCATGGCCATTGAGTCTGTGCGTCCGGACCCTGTGTTCCGCAATGGGAGAAGCCACAACAGTGAGAGGCCCACATAACACACACACACACACACACACACAAAGATCCTTCCAGAATTACCATACAAAAGGTGATTAGTGATGATCTGCTTCTAAAATATGATATGGACTATTTGGTTTTCCGACCAAAATTCACTCTCATGAAATTTGGCTTTATTAGAAGTTTTCTTGAGCCACTTAAAAAATACTATTGATATTATAAAGTGCATAATTAGAAATTGATGATCTATTTTGCTTAATCCTTCAAATTATTAATTTTACCACATGCTTAACTTCAGAAAGAAAACTGTAGCCAGACATTTGAGAAAAGATTATTCTCTTTACATTACTGGTATTCAACTATTTAAAAAGTCCTTATTCTTAAATTTTATGCAGACTATTCAAAATACAGATGCCAATGTAAACACAAGATCAGAATTTTCAAATGGTTGTTTTTACTTTCTTACATTCTTCTTCAAGAATGCATGTAGCAAGAAATCTTTGGAGGACTAACATCTAGATAGTTTATTTGCAACTGCAGAATTAATTGAATGTTGATATAGTCATATTGTAAACAACAAGAGAACACTGCCTATAAGGGATTAAGATGGGATAGAATACAAAGACCCAAATAGCTACAATGCATCCTACAGTGCAGTCTGCTGCTAAGTTATTGTGAACTTCTATTTGAATTGAATTGATTTTGTGCAAAATAATTGATTTCACAATTAAAGCATTTCACTACACGCTGGGCTGAGCAGTTTTCTTTAAGACATATTTACTTAACTGTCTTAGTATTTTATTTTTGTGAAAATGAGTAAATAAAAAATTACATGGAAAGAAATTCAGTCTTCACAAAATTACTGGCCAACACAGTTACTGGTATTTTAAGAAGTTATTCAGATGTGGAATTATGATACTAATAAGATTATGGGAAGCTCCTCATGTATGAAATGAAGAGAACATTACATTTATCATTTCAAAATCAGGGGTGCCCAATAATAAATACAACTTAAATAAATGAAATTACATAAAATAAATAATTTTTAAAAGATGGCATTTCTTCATATTATGTGATTATAAAAGAAGAGCACAAAAATCAGCTTAAATTCATCACCCAGTGAAAAACACAACATTCATATATCTATGCATAGACATATGTGCTAGATTTATTTTAATGGAGATATAGTAATTTCTGATCTCCATTTTTTATTTGACATGTATATGAAAGCTTTTTCCTGACCTTAAATATGCTTCCATTATAATCTTCAGTCTGCATAAGATTACAATGCATAAATTAATGTACTATATCTTATTTATCTGAATAACATCTTAACTGAAGAAACTGGGATTTTTTTTCAGAAATATTAATGTAGTGGCACCTATACATCTTTTTTTGTGACACATCTATAGGTGGATGTTTTTAATGCTTAATATATAAAAGGAGAAATTCTTAACATAGCTTATTTTTAATCAGAGGACTTCAGTGTATTTTACAGGTAGTTATTCATCTTAAAAAAAATAGGATGGCTTCTAAACCAGGTTCATCCTAATACAAAACATTAACAAATAAATAGAAAACACATATTACACACCAACTGTATCCCAGGTATAGTGCTAGATGCCTGGGGGCTACATAGATATAAGACCAAATATCTACCCTCTAGAAATTTTACATTTGAAGCAATCCCACAGTGTCCCTTGTACAAATAATGGGGATGGGAGTTCAGAACAGAAAACAATACTGTTTGGGAGAAATGGGTTCTGTAAAGGAGCTAGTATTTTATGAGTTTTGAATGACAATTTATGGAGTTGAAGAAAATATAACAATCATAGTCCATTCCACATATATTATGTTACTAATCCTTTAAAACATGGCACTGTTTTTGGAAATATTTCCTTTTACTCTCAGCCTCTTTTTGGAACTTTTGTTTTCTTCTTATTTGGTAACTCCAGTTAACTACTTTTCATCCTGACTACCTACATCTGATGAGTCTTCATCTCCCATTCTCATTGTCACATTGTGCCTCAGAATCACCTGTAGGGCCTGTTCAAACACAGGTTCCTGGCCACTGAACCCATAGGTTTGAATCAGTAGGTCTGGAGAGGGGTACAATTATTTGTATTTCTAACAAGTTAACAGGTCATGCTGCTGCTGCTGGTCCAGACGACCACTTCTCTGGAATCTAAAAAATATATATTTCTTTTTCATTTTTTCTTTTTTTTTTTTTTTGATCTAGACATGATGGAAACATTGGGGTCATCCAGTATAAATACTATCACCATTCTGGTAGATGATTACTATGAAACAATTGATCTGCTGAAGCAGGGTGTCACAAACTTGAACATGCATATGAAGCATCTAGAGGCCTTGTTGAAATGCTGACTCAGATTCACTAAGTCTGGGGTGAGACCTGAGATTTTGCATTTCCAACAATCTCCTAAATTGTGTGGAATAGACTACTAGGAGCGAGGTGTTAAAGGACATTGAATATATCACCTTAACAAAAATATTAGTGTTGTTTTCAGTAACAAATGAACTTCTTTTAAGGGACATCTCAAATTCCAAATCCATCTAATTAATTTCACCAGTTCAGTTATATTATCACTGTCAACTACTCCCAACAGAAAAAAAATAATAATTTGTATTCACAGAAAATATACAATAAGTCAAAGTGAACCATAAATATCTTCTAAATTAATCCCTACATTTTATTTATCAGTTTTTTTTTTTCTGGTTCTACATCTGATTGGGAATAAGAAGAACACGGTAGAATCATTTGAGAAAAATATTTGTGTTTTTTTCAAGGTACAATTAGTCATTTTAATGAAGAGGAGTTCCTTAAGTAGCAATGACAGTTTATGAAACCAAGGTAGCAGAATGATCCTACAAGTCCTATGGAGAAGTTAATGACCTTCACCTAGCTCTTTTTATGGCAATTAATTGAAATACATACTTTATAGCCCCACTGTGCCTGAAACTAGTTGGTGATTATGAGCAACCCTCAAAGAAACATGAGTCACTTCTTAAGCAGTGCCACAGGATGCTTCATTTGATATCTTTGTTCAGACCTCTTTATAACATTAATTAGAGTGCTGTACATATCAAAATAAGACATTTCTCTGTGTCAGTTTCATGTGAATTTCAATATAGTCTGTCCCCAGTACATTCTATTCCCTGCAAAGAAGGAACAAGGCAATTAATCTCTCCCAATTCTTCAGTTAACCTGGATAGTTTTAGGCAGGAAGAATCACATCCTGATTTCAGCTAAATTTCTGAAATGCCAAGAGAATGCTTTGTTTTTGACTTGTGATAGGGTTATTTACAGAGAAAATTGCCACGAGAAATAGAGTGCTTTGTTTTCTTATTTCTGAGGATTTACTTTTGTCCATAAAGAAGACAGAGTTAGAAGAGCACTTTGAATTTACAAGCATAAGCTTCCAGTCTTAACTCTTTTTATATGTAAGTTTAGGACAAGCATATTGTGCATTGCTCTCAATTAGTCATAGAAATTGGAAATAATTTCCCTAGGAAAAAATAACTTGTATATCTTTAGAAAGAGTATTTAAACCTCTTTTAGAATAACACCAATTCTTTGCATACTACAAATTCTCAGTTGACCTAATAAAAAGCCAGTATTTCCTCTAAGACAAAATCTTATTTCACTCATCCACCAATGCATCCATTTATCAAAGTGTCAGGCCAGCTCAGCTTTTGGTGTTAAGTACTGTACACATTTGTTGTAAAAAATGGATAGAATATGTTACACATTTAGAATTGTTGCATGTAAAACAATGAGTATACTTTTTCCCTTACCATCATAATTCCTTAGAAAATGAATCAATTTATCCACTTTTAAAAAAGTATTTTCAAAGAAATTATTACTTTTAATTATCATTTCATATTTTCAAACAAAATCCCTTATAAAAAAACTATTCCTTTTTAAAAAGCTTCATATCTCTATATAATATGAATATAAATTAAAACCTGCTTTTTCTGTGTTTTTAAAGTATAGGCTTTAAGATTCAAATGATTGCATAACAAAAATCTTTATGAAATTGGCTATATTGTTGCTTCAAGACACTAGCACTTGGAAAAATAAAGTTTGATTTTATATTTAACATTTCATTAAATCCCATGAATAGCCTTAATTAATATTTCATACATTCCTTCTGTTCCTGATGGCTTGAATGCCATTCTGGCTAAGAAATGAACCTAGTTTATTTTAACGTTTAGGTGCCAGAGAAAGACCAAGTTTTGTTAAAATAGGCAAGGCAATGGGAGGGAAGAGTGGAAATGGAGAGGCATGCAAGCATAAAGGGAAAAGAGAAACAAAAAGGAAATGAGAGGAAAGATAGGAGGCAAGAAGAAGGTAAAGACAGAGAAGTAAAGGAAAGAGAAACAAAGGCAATGCAGAGTGGAGTATAGAATGCTACCAAGAGTTGCCCTGGATGCTTCTCTGAAAACTTCTTTGTGATTATTTGAATGATTCACTAGTACCAATTATAGCTTCTTGTGTTATAGATATTATACAGTTTTTTTTTCTTTGTTTGTTTGTTTTTTTCTGAAGACAGAGTGCACTGCTTGAGGTAGTAAACACCCAGGCTTGAGAGCCATTTTCAGTATGTAACCTTGTTCAAGTCAGTTCACCCATGTGCCTCAGTTTTACCATCTTTTAAATGAAAATCACATTAGCACCCAAATCATAGAACTCTTGTGAAATTGAGTTGATCACATCAATCACTTATAAAGATGGGTGGCCAAGAGACACCACTCAATAACTGTTAGCAGTTAGCACTGGTGGAAGTTTCTAATTTAAGCAAAATGAACACGATGTTAAATATTCATATCAATTGCTACATGTAAATCTAAAATTCCATGTCACTTAGAATCCCACAAAGAAACATTGCACACTTAAAAGTTTTAATCAAAGAGAGTTTCGTGAATGGAATTGTATAGAAATGAGAGCAGCGTTAAGGGGAGATCTGCAAAGCATGGCGAATAATTCAAACAGAAAAAGCTGGAAGCTGCTCCTGTCTTCCTACTCCCAAGGCCTGAAGGAGCAGAGGGAAGATACAGTGTGATCAGACCTAAGTAGGCATTATAGTTGTGAAAAAGGGTCCATTTAAAGGGAGCTGTAACTACAGCATGGGGCACCTTGACAGTGGTACTTCAACATTAAATTAGATGAACCTCTGTTGTCGGTGATGGGGGATGTCTTGTGCATTGTAGGATGCTTGGTAGCATCCCTGGCCTCTACACTAGATTCCAGTAATATTTCAGGCCTGACAATTTCTTGTCTTGCATCAGTCTCGACAATAGAAATAACTCCAGATATTAACCACTAAATGTCCTTGGGGTGAGGGTGGGGGATAAAATTCCTTCAGGTTGAAAACCACTGCTGTAGAAGAACCAGACACTGAAAAACTGTAGTAAGGCCAGAATGTGTGGCAAGTACTAAATACTCTGACCTACCATTCCCACCACCACTGGATACCTCTCATTACTGAAGCTACTCAACGCTGGAAAGCAAGAGAGCTTGGTGAAGCAGTTTAGCTATAAATTGAGATTCTTTGGGTATAGCAGGGTATGGAAGAGCAGAAATAATTCTGAGGGGACAAAAGGAAAAAAATCAATTTACAGTCCAAAACCATACATTAAATTAGAGTTACCTGGTACCTTTTGCAGTAGTCATGACCCTTTGGTGAAACATGAAAAAACAAGGAGCACCTTGACTTGTAGGTTCCTAGGAAACTGTATCGATGTTAGGTCCCCAGCTGGACACTATGAGAACTATAGCTTAGATGTATAAAAATGTCTTCAGCTTGGATTCCAAGCAAACATTAAAAATAAGGCAGAAGGAAGGGAAAAAATCCCCTTATATATAACCCCCTCCCACCTCTATCTTCACTTAAATAGTACAAAGATTAACATTATATAATGGAGGAAGGGAGAAGATGTTCAAAAAAGAATACAAATCATCATGCTCCTGTTATTTCTGTCCTAAACTCATAGATATTTTTCTAGGAGGGAGATCTCAACATCTTGTGAGAGTCAATATATGGATCTTTGCAGTCCAGCATTGAGAAATCAGATAAATACAACTAAAGCCCATGTATGCTGCTATTAAATAGCAGGATTTCACTCATCGCTCTTAATAATTTTTTCTAGATCTCTGTAGAAGAATTAACAATACTTTCTCACAAAATGATTCATCAACTACAGTCACATTTTTTCTATTACTGTGAGAGCATCCAGCAATCTTCATGCAAAACCTCACCACTCCATGGTGACCATGCCTATATTAGTCAGCTCAGGCTGCCATAACAAAATAACACAGGCTGGTTGACTTAAACAACAGTTCTGGAAGCTGGTAAGTCAAATATGCTGGCAAGGTAGGTTTCTTTCTGAGGCTCCTTCTCTTGGCTTGTAGGTGGCCACCTTCTCACTGTGTACTCACATGACCTCTTCTTTATGTGCACATGGAGCAAAAGAGAGCAAGATTTCTGGCATCTCTTCTTATAAAGACACTAATCTTATGAAATCAGGACCCCAACCATTATAAGCTCATTTAATCTTAATTAATCTTAGCATAAACTGACTATCCATCAAGGTGATGGAGGTAGGAAAGCATTTTGTCTATATACACCAGTAGCTTGTTGACCTTAGGTTAGTTAAAGACAAATTTCCTGTTTCACTCAATGAAGTTCACTATATTTTTTAAAATGCTACATAATTTATAATTCTCATTAAGTGATCATCTATTTATCTGAATTGATGAGGTTTTACTACATGCTTAGCTTAAAAAGTAATGAGCCTCTTCATGTTTTTAGTTACTTAAACACAAATTGCCTGTCATCCTGGAAAATGGTACTTTATGTTGCCTAAAGAGGTCATATAAAATTGAATGTTTCCAAGAGACCATCAAGACTGTAGAGGAGTAAGACGTGGAGATCAACTTCCTCCCAATAAATATATCAGAAATACATCTATATGTGGAATAACTCCTACAGAACACCTACTGAACACAGGAAGAAGACCTAAGACTTCCCATAATGCAAGAAACTCCCCATGTAACTGGGTAGGGCAAAAGAAAAAACAGAGAAAATAGAATAGGAATGGGACCTGCACCACTGGGAGGGAACTGTGAAGGAGGAAAAACTTCTACCCACTAGGAAGTCCCTTCACTGGCGGATATGGAGGGTGGTAAAGATGGGGGGGGTGGTAGGGGGGAAGCTTCAGAGCCATGGAGGAGAGCACAGCAATACGGGTGCAGAGGAGAAAGCGGAGAGATCCCCGCACAGAGGATTTCCACCTAGCGGATCCACCACAGACTAAAAGGCTTGTCTGCTCACCCACAAGGGGGTGTGGGCTGGGAGCTGAGGCTCTGGCTTCGGAGGTAAGATCCCAGGGAGAAGACTGGGGCTGGCTGTGTGAACACCACCTGAAGGGGGTTAGTGCAACATAGCTAGCCAGGGGGATGTCCGGGAAAATGTCTGGAACTTCCTAAGAGGCAAGAGATCATTGTTTTGGGGTGCATGAGGTGAGGGGATTCAGAGCACAGCCTAAACGAGCTCCAGAGATGTGTGTGAGCCGTGGCTATCAGCTCAGACACCAGAGATGGGCATGAAACACTAAGGCTGCTGCTGCAGCCACCAAGAAACCTGTGTGCAAGCACAGTTCATTATCAACACCTCCCCTCCAAGGAAACTGTGCAGCCTGCCACTGTCAGGGTCCTGTGATGCAGGTACAACTTCCCCAGGAGAACACACGGTGCACCTCAGGCTGTTGCAATGTCACACTGGCCTCTGTCGCTACAGGCTCGCCCCACATTCTGTACCCTTCCCTCTACCCGGCCTGAGTGAGCCAGAGCCCACTAATCAGCTGCTGCCTGAACCCCGTCCTGTCTGATAGAAGAAGAGACACCCTCAGTTGACCTACACATAGATGTGGAGCCAGATCCAAAGCTGAACCCCAGGAGCTGTGTGAACAAAGAAGAGGAAGGGAAATTTCTCCCAGCAGTGTCAGGAGCAGTGGATTAAACCTCCACAATCAACTTGATGTACCCTGCATCTCTGGAATAACTGAATAGACAATGAATCATCCCAAAATTGAGGCAGTGGTCTTCAGGAGCAACTGTAGACTTGGAGTTTACTTTCTGCATCTAATTTGTTTCTGGTTTTATGTTTCTTATTTTAGTATTTAGTTTATTTTCATTGGTAGATATGTTTATTGATTTGTTTACTCTCTCCCTTTTTTAAAAAAAATATAAATAAATAAATAAATAAATATATATATATATATATATATATATATTTCCTTTTTCTCTTTTTCAGAGTGTGTACGTGTATATTTCCTTGTGTGATTTAGTCTGTATAGCTTTGCTTTTACCAATTTTCCTAGGGATCTCTCTATCCATTTTTGTTTGTTTTGTTTTTTTTATTATAGTTTTCAGTGCTTGTTATCATTGGTGGATTTGTTTTTTGACTTGGTTGCTCTCTTCTTTCTTTCTTTTTTAATTACTTTTTAATTTTTTTATTTTTAATATTTATTTGTAATTTTTTATTCTAATTATTTTATTTTTTTGCTTTCTTTCTTTTTTTCTCCTTTACCTTCGAGCCGTGTGGCTGACACTCTCTTGGTGCTCCAGCTGGGTGTCAGGCCTGTGCCTCTGAGGTGGGAGAGCTGACTTCAGGACATTGGTCCACCAGAGAATCCCCAGCTCCACGTAATATCAAATGGTGAAAGCTCTCCCAGAGATCTCCATCTCAATGCTAAGACCCAGTTCCACTCAAGGACCAGAAAGCTACAGTGCTGAATACCCTATGTCAAACAACTAGCAAGACAGAAACACAACACCACCCATTAGCACAGAGTCTGCCTAAAATCATAATAAGGTCACAGACACCCCAAAACACACCACCAGACACGGTCCTGCCCAGCAGAAAGACAAGACACAGACTCATCCATCAGAAGACAGACACCAATCCCCTCCACCAGGAAGCCTACACAACCCAACCTTACCCACGGGGGGCAGACACCAAAAACAATGGGAACTACAAACCTGTAGCCTGTGAAAAAGAGACCCCAAATACAGTAAGTTAAGCAAAATGAGAAGACAGAGAAACACACAATAGATGAAGGAACAAGGAAAAACCCACCAGACAATACAAATGGAGAGGATGTAGGCAGTCTACCTGAAAAAGAATTCAGAGTAATGATAGTAAAGATGATAAAAAAATATTCAAAATAGAATGGAGAAAATACAAGAAACTTTTAACAAGGACCTAGAAGAAAAAAGAGCAAACAAACACTGATGAACAACACAATAAATGAATTAAAAATTCTCTACAAGGAATCAATAGTAGAATAACTGAGGAAGACGAATGGATGAGTGACCTGGAAGATAGAACAGTGGAAATAACTAAAGCAGAGCAGAATAAAGAAAAAAGAATGAAAAGAATTGAGGACAGTCTCATAGACTTTTGGGACAACATTAAATGCACCACCATTCAAATTATAATGGTCCCAGGAGAAGAAGAGAAAAAGAAAGTGACTCCGAAAATATTTGAAGAGATTATAGTGGAAATCTTCCCTATTATGGGAAAGGAAATAGTCAATCAGATCCAGGAAACACAGAGTGTCCCATACAGGATAAATCCAAGGAGAAACATGCCAAGACACATATTAATCAAACAATCAAAAATTAAATACAAAGAAAAAATATTAAAAGCAGCAAGGGAAAAACAACAAATAACATACAAGGGAATCCCAATAAGAATAACAGCTGATCTTTCAGCAGAAACTCTGCAAGCCAGAAGGGAGTGGCAAGACATATTTAAAATGATGAAAGGGAAAAACCTAAAACCAAGATTATTCTACCCGGCAAGGATTTAATTCAGATACAATGGAGAAATTAAAACCTTTACATACAAGTAAAGCTAAGAGAATTCAGAACCACCAAATCAGCTTTACAACAAATGCTAAAGGAACTTCTCTAGGCAGGAAACACAAGAGAAGGAAAGGACCTACAATAACAAACCCAAAAGAGTTAGGAAAATGATAATAGGAACATACCTATTGATAACTACCTTAAATGTAAATGGATTAAATGCTCCAAACAAAAGACATAGACTGGCTGAATGCATATAAAAACAAGACCTGTATATATGCTGTCTACAAGAGACCCACTTCAGACCTAGGAACACATACAGACTGAAAGTGAGGGAATGGACAGATTTGGACAATGCACAAATTTCCATTTGCATGGAAATCAAAAGAAAGCTGGGGTAGCAATTCACATGTCAGACAAAATAGACTTTAAAATAAAGACAAGAATCAAAGGACACTACATAATGATAACGGAATAAATCCAAGAAAAAAATATAATAATTGTAAATATTTATGCACCCAACATAGGAACACCTCAAAACATAAGGCAAATGCTAACAGCCATAAAAGGAAATTGACAGTAACACAAACATAGTAGGGAATTTAACACCCCACTTTCACCAATGCACAGATCATCAAATGAAAATACGTAAACACAAGTTTTAAATGATACATTAAACATGATTGATTTAATTGTTATTTATAGAACATTCCATCCAAAAACAACATAATACACTTCCTTCTCAAGTGCTTATGGAACATTCTCCAGGATAAATCATATCTTGGGTCACAAATCAAGCCTTGGTAAATTTAAGAATATTGAACTTGTATCAAGTATATTTCCTAACACAATGCTATGAGACTAGCACCAGAGAAGAGATTGAGAAATTGAGAGATTGTGAGATTAAAAATGAAAAAGGCTTTTTAACTTTTTCACAAAGCAAAACAAAACAAAACCCTATTTATAATTAGATGACCTGTGAACCTGACCTCTTTTACAAAATCACCAAAATTCTTTTGGTCTTTGCATTATAAACCATCATACACCTAGGGGCATGTTCACTGGCTTAAGAGTGTTGCTTAAGGTCTTCACTAAAGCGTTATTGGGTGTTTATTCTGCCCGAGCATGTTTGCTCTAAATGACTTGAATGGTGACTTCAGAACTCCCACCTGGAGGTTTAAGTCTGACTTCTAAGTACCAAGGTTGTGTGAGTCCAGCTTTTTGCCTGGAGCAGCTGAGAGCTTTGCTGTTAAGTGGAAGACCTGGATCTTCACAAGGAAATCTGCAATGCCCGCTGGCTGGGCCACTTTTCTCCCTCTGCTTTCTTGATTTGGGTTATTCAATATAAAACACTGGGAAGTGGAATTGGGTTTGCCTCATTCTATCAGTTCTGAATAAGCTCATTGAGTAAAGTACTCTTATTTTATTCTTCTTCAGATACCTCGCAGATACTTACTACAATGCATAGTATACAGTAAATTGATCACTACCTGAATAGTTTTTACTTTTTTAATAGTTAAAAAAAAAACAGAAGAGTAGAAATGTTTTGTGACACCTGAAAACTATATCAAATTTGCATTTCAATGTTCATAAATCAATTTTATTGAAATAGAACCATGATCACTCATTTACATTTTGTCAAAGCCTATGTACTTTCATGCTATCATGGCAGAGTTGACTATTTATGGCAGAGACTATATGGGTTACAAGCCTTACTTACTACTGGCTTTTCACAGAAAAAGTTTGCCAACCTCTGTGACAAGTAATTTTCGTGTAAATGAATGAATACATAAATAAATGAACTATAATGGCAAATTTACTTTTTATGTAATTACTCCTCAAAAGTACTCCATGGCAGAGATCCAGGCATTAATCTTGGTCTTAACACATTTTATTAAAAAATATGAGACCAGTATGACTTGTGCATCACTCTGCTGTGCTAGTCTAAAATTCAACCAGAATAAAAACTTTGTGTTTTCTAAATGGACTTCTCCGATTTTTGTAAGTAAACATACATCACCATGCTTCCTTTTAATGAAGATCAGCCAGTCCCTCCAAGAAGTTCTATTTAAACTCTGTTACTCATCTCAGTTTGCTCATCTCATTCTATCAAGTATGGGTATGTCTTTCTGGGGTTTTCTTCCTTCTGCTTTTGTCATTTGGTCCTAACCTTTTACCCTGTGATATGTAATTCTGCTCTGAAAGGATACATGACTGCAAGAAATTTAATCACCTTACTTATTTGTGAATTTCATTTCATTTTATCTTTACATTTGTAAACATATTCTAGCTTTTACTGAATACTCACTGCACTATTTGTATTGGTTATTTGGAAGGATCACAAAGTGAGTATATCTTCAAAAACAGAAGAGGTCACTTTTGGATGAGATACTCTTTTGTAAAAAGCAAGTTACAGACACTATTAATGATTTAACAAAAAAACATACAAAATACATACTATAAAATTTCATATGGAAAATAGAAATAAGCAACTCTGAACAGTGTGGAGAAACTGGAAGTGAACTTGGAAGGAAAATGTCTCTAATGCTTGTTGCTTTCACCTTCCTAGTATTAGCATTCCTGCTGCCTTTTATTTATTTCCTTTTCCAAATTTCTGAGAAAGGATTACAAAGTAAATCTTAACTTGAATGTGTTTCACAAGCTGATAAGTTTTGTTTTTCTTTTTGTTTGTTTTCTATTGTATACTTTTGTTTTCACATTTTGGGAAGAAGATTCAGACTCAAGTTCTGTTATAGAAAAGATTGTCTTTTGCACATCATTGTATATTGTTGAAACTTCCTTTTTTTTTAGGGGGAAAAATGTGGGTTTTGATATTTTATTGTCTCTATTTTTTACTTAAGTATTTTGGAAGCAAATTTATATAGATTTCACTTAAATAGTATGTTCATTTTCATTGCACTATTAGGGAGACCTTACTTTTTCAAATTCAGGGGCCAGAGCTACAGGAGGTAAGCCTTTAGATGCTAATATTAGCTAATTAACCCAGCTCATTAGTCCAAAACCTCCTGAATGCTGAGAGGGTTGCTAATGTAAGAATCTTCCCTGTTAATGGAGTCAAAGTGAACTTCAAAGAGTGGCTAGTACTCATTCATTAACTTAATCAACTCTCTGGACACCTCACAAACAGGGCGTCCTGGTAGGAGAGCAATAAAGATGTAAGTGGATGTTCTGTTCTGTTTTCCCAGCACTGACTTAAAAGTTAAAATTTGGACAATGATGAGTGCACAAATAGTACACATTTCCGCCTTTAAATAAGACCAGAACAAGAAAAACAAATGCTACCATGTAAATTTTGTCAGAACTTAAGTTTGAAATGGTCCAAAGAGTCCAGTCAATATAAAAAGTCAACATGCAGTGTGTCTAGCATTGTGAATTTTATGTGCCAGAGTTGCTGTACACACTTTAGCCTGTAAACAAAATGGAAGTGGGGCAGTTATTAATTTGCACCATTATCATTTTGTTTTCCTTTAACTTTTTTTTTCTAAAACAAAGGTCATACATTTAATGAGTGTAGTTAACAAATATTAATAGATTATTTTACATTTTTCACATTTATGACTTATTTTAATCTTTAAAACAAAGTAGGGGAAAGATAAGATTTTTATTGTCCTTTCATTCAATCAATGTGTGAATACCTACTACGTACCTAATCAGTGTCTAGATGATGAAGTTCAATAAGAATGCATTTCAATTTATTTTTATTCATTTTTAGCAAATCTTGCCCTTTAATCCCTTGATTTATCATTTTCTCTTGAGTTCTTGAATATTTCTTGTTTCTGGAGATTCTTCACTGTTATAGTTACTGCTTAAGGAGGAAGATCTTTGTTTGTGTGTATAGATTTTGATTAATTAGTGAATTAGTTGAAGTTTGTAGGTCGCAGAGAGAGAGAGAAGCTATTGGGGAAGGCAGCTGAACAACAAGAAATAAAACAGCAGGCAGAGTTTTATTTCACTTTTGCCACTTGAAAATCCCACCATTTTCTAAAATAGAAGGTGAATTTTCTGGTTCAGGCACACCCTTGCTTGACTTCATGTCCCACACTGTGAATCCTGGGAGTGACGGCTTATTCTCTTCTTGCATCTCTCCCTGCTTTTATTCCTGGCCAAGGAATTGTTCAAAATCCTGAGTTTTCTTCCTTCCTTACCGTCCTGGACACTCAAAGCTGGTGAGTGTCTCATAGGTTTGCAAAGGACCTTTCCCCAGCCCAAACTAGCTTTTCTCCAGTTACACTGAATTATATGCTAGTAAAGTTTTCTTTTGATCCATTCTCTTGTCTAACTTGCAGGAATTTCTAAGAGTCTTTGATATGATGATAGAAAAACACACAAAAGTCTCTATTTTTTAAATGTCATGTGATATTAAAATTTTACTTTTTAATTAGAAGAAACTAAATGCTTAGATAATCAGTGTTTTCTAATGAAGAGGCAAGCTTGTATTTAAAAAAAATTAATAAGAATGTTTCATTGTAGAATGGGATTAAAAATGTCATTTGATAAAACTATTTTGTTTCATTACTTATCATGTCTCTTTTCCTTTATATTATAAATGTCTTTAGACATTCAAAACCCAAGAAGGTAAAATTTATGAAAAGGTAATTGTTAATTCTCTCAATTGAGACATGAAGGGTGGAATCAGGTTTGTAGGAACTATTAATTTTACAGCTCAGTCAGATGCTCATAACCTCCTCTGGGATTTTTGCTCTTTGGCTTATGTGCCTGTGATGAGCTTCTCTGGGCTGTAGGGGGTGCTATCTAGTCTAAGATGTCCCAGTTGATCCACAAGTGTATCAAAATCCTGCAAAAAACCTGTACCCAAACTTGTTTACATTTTCTTATTCCTTATCCATTCTTGTCTAATACTAATATAGTAAGTAGAATAAAGGCTAAGTTATATATTCATTTAGCTATTGCCCTTCATTTTTCAATTTTACTTCCAATAAACCAAGTGTCCATCTTCATTAAGCAACTCAACTATATTTAATTCCCCATCCAGATTTGTAGGATGGTACTTTTTAGATGTTCTGAGTAGTCAGGCACTACACTTTAATTCTAAAAATTAGAGACCAAATGTCATTTAGGAAATTGAAAATCAACTTTTTATGACTTCAATTGAAAGAACTCATACTGAAATGTGAACAATGTTCATGAAAAGTTAATAAATAAAACTAATGATAGTGCATAGTAATTTTAGAATGATCAGGCAATTAAACTACTTATAAATAATGCTAATACCTTTGAGAAAAGAGGGTAATGATATTGGAATTTCATGCTCAAAACTGAACTTCAAAAGCCTTTCATGACCACATATATCAAGAGTCCACGTTGCCCTCACATTCACTATCTAGAGACATTCATTCCTCATTTTAAATATAATTATTATGGATGTAAAACTCTGGGCTCTGAAGCAATTTTCAGACTTTTGAAATATCACATATCCCTCTATAATTTTGCTCTTTCTCCTAAGATTTAAAAATATCCCCTTTTCCTCTCCCCTCTTTGAATATCTAACACTATGGGCCACTGTAATTGAGAAAAGTGTGTCCTTTTATATTCCCTTCAGTATGTTGGAAGAAAAACATATTCTAGGCAAAAGGTAAATAATGTTTTTAGAAAACCATCACACAGACTAAAGATGTTAAGCTTCTGAATGAACAAAGTAGGAATGAAAGCCCCTGTTAATGAGCCACTCTGTGACCCTTCATGTCCTTGCATCTCTCTGAATAGAAACAAAAGACAGGGCACAGTTTCCAGGAAAGACAGTATCAAAGTTGAGTAAAGTTTGTGTAGGAATATGCCTTTTCAGTATATTCTCCTTTCTTGAGAAACAGGGAGTACTTTCAGAGTTATCTGAAATTTATAGAGGTAAAGGAGGTGTCATTATTGTCCCCTCTTTCAGTGGATTCACAGGAAACTTGGGATAATTAAAGAGACATAATTAGTGATAATGATGTTTCCTCCCCTTTGTAACCTACCTCAAATTTAGTTATGAAATATGTCTCTATAGAAGTTTATCTCTCTATAAAAATTTAAATGCAAATGAGTTGAAATATTCATATTCTCGAGAGAAACAAGCAGAATTTTAGTATATTTCCCCCAATGAGTTCCCTTCATTCCACATACCACACCCAGTATCTATAAATAAAGTGTAGCTTCCAAGGCAGTCAATGAGCAGTCAAGTATGTGAATGAGGCCATATTTAAGCAATGTTGTTGGGCTGTGCTACAGAGTGAAGTCCATCAGAGAGCTGATGGAACACAGGGACCATTTGGAAAAGGTCTATGAACACATTTACAAAAATACCAAATACACATTAAGAGGAACTTAAGCATACTTTGTTTTGACTGCTGGAAACAACGATACACACAGGGACCCAGGTGGTTAATGTACTGTACATTATTATTATGAAGTACAAAACCTCAGTCTCTCAGTTCCTCAGAAACCACAAAGTGAGCTGATTACACAGTGCCCTACAGAATAGACTTTAAATGTAAAGGAGCAAACATCTCAGATACTCTTTCAGAGCTTGCCAATTCACTTGGCTTTTGAAGTCTTGCTATCAGGCTGCTGTGCAGGATAACTTTACAATATTTTTCGCCCTGCTAGAGATTTTAAGCTTGTCTCAAAAACAATAGTGAATATGGCAGAAGCCCTTGTTCATTGACATAAAAATAAACTGGTACAACTGTAACAGCAAACAAATTTTCTGAGTTCAGAGGTGATGCAATATGTAAACCTAAGCCTCTGAAATTAATGGAAGTCCCTTGACACGTTTGAAGACAAATACCACGGTATCTTAGATATGGGATTGCTCTTTCCTATTATGGTTCAAATTTAGGGATTTTATTTTATACTGGAAATTTAACCATGTTCACAAATGAGCTAATGGTTTTCATCTGTAGATTAACCTGGTTTTCAGAAGGGTCTTTAAGACCTTGTCTTATTCTCACATTCTCTGCTCATACATGTTTGTAGATTCAAGTGTCTTCTCACTGCAATGACTGGAGAAAGACTATACATGAGGATACAAGATGGTGAACAAAATCACAGTTCATGCTTAATGTTTATTTTGATGTATTTTGGTATTTGGTTAATTTGGAGATAATGAGTCATTCCTCTAAATGAAAGTGTGCCAAAAATGTTCTATACCCAGTGAATGTTGCGGTCATTGGAAATGATTTGGTGAAAGTTTTTATATTTTCAAGTAATACTATTTCACCTATCAACAACAACAGCAACAACAAAAGTAAGAGTGGACTATGTAACTTGTAAGGTCTTCTTCTTCTTTTTTTTAATAAGTTTATTTATTTTATTTATTTATTTTTGGCTGTATTGGGTCTTCGTTGCTGCTCATGGGCCCCCACCAGCTGCAGCGAGCGGGAGCCACTCCTCGCCATGGTACGTGGGCCTCTCACCATGTTGGTCTCCCTTGTTGCAGAGCATGGGCTTCAGGAGTGCGGGCTTCAGCAATTGTAGCACACGGGCTCAGCAGCTGCGGCTCATGGGCTCCAGAGCACAGGCTCAGCAGCCGTGGTGCACCAGCCCAGATGCTTCATGGCATATGGGATCCTCCTGGACCAGGGCTTGAACCTGCGACCCCTGCATTGGCAGGCGGGCCCTCAACCACTGTGCCACCAGGGAAGACCAAGGAGGTCTTCTTCATAAAATTCTTCCTGCTGAAATGTCAGAATAATATAATTTGATTTCTACACTTTTTCAGAGTTTTGGTGACCCATGACACCAATCACAGATATCTCAACCTATCCAACACACTTCAAAATCCAGTGAGGTTTCCTAAAATAGAACTTGCTGACAAACACAGGCCTATATGAGTAATAATAATGATAATAAAAAAAAAAAACTATTGATTTGGGGGAGACCTAAATTTATATTTAGTATTTGGTAATTTGGCCATGTTGTCTTATAATTTGTTCCTTGCTTCCACTATGAGCAGAGACATTAATGTATAATGTCTAAAAAAATCTCTGTATAAATCCCAACTTTGGCTTAGTATGTATTTCTTTCAGATTTTTTTGAGAAGGGAATTGTATATTCAGTTTATATCAAAATATAAAGATGTTACCTCTCCCTCAATATTTCTTAAAAGACTTGCTGAAAATAGTGTTTGCTTTTCATTAGAAGTAAATGTGCCTCATCATAGAAACAAAGCAATATATATTAGTTTAATTTTCTCATTCATTGAGAAAAACAGTGAATTATGAGTTAGGAAAAAAAGAATAGTTAAAAGCAGGATGGAAATTTATTCAGGCTATTGCTAATCACACTATAACAATCTGTAATCTGAATATGTTTTCTGATTATTTTTAAAAAGCATCTTTTACTGTGATTCCCAATTTTAAAAAATCACAGTATGATTCAGTAGACACATACTCATATGTACACACAAATGTGAAACAAAACTTTTATGAAACAACTTACCTTTACTCATATGATATACTCTGATACTTTCTATTCTAATTCTATTTTTAAAATGTTTATCTGGATTCACTAAATTGATTTTATAACTCACTAATCAATTGTGATCTGTCATAGAAAACATTGCTTTGATCTATATCTTTAAAAATGTGAGGAGGTGACTTTTATCTTAATAAGTATAGAGGTGTTAAAAATATATCTTTCATACAAACAGACAGTGAATTTGTGTCAAAATTTTATTCAACACATTAATGAGGATATCAGGAAGAAAACACAAGACCTAGTTTAAAGAACATTTGAGGTATTTATGAGTAATTGGAGGAATGGATTCTGAAAATAAGGTTGCTAAGTGAGATATGACTAGTTAACTTCCTACAGAACAATTAAGTCACAGTTAACAACTTATCAATTTCTGCAGTTTAACCTACAGAAAGAGCCAGATATAGTCGAGTCAGGAGACAGAAAACTTATCGGGGATTTTCACAAAGAATTTTATAAAGTAGTGTTAAGTGAATACAGAATTTTTACTAAGTTCATGCAAAGGCTAAAAGACAGTGTCATGGTATAACACAGACAGCAACTTCAGGAAATACTGCCACTCCTACCACCTATAGAATTAAGGAACTAAAGGAAGACGTTGGAATCATTAAAAATCAAACTTGGAGGAGGAAGTTTGTGGAGATGAACCTCACATTTCCCTGGTGCTAGAGTCTCTGTGGAGGACATGATAAGATCAAATGCTGGAAATACAAATGTTGAAAAGATTACAAACCAGAATCACCTGCTGTTATGGAAAGGCACTGCTGCAGCCAGAATGAAGAAGTGTTGTTGGGGTAAATATCTGGAGCAGAAAAAAGCAGAGAGGAAGCCCACCATAGGATCAGTCCTTCTATCTTCTCTGGTCTTGCCATCTTCCTCCATTGGACCCTACTGGTAAAGTCTAACAGGGAGCAGCATGTCAAACAGAAATGTGGTTTGCAAAGCCCCTACCCAGCATCATAAAGCCAACTACAGAACTGGGGCTGGAGCCAAGAGACAATGGTTTAGGCCACCACTACCTCTAACCTTACAGGACAGTGAAGGGTTTGCAATTTTATTATATGTGGACTGTTATCAAGAGTCATATTGGATCTAGTGAGTTATGAAAAATGCTGTAGCATGAAAGCAAGAATTAAGCAATCATTTTATTTTTTTTAGTTTTAAGATATTTTTCTTTATCAGAAATTTGTGGTATAATAAAAAGCTGTACAGAGAATCAAAATTACTATAATTTTAACATTTTCAGTGTTTCCTATTAAAGAGATTTCTATAGACCATTATTCAGGTTTATTATTACAACATTAGACACATTTTAGCTTATTAGCTTAAAATCAACAACATTACTATTACAAATGCAAAGATGGGCCCACTTTCATGATTCTAGAATACTTTTGTTCAGAAATTATAGAATTGTTAGTAATAATCTGTGAAAACTGCAGTTTAAAAATAGTTAAATAAAAATTATATATGCCCATAATAAAGATTTCAGGGCCTCCCTGGTGGCGCAGTGGTTGAGAGTCCGCCTGCCAATGCAGGGGATACGGGTTCGTGCCCCGGTCTGGGAGGATCCCATATGCCGCGGAGCGGCTGGGCCCGTGAGCCATGGCCGCTGAGCCTGCGCGTCCGGAGCCTGTGCTCCGCAGCGGGAGACGCCACAGCAGTGAGAGGCCCGCATACCGCAAAAAAAAAAAAAAAAAAAAAAAAAAAAAAAAAAAAAAGATTTCAATGATTTATAAAGATATTTTTGAAAGTAAAAAAAAAAAATCTATATGTTCACAATTTTATTCACACAAAATGGATCCTACTATACATTCTTTACAACTTAATTTTTTCACTTAATATCATGTCTTACCATATTACACAGGTTGATATTCCCCAATCTTTGTATTATCTGCATTCAAATGTACATGTACATAATATATGTTAAAATTATTTAACAAACATAACATAATTATGTTAAATTTTGATGGGAATTTAGGTTGTTTCTAACTCTGCTATGTTGATAGATGATAAATGATGGATGGACAGATGATAGGACACACACTGAAAAGTCTTTATATATGATTTCATATACAAGGTATATATACACTTTGTACATAAAATGATATATAATGGACAAAACAATACCAAGTTACATACTAACAAGTGTTATTTTGTTTAATGTTTATTAATAGTTGGATCAGCAATTGATGACTTAAAACACCATGAAAGAGAACAAAATACAATCCTATGAGTGTCATCTTCTTATCCAAAGCATTTTTATAATCAGTATCTTTCTTTCTCATAACCAGATCCTACACCACGTGAATCCCTTGCCATATTATAGCTACGACCAGCCGGTGATCACGTACTGCCAGGCTCACCAGCCACTCCATGTCAACAAGGGCTATGAAGGAATGTTCCCAGAACAGGACGAAACTCCCAGCCTGGAGCTCGGGCCTGACCACAGCTTCATCACCACCATAACCAGGTCTGCAGCCCCAGCCATTTACCTTGAGAGAATAACAAACTAACGTGAAAGGAAACTAACTCCTCATTGGGGAACATGACGCGAGGAAGGAAGGCCTTCATTTTAAAGGTGAATGGGTGTCCAAATCACGCAATCCAGCCCGCTCATCATTCCTAAGACATTTATGACATAGACGAAAGGAAACAAAAAAACAAAAATCTGCTTAAAGAGGGCAGTGGATGCACCTGCAGCATAACCAGAACTACAGAATTCTCTTTGCTTTAAAACATACAAACAAAAATGTTCCTGGATGTAAATAGTAAAAGTGTCAAGTTCTTACAAAAATACATTTCACCTTAGCTGCCTATAGGTTTGTTTGTATATTTTGCTTTTTCTACACTGCATGGTTCCTGGGCTGGAGAACCACAGGGGGTGGGGGGTGGGGGGAGCATCAAACCAGGTGTGGGTGGGAAGTTGCGGAAACAATACAGTTTTCCTTGTTAGGTGTGTGTAACAGATTATTAAAATTGTTTTCATTTCATTTTTCTTTTAAAAATGTCATTTGTTCATGTTTGGTTTGTTTTATTTATATTTTTTTTCCTGGTCAAGAAATTCTGTTTCCAATTCTAAACATGGGTGTTCAAACTTATGTTGTACCAAAAGAAGGTTTGGTGTGCCACAGACCACAAAGAAATAAAGTTGACCACAAAGTTTGACAAAGCTACTGGAATGAAAATCTAACAAAATCTGGGCAAATGATCCTTCAAGGCACATTGTATACAATGTGAGTTTTGATTATTTTTTCCTACTGGCAGTCCTCAATGTGAGCTTTCACTGTGTGAGAAGTGAATAAAAAGACATGTGAAGACCTCCAAATGAAAAGACAATCAGAAATATTCTCACCTGGATTAGGGGTATATGAAGAACAAAGGCCATGTGGTCAATGAATGAAACTGCCAAGCTACAAATTTCTAAACAAAAGATAATGTATAACCTTGGTTTTTAAATTATCAATTAACTATTGCACAATTTTTATCAATAAAATAAAAAAAGTTGGAAAAATAAACATATTATTTTGCAGTTGGTACACCACAGCCCACCTAATGTTGAGTGCTTTGTCTCTATATTATAGAATCTTTCTAGTCTATATCAGAGCAATTTAAGAAGAATATGTTGGTATCTATCAAGTGCCTTCTGTAGGTTCCACCCTCACGTAAGGAAGTCCTGAAAAAAGAAGTATGAGATATCTTATGCACTAACTGGATTCATAATTACTTCTGGAGACATGATGTAACTCAAATAGAATTAAATAACAATATGAGAAAAAAGGAAGTGTCCTTGAAAGGATTAGAGGTTGAATGATCTTCTAGGAGAGCGAGAACTGTGTGGAAATTTATTACTAATCTGAAAAAAGCATAGTGATCACCCATTTTTTTAACAAAGGAAATACCTATGTACACATCAGTTGAACCATTTTCACTTGACTTCCTTGGTTCTGTGATGCTATAGCTCATCAATTCTCTGATTCACTATGGATGTTATCCTGATCTAACCACTGGTCCGATTTGATATTTTTAAAACAATTTGAAATTATATAGTCTATGTCATCCTTTATTAAGTGAGATTTTGCATTCTGAATGGTGCTAGTATGTGGTGGTACTAGTGAGTTTTCTGAAGAACTAAATAGATAGCTGGCATCCAGTTAATTCCAAATTCTCCTAAAATAATAATAAAAGAGCTTTGTCAATTACTTTCACATCAAAGTAAACAACCATAGAGTATAAGATTTTTTTTCCTCAAAGTCATTCTGTCTTACTATGATTTTAAATTAGATTTGAAGTTAAATTCTATCTTAATTGATTAAAAATTATGTCATATTAAAGAAAATTAAATCAAAGGAAGTTTTTCACATTGGAACACAAGCTGTTGCTCTCAGATTCTTGTAACCTTCCTGTTAACATTTATAAATTTGGATTATATTATATCTGTCCATGTTTCCTAACTATTCAAGTAGAATGAGTTGACTATGAGTTTAAAAATTAAAGACAGTTCTTTGGCATTTTGATTTTTTAATTTAATAATTATTTAACAGATTTGTAGCAGAGCATTTTGGAGTGCCTGCCCAAATTACAAGGATTCTCTTAATCTTTCCCACCTTCTCCATTTATCCAACATCACCCATATATCCCATCTGCCACACCACCCCTGCCTGAGGTGATTTATTAGAGGTCATACCTGAAAAATCTTGACCAAATTTGGCTTAAATCAACAATTTATTCTGTTTATTTCTGTTTCCTGTAAACAAAAGAGTTCTAACTTGATAATATTCTTCATGTTATTTAAAAGTGCCATATTTGGCCAACTGTTTCCTCAAGTCTAATGTGAAATACTGAACTGCTAACAAAACAGACAACATTATGACAATGCTATACCCTCTGAATAGGAAAACTTTCAAATATTTTTTTAAATATCATTTACATATTCCAGAACAAGTTATACTGAGCTTTAGAACTCTATTGATGATTACGCAAAAAACCAAACCAGCCAACCGACCCAACAAACCAAAAAACCTAAAAAAATCTTTGCTTAAGTAGGCTTAGAAAAGTTCTTAACTGAAAAATTCAAGCTTGATATTGTATGAGAGATCAAGTAGAATTTTAGAGAAAACAGCTTCTTGAAAAAATTAGTGATATTTCAGCAGATGACTTAAGAACCAAATATTGGATTATTCATCCTTTAAACACAAAAGTCAGTCATATCTATGCTGAAAGCCTGGTGTAAACAAGGAGGATGAAAGGTTTCTGTTAGTCACCACTCAGACTAAATTATTGTCTGGACTCCTCAATGATATCGAGCAAACTTGTCCCTTCAGGTCATTTTCATCACAATTTCTGGTTTATTCAAGTGCTATGCAAACTGATTGCCCTAGATTCCCCCTTCTCCTTCAACATGGAAGATAGTTTTAAATTTGGAATTGTGGCCCCATTAAAAGGTGCCATTCAAGGAGTCAAATGACACACTTAGTATTTTCCTAGCATACAGTGGAAGAAATATCTCACACCTCTAGAGGCGTTTTGATTTTTTTTTCTCTACTTATAGCTAACGTAAGTTTGTTTTTTTTTTACTGTCTTCTAAAAGTCAGCAATTATTTTGATTTGACTTATTTTTCAGGTTAAAATGTTAAAAAGCCCTAAAATAAGTTATGCTTTATTTCAAGACCATCCTGATTAGTAATTTGATTTTATACTATAACATTTATTGAACCTCTGAAAGCTATGCAGGTTGAGGAGTATCATGGAGTATTTATAGAGCAAGGACATGAAAACCATGCTTAAATGGAATTATGAATGTGATACATACAGACTGGAATGGTCAATTATTAAAACATTCTGATTACATTTTTCATAAATATTCTTAGTAATGCTGAGTTTGCTTTTACTTATTGTATTATGCGATAAAGAAATATCTAAAATCAGAAACTATAAATATTGTGTGTGTATATATATATATATGTTTAAATTTCCATTCTATTGTAGTTCTTCTCACAATATTTCATATATGACCTTCTGAGGCTAAAGATGTAAATGATGAGTCATCATTTGCAGAATGCCAAAAACCCAAGTACTTTGAAAATTAAAAGTAGACTAAGTCATAATATTTCAAATAATTTCACTCAATAATAAGACAGCGTGAGGGGAAGCAGACCTCTAAGACGATGTCCCTGTCATCTGCCATTGGTCTTCATGCCACACTTTTGCCAGTACCTTAAGTGAAATTGTGGTAGATCTACACTACAAAGTGATCCATGTCATGAAACTGAGAAAGGAGAGAAAATGTAGTATCCCAATCTGTAAACCCTTGTGTTTTTTGAGCAATCAATAGATGTGAATTACAACAAGACCACTAAAGAAAACAAGTCATAGAGATGTCCAAAATAGAGAATGTTATTGTTTGAATCTAAGCTTTACTAGTCAAACCACACCTGGAATTCAGTATCAGTGTTATATCAGCAAGGAGACATCTACAAGAATAATAAACAGAATATTGAAATTTGTGCCATCCGTAGCATATATCCTTGCTTAATGAAGCACTGAAAGCAGGAACATTCATTGGATGAAGCTATTAAAGTATTACAGATAATCAAACAGTGAAGAGAAGCAAAGAGAAGCAAATTCTTTCTGCTCTACAGGCCCATGACAGCCACACAGTGTTAGTAATTGATTATTTAGCTGATGCTTCCAAGACTTTCATGGCAATAACCAGCCTAGATCCTTGTCAAGCTCCTCATCTCTGCACCTCTCTAATTTCTAAAGCCTCATGGCATCTCATAAAGGCATATTTGCCATGCTGCATGTTATATAACCTTGAATTGCCTTTAAATCAGAAGAACATAACCAGCATCACCAGTCTAAGTTCAGAAACTCAAGTTATCTATCATTGAAACTAAGTTTTAATTTTACTTAGTCCAAGCGCATGCATGTAGTGTCAGGACCTCGGCATTGTTCCTATAACAAAATTCTGTAACTTCCTTCTGTTTAGTTCCCTGGAGTTCTGAGTTCCTCCTGCCTTGGTACATCTCTGGTACCTCTTGGTCAGGTGCTCTATCCTCTTGATATGATGCCTTGCTAGCTAGCTACTCAATTCCTTGTCTACTACTTTTGAGCTTGTACTAAGGCCGGGGTACAATTCAGTTTCAAAAAAACTGCCCATTCTACTAGATTAGGGTCTGAGTCACTGTTTAGATTATAATATGCAAAATCAGTGATTCTCAGATTCTCAAATGTTGCATGTATGACAATTACCTGAAAGGCTTTTTAAAACAGACTGGTGGGCCTCACCCTCAGCACGTCTGATGCATTAAGTCTGGGATGAGGTCTGATAATATCCATTCCTAGTAGGTGATGCCAATGCTGCTGGTATGAGGATAACATTTTGAAAACCACTTTGCTATAGAGCATAGATATTTATATCCCTGTAGGCTGATGACTCTGTGTGAGGACTCAAACTTTATATTTCATATTTACTTAGAATTTAATGTTAAATGAATCTTTAAAATAAGAACTGACTTAAGTGGAAACATTATGCCATCACGTAACATGAGAGACCTATACCTTTCTGTAAACAGCATGTTCTATAATGTGCTGTGTATCACTAACAGATGATGCTTTCTATAAAAGCAAAGAAACAAAAAATAAACATCAGCAACAACCACAACAACAAAAGAGTTTCCTATGTTCAAATTAAATTCATAAAATGTTGCATATGACATGCTCCCTTTGGAAATTCACAAGGCCCTATAACATTTAAAGATATCAGAAACATTGTGGTCAAGAAACCCATTTAACTTGGTTTAACCCTGGGTTTTCTACAATAGATGTGTCCCAACACAATATCCTTCTTTAATTAACTACCTAACAAAATCCTACAGAACTAATGTTCTATAAAACTGAGTTTGTAAATGTTGATTTAAAGAATGCTCTTATTTTCCCATCAAGGAAAGCATGTACCTTTGCAAATAATTATTTCCACATTTACAAATAATATAATGTACTCTTTACTTCTGAGATTCAGTGAGACTTTTATTTAAATTAAGAACACAATATATTTTAATCTCTCTAGTAACAAAGCAAATGTCAAATTCATCTGGATTAAATGATAATGAATATGATAAGAACCTGGTATCATGAATGGAAAATATTAATAGATATCTCCATATATGACATTCCTATTCCCTTGTTGGAGATTAGACCCATTGTTTCTGCTGTGTAAGACATTGGAAAATCATAATAAATCAACAAAAGCACACAGTAATGTAGGAAGCCTTTATTATCTGAGTTGACAAGTTTCTGATCAGTCACTAGCCTCAGGTGATGTCATTTATTCATCTGTGTTTTCTGGGCTAGAGTTTACCCTCAGACAAGAAATAATATTGCTGGTAGAAGGGGAGGTGAGAGGACCAAACATGGGCCTTGGTTCATCTTATCTAAGTCACTTCCTTAGCGGATCCAAGGAATTAATTGCAGTGTTAAAAAGGGTTTTAGATTTCCTATGCTCATTATTGTTTGCTTTTGAAAATAATATAAGAATAAAAATGCATTAAAAGGAGATCAGACATGAGTTCAGATTTTGTACACGTTATAAAAGCTACCCTAATGGAAATGATGGAAGAACTATATGATGAGTATTCCCTGGAGTCAGAAATATTCATATTATCAAAATTATTGAGTTTTGCTGTACCTCTTTAGCAGGACATTCACTTGATTTTAGATAATGGAGGAAATCTGATGGAGGATGACTAATGTGTGCATTAATCAGGCAATGGATTACTCTGCTCAGGCTGCCATAACAAAATACCATAAACTGTTTGGCTTAAACAAAAAATTATTTTCTCATGGTTCTGAAGGCTGAAGAGCCCAACATCAAGTCTCCAGCATGATTTGCTTTTGGGTGAGAGCTCTCTTCCTGGTTTGCAGACAGACACCTTCTTGATATTGTACACACAGCAGAGAGAATGCACTGTTTAGTGTCTTCTCTTATAAATACACTAAGCCTATCAGATCAGGGCTCCACCCTCATTACCTCAGTTAAACCTAATTACCTCCTTATAGACCCCATCTCCAAATACAGTATCATTGAGGGGATTAGGACTTCAACATATAAATTTGGTGGGAATGCAGTTCAGTTGCTAGCAGACAGGAAACCAAACCAAACCAAACCAAGCAAAACATCAGCTGCAGGATACCTACTAGAATGATTCAACTGAATCACTTTATTTATTTATATATGGGAAAGAGCCAGTTTATACTAGAAGAAGAATTCTTGAGGGGAATGCAGTTTATTTGGGGTTCTGAGTATGAACTCTAAATATATTTATAGATAATATAGGTCTACTTTGTTTTGGCCACATGAAGTATTAATATAGATCTTAATAAGGTCATCAGAGGAGGTAATTAAGAAAGTTTTATATATCATCTTAGAGTTCTTAAAGAGATTTATCACTTAGAAGAAAAATCTCAAATTGATTTTACATTAGTCCCATGATATGCTTTGCACAAAAGTGTTCCAAGGTCAAGTGACCTTAAGGGAAAGCCATATGTTTTATCCACCCTCTCAGACATTCTCAATGCTCATTGATATATTAAGATTTTTGAGAATCTCTATAGTAAAGAAGGTGCTTGAATCCATTTTTTCCCAAACGTTATTGAATTGTGGAATATTTTTCATTGAAATAACAGTTATTGAGACCTGTAGAGTTACTCTTACACAGAGTACATTTAGGAACACATTTTGTGCCTAATGAAGAGCTGTCCAATGCAGGGAAGAGAAATAGGAAATTTTAGTGTGGATATAAATTTCTCACATTAAAAATGTAACTTTCTGGAAGATATTCTACTCTAAAAATGAGCTATCTAATTTGTCATTAGAAGTAAATATTTTGAGCGTTTAGTCAGAGTATATTATACAAACATTGCATGGAGTACCAATTTCTACAGAAGCAGAGCATCTCAGTTCTCAATATTTCATCATGGTTTGAACAAAATTGATATACTGTGTTTGCTTACAATTGAAATTCGCATAGTTTGATGAGTAGATTCTTGGGATGTTGGAAATCATAACAGTATTGTGGAATAAACTGGAGAACTTAGAATAAAGGAGAGATTCAGGTAGGGTAAAACATTCCTGTCTTTAAGGATTGAGATGATAGTAATATAAAAAGTGAAAGTTGCTTGCTCCTTTCCCCAGATGCAAAAAATCTGGATGGCAATTTTTAGTTCCATGTCAGAAATGTTATAATAAAGAATGGGATAGAACCGGAACACATACTAGAGTGACACAATTGGTAAGAGTGGAAATACCACATTGAGGGTCGGCAAGATGGAAAGAGTTTTCAAAAGAGGGTAACAGTACTCAGAGGTAAGAAGAGCATGAATGGTTCAAGGAAACATAATTCAGTAAGTGAGGAAAGAGGTGGTATAAAGTGAAGTTAGAAAAGTAATCAGAGGCCAGATCATGCAATGTGAAGGCAGCTATACTGCATTTGGGCTTTAACTTAAGGAGTATAGAATTTATACTCCAGCAAAAAGTGTGTCATAAATGGATCTTAATAAGAACAGTAAACATATTTTGGCTTTGGTATGAAGACTGGATGAAGTGAGACAGACCAGAACCTTGGAGATCAGTTAGGAGTCTACTGCAATATGACACTTGAGAGATGATGAATGGTTTATGAAAATGCCAGTGGGAGTTAAGAGCAGAAAACAATAGAGAGGATAGTAAATATTCATATGCACTCTTCCAATAATAGTATTTAATGATCCACAACAATTCTTTGACATATAGTCACTATTGTTAGATTCATTTTACAGATAAGAATGCAAGAAATGGAGAAGTTAAGGTAGTAAGTCATAGAAGCATTATTCTAATCCAGAAAGTCTCCTCAAGAGAGAGGCTCTGTTAACACCTATGCTCTATGACATTTTAGGACTTCACATGAGAGCTTCCTAGGAAGTAGAAGCAGCAGGACCATGCAATTGGGAGCAGGCAAAAATTGAGGAAATGAGAGGTACTGAGGATAGTGCCCATATTCCTGATTTGAGCAACTAAGAACATAGTATTACATATTATGATATTATGATCTAAGACAGCAGCCACAGAAGTGATGACATGGTTTGTGGTAGAAAATAATGAATTCTCTTTTGGACTTGTTGACTTTAAAAAACTTGAGAATTTTCAACTAGTGCAATTCAGGCACTAGCGAGATAGATATATCTGAAATTAAGAATGGTAGGGGTGATATATACACTACCAAATGTAAAATAGATATCTAGTGGGAAGCAGCCACAGAGCACAGAGAGATCAGCTCGGTGCTTTGTGACCACCTAGAGGGGTGAGATAGAGAGGGTGGGAGGGAGGGAGATGCAAGAGGGAAGAGATATGGGGACATAAGTATATGTATAACTGATTCACTTTGTTATAAAGCAGAAACAGACACACCATTGTAAAGCAATTATACTCTAATAAAGATGTTTAAAAAAAAGAATGGTAAGGATGTGTATATTAGCATTTAATATTGAATCCGTGGGAATTGAAGAAATGGATCATGGACTGTGTGTATATTGAGAAAGAAAGTGGGACCATATCAAAACCCTAGTTAACAGAAAAAGTGTCAGTAAAGGAGAATAAAAAGGATTACCTGGAAAAACATCAGGATAACAAGAATTATAGATTTCACTGAAGAAGAGAATTTTCCAGCTTTGACAAATAACAGAAAGGCCTGTCTTGGCAAGTAGTGAAAACTTGTTAGTGGAAGTATTAACGTGGGTATCTGATGTCCAACTGCTAGGATAGGGTACAAAGTGGTTTGCAATAGTTAGGAGTTTGAACTAAATGACATCTTGGTTCCTTCTAAATTCTAATGATGCTGTACATTTTTCCATTACAGGCGAAATGATATATATCCCCAGTTTCCCAAACTGTGTGATTATTTTCAGTACTTGAGATGAGAAAACACATTCTGAAGTTCATTAATGTCAGTTTCAATTTCTACTAAATTTTAATTTGGTATACAGTTATGGCAGGTGGGATTGGTATAATAAAACATATATTATTTGTCAAAGTTTCCAGTCTCGAAATTAAATATTGAATGACTAGGGAACTTCTACAGTACTTATTTCAAACTGAATATGAACTATTCAGTGTTTTCAAATTTGCCAAGATTCTGGAGCCTGGCATATAGTAGGTATACAATAAACATTTGTTAGAAAATGAAAGAATAAAACAAATCCATGGTATAATTTTCATGTTTGAAATCAGTGTGAAGATACTATTTATGAATACAGATCTTTTTAATTTGCTAGCTGCATAATACTTTCCCATATTTATTCCATTGTGGGATTTTACCCCGAAGAATATCAAGGACCTTGCCTGCCAGAAACAGAATGATTACTTGAGTAGTCTCATAATTTTTACCTTTAATATTAAATATATATGTTTGTAACAATTTCTATAGCTTGCTTAAGGAATCTTTTCAGGTCATAAAAATTAAATTTTCCAATATCTTATTAATATTTACAGTCCTTCCCCCAACACACACACAATTTGAAATGTTGAGTAAGAGTAGGATTAGATGTTGTTTATTTATGACTGCAACACAATAGATGAGGTCCAGAAAAACTGTCATAAAGTCTGACACCATTTTTATGTTTGACAGATGATAGTTTTGAATTATTACCATTCCCCTTTGCCCTTCTCCCCTACACTTGGGTTAGCTGATAAGAAAGCCTGAATGCTTGGAGCAAGTGGGAAGTTAAAACCATGCAAGCCCCATCCTGTATGCAGGGACCCAAGCCCAGCCCCACCCTGTAGCTACCATAAATCCCAAGCCACTCTCTTTTCTCAAGACCATTTTTGAACCAGCTTGGGAGCCTGCCCTTTTCTCTCCAGAAAGTCTCATTATGTGAGTAATAAACTTTTTCATACCCTCTTGGTGCGTGTGAGGTGTCATCAGTCTCAACATTCAAACCAAAGCAAAAACCCAAACAGAATAAGCATTGTCTGTGGTTACTAAGACTTCTGGGCCCCTACTGGACCCCATAAGTTATATGACTAAAATTTAACACAAATTTCTGACAACAGCACTTAGCAATGCTCTTTTTTATAGTATACTACATAATCAATATTTTTCTCCTTTAAGAAGAATGATTCTCATCTGTCTCTCCCTTTATTCCTCACTGGTAAACTTGTATGTCTAAATTTATATATTTAAGTCCTCTTTCTCCTGGTAGGTATTTTGGAGATTAATCCTTTGTCAGTTGCTTCATTTGAAAATATTTTCTCCCATTCTGAGGTTTGTCTTTTCGTATTGTTTATGGTTTCCTTTGCTGTGCAAAAGCTTTTAAGTTTCATTAGGTCCCATTTGTTTATTTTTGTTTTTATTTTCATTAGTATAGGAGGTAGGTCTAAAAGGATCTTGCTGTGATTTATGTCATAGAGTGTTCTGCCTATGTTGCTCTCTAAGAGTTTTATACTATCTAGCCTATACTTTTAGGACTTTAGTCCATTTTGAGTTTATTTTTGTGTATGGTATTAAGAATTGTTCTAATTTCATTCTTTTCCATGTAGCTGTCCGGATTCCAAACACTATTTATTGAAGAGGCTGTCTTTTCTCAATTGCATATTCTTGCTTCCTTTATTGAAGATAAGGTGATGATATGTGCATGGGTTTATCTCTGGGCTTTCTATCCTGTTACATTGATCTATATTTCTGTTTTTGTGCCAGTGCCATACTGTCTTTATTACTGTAGCTTTGTAGTATAGTATGAAGTCAGTGAGCCTGATTCCTCCAGCTCCATTTTTCTTTCTCAAGATTGCTTTTGCTATTCGTGGTCTTTTCTGTTTCCATACAAATTGGAAAATTTTTTGTTCTAGTACTGGGAAAAATGCCATTGGTCATTTGATAGGGATTGCATTGAATCTGTAGATTGCTTTGGGTTGTATAGTCATTATCACAATGTTGATTCTTCCCATCCAAGAACATGGTATGTCTCTCCATCTGTTTTTATGATCTCTGATTTCTTTCATCAGTGTCTTATAGTTTTCTGCATACAGGTCTTTTGTCTCCTTAGGTAGTTTATTCCTAGGTGTTTTATTCTTTTTGTTGCAATGGTAAATGGGAATGTTTCCTTAATTTCTTTTTCTGATTTTTCATTTTTAGTGTATAGTAATGTAAAAGATTTCTGTGCATTAATTTTGTATCCTGCTACTTTTCCAAATTCATTGATTAGCTCTAGTAGTTTCCTAGTGGCATCTTTAGGAGTCTCTATGTATAGCATCATGTCATCTGCAAACAGTGACAGTTTTACTTCTTCTTTTCCAATTTGGATTCCTTTTATTTATTTTTCTCTCTGATTGCCATGGCTAAAACTTCGAAAGGTATGTTGAATAATAGTGGTAAGAGTGGGTACCCTTCTCTTGTTCCTGATCTTAGAAAAAAGGTTTTCAGTTTTTCACCATTGACAATGATGGTGGCTGAGGGTTTTCCATATATGGCCTTTATGACATTGAGGTAGATTCCCTCTATTCCCACTTTCTGGAGGGTTTTAATCATAAGTGGTGTTGAATTTGTCAACAGCTTTTTCTGCATCTATTGAGATTATCACAAGGATTTTATCTTTCAGTTTGTTAATATGGTGTATCACAATGATTGATTTGCATATATCAAAAAATCCTTGCATTCCTGGGATAAACCCCACTTCATCATGGTGTATGATCCTTTTAATGTACTGTTGGATTCTGTTTGCTAGTATTGTGTTGAGGATTTTTCATCTATGTTCATCATTGATATTGGCCTGTAGTTTTCTTTCTTTGTGAAAACTTTGATTTTGATATCAGTGTGATGGTGACCTTGTCGAATGAGGTTGGGAGTCTTCCTCCCTCTGCTATATTGTGGAAGAGTTTGAGAAGGACAGGTGTCAGCTCTTCTCTAAATGTATGGTAGAATTCACCTGTGAAGCCATCTGGTCCTGGCCTTTTGTTTGTTGCAAGGTTTTTAATGACAGTTTCAATTTCAGTGCTTGTGATTGGTCTGTTCACATTTTCTATTTCTTCCTGGTTCAGTCTTGGAAGGTTGTATTTTTCTAAGAATTTGCCCATTTCTTCCAAGTTGTTCATTTTATTGGCATATAGTTGCTTGTAGTAGCCTCTCATGAGCCTTTGCATTTCTGCAGTGTCATTTGTTACTTCTGTTTCATTTCTAATTCTGTTGATTTGAGTCTTCTCCCTTTGTTTTCCTAATGAGTCTAACTAATGGTTTATCAGTTTTGTTTATCTCTCAAAGAACCAGCTTTTTGTTTTATTGGTCTTTGCTATTGTTTCCTTCATTTCTTTTTTATTTTTTTTTAAACATCTTTACTGGAGTATAATTGCTTTACAATGGTAAGTTAGTTTCTGCTTTATAACAAAGTGAATCAGCTATACATATACATATATCCCCATATCTTCTCCCTCTTGCATCTCCCTTCCACCCTCCCTATGCCACCACTCTAGGTGGTCACAAAACACTGAGCCGGTCTCCTTGTGCTATGTGGCTTCTTCCTACTAGCTATTTATTTTACATTTGGTAGTGTATATATGTCAATTGTTACACCCTCACTTCATCCCAGCTTACACTTCCCACTCCCTGTGTCCTCAATCCCATTCCCTATGTCTGCACCTTTATTCCTTTCCTGCCCCTAGGTTCTTCAGAACCATTATATTTGGATTCCATAGATATGTGTTAGCATGCAGTATCCATTTTTCCCTTTCTGACTTACTTCACTCTGTATGACAGTCTCTAGGTCGATCCACTTCACTACAAATGACTCAATTTCGTTTCTTTTTATGGCTGAGTAATATTCCATTGTATATATGTGTCACATCTTCTTTATCCATTCATATGTTGATGGACATTTAGGTTGCCTCCATGACGTGGCTATTGTAAAAAGAGCTGCAATGAACATTGTGGTACATGATTCTTTTGAATTATGGTTTTCTCAGGATATATGCCCAGCAGTGGGATTGCTGGGTCACATGGTAGTTATATTTTTAGTTTTCTTAAAGGAACTTCCAGACTGATCTCCACTGTGGCTGCATCAATTTACTTTTCCACGAACAGTGCAAGAGCATTCTCTTTTCTCAACACCCTCTCCAGCATTTATTGCTTGTAGATTTTTTGATGATGGCCATTCTGACCAGTGTGAGGTGATATCTCGTTGTACTTTTGAGTTGCATTTCTCTAATGATTAGTGATGTTGAGCATCCTTTCATGTATTTGCTGGCAATCTGTATATATTCTTTGTAGAAATGTCTATTTAGGTCTTCTCCCCATTTTTGGATTGGGTTGTTTGTTTTTTTGATATTCAGCTGCATGAGCTGCTTGTAAATTTTGGAGATTAATCCTTTGTCCAGTGCTTCATTTTCAAATATTTTCTCCCATTCTGAAGGTTGTCTTTTCGTTTTGTTCATGTTTTCCTTTGCTGTGCAAAAGTTTTTAAGTTTTATTAGGTCCCATTTGTTTATTTTTGTTTTTATTTCCATTTCTCTAAGATGTGGGTCAAAAGGTTCTTGCTGTGATTTATGTCATAAAGTGTTCTGCCTATGTTTTTCTCTAAGAGATTTATAGTGTCTGGCCTTACATTTAGGTCTTTAATCCATTTTGAGTTTATTTTTGTGTATGGTGCTAGGGAGTTTCTAATTTCATTCTTTTCCATGTAGCTGTCCAGTTTTCCCAGCACCACTTATAATTGAAGAGGCTGTCTTTTCTCCATTGTATATTCTTGCCTCCTTTATCAAAAATAAGGTGACCATTTCCTTCATTTCTTTTTCATTTATTTCTGATCTGCTCATTATGATTTCCTTTCTTCTGCTCTTTTGTTTTTGTTGTTTTATTTATTTTATTTATTTATTTTTTGTTCTTCTTTCTCTAATTGCTTTAGGTGTAAGGTTAGGTTGTTTATTTGAGATTTTTCTTGTTTCATTACCTGGGTATGTACTACCATAAACTTCCCTCTTAGGGCTTCCTTTGCTGCATCCCATAGGTTTGGGTAGTTGTGTTTTCATTGTCAGTTGTTTCAAGGTATTTTTTGATTTCCTCTTTGATTTCTTCAGTGATCTCTTGGCTATTTAGTAGTGTATTGTTTAGCCTCCATCTGTTGTATTTTTCACATTTTTTCCTGTAATTTATATCTAGTTTCATAGGGTTGTAGTCAGAAAATATACTTGATATAATTTCAACTTTCTTAAATTTACTGAGGCTTGATTTGTGACCTAAGATATGCTCTATCATGGAGAATGTTTCATGAGCACTTGAATGTCCATTCTGTTGTTTTGGAATGTAATGTCCTATAAATGTCAATTAAGTCCATCTTGTCTAATGTGTCATTTAAAGCTTGTGTTTCCTTATTTATACACATTTTTGATGATCTGTCCATTGGTGAAAGTGCGTTGTTTAAGTCCCCTACTATGATAGTGTTACTGTTGATTTTCCCTTTTATGGCTGTTAGCATTTGCCTTATGTATTGAGGTGTTCCTGTGTTGTGTGCATAAATATTTACAGTTGTATCTTCTTCTTGGCTTGATCCCTTGATCACTATGTAGTGTCCTTCTTTTTCTCTTGTTACTGTTATTGTTTTAAAGTGTATTTTGTCTGATATGAGAATTGCTACTCCAGCTTTCTTTTGATTTCCATTTGCATTGAATATGTTCTTCTATCCCTTCACTTTCAGTCTGTATTTGTCCCTATGTCTGCAGTGGGTCTCTTGTAGACAGCATGTACACGGGTCTTGTTTTTGCATACATTCAACCAGTTTATTTCTTTTGGTTGGAGCATTTAATCCATTTACATTTAAGGTAATTACCAATATGTATCTCCCTATTACCAGTTTCTTAATTGTTTTCGGTTAGTATTCATAGGTCTTTTCTTTCTCTTGTGATTCCTGCCTAGCATTTGTTGTTAAGCTGGTTTGGTTGTGCTGAATTCTCTTAACTTTTGCTTGTCTGTAAGGTTTTAATTTCTCCATCGAATCTGAGTGAGATCCTTGCTGAGTAGAGTAATCTTGGTTGTAGGTTTTTCCCTTTCATCATTTTAAATATGTCCTGTCGCTCCCTTCTGGCTTGCAGAGTTTCTCTGAAAGATCAACTGTTAATTTATGGGGATTACCTTGTATGGTATTTGTTGCTTTTCCCTTGCTGCTTTTAATATTTTTTCTTTGTATTTTATTTTTGTTAGTTTGATTAACATGTGTCTTGGCGTGTTTCTCTTTGGGTTTGTCCTGTATGGGACTCTCTGCACTTTATGGACTTGATTGACTATTTGTTTTCCCATGTTTGGGAAGTTTTCAACTGTAATCTCTTCAAATATTTTCTTGAACCCTTTCTTTCTCTTCCTCTTCTGGTACCCCTGTAATTTTAATGTTCGTGCATTTAATATTGTCCCAGTGGTTTCTGATAGTCTCCTTGATTCTTTTCATTCTTTTTTCTTTATGCTGCTCCGTGGCAGTTATTTCCATTATTCTATCTTCCAGATCACTTCTCCATTCTTCTGCCTCAGTTATTCTGCTATTGATTCCTTCTGAAGTATTTTTAATTTCATTTATTGTGCTATTCATCATTTTTTTTTTTTGCACTTTAGTTCTTGTAGGTCCTTGTTAAACCTTTCTTGTATTTTCTCCATTCTATTTCCGAGATTTTGGATCATCTTTAGTATCATTACTCTGAATTCTTTTCCAGGTAGACTACCTCTTTTGTCTTCATTTGTTTTGGTCCGTGGGTTTTTACCTTGCTCCTTCATCTGCTGCATATTTCTCTGTCTTCTCATTCTGTTTAACTTACTCTGTTTGGGGTCTCCTTTTCACAGGCTGCAGGTTCATAGTTCCCATTGTCTTTAGTGTCTGTGCCCAGTGTGTGAGGTTGTTTCATTGGCTTCTGTAGTCTTCCTGGTGGAGGAGACTGGTTCCTGTGATCTGGTGGGTAGGGCTAGTTCTTGTCCTTCTGGTAGGCAGGGCCATGTCTGATGTGTTTTTGGGTGTCTCTGAACTTACTATGGCTTAGGCAGCCTGTCTAGTGTTGGGTGGGGTTGTGTTCCTGTCTTGCTAGTTGTTTGGCATGGGGTGTCCAGCACTGGAGCTTGCTGGCCATTTGGTGGAGCTAGGTCTTAGTGTTGAAATGGGGATGTCTGGGAGAGCTCTTGCTGATTAATATTACATGGGACCAGGAGGTCTCTGGGGTCCAGTGTTCTGGATTTGGCTCTCCCACTTTGGAGGCTCAGGCCCAATAACCAGTTGGAGCACCAAGACCCTGCCAGCTACATGGCATAGAAGAAAAGGTAGAAAAAAAAAAAAAAAGAACAGACAGAACCCCAAGGCAAATGGTAAAAACAAAACTAAACAGACAAAACACAAAGAACATATACACACTCACTCCCAAAAAGGGAAAAACATAAAAGCAAGAGTGCAGCCAAACCAATAGACAAACCCACAAATGAAAACAAACACTAAAATGGAACTAAGATAAACATAAAAGAAATCAAATTCAGAAAGCAAACCCTAAGTCCACAGTTGCCCCCAAAGTCCACAGCCTCAATTTTGGGAACACTTGTTGTCTATTCAGGTATTCCAGATACACGGTTTACCAAGTTGATTGAGAGGATTTAGGCTTCTGCTCCTGAGGCTGCACAGAGAAATTCCCATTTCTCTTCATTGTTTGCACAGCTCCTGGGGTTCAGCCTTGGTTTTGGCCCCACCTCTGCATGTAGGCCACCCTCTGGCATCTGTTCCCACACAGACATCAGGGCGTTAAAGAGGCGGCTGATTAGGGCTCTCTTGTTTGCTCAGGATGGGGAGAGGGAGAGGTATGGTAGTAACAATTTTGATGCGGGCAATGCCTATTGCAGCAGAGGTCAGCATGAAGTTGCAACAGCATCCGGCATGCTGTGTGTTCTCCCAGGGAATTTGGCCCTGGATCACGAGACTCTGGCAGTGGTGTGCTGCACAGGCTCCCACGAGGGTGTGGGTAGTGACCTGCGCCTGCACACAGGATCCTTGGTGGAAGTGGTGGCAGTGGTAGCAGTCCTGGCTAGCTGTGGTGTACTAGCCAGTTTCAGGCTGTCTTCACCCAGCCAGCCACAGTCCTCTCCCTGGGGTCTGATCTATAAAGCCGGAGCCTCAGCTCTCAGCCCCCACCCACCCCAGCAGATGAGCAGACAAACTTCTCAGGCTAGTGAGTGCTGCTCAGCACCAATCCTCTGTGTGGGAATATCTCCATTTTGCCCTCCATACCCTTGTTGCTGCACTCTTTTCTGAGGCTCTGAAGCTCCCCCCTGACTGTCCCCGCCAGTGAAGGTGCTTACTAGTGTGTGGAAACTTTTCCTCCTTCACAGCTCCCTCACAGAGGTGCAGGTCCCATCCTGATTCCTTGGTCTTTTTTTTTTTTTTCTTTTTTTATTATGCCCTATTCATGTATGTGGGGATTGTCTTGCTTTTTTGGAAGTCTGAGTTCTTCTTCCAGCATTCAGTAGTTGTTCTGTAAGAGTTGTTCCACATGTAGGTGTATTTATTTTTAACATCTATATTAGAGTTTAATTGCTTTTCAATGGTGTGTTATTTTCTGCTTATAATAAAGTGAATCAGATATACATGTACATATATCCCCATATATCCTCCCTCTTGCATCTCCCTCCCACCCTCCCTATCCCACCACTCTAGGTGGACACAAAACTCCAAGCTGACCTCCCGGTGCTATGCCACTGTTTCCCACTAGCTATCTATTTTACATTTGGTAGTGTATATATGTCAATTGTTACTCACTCACTTCATCCCAGCTTACCCTTCCCCCTCCCCATGTCCTCAAGTCCATTCTCTATGTCTGCATCTTTATTCCTGTCCTGTCCCTAGGCCCTTCAGAACATTTTTTTTTTAGATTCCATATATATGTGTTAGCATACAGTATTTGTTTTTCTCTTTCTGACTTACTTCACTCTGTATGACAGTCTCTAGGTCCATCCACCTCACTACAAATAACTCAATTTCATTTCTCTTTATGGCTGAGTAATATTTCATTTTATGTATGTGCTACCACATGTTCTTTATCCATTCATCTGTTAATGGACACTTAGGTTGCTTCCATGTCCTGGCTATTGTAAGTAGAGCTGCAATGAACATTGTGGTCACATGTAGATGTATTTTTTATGTATTTGTGAAGAGGAAGGTGATCTCCATGTCTTACTCCTCCACCATCTTGAAAGTCCCCATTCATCCACTGAGAGTCCCCTTTCATCCACTGATGTAGTATTTTTAAATGCTCTTTTTAATAACGATCCTTTCTGATTTTCTTCCCCCAAAATCCCTTGATTGCTCTCACCCATCCCAAAGGTACACTTACTTTCTCAATTTTGCATTTTTTAAAGCTCTTTGTCTTTTTTATCTGCCTTCAATGTTTTTCAAAGAATACTTCACCTTTTGGAATCTGTCTTCTTAATATGAGTCTATCAAAGGGGTGAGACACAGGTTCCCTTGCCATGGTATTAGAAATTATCTCCAGATCAATCACAGAACTTAAAATAATGTATCCTCAAAAGTAAGATAAATTATTTTGCTTGGATTATGGCTTTAATATGTGTATGTATATCTATTCTCAAGATCTTATTACTTATGTCAAAAAGCAAAGTACATTGTCTGCATGTATGCTAATGAACTAGCTATATTTGAAATCATTACTTCTTTACAATCAGCTTTGTTAGATCCTTCAGGATTTGAAGTACTGTTACAGGATAAGTGTAACTCTATCCTACTCTCAGTGTAGAAATTTGGGAATTATTGACTTGCTGCTGCATGAAGAAGCAATTTTCCTTTCCAAGCATTGTCCTTTATGAAAATATATTGTGAAGACTTTATAACCTTTCAATTTCAATCTGTTTTTTAACAGAGAACAGTACAACTACATCAAAAATTTAAAACATCAACACAAATATTAATGTGATTTCTTCAAGGTGTAGATAAGAAAATAATGAAATATAATGAACTGTTAAATTATATGTGGCACCTGCTTAAATTGTCTTTAATTTGGTAGTAACCAGTTACCTTTTGAAGCAAGAATTATGGTTGGTTTATAAATTGTAGTGTTTGTTGATGAGACAGATACATTTGGGTGCTGAAAATCTGGAAATAAGTTTTAAAAACATGACATATTACTTTTTAGATTGAATTACAAATCAGTGATAGTCTTTTGTTGATCAAGGTTATACTTTAAGATTCTGAGTGCAAAAATACATTCACATTAAATGCTCTTTTCTCCTTCTAAATTCCTGCTATTTTTTGTACTGTTCATTTTGTACTTAATCAGACACCAAGTTATAAGCCTCTTTTATTATTGTCTTAGACATTTATTAATTTTATATTGTTATTTAACATAATTTATTTGTAAATCTTGATTTCCTACCTAACGTTTAAACTCTTACAGAGCAGAATCTCTATAACACATAAAGCCCATTGCATAGTAAAATGTAATTTTAAAAAGTCTCATAAAATATACAGCTAATAATAACCTCTCAATTTTATATAGTTCTACAAATCTGTGTAGATGTTTGTACCCAGAATGGATGAAGCACCCAGAAGGTATATGCCCACACGCCCATGTACAGGTTGATCACAATTAAGTTGTGATGTCAAGATTATTTACAATCTTAGAACTTGTTGGACAAACATAGTCAATGATGGTAACATTTTAACTGCTTCTTGCTGTAAAGATGCAAAGAATATCTAAGTATTGATATTTAATCATCAATTAATTGAATGGGCTTTAAGAATTTTGTAAATAAAGGAGACAGGCCAAAAAGCCTAAGAGATAGGAATTGTTCATGGAGGATATGGCCACAGTGAGGAACAGGCCATCTATCCTACATTGTTTGTTTCACAAAGTCTAAAAGGAGGAGATTCAATAACTCACAATGGTCCATCAGATGTTAATTGGCTGGTGAAGTGGTTAAACCTCTTAATGAGAGAAAAAGGATTTTCCATCGTACCCATATCAAAGTTGTGTTTTCTCTGCTACAAAGTTCATCATGGTTTGTCTGACTAGGAAGGACAGCTTTACTAAGTTTTACATTGGAGATTGAAATAAATTTTACTGATTTTCTTCCAGGTTACAGAGAAGGCTTGAAATCCTATTTTCTGTTTGTTTGTTTGTTTGTTTGTTTGTTTTTTAATAAATTTACTTACTTTATTTATTTTTGGCTGTGTTGGGTCTTTGTAGCTGCACATGGGCTTTCTCTAGTTGCGGAGAATGAGGGCTACTCTTTGTTGTGGTGCTCAAGTTTCTCATTGCAGTGGCTTCTCTTGTTGTGGAGCATGGTCTTTAGGCACGTAGGCTTCGGTAGTTGTGGCTCACAGGCTCTAGAGCACAAGCTCAGTAGTTGTGACACACGGGCTTAGTTGCTTTGTGACATGTAGGATCTTCCCAGCAGGGATCAAACCTGTGTCCCCTGCATTGACAGGTGGATTCTTAACCACTGTACCACCAGAGAAGTCCCATTTTTTTTTTTTTGCTTACTAAGATATTTCTTGTTTTCTCTCTAGAAATCATTATAAATATATCTTTCACCAAATAATTAATATATTTTAACTGTGGCTGTGGTATAACAAAAGATATATATTTGGTCCTTGCCTCCAAGTTGCTGGCACAAATCCTTGGAATCCTTGAGTAACTCCTGTGCAGTGGCGAGTGGGGAGGCTAGCTAGTTTCAGAATAGGGTCTGGTTGCCATAACAACCAATCACTTTCAGTCCTGCTCCCTAATAACCTCTTTGGGGGGGAGAGGGGCTGGAGACTGAGTTTAGTAAGCAATGGCCAATTATTTAACCAATCATGTCTCTGTAATAAAGCTTCTATAAAAACTCTTAACAATGAGCTTCAGGAAGTTTCTTGTTTGGAGAACACATTGATGCTTTGTGGAAATAGAGCACCTGATTCTGCACCATCCTCCCTACCTTGCCTTGTGTACCTCTTCCCTTTGGCTATTCCTGAGTTGTATCCTTTAGAATAAAGCTGTAATGGTAAGTATGGTGCTTTCCTGAAATCTGTGAGTCACTCTAACAAATTATTGAACTTGAAAGGGATTCGTGGGCATCCCTAAAATTGTAGATGAGTCAGACAAAGTGTGGGTAGCCTGGGAAGCCCAATTGTGGCTAGCATCTAAAGTGGAGGCAGTCTTGTAGGAATGAATCCTTGACCCATGTGGTCTGTGCTAACTCTGGGCAGTTAACACCAGACTTGAATTAAATTAAATGGTAGGACACTAAACTGGTGTCTGAGAATTGGTGTTGGAAAAGCAGAGGTATAGTAAGTCAGAAGTGCATGACCTATCTTCCTCACATTTTCTCCATTACATGTACCATAATTGCTATCTTCATCAACATTATCTTTTAAGATTTCTAAAAGAGGTTAAATAACACATTGGAGAGCAAATACAGTAAGAATTTTAAAAAAAACATTTTTTTCTAATTATAAGAGTATTATTACTGAAATGTATAACTCCTGTGTAAAAAAGGAAAATATGAAGAAACAATTCTTTATAATCTTTATAGTCCAGAAAAGAAAAAAACTACTAAATACATCTAAGATGTGTGTGTGTGTGTGTGGTTGTTTGTGTGTATTTATTTATTTATTTTAATTTTGACCCCATTCACACATTTCTCCCACACACACCCCACCCCTGCCTCTGGCAAACACCAATATGTTCTCTGTATCTGTAAGCGTTTCTGTTTGTTTGATTTGTTGCTGTTGTTGTTATTTTTGTTTTTGTATTTTTGGTCCCACATGTAAGCTAGATCATAGGGTGTTTGCCTTTCTCTGTCAGACTTATTTTAGTTAGCATAATGCCCTCAACGTCCATCCGTGTTGTTACAAATGGCAAGTATTTATCGTTTTTTATGGCTGAATAATGTGTGTGTGTATATATATATATATATATATATATATATATATATATGTATATATATACATATATATATATATATTATGTATCAATTCATTCATTGATGGACACTTAAGTTGTTTCCATATCTTGGCTATTGTAAATACTGTTGCAGTAAATATGGGGGTGTTTATACCTTTTTGAGTTAGAGTTTTCATAATTTTTTGTTAAATACCCAGAAGTGAAATTGCTGGATCATATGATATTTCTATTTTAATTTTTTGAGGAACCTCTATACTGTTTGCCATAGTGGCTTCACCAATTTACATTTCCACCCACAGTGTACTAGGGCTCCCTTTTCTCTACACCCTCACCAACACATGTTATTTCTTGTATTTTTGATAATAACCATTACAATAACTTCAAGGTGATATCTCACTGTGGTTTTTCTTTGTTTGTTTTTTTGTTTCCTTGTTTTTTAATTGTTGATTAGGTTACATTTTCCTTCTAAATCATTTTTTGGCTAATCATGTTTCAAACTGGGAAGACTTCATCATTAGTTTTTTACTTTACTTATCTATTTTTGCTGTGTTGGGTCTTCATTTTTGTGTGAGGGCTTTCTCTAGTTGTGGCAAACAAGGGCCACTCTTCATCGTGGTGCGTGGGCCTCTCACTATTGCAGCCTCCCTCGTTGTGGAGCACAGGCTCCAGATGCGCAGGCTCAGTAGTTGTGGCTCATGGGCCTAATCGCTCCACGGCATGTGGGATCCTCCCAGACCAGGGCTCGAACCTATGTTGCTGCATTAGCAGGCAGATTCTCAACCACTGCACCACCAGGGAAGCCCCCTCACTGTGGTTTTGATTTGTATTTTCCTGATGATTAATGGTATTGAACATCCATTCATGTACCTGTTGACCATCTGTATGTAATTTTTTGGAAAAAAAATGTCTATTCAGATCTTCTGCCCATTTTTAACTTTAATTGTTTGTTCTTTTGTTTTTGAGTTGTATGAGTTCTTTATATATTTTGGATATTAACAAATATTTTTGATTTGCAAATATGTTCTCCCATTCAGTAGTTTGCCTTTTTATTTCATTGATGGTTTCCTTTGCTGTACAGAAACTTTTTAGTTTTGATGTAGTCCCTTCTTAATATTTTTTGTTGTTGCTTTTACTTTTGGTACAAATATTTTTCAAATTTTTCAGAATGGTTTTCATACTCACTTTGGTTTGTTTCTAGCATATTACTAATATTTTTCTATGTCAAAAATAGTTATCCATAATATTCTTTTATAGTCACAGGTCATCACAGGGAGGTTCCATATCTCACCATTCTGATCACTATTTCAAAGACCTTATGTCAAGAATGATCATTTCATGAGTTCCACAGATGATGACAAATCTGGGATAAGAATGTTTTGTTTATGGATTTTTTTGTGAAATCTATTTCAGATATATACAGATCTAGGCCAACACATAAATTCAGATGTATTTTTTGTTAATATTAATTTTTTATGTAGTTAATTTGATTTGATTTACTGTATAAGCAGTATGAACTTCTTCACATGTAAGTGCATTTGTGTTTATTAGGGCTTCATTTTTTATGTCTAAAATTCATCTAGAACTTACTTTAACTTATAACCACCTGGTTAAGCACTTTGGACATGCAATCAGAACCAAGATTTTAATGATTTTTCTTAGCCTCTACAAACCTCAGTTTCCTCATTTGCAATGTAGCCTTGATCATATGACTCACTTCTTGTTTTTACTGTGAGGAACAAATAAGACATTAAAAGTATTGGCCTTAGCATAGAGCTTTGTAAACATTTAGTAAATATTAGCTACCCTCAATATATATTTTTTTCTTCAAAGTGCTAATCAATTATTTCAGGACCCAACATGAAATATTTCTTTACTCACTAAGTAAAAACACCACATTTATCAAGTAATGCATTATAACTGTACTATATAACATGATGGTGTGAAGTACTAAGATTCTTTTTTGCTCTGGGAGTTTACAAAGTATAATAGGAGTCATCTTGGAGAAAATTGTCCTATTAAAAATAAAATTATCAAATTTTCCAAGGCCAAGTTCAATGTATGCCTGGTTCTTGGCAAAATGACTCCCAATACACCTCAAGAACAGTATAAGGGACCTTAGGACAAGTCAAAAAGGAGACATTGAGAGAGAAGTGCAGAATCGGGAAGGACATCCTTTGAGCCTAGAAGTTTCACAGTGAGTATTGCTTTTGCAAACTCTACAGCAGCCCTGCTCCCTCTCCAGGCCAGAGTGATGAACATTTATGCTGAATGTGTGTCCACTGAATGTTGGCTCTTCTTAAACATAGAAGTGAGTGCTTTTGTCTGGTCTGAATGTTTCTGAAGGCATGAAGCTCTGTGGACTGTCTCCCTGGAGTAGCAGCCCTTGTCAGGACAAAATTGCTGCTTTCCTACATTACTTTCTAAGAGTTCTGGAAAAGTTTAAGTAACACTTTTGAAGAAAAGGATCATCTCTTCACTTAGAACCTAAGAAAAAAATCAAAGCAGACCCCAAAATTTACCCTGGTATCATATAAGAAAGCACGGAACACTGGAAACTGGCTCTGCTGGTGTTCTGGACTGATAGAGTGGGACACATGAAGATGAACTCGCTTCAAAGAAATGAATGGGTGAGCTTGAAGATAGCTGAGTACTACCAAGAAGCACAAATACGAGCTGAGCAGCTTGGGTTTAAATTTCCCATCATATTAATAATCATCTTTCGTAAGGTTTTCACCAACACTCAAAGCCTAATGCCTTACAGATAACCATCTTAAGATCATTGCCACCACACAGATATTCAATTGCTCACATCACAACAATTACAAACAAACAAAAAGAGGTCAGCTGACACACCAGACAGTCACAATGAGTATACTCCATCTAACTCTAACTTGAGAAGCAGATATCAGGAAGCAAGTTTGTGACTGCTGATGAGGAGATGACCTTCTCTCCACAATTTCAGCCTGAAGCTGGGAATGAGAAAGTTGTGGAGAAGACAGCAAACTTTCAATTACATATACAACTTATTTTTTTTAATTCAATTGACTTTCTTTTAATAGATATATCGGATAAAAGTATCATTAAAAAGGTCAGTTGCTCAAGAGGAAACATGCTTTCAATTATTACTAGTTTTGGAAAATTAAAATCATTTTGAATTTAGATCACAATAGTAAAACATATACATATATTATTATATATGGTTCTGCTCCTTTTAGTCAATTCATTAACTTATGTATTCCTTGGTGTCAGAGAATGCGCCTGCTTGAATCATTGGAATTTTATTGTATGATAATATATGTTCATTCTCACCATCATTAATATTTTTTTGAAAGTATTTCTGGCTAGAGATCCTCAAAGTGTGATTTCCATATCAGCAGCATCAGCATCACCTGAGAGTGTGTTGAAAAGGCAAATTCCTGGACCCCACACCCAAACCTGCTGGATCAGAAATTCTGGATGTGAGACCTAGTCATCTGGGCTTTGACAGGCCTTCCAGGTGATTCTGATACATGGTAAGAAAACGAATAACTGTTACAGGCAATTTTCTGCTTGTTTTGTCTATTTCTACTTGTTTATTCTTTCACTTTTAAGTTAATGATAAAACCATTTTTGTATTACCTCAGGAGTGGCTAGGGTATACTGCAATAACAAAATCTTCAAATCTCAGTGGCTTAAAACAGCACAGGTTTATTTATTTTTATTTTTTTATTAGTTTCTGCTTTATAACAAAGTGAATCAGTCATACATATAGGTTTATTTCTTGTTCATTTTGTATGCCCATTGCATGCCATTAGGGGGCTCTACTAATCATTAGGTACTACAAGACACAGAATGATGGAGCAGCCACCATCTCTGGTATTGTTGGTTGTCTTAGAGCTAAAACCAAAAACTTCAGTAACTCCCTAGAATTGAAGGAGATCAAGAGAGTCACAAGTATGAAGCAGCAGCTCTTCACGTGGGTAGATCTCTCAGAACAAATAATGTGCTTGCCCTTCTACTTGGAGTACAGCTCAAAGCAACTTTCTGTTCAACATGTATGAGTGTCTACAGAATATAGTAATATGGTTCCAAGTCTTCTTTATCACAGATTCATTGGTGTTACATAATGACTCCCAAAAAGAAGTGCTATGGCAGATTTACTTCTTTTTGCCCTGAAGTACACATTTAAAAATATTTCCAATTTTGCAGCATTTACACTTATAGACATGCTACTACAGAAGAATAAGTTATGAGAGAGATTTAGATCATCTCTGTCAATATAGATTAAATGGTCAAGACTCGACCATCCACTGAATCTTTAGCAGCCTCAGATCCATTTGGCATCAGCTTCTAGTATGATGTAAAACTTCTGATCCAGAGTAAAAAAAATGTAGTAAGTATTATGTATAACAATTTATCTGATACTTCCTTCCACTTATTAAGTAATACAAATATGTATACACACATACATATTCACAAATACTCCAAATATTCTATTGTGCAGTCTGGTCCAAGTTCATCAAATACCATACTCACTTATCTTTTGGGTCTCTTGTTTGAATAAAATATTAAATAAAAATGGCATTTTAGAGACTGAGTTGAGAAGGGCAAATAATGATGAGACAGGAAACACACTCAAAGGCAAGATCTATGCTTAAGGGAAAATACATACTTCATGGAAGCATACTTATAAGTGTTACAAAGGACACATTAGAAGGAAGGCATGAAAGGAAATGTAATTAGATCTTTGATTCTATGTCTTGGAATTGAATCTTGAGTTGTGTGTACTTTATTTCCAAAAGTTTGGAATTCAATAGGAAATTTCATGATAGAGAAGACTTTAATACTATACAAAAATTACACATATATTGGAAATAAGGAAGAAAAGGTTAGGTGACACAATCTTTCAATATTATATGGCAGAAAAGACCACTCAAGAAGTGACTGGGGTTATGTATGTAGTTCACCTCATTGTTTATTTTTTATTAAAAGTCTCAGACTTAGCAAAGTTATCTAACTTTCAGGTTCATTAATACTTCTTTGTCAAGTTGACTATAAATAAGTCTCTCCTTAAATGCTTTTTGAACTGGCCATAACATCTTACTGGCTTCCTCATTAATTAATGAGTTAAGTAAAATATTTTCATGTATTCATTTGATATTTACCTTGGAACCACAATTTATCTTTTTGAAAAATATACTGTAACAATGTATATGAGTCTAAAACAAATGAAATTTTCAATGCTTGAGAGTGTTCCTGCCTTTGGAAGACTCATAAAACAGAAGATTCTAAAATAGAGTTACATACGTATCACAGTCAGAAAACAAAAACAAAAACAAAAAATCTTCAGTCCAATAGGAAAGAGACACACCTGAGATGAAGGCAGTTTGAACACGGCCTAGGGAAATGACATGTATCATAGCACAGACAAACATATTTCTTGCCTTCTAGCCAAACTGTGACTGTATTTTTCTCTAAGGCTAGAAAAATTAACTTAGATCTAAGATATTGGATCTTAATGTAATTCGGAAGGAAGCATGGGAAATACAGACTGGGGAAAAAGGGATGGATGTCTGAATTGCACATGACAATCAATTTTCCAATCAAATACAGTTAGTTCAATATAACCGCCTTGCTCAGACACTGGAAGAGATGTATCATTTGAACACTCTTACACCAACTCATCCTCCACCCCAGGCTTAATTAATAAAACATGAAATACTGTCACTCAAGATCAACCAGTCCACTAATTAGCCAAGAATCCATCAGATACTTCTCTTAAGACCACAGACAGTCAGTGGTTTGCATGTGAGCTGTCAGATTATACATGTTGGGGTGAAAGGTTGGCTGAATGAGGCTGACAAGCAAAGTGGATTCTACCATACCAGGAACTAATTTAATATTGCACATATTCTTTAGAGAACAAGATCCACTGAGGACAAAGTTTTAAGTAAAATATGGGTAAAGCGTACAGAATTAATTACTCCCTATGGCCTTAGTTAAGAATTGTGCTAAAGGGACAATCTATAGCCAGATGATAGTGGAAGAATTGTCTCCCTTTGGCAGGAGCCGTCTTCTGCAGACATCTGAAATTTGAGAGCACAGATGTCTAGAAACCAGTCTGTTAAAAATCAACTTATAGGTGCAGAATCCTTGAGACAATTATGTTAGGATAGCTAAATGTGTAAACTCTGAAGCCATACTGCCTGGGTTCAAATCTTGGCTCCATCCTTAATAGACCTCTGTGGTCATAATAAATAAGACATTTAAGTGCCCTGTTCTTTTCCAAGTCATTGATAGGGTTGTTATCTAAAGCATGTAGAGCAGTGTCTGGTGCATAATAAATGCATATTATTAATATTATTATTCTCTTTCACACCAGAATTATATGATATAGGCCCATGGTGAACATAGTGTCTCCTGGTACTTGTGAGCTAAACAAAAGGTGGTAAGGGCTGGGGTTATGGTAGGGGCTATGGCAATGACCTACTGTGGGGCTGACTTTTTTTTTTTTTTTTGCGGTACGTGGGCCTCTCACTGTTGTGGCCCCTCCCGCTGCGGAGCACAGGCTCCGGACGTGCAGGCTCAGCCGCCATGGCTCACGGGCCCAGATGCTCCGCGGCATGTGGGATCCTCCCGGACAGGGGCACGAACCCGCGTCCCCTGCATTGGCAGGCGGACCCTCAACCACTGCGCCACCAGGGAAGCCCCGGGGCTGACTTTTTGAATTTCATTTTTTGTCTCCCTATAAGTTTTTCCTGATTAAATGCCTGACCATATAGAGCTATGGTTCTCAACCTGGAATGACTCTGCTCTCACCCTCCCAGGGTACATTTGATAAAGTATGTGAATATTTTTTAATTGTCATAAATACCATATGTCAAGGATTATTATAGGTGTATAGTAGGTAGAGGACAAGAATGCTGCTAGGAGAAGAATCAAGATATCAGAGGAGTAGGAGGACATGGAGTTCATCTCTCCTCACAAATGCATCAAGAATATATATACACAAATGGAACGATTCTCACAGAGCACCTGCTGAACGCTAGCAGAGGACCTCGGACACCTAAAAGGATAAGAAAGATCCCCATGTAGAGTGAAGGAAAGAAGAAGGAAAAGGAAGAGGAGAGGAAGCAGGACAGGACCTGTACCCCTGGGGGAGAGCTGAAGGAGGGTAAACGTTCCTGTATCCTGGGAAGGCTCCTCACCAGTGGGGAGATCAGCTGGGACAGAAAGGGAGCTTCAGGGACTATTGGAGGAGGGTGCAGCAACTTATCTGTGGCAGGCAGTACAGTGTGACACTTACACAGATTGTCCTTATCACAGCCTTGCACAGTCCATCCTGAGAGGTGTGTCCACCAGTGTGGACAGGGGCTGGTTGCTGGAACGTGGGGATTGGAGAGCAGACCCAGGGAGAGGACTGCTGTTGGCGGTGAGGGCATGGCCTGAGGAGATGGGAGTGAGGAAATCCACAACAGGGAATGCTTGTGGAGGAAACCGGGACTACCATAAAAGTGAAGTGCAATTGCTGAGTGATGCACAAAGGGTGGGGCTGCCATTGTAGCTTCTTTTCCCATGCACCAGCCCCTGCCTCCCTGAGCACTAGAAAGGGCTCCCATCAGGGCAGGTGCTCTTGAAACCCTGGCAGCCGCCACCTCTTCTTCTGAGCCCCATCCCCACTGGGGCAGGTTCCCTCGTGCCCTGGATGCCAGTTCCCCCTCCTTGCCGGGGTAGGCTGTGTGCTCTGGGGCAGCCTTGGGAGCAGATGCCTGTGGGTGGTCCACATGCAGAGGTGGGGCTGAAACCACAGCCGAGCCCCAGGGGCCAAAGAACTAAAGAAGAAAAGCTGAAATCTCTCCTCACAGTTGCACAAACTGTGGACTGTCACACCCACAACTGGTTTTGTAAACTCAGCACCTACAGTACATCTGAAAACACAACAAGTCCTCCTGCAGCCAAGATGGATCTAAGCAGCTGTAGACTCTGTGGGCACGTACCCACAGGGGTAGGGCCAGGCCAGAGTATGAGCTGCCCCCATAGAGCCCATAGCAGGTCCAGATCCAAGATCCATGATTACTGCAATTCCAGGATCTGACTTCAGTGAATCTGAGCTGCTGGCCTGGTGAAAACAATGTCTGAGAGCCACAAGAGCCAATTGCCAGCATCTCCATGATTAAGGTGGGTCTGAGAGCAGTGTCAACAACAGTGTAATCTTAGAGCTCACAAAATGGGTAAAAGGTGACACAACAGAGCACACCCACAGGTAACTCCAAAGTCGGGACACTCAGTGGCTTCTCTCTCAGTAGGAATGCTCCAATTCCACCTACCTCACACCACAGATCAGAAACACAGCTAAGAAACAGATCTGGGGGCCTCTACTCCAACAACTAGGGAGCAGACCCTGCCCCTGACAGGGCAGTGACACCAACAGAGCAAAGGGGAGACCCTGCTCAAGATCCAGGGCAGGTTCTAGTCACCACAACATCAGTCACAACTCCTAACAAGGGGATAGTGGCCAGCATACACTGAGGAAAGAGGTGGCAGATATTTTTAACAAAAAGAGCACTCACACCAAAAAATATTAAACCCACCCAGGCTATACAGGGACGTTCCCAAATAAATATAGCCCTCCAAGACAGTCTGGGGTTCTGGCATCAGGAGGAAGAACCTCCAGAGCATTGAGCCTTTGAAGGCCAGTGGGGTTTAAGTGAGGGAGTTCCACAGGGCTTGGAGAAACAGAGACTCCACTCTTTGAGGGTGTACACAGGGTCTCACATGCACTGGGAACCAGCACAAGGCAGTACCTCCATAGGAACCTGGTCTAAACCTATCTAGGGGTCTTGAAGTGTCTCTTGGGGAGATGAAGGTTGACTGTATCACCCTGATACCAAAACCAGACAACAATACTACAAAAAAAAAAAAAGAAAGAAAATTACAGGCCAATATCACTGATAACATAGATGCAAAAATCCTCAACAAAATACTAGAAAACAGAATCCAACCACACACTAAAAGGATCATACACCATGATCAAGTGGGATTTAACCCAGGGATGCAAGTATTCTTCAATATCCTTAAATCAATCACTGTGATGCACCACATTAACAAATTGAAGAATAAAAACCATACGATCATCTCAATAGGTGCAGAAAAAGCTTTTGACAAAATTCAACACCAATTTATGGTGAAAACTCTCCAGAAAGTGGGGATAGAGGGAACCTACCTCAATAATAAAGGCCATATAGGACAAACCTAACATCATTCTCAATGGTGAAACACTGAAAGGGTTTTCTCTAAGGTCAGAAACAAGACAAGGATGTTCAGTCTCCCACTTTTATTCAACATAGTTTTGGAAGTCCTAGATATGGCAATCAGAGGAGAAAAAGAAATAAAAGGAATCCGAATAGGAAAAGAAGAAGTAAACCTGTCACTGTTTGCAGATGACATGATACTATACATAGAAAATCCTAAAGATGCTACCAGAAAACTGCTAGAGCTCATCAGTTAATTTGGAAAAGTTACAAGATACAAAATTAATACACAGAAATCACTTGCATTCCTATACACTAACAATGAAAGATCAGAAAGAGTAATGAAGGAAAAAAATCCCATTTACCATCTCATCGAAAAGAATAAAATACCTAGGAATAGAACCTACCTAAGGAGACAAAAAACTGTACTCAAAAACTATATGATACTGATGAAAGAAATCAAATATGACACAAACGGTTGGAGAGATATACCATGTTCTTGGATTGTAAGAATCAATATTGTCAAAATGACTATACTACCCAAAGCAATCTATAGATTCAATGCAATCCCTATCAAATTATAAATAGCATTTTTAAAGTATTTATTTATTTATTTATTTTTGGCTGTGTTGGGTCTTCATTGCTACATGTGGGCTTTCTCTAGTTGCATTGCTGTGCATTGGCTTCTCATTGTGGTGGCTTCTCCTGTTGTGGAGCACCTGTTCTAGGCGTGCAGGCTCAGTAGTTGTGGCACGTGGGCTTAGTTGCTCTGTGGCATGTGGGATCTTCCCAGACCAGGGCTCGAACCCACGTCCCTGGCATTGGCATGCAGATTCTTAACCACTGTGCCACCAGGGAAGTCCCTCAATAGCATTTTTCATAGAATTAAAGCAAAAAAATATATTACAATTTGAATGGAAATAGAAAAGACCCTCAATAGTCAAACCAATCTTGAGAAAGCAAAATGGGGCTGGAGGAATCAGGCTCCCTGACTTCAGACTATACTATGAAGCTGCAGTCATTAAAACAGTATGGTACTAGCACAATAACAGAAATATAGATCAGTGGAACAGAATAGAAGATCAAGAGATAAACCCATGCACCTATGGTCACCTATTCTATGACAAAGTAGGCAAGAATATACAATGGAGAAAATACAGTCTCTTCAATAAGTAGTGCTGGGAAAACTGGACAGCTACATGTAAAAGAATGAAGGTAGAATATTTTCTTATATCATATACAAAAATAAACTCATAATTAATTAAAGACCTAAATGTAAAGCACTTTAAAACTCTTAGAGGGAAACAGGCAGAACCTGTACCACCTCACACTGGTCAGGATGGCCATCACCAAAAAATCTACATACATAAATGCTGGAAATTGTGTGGAGAAAAGGGAACTCTCATACACTGTTGGTGGAAATGTAAATTGGTACAACCAGTATGGAGAACAGTATGGAGGTTCCTTAAAAAACTAAAAATAGAGCTACTATATGATGCAGCAATCCCACTCCTGGGCATATATCCAGAGAAAACCATAATTCGAAAATATATAGGCACCCCAATATTCATTGCAGCACTATTTGGGGCAGCCAGGACATGGAAACAACCTAAATGTCCATCAACGGAGGAATGGATAAAGAAGATGTGGTACATATATACAATGGACTATTACTTAGCCATAAAAAAGAATGAAATAATGCCATTTGCAGCAACATGGATGGACCTAGAGATTGTCATACTGACTGAAGTAAGTCAGACAGAGAAACACATATATCATATGATATATATTATATGTAGAATATTAAAAAAATGGTACAAATGAACTTATTTTCAAAACAGAAATAGAGTCACAGATGTATAAAACAAATTTATGGTTACCAGGGGGGAAAGCAGGTGAGTAGAGATAAATTAGAAGGTTAGGGTTGACATATACACACTACTATATATAAAATAGATAACTAATAAGGACCTACTGTATAGCATAGGGAACTCTACTCAATACTCTGAAATGACTTATATGAGAAAAGAATCTAAAAAAAGAGTTGATATATGTATATGTATAACTGATTCAATTGCTATACCACAGAAATGAACACAACATTTTAAATCAACTATACTCCAATAAAAATTTAAAAAAAAAGAATGTTGCTAAAGATCCTATGTAGAACACAGCCTCCATAACAAAATTATTCAACCCAAAACATCAGTAGTACTACTGTTGAGATATAGTGTTTTGATTTGTTAAAACACCTATGGATTAGTAAGGTCAGGACATAAACTGATTAAAACTGAAAAAAATACTGGGAAGCTCTGCTCTGGAACAGAGATTGAATCAGCGGTGATTCACTCCAGGTGGCCACAGAGGTCTGGAGACTGCTATAACAGATAAACTGAATGAAGCCATGAGCTCCCAAAGATAACAGAATTAGTACTTAGGAGTCTATTATCAGATCTGCAAATAAATCATCTCATAGATTATTGTTTTCTAAACTACTAATTTGTGACCCACTGTCTATGACCCACTAATGAAACCATTTGTCACTTTAAAATAGGAAATAGGGTAGAAAATATTAAAAGTGATGTCATTACAATGGGAATTTTAATGACACTTCTTAAAAATGTGTGTATAAATGTGTGTATAATTGATCACAATGAAAAACATATTTCTTAATATAGATCACAGCTAAAAATGCTCAAAATATGTTAAGATTTTCTAGTTTCCTCAGTTAGATTTGCTAGATTCCCAGTTTCTGAATCAGTATATGTCCTCAAAGACCATCTTCATAGCCTGCAAATAAATATAAAATTTGGTATCATCTGCAAATTTGTGTAAGAATATATACATTTATACTTTAAAAAAACCAGAAAGACTACAGAATGTATGATATTCATCAATGTAACAATGGAATATATTCCTAATGACAAAGATTTGCTTAATTTAATTTATTCTGTACTGTCCAAAATTCTATGGTGAATCTATGTTACTTTTCCAGTCAGAAAATACTCATATACATATATATGTGTATATATATACACATATATATGTATATGTATATGTATATATATATATATATATATATATATATAAGAAATTTTGTTATCATTTAAGAAAACTATTTCTGATGGAAGACTGATGGGGAACACAGGTTTAGTGTGTTCAAGAGTGAATGTTTTAATAAGGAAATAAGTTATTTGTAAGTGACCAAAATAGCACATGGAGAGGAAACTAGAGAAATTTGGGAATTTTCTTTTTAAATAAATTTGGTAGGTTTATAAAATAAACACAGAAAAAGTTAAAGTTTATGAAGGACACTACTCTAAAGAGGATTTCAGAAGTGAATTTTGAAACAGGAACATTTCTTGATAAAGAATGTAGGTCTCCAAAAACGTTAGTTTGAAAATTGATGTTTATTAATTTTTTTTTTTTTTTTTTTTTTTGGTACGTTGACCTCTCACTGTTGTGGCCTCTCCCCTTGCAGAGCACAGGCTCCGGACGTGCAGGCTCAGTGGCCATGTCTCACGAGCCCAGCCACTCCGCGGCATGTGGGATCCTCCTGGAACGGGGCATGAACCCGTGTCCCCTGCATCTGCAGGTGGACTCTCAACCACTGCACCACCAGGGAAGTCCGATGTTTATTAATTTTATAAACTGTTTGTTATTGTTAAAAATTAGCAATCTCACCATTGATAATCACATCCTCTAAACACTTAGAGGCATAAATATATATATGTAATTGTTAAAATTAAAACAAACAAACCCTCACAAAGTTATTTCTATTCTTCTCAGTCACAGCAAGCTACAAAAGATCATTTTGGAGCTCAGTAGCATTAAATACATTTTTCAGGAATTCAAATATTTATGGTAAACATAAGATCATACGCATGTGGTAATATGTAAAAGACAAATTATTTATGGGCCAATGTATGAGACAAATTTTTGCAAACATTTATAAATCATTCACAAGACACATTATTCTTCTGAAATGATTTATCATGTAACAGAATACATACAATTATGATGAATAGCAGATAAATCCCTTGTAAAATATTTACCATGTATCAATTGCTCAAATACTAATTACTATACTCATTAGTTCAAGTAATTTGTAAGTGATTTACAAGTTAGTTGTCATCCAGGCGGTTGAGAATTTACAGCTTGACACAAATATATATCAAGAGAGCGTTAGGGGATCCTCTTTGTAGATCTTCTTCCTTCATTTTCCTGTTGAAGACTGACTGCAACTATTATAAGTTTGGGCTGTAGAAGGATCATTGATTTGTTGGAATTAGTTAGCTGGTGACAATTTGGTAAATGGATCAAGAGTAAGAAGTCATACGATTTCCAGTAAATGTAGTGAGTGGCTCAGATCACAGCCGCTTACATTACAAGTTTATTTCTAGATCATGCTATAGGTTCAGTGCAGCTTTGCTGAGGTTCTACTCGTTTTGGAAGACAGTCCTCCATGGTGCTCTCACACTACTGTCTTTGAGCAGAGACATTGCTGGACATCACTCTAGACTATCTTTTCAGAGTAGTTTGAATATTGAACAGCCTTGGATGATAAAGTATCTCCCTCTGAAGCAAAAGGAGTGCTTGTTTAATGCCCAGTATAATAAAGTTAATTTATCCCTCCAGGGAAAATGCCCTGCATGTTTGTTTCAATCAATTATAAAAGATTTGGGTTTCCTAACTTGAGGTTACCATGCATGTGCTCTTCAACCTGACCACCTCCATGTCACTCCCAAGGGGAACCTGGGGACAAGGTAAACTGACATGAAACATGATGCTCATGCTGCTTACCTGTACTGTGAGTAATAATATTTTTTTCTCTGACTCAAGTGTCTCATACCTTCCATTCTAAAACAGTGGGAGGATGAAATTGTATGTTTGCAAGCAGCGTAAAATCTCAGACACTTCATAATTGGTTATGGTTCCATGTTGTCTTTACTCTAGGAGCCAGGCTGATGGAGCAGCTTGTCTCTGAAATATTATCAGGGGATATAATAACTAATGAAATTACTCTCAAATCTTCTTCCTGGAAGGAAAAACATCATTTATTTTCACATTTTATTGTTTAAATCAGGGTTTCTCAAAATTAGCACTACTGATATTTTGAGCTGGATAATTATTTGTTGTAAAGAGTTGTCCTGTGCATTGCAGAATATTAAACAATATCCCTGGCTTCTATCTATTCAGAATCAGTCATAACCCCTCCCTTAATTGTGGCAACCCAAAGTATCTTCAGATATTGACAAATGGTCCCTTTGGTGACAAAATTGTTCCTGGTTGAAAACAACTGGCCTAAAGCAAAACACATGGCAAGATCAAATTTCAGCAGTTTGAGAACATATAATCTTCTCCTTGGGAAGGACATTGAATTGAGAAGCACTAATTATGCATGAACACTAATTCAATTTACCACAGGAGACCACTTACATTATCAACTGTATGAGTTAGTAGAGGATGCTTGGCCCTATCTAGTTTTAGCTAACCCGACAAATACAGAAAAGCTTTTACTTAATGGGAAGAATACATGCCTTGCCTCAAAAACTTCCAACTGGAGCTCCCATCAAGATTGCACACATTGTGGGGAGACCAAGATGGCAGAGTAGGAGGATGCAGAGCTTCCAGTCCCCACAAACACATCGAAAATACATAAGCTTGTGGAGCACTTATCACTGAAAATAAACTGGAGACTGGCAGAAAGACTCATACAATCAAAGCTGTAAGAGAGATCCACACGGAATTGAGTAGGAAGAGAAGATAAACCATCAGGTTAGAACAATCACCCACTGGGAGGGGACACAGAAGAGGAGGAGAATTACATGGGTTTTGAGATCCTCCTTGGGAAGTAAGTAGTACAAACCACATTTTGGGTGCCCCAGTTCTAGGGTGCAACACCAGGAGGATGAGTCCTCTTTAGCTGATTTGAAAACTAGTAGGACTGACAGCAGGGCTGAAAGAAACTTAGGCTCTGCTTGTGAAGAGCATACACACACTTGCTTATTCCCAAAACAAGATGGAGGAAGCAGATTTAAACTTCTCAGGACCCTGGCCAGTTTCCTGAGACTGTCATGGCGTGTGCCCCAGCCTGAGCCAAGCTCATGCTCTAGTCCCTCTTGCTCTAGGATGCAGCTCCACTCTAGGGTGAGGGGTGTCACACTGAGGGGAGTGAACAGTTATGAGGGATAAAGCCAGCTTGGTCCCAGAACAACATACAAAGGGGGGCATGGGCAGCCTTGCTGGACCCTAAGGAGGCAGAGAGTCAGGAGTAGTCTGAGACTCTGGTGCTGGGGCCACAACAACCCATACCCTGACCCATGCTCAGTGTGTGTTCTGGCCCCTCTTGCTCCAGGATAGCTTCCCTTGGTGCAATAGTGCCAGTGTTGGGAGGGGTAGAGTACTCACTTCTAGCGAACAGCCAGAATGAACGTGATGCCCAGGGCTTCTGCTCCAGCAGCTTGGGACCCGACCCCACCCCCAATAGCGTGATATTGGCCGCTGAGGAGAGGAGAAGCCTCAGCTCACACCTGCCTCTGGTTCAAGACCCTCTAACTCCAGCTGCACCTTCTACCTCGTTGACAGCTTCTAGTGCACCCTGGGGAAAAACGTGCCTCCAGCTGTCCCACCTAAGCCACTGAGCACACTCAGAAGGTACAGGGATGTGCCCATATAAGGAGACAACTTCAAGACTAGAATAGTTACCAATTTCACCTAATTTCATGAAGACAGAGAAAGTTAAGCAAAACGAGAGAACAGAGGAATTTATTTCAAATGAAAGAACAATAAAACCCCTAAAAAACAGCTAATGAAACAGAAAAAAATGTAATTTATCAGATAAAGAGTTCAAAGCACTATTACTAAAAATGCTAAGTGAATTAGGGAAAAGAATAGATGAAGACAGTGAGAATTTTAAAAAAGAAACAGAAAACAGCTCCAGTCAGTAATGAAGAATACAATAACTCAAATGAAAAACCCACTAGAAGGAATGAACTCCAAAGTGATACAGAAGAACACATAAGAGGTCAGGAAGACAGAATAGTGGAAATCATGCAATCAAAACAAAATAAACAAGAAAAACAACTTAAAGCAAAGGTGGATGGAACAGTTTAAGGGACTTCTAGGACAACATCAAAAGTAGCAGCATTCTCACAGAAGGAGAAGAGAGAGGGAAAGAAGTCAAAATATTTTTGAGAAATTATGGCTGAAAACGTCCCAAACCTAAAGAAGGAAACAGCTATCCAGGTAGAGTAAGCAGAGGGCCTCAAACAAGATGAACCCAAACAGACCTACACCAAGACATATTACAATTAAAATGGCAAAAATGGGGAAGATTCTAAAGACAGAAAAAGAAAAAAAAAAGAGTTACTTAAAAGGGAACCCACATAAAGTTATCAGCTGATTTCACTACAGAAATATTGTAGACATGAAAGGAATAGTAAGATATATTCAAAGTCCTGAAAGGGAAAAACCTGCAATCTAAGATACTCTACTTAGCAAGATTATCATTTAGAAAAGAAGGAGAATTAAAGAATTTCTTAGACAAGCAAAAATTAAAAGAATAGAGCAATACTAAACCTATCCTAAAAGAATTACTGAAAGATCTTCTCTAAATAGAAAAGAAAAGAAAAGAAGAATCTACAGGAAAGACAAAATTACAACAAGAAAGTAAATCACTTAAATAAGTCTGTACACAGATTTTTTTTTCAAAAATCAAAATACTTTTGGGAAAGCAATTATAACTACAGTGAACAGGAAAAAGGATAAGCATGAAGATGTAAAAAAGGACACCAGAATCATAAAATGTGGGGAAGGGGAGTAAGAAAATGTAAATTTTTATTTTTTTTAAGAACTAGACAGGGTCTTTTTCTTTTTTTTCGGGGGGGGCGGTGGGTAGGAGTTTATTAATTAATTTATTTATTTTTGCTGTGTTGGGTCTTCGTTTCTGTGCGAGGGCTCTCTCTAGTTGTGGCAAGCAGGGGCCATTCTTCATTGCGGTGCGTGGGCCTCTCACTATCGCGGCCTCTCTTACTGCGGAGCACAAGCTCCATATGCGCAGGCTCAGTAGTTGTGTCTCACTGGCCTAGTTGCTCCGCGGCATGTGGGATCTTCCCAGACCACGGCTCGAACCTGTGTCCCCTGCATTAGCAGGCAGACTCTCAAACACTGAGCCACCAGGGAAGCCCTAGATTTTCTTTTAATAATGTGTTTGAGCTTATATGGCTACCACTCTAAAGCATGTAGATATAGTAATGGGTTTACATACCTGAAAAACTGTGTAACCAAAAATCAAAAACATACAATAGATTTACCAGAAACAAAAAGGAGAGAACTCAAGCATGACAAAAAGAAAACCATCAAACCACAGAAGGAAAAACAAAAAAGAACAAAGAAGAAATACAAAATCAATTAGAAAACAAAGTTGAAAATAGCAATAAATACATATCTATCAATAATTACCTTAAATGTCAATGGTCTAAATGCTCCGATCAAAAGACATAGAGTGGCAGACTGGATAACAAAAGAAGAGCCTACAATATGCTGCCTACAAAAAAACTCACTTTAGGGTGAAGGACACACATAGATTGAAAATGATGGGATGAAAAAAGCTATTTCATTCAAGTGGAAATGACAAGAAAGCAGGGATAGCATACTCATATCAGACAAAATAGGCTTTAGAACAAAGGTCATAAATAAAGATAAAGAGGGACACTATATCATGATAAAAGAATAAATACAAGAAGATATTACATTTGTTAACATATATGGTCCCAAACAGAAGCACCCCAATATATCAAAGAAATAGTAACAGACATGAAGGGAAAAACTGACAAGAATACAATAATAATAGGAGACTTTAACACCCCATTGGCATCAATGGGCAGAACGTTCAGATAGAAAATCAATAAGGTGATTAATAGAGATCCTTACTAACACAATATAACAGACTTATTTGATATTTTCAGGACATTAAATCCAATAAAACCCTTAGAATACACATTCTTTTCAAGTTCATATGGAATATTCTTTAGGATAGACCACGTAATCATTCACAAAACAAGCCTCAATAAATTTAAGAGAATAGAAATTGTTTTGAGCATCTCTTCTGAACATAATGACATGAAAATAAAAATGAGCCACAGAAAAAGAAATGAGAATAAAGCAATTACATGGACAAAGCAACATGCTATAAAACAACAACAACAACAAAACAGTGGGTAAACAATGAAATCAAAAATCAAAGAGAAAATTTAAAAATACTTTACGACAAATGACAATGAAAACACAACCATACAAATTATATGGAATACAGCAAAAGCAGTGCTAAGAGGGAAGTTCATAGCAATACAAATAAGAAAAATAAGAAAAGTCTCAAATAAACAATTTAACTTACCACCTAAAAGAAACAGAAAAAGAAGAAAAAACAAAACCTAAAGTCAGCAGAAGGAAGGAAAAAATAAATATCAAAGAAGAAATAAGTAAAATAAAGATTAAAAGACAATAGAAAAAAATCAATAAAACCAAGAACTGTTTTTTTCTGAAAGGATAAACAAAATTGACAAATCTCTGGCCAGGCTCACCAAGAAGAAAAGAGAGAGGGCCCAAATAAACAAAATAAGAAATGAAAGAGAAGGAATAACAACCAATATTGCAGAAATACAAACAACCATAAGAGAATACTATGAACAATTATATGCCAACAAATTGGACAAACTAGGATAAAGGGACAAGTTTCTAGAAACATACAGTCCACAAAACTGAGTCAAGAAGAAATAGATAATTTGAATGATCCATCACTAGAAGTGAAATAGAATCTGTAATTAAAGGAAAAAAAAAAACTGCCTGCAAACAAAAGACAAGGACCAAATGGTTTCAAGGGGAAATTCTACCAAACATACAAAGAAGAATTTATATCAATCCTTCTCAAGCTCTTCCAAAAGATTGAAGAGAAGTGAACACTTCCAAAGTCATTCTATGAAGCCACCATCACCCTGATTCCAACACCAGACAACAGGACTACCAAAAAAGAAAATTACAGGCCAATATCCTTGATCAATATACTGTAAAGATCCCCAACACAATATTCGCAACCCAAATCCAACACATAAAATGGATCATACACCCCGATCGAGTTGGAGTCATCCCAGGGTCACAAGAATGATGCAACATGTACAAATCAATCAATGTGATACACCATATTAAGGAAAGAAAATGATCATCTCAATAGATGTAGAAAAAACATTTGATAAAATTCAACATCCATCCATGATAAAAAAAAAAAAAAAACTCTACCAGAATGGGTATAGAGGGAACATATCCCAACAAAATATAAGCTATTTATGACAAACCCACAGCCAACATAATACTTAATGGTGAAAAGCTGAAAGCCTTCCCACTAAAATCTGGAGCAGGACAAGGATGCCACCTCTCACCAATTTTGTTCAACATAGCATTGTAAGTCCTAACCACAGCAGTCAGACAAGAAAAAATTAAATAAAAAATATCTAAACTGGAAAGGAAAAAGTAAAATTGTCATTATATGCAGGTGACATAATACTCTACATGGAAAACACAAAAGACTCCACACAATAAATAGTAGAATTAATAAACAAATTCAGGGGCTTCCCTGGTGGTGCAGTGGTTGAGAGTCCGCCTGCCAATGCGGGGGGCACGGGTTCATGCCCTGGTTTGGGAGGATCCCACATGCCGCAGAGCAGCCCAGCCTGTGAGCCATGGCTGCTGAGCCTGTGCGTCCGGAGCCTGTGCTCTGCAGTGCGTGAGGCCACAACAGTGAGAGGCCCGCATACTGCAAAAAAATATAAAATAAAAAATAAATAAACAAATTAAGCAAGGTAGCAAGATACAACATTAATATACAGAAATCTGTTGCGTATCTACATTAACAATGAAATATCAGGAAGAGAAAGTAAAAAGAAAAAAAATTCCCCTTTAAAATTGCATGAAAAAAATACCTGGGAATAAGCCTAACCAATGAGATGAAAGAGTTATATGCTGAGAACTATAAAGCATTGATAAAGGAAATTGAAGATGATCCAAAGAAATGGAAAGATATCCCATCTTGGATTGGAAGAACTAATATTGTTAAAATGACCATATTACTCAAAGCAATCGACAGATTCAATGCTATCCCTACCAAAATATCCATGACATTTTTCACAGAACTACAGCAAATAATCCTAAAATTTATATGGAAGCAGAAAAGACCCAGAATTGCAATAACAATCCTGAGGAAAAAGAATAAATCTGTAGGTATAACCTCCCATACTTCAGATAATACTACAAATCTACAGTATCAAAATAGCATCATATAGGCACAAAAACAGACATATGGATCAATGGAAGAGAATAGAGAGCACAGAAATAAACCCATACACCCACAGCTAATTAATCTTCAACAAAGGAGCCAAGAATATACAATGGAGAAAAGACAGTCTCTTCAACAAGTGGTGTTGGGCAAGCTGGACAGCCTCATGTAAATCAATGAAGTTAGAACACTCTCTCACAGCACACATAAAAATAAACACAAAATGGTTTAAAGATTTAAATATGAAATGATGCCATAAAACTCCTGGAAGGGAACATAGGAAAAACATTCTCTGACTTAAATTCTGGCAATGTTTTCTTAGGTCAATCTCCCAAGGCAACAGAAATAAAAGCAAGAAAAACAAATATATACTAATCAAACATAAACATTTGCACAGCAAAGGAAACCATAAACAGAACAAAAAGACAACCTGTGGACTGGGAGAAAATAGTTGCCAAAGATATGACCAACAGGGCTTAATTTCCAAAATATATAAACAGCTCATGCAGCTCAATAGCAAAAAACAAATAGCTCAATCAAAAAATGGGCAGAAGACCTAAACAGAAATTTCTGCAAAGAAGACATGCAGATGGCCAATAGGCATATGAAAATATGCTCAACACTGCTAATTATTAAAGAAATGCAAAGCAAAATACAATGAAGTATCACCTCACATTGGTCAGAATAGCCATCATTATAAAGTCTACAAATAATAAATTCTGGAGAAGGTATGGAGAAGTTGGAACCTTGTACACTGTTGGTGGGAATGTAAATTAGTGCAGGCACTATGGAGAACCGTATGGAAGTTCCTTAAAAAACTAAAAATAGAGCTACCATATGATCCAGCAATCTCATTCCTAGGCATATATATCTGGAGAAACTCTAATTGGAATAAATACATGCACCCCAATGGTTATAGCAGCACTATTTACAATAGCTAAGGCAAGGAAACAACCAAAATGTCCATCGACAGATGAATGGATAAAGAAGATGCAGTGTATATATACAATGGGATATTACTCAGCTATAAAAAGAATGAAATAACGTCATTTGCCACAATATGGATGGACTTAGAGATTATCATACTAAGTGAAGTATGTCAGAAAGAGAAAGATAAATATCATATAATATCACTAATATGTGGAATCCAAAAAAATGGTAACAAACAAATGAGATTATTTACAAAACAGACTCACAGACATAGAAAGCAAACTTATATTTACCAAAGGGGAAAGGTGAGGAGGGATAAATTAGGAGTTTGGGAGTAGCAGACACAAACAACTATACATAAAATAGATAAACAACAAGGTCCTAATGTACAGCACAGGGGGCTACATTCAATATCTTATAATAAACTATAATGGAAAAGAATCTGAAAAAAATTAAAAAGTAATAAATGTTAATTGGAATTTGTTAAATCACTACATTGTTCCATTTTGACTTTCTCTCCATTCTTCTTCTAATCATGTTAGAGTGGCCATGGACAATTTGGTTGTTTGGTCTTAACATATAAATGAATGAGTAGAACTCAGAATTTATGTGTGAATTTGGGTGAAAAAAAAAGTACATCTTTATGTACAATAACTTAGTATTTCCTTTACTTATGAATGAAAGCATTAAACCTCAGTAAATTAGCAATATCTGTGACTAGTTTTTTCTCATTGACATTACATATATATTGTATCATCATAGAGTCATGATAGCTAACTCAGCATATACTTTGCTTATCACTATTTGAAATCATAGGGATTAAATCCTTTAATTGTAATGTAATAATAAAGACACACCTATATTAATATATTGCAAATGTATTATTTATATATGGATTTCAATATAATTGATTTAGTTTTTAATATTAATATATTATTTTATGCACTTATTATTCTCAAAATTCCAGAGGCTTCAGATTGCCAAAGAGGTCAGTGGTACCAAAAAGATTTAAAATACTTAGGCAAAGAAGAAATTTTGTAGTGAATACATGTAGATTGGGTTTAGAGGGATATATTTATGTGTTTCACAGTAGCTTCCATGTACAATTAAGTTATAGCACCTTGCCCTGGAGTAGGAATGGCTTCCAAGAATACTCCAGCCAGCTGTTCTGCTGACTCATTCATAGTTGAAGGTGTAGGGCAAGCAGTCAAATCACAAGATGAAGATGCCTCATAGCACCTGCTCTTAGAAACTTGTGGATAGTGGAGAAGAAATAAGTTTTGAAAAGTATGGAGGCAGATGCTAATCTGTGAAAAATTCTTCTAATCTGAGATTTATAAAACTGTATGTCCAGGATTCAGGTGTCTTGGAGCCTAGTTAAAATAGATATTTGCTTCCATCAAAATATACTTGAAAATGAAGTATCCTTAATTATAGACATATTTTTATTTCTTTCATAGTGAAATTAACCAAAGTAACATAAATCGTAATTATTTTATAGAGAGCAAAATTCTGCAGCAGTAACACAAATAGTGAGTGTGTTTGAGTGTTAAGATACATGTGTTTTATGAAAATGGTGTTAGATTTCACCTCTGCTGAATCTTGACCTGAGGAATGCTAGGATTCTACCTGTGTGGCAAAATAGCCTGAAGAAACAAGTGTTACTGTGAGAAATTTCTATGCCTCTTCATCAATAAGTCAATATAGTCAATGTTTCTGGTACAACAGTAATTTGATTACACATTATGTAGCTCAGAATGACAGAGTGCCAATTTAAAAACACATTTGGATTATTCCTGTGCATATGTTAATTTTAGACTAATTTTAATTATTATTTTCAGGTTTATTAATCATACCAAAGTCATCTACACTAAAAACAAAAAATGAATGAAAGCTAGATGTGTGAAGGGAAAGAAAGAAGACTGGCAGAAATGACACAAGAAACCAATGACATATTTTGTACTTACTGCAAAGAATAGAGTAGTTATATATGAACAGATAGGAATTGTGTACAGTCATATAGCTAGGTAAAATATATCAGTTAAAAAAATCAGTGTGAAGAATATGCTACAATTTGTTTGATAAAAGAGGCACATGCACAAATGTATGTAAATTCGTGGACTATCTCAGATACAACAGATTGGTTATGAGTTAATGGTGTGACTTCTGAGAAAAGTAAAAGGGTACTTGGGTACAGGGGAGGGACACAGATTATTTTTTTTCACTTATACCAATGTATATCTTTTGAATTTTGCAACTTTCCAAAAAGGTTGGCTATTTAATAAATACATGTGTAAGTAAATTTTTATTAAAATAGTTCAAAATGAGCCAAAATACAAAATGCATCTGTATGGTAATTATGAGACCATCTATCAAAAATAACCATAAACAAATTAGCAAAACCATGTCAGGCAAACCATATTAACAATATCAATATTAATGGGCAAGTTAGTAATCCAGGTAGACAAATTAGATAAAAAGGATTATGTTCTTTTTATTAAAACTTCTCTACAGAGTGAAACGGTTTTGTCATAACAGTTTATACAATTGAATATGTAGCATCCAAATGCATGAAAATATTGCCCAAACCCCAATTTTACTGGAAAACTTTGACTTACTTCTGTTAGACTTGACAAACTAAAAAAAGAAAAAGTAAATATAAAAAATGAGTGATGGAATATTATCTTTAATAATAATGTTGCTTTGATAATTTTATATAAAATATTGTACACTAAGGAGAATATATACTGTTTTTAAATGTCTGTGAATGTTTTTAAAAATTGAGATAACAATGAATATCTTATGGAGATCATATTACCTGACTTCCACTAGATGATTCTAGAAAGTAATAATGAAATAAACCAAAATAATCAAACTACTTGGAAACCAAAAGCACTATCCTTAATAACTTTTGGGTCAAAGAGAGATCAAAACTGCAACTCAGGCTCTAAAGAAAGACAATGAAAATAACAAGACTATATTTCAAAGCATGTGAGATGCAACTAAAGGTAAAATCAGATGAAAAAGAGGAGCAATAAATGTTTTCATTATAAAACAAGAAACAATTAGTAATGAATTCCACATTTAATTAAATAAATGAGAAGAAAAACAACAACAAGATCCCCACTTCTAAAGACTATAACTAAAAATATAGGTGGGGGAAGAATGCTTTAAAAATAGGAGGAAGAGTAAAAACAAAATTAACAAATTGGAAAATACAAACATTTAAGAATTGATGAAGAAATATTGGCACTGGTTATTTGCAAAGATCAGTATAGTAGACAGTCTTCTGACAAGGCTAGCTAGAAAACACTATATAGAATGAATAATTACAAATGTCATATAACCACAGAGACCTGTACTTTGAGATGATGTGAGAATTGGATTATTTTTTAAGATGAAAGACTCTTGAAATTTTCTAAATTTGAAGGAAAGAGGACAGTAGATAGAACTGTATTGAGCAAATACAAGAAGGGAAATCAATAGAGCAAGGTCTCTAAGAAAGCCATAGCCCAGGTTGAGAAATAAGCTATAAAAAGGAAGGACAACTCTTTTATTACAGCAGTTAAAAAGAAAAAGTAGGTGGGTGCAGACTCGGGCAAATTGGTAGGTGGTAGGTTCATGATGGGAAGTTAAAGGAGTTGAGCGTTAAGAGAGTTTCTCTTTTATTTGTGAAATAGGTTAACAGGTCATTTGCAGAAAATGAAAGGGGAAGTGAATAGAGATAGAGGTTAAAAATGTGACCGCCTGGAGGGGTGGGATGGGGAGGGTGGGAGGGAGGGAGATGCATGAGGGAAGGGATGTGGGAACAGATGTATATGTATGACTGATTCACTTTGTTATAAAGCAGAAACTAATTAAAAAAATAAATAAATAAACTTAAAAAAAAATGGAAAAAAAAAAAAAAAATAGCTACTGTGAAGTTTGGATGGAGGGCTCCCTATGGAAACACCACCTAACTGCTGGGAGAATTAGGAGAAGCAGGAGACAGCACTTCTGTACTGTGTGAGAGCCCCCACACCCCACCCACACACACACCGGGCCTTTGCTTTGCCAGTTTGTCCCTGGTAAGTTCCCCTGAAAGGCAGGAACTCTGAAAAGTCAGCAAGATGAGCTTGCTGAGTTCCTGTAATGTGCTGCTTGGGGAAGGCTGTCCAATTTCCACCCATATGGCAGGGTAATGCTCCTTCATGTCAGATTCCATTTGGTGCAAGTGACTAGGGGGCCTTTGAGTGGCACTACCTGACAAGAGCCTATTAGGGTGAGGAGAGAGGGTACAACTTATAAAATACCTAGGAATTTACCTAACAATAAATATATAAGCCTCATATGAACATTGGTCCACACGTAAGTTGTAGGACAGCAGATTGAAAAAAGGCAGAAGACTTGGAGGTTACTACTAAGTGAGAGAAATTAATACTGTGTTGATGTCAATTCTCTCCAAACCAAGTTCTTAATTTATATATTGTATTTACAATCCCAATGGGACTTTTCTATTTTTCAATATCATAACAAGGATTCAAAAATACATGAGAAGAACAATCTCAGGAAAGAAGCATAATAAAGGTAAAGTTACATCTTCAGAAGTTAAAATATAATTAAACCACAATAAGTAAGAGAAAGCTACACTGTTGCTAGAATAGAAAACTAGTTCACATAAAACTTAGAAACCTAGAGACAGACCCAACAGAATAAAAGAAGTATATATGTATATGTACATGTGTGCATATATAATTAAATATTCTATAAAGTAGGCTTTTTCAAATTAGAGAATATATATATATATATTTCCTTCATATTTCAGATATATATATATATATATAATTCAACTACTTATATTGGAAAAATTGCTTCAGCAGCAAAATAAAGTTAGAATTTCTACTTTACAACATGCGTCAAAATAAAACCAAAGTGGAAATATTTAAATATGAAATTTTAAATAATTTAAGAAATTAAATGTATATGCATTAAGTCCACAAGAATAATATAGAGTAAATGGATAATATTAAGAAAACACTAAAGGCAGGAACCATAAAAATGATATTTTAATAAATAAAATATAAAACTCTGTAAAAGGAATGTCCCAAAAAAAACCCCACAAAGTAAAATTGTCCTTTAGAAGAATTTGCAACATAAAGAAATAATTACAATTATATAATATATTTAATATACAGAGCCCCAAAAAGATGTTAGTGTTTCTATTTATATAACATTATTGAATGGCAAAAATGTAGAGATGGAGAACAGATTAGTGGTGTCTAGGGTTCAGGAATGTAGGAGAGAGAGGGGTGGGTGTGACTATAAAGAGATAACAAAAGAGAAATCTTTGTTGTGATGAAATAGCTCTGTACCTTGATTGTAATGATGTTTACCCAAAATGATAAAAATGGTATATAATTGTAAACACATATTGTGCTAATGTCAATTTCCAGGTTTTGATATTGTGTTATAGATATGTAAGATGTAAATATTGGGAAAACAAGGTGAAATTTACATGAGAGTTCTGCATTATTTTTGCAGCTTCTCAGGAATGTATAATTATGTCAAAACAAAAACTTTAAAAAGTAAATTACAAAGAAAAATATGAAGAAAATGGTCAAGATTTTGAAAACAGCCACTTCATACACACATTCGCATAGAAATACACACACAAGAAATAAAAATGCCCAATAATCACATTTTATCCATCAGTAATCAAGTCTAATGGAAACAACAATGGTAACCTGTTTTTTTCTTAATTTATTAAGTTGTCAAAGAAAAAAATAGCTTTTGATGTGAGAAAGTGGACATTCTTATACTCTACTACTAGAAGTTTAAATTGTGAGAAATTAAACATCAGATATAAAAAGTCTAAAATTGCATATATTTAATCCCAGAAATTCCTTTCATTTTCATTTAGCATAAATAAGTAATAAAGGTGTCTTCATACATGTAATCTCAAGGTTATCTCTTAAAATGTAATTTATAAAAGTTTAAAATTAACAAAAACTCAATGTGTAATGAGAAAATTGGTGAAACGAAACACCCATTAGCATGATAATGTATAATGATAATATATACATGTGTGTATTTATATCTGAAAATTCATATATCAAAAGTTATCCTGTGATAAAATTATTAATAATTTGTATTTTCTTCATTATATCAATTCTCATCTCGTTTCCAGACTTTCTTACATGACATATATTCTTTTTAATAGAGGTATTTATTTTCTTAATAATAATTTAATTAGAAAAATAAGTAATCTGCTTTAGCTTCAAATGAATTTACAACTTAAAGAAAGAGAATATTTCCACATCAAGTGAATGTATTTTCAAAAGATCCTATTTTCAAAATACATCCATGTATCTCTGTTCCACAAGCTAAAATAACTTGACTTCCTGTACATCAACAAAATATGTAGCAATTTTATACTGATCAATGCATGAACATGACATTGGGCATTATCACTTTTTTAATCTTCAGTGTCTACTCCAAAGATTTGTTAGCTTTTTACTTATATAATTTAGCTGAACTAATGTGTCTTTCTAGGAAGAAAGTGAAACCTCTCCTTCCTTCTTGTCTGAAACAAGATTGTCAATCTAGTTAATGGTGAAAAAGAGTATTAGAGACATGAGTGACTGATGTGAAAAAATTAGGTTCCTGCTGACAGTTACCCATCAAAAGCAGGTTGACTGACTGCCAGAGTTAAAACACATGCAAACTGTCAGCTATAATATTAAGGCAAATGTCCCCGAACCTCAGTGCAGCATCAAGTAGAAATTCTGTTTCCTCTGCTGGGAACCTTCCCTCGATGCCACACATTCATAATCTTCTCTCATCAAGCCAGGCCCACACATTCAAAGACGTCTATCATTCCCGCAGTCAAATATATGTCCTGTCATATACATTCAATGGCTCTCATGATAAGTTGGATGAGAAGTGACATGTTGCGCATGATTGAGTAGAAGGGCATATAGTATACAATTCCTGCTGTCATAATTTTTCATTCTTTTCCTATATCTAGGTAAGGGGCTTAACCTTGACGTTTCCTAAGTTCAAAAATTATGGCCAATTAAAAGACAAGACAAATGTAGAAAATATTTTAATAAGTTGCATATAAACCACAACTATGATGATATAGTACGTAGTCAAATAATAAATTTAGTTTGATTTTGAATTTTGAAAACAAGTATATCAAGATTTAATAAGAAAATCCAAATGGGAAGCACTGTGACATTCAACTTCAAATTTTGCCTAAATTGCCAAAAGACACCCTAAGGACTGAACACTGTGCTGATGTGTTTACAGGTAGTATCTCTTTCAACATGAGAATATGCTTCTCATTACACAAGTGAAATATCTATAAATCAACATTATGTTAAAAAAGCATTCACTGAAATCTGGCTTTGAGCCATATCCTGGGCTAGAGAAAACAAACTGTTTCACCTGCGGCAGATAGTGCATTCTAAAATTAACCAAAGTTTGGCCATAATGAGCAGAAGAACAGACATTTCGTTCACCTCAGATCTTTCCTGACATTTCTATCATGGAGTTTGGTTGGTATGGTCTCACCAACTTCTCCAGCTAAAACTTCCTTTGCCCTCTATCTCAGGGATATGAGAAAGGAGAAAGCACACTCTTGACCCCTCTCTGCAGCTTCTCTACAATTGCTTTATAATCTTTCATTAAAAAAAAAAGAAAGAGAGAAAATAACTCCTCCCCCTTGACACTATTCAGTTATTATCCCTGCAACTGTTACCTGCAAAATTCCACATTTAAGATCTCCTTTGAGACCATATCTATGACTTAAACCTATGTGTTTGTGGCCCATCCAACATGCTGACCTCAGAGATCCTTTACCCTTCCCTCAGAAACTTTAATCCTCTTCTCCCTATAGCACCCACACCTGTAGCAACAGCATAAATTTTGCCATCTTTTGGTTTTCTCTCAATTTCAAAAATCTTCAAATTTAACATATAATTCTGACTATTCTTACCCACCTTACCACATTTCTAACTCCCTAGCTCTTACCAATCTTGTGCTTTGAGACTCATGGAGAACACCATTCTTTTCTGGTCCCTTTATTTTTCTTTCCTTTTATTGTTTTCATAAACTTGGATCATTCTAATTATACATTCAAATTTTTCCCATTTCTTCATACTACTACATGTCATCTTATTTTCTTTCAATTTACTCTTTTTCCTTAAAGAAATTTGAGAGGGAAAGTAGTGAAGAGGGAGAAAACATGTATGAGTATGGAAAAGATGATGGTGTCTGAAAAAAAAGTTGAACCCTGTTTTAGAGTAGAACGTGAAAATGTTTCATAGAGCTAAGGGACTGGTGGTCTACATAAGAAAGTGAGAAGAAAAGGAAAATGAAAGGCAGCTACACTTGGAAGAGTTCTGTATCTAGACACTTGGAAATATTGGTGAACAAACCAAAAATTATGCCCACATGTACTATACTTTCTAGTGCAAAGAGACAGACAGAAGACAATAGACATAAGAAGTAAGCAAATTATCCGATATGTTAACAGGCAATATATATATTTTATAAAAGAAATGTAGAAGAGTCAGGCATGTAGAGCAACAAATATATTCATTCTGGGTTTCCTAGACGACAAGGAAACTTGGAATAGACTCTTCCTGCTCTCCTTGCAGAGGGACTATATCTGAATCCAGTTTATCATCAGATCTTTCTTTACCTGATGAGGAGGGTCTACAATTCCCAAAGGTCCCAAAGTCACCAGTGGGAAGCTGGATTTCTCAGACACCTCCTGTAGAGCAGGCTTCAAGACATGTCTGCCTGACATCCCAATAATATGCATATCCCCCCACCACACCCTTACCGTGTGACTCAGTTGTTTCCATATTTGTCCTAAACAAGGAGAGAAAGAGGGATATGGGAATCTGTCCTGGATTATAAACCCATACTCCATGTGTTGCAGAAAGCCCTGGCATGCCTATGTCTGTAGAACATGAAGGCTCTGTGGAACATTTGCTTTCTCTTCTTGTTGACCCCAGGTTTAAAAGATTTCCAAACAATACTAACTTCTTAACTCATGTAATATGGCTTGTCCCAAACTTTAGTGCATGACAGATGGCAACTACAAAGGGACTTTTCTTGCACAACAAATCCTTATCTCTTCCCTTCATACAGTTTTGAGACTTAATTAACATAATCCTTCTTATTTAATTTATAATATAAAATTATTATGAAGTGCTTTATTAATATAAGAAAAGTATTTACAATGTGTGTCCATGAAGAAAACAAAACTTATCAGATATTTTAACAGATAATACAAGGAATTACAAAAGCAGAGTTTGAAGAAATAAAAAAAAGGAAAAAGGGATAGTGAATTTGCAGAGCTAATAATTGTAGGAAGTAACTTCTACCCATAGGGTTGGGAGGACAAAAGGAAAAGACTGAGATTATCAGATTCTAGAAGCTGAGGGAAGTATTCCATGGAATTGGGACTCTGATCCTTTAGGAGTGTCACTGCAGATCAACAGCTGGTACCTCAGTATCTTGGAGGAGAGTTTATACTGAGCTACCCAGACCTCCATGGGGAGGGCACTTCTCTTTTCCTAATTTTTTAAATGTTATTTGTCCTCTCAGACATATTTATTTTTTTCCTTTGTAGTTTCTTCTGTTGTGATTTTAAATAACCTACCTCACTCAAAGCTTATACAAATGTTCATAAGATATTCTAACATTTTTACAGTTTCATTTTCTTTCACCTTTCACTCTTTAACATATCTAGAATTTATAGTGGGGGTTAGATTGAATTAGAGGTACAACTATGTTTTCACAAATAGGCACTCAATTATTAATACCATCTGATAAATAATCTTTACTGATTCAAACTGTCACTTTATTATATTTTAATTTTGTCTATATTATTTGAATTGTGGTAAAATATGCATAACATAAAATTTACCATCTCAACCATTTTTAAGTGTGCATCAATGGTATTATGTACATTCATAATATTGTACAGCCATCACACCCTTATATATAACACTTTTCATCTTGTCAAATTGAAATTCAGTACTCACTAAACAATGGCTCCCATTTCCCCTTTGCTCAGCCCCTAGAAATCACCACTTTGTTTTCTGTCTCTATAATTTTGACTATTCTCACTAGCTCATGTAAGTGGAATTATAGTGTTTGCTTCTTTTTGTGACTAGCTTATTTTATGTAACATATCTTAAAGGTTCATCCATCTTGTCACATTTGTCAGAATTTCCTTCCTTTATAAGGCTGAATAATATTCTATTGTATGTACACACCATGTTTTGATTATCCTCTCATCTATCAATGGACACAGGTTGCTTCTACTTTTTGGCTACTTCAAGTAATGCTGCTATAAACATGGTTGTACAAATATATCTTTGAGACTCTGCTTTCATTTCTTTTGGATATATACCCAGAAGTGGAATTGCTGGATTATATTGCAATTTTACTTTTAAATTTTTTGAGGAACCACCATACTGTCTTCTATAGTGGATTTACCATTTTACATTTGCACCAACTGTGTATAAAGGTTCCAGTTTCTCCACATCCTCACCAACACTAGCTTTTTTTTTTTAATAGCCATCCTAATAGGAATGACGTGATATTTCATTTTGTTTTGATTTGCATTTCTCTAATGATTCCTGAAGTTGAGCATCTTCTCATGTGATGATTGACCATTTGTATATCTTCTTTGAAGAAATGCCTATTACAGTTTTTTGGCCAATTTTTAATCAGATTTTGTTGTCATTAGGTGGTAGGAGTTATTTATATACTCTGGATAATAGTCCATTATCAGATATATGGTTTGAAAAATTTTATCCTATTCTATACGTTGCCTTTTCACCTTACACTGTTGATTATGTCCTTTGATGCAGTTTTGAACTTTCATTTAGTCCAATTTATCAATTTTGTTGTTGTTTCCTGCCTTAGAATTCTACCTATAGAGAAACAGAATCAATAGAAGATATAATAGATAGATGATAGATAGGTAGATAGATAGATAGATAGATAGATAGATAGATAGATAGATAGATATAAAATAGGAACTGGCTTACACACTTACAGAGGCCAAAAAGTCCCACAGTCTGCTTTCTGCCACCTGGAGAACCAAGAGAGCTGATGGTATGATTCAGTTTTAGTACAAAGTCCTGAGAATGGGGCAACTGTTTTAAGTCCTGGAATCTAAAGGTCTAAATACCAGGAGCTCTGATGTCAGAAAGCAGGAGAAGATGGATGTCCCAGCTCAAAAAGAGGGCGGGAATTTGCCCTTCCTTCACCTTTTTGCTCCATTTGGGAGCAAAAGATTGGATGACTCCTACCCTCATTTGTGAAGGTAATTGTCTTCACTCAGTCTACTGAATCAAATGCTAGTCTTTTCCAGAAACACCCTCAAAGACACACCCAGAAATAATGTTTTACCAGCTATCTGGGCATCATTTAAGCCAGTCAAGTGGACACAAAATTAACCATCATATTGTGCTTTTGGTGTCATATCCAAGAAATCATTGCCAAATCCTATAACATGAAGATTTTCCCCTATGGTTTCTCCTAAGAGTTTTATAGTGTTAGTTCTTATGTTTAGGTTTGATACATTTTGAATTAATTTTTGTATATGTTTTTAGATAAGGATTCAGCTTCATTTTGTCAATATTCTTGAATCTTTTCTTTGACATACTTCTCTTTCTGTGAATGTCTTTCTATTTCAGAACTATTTCCATGCTCTTTTAATTAGTATGGCTGACCACACACAGTCACATGTGTAGATATATGGATATGTGATGCCTCTTACATTATACTTCTTTACTCCTAAAGTAAATAATCTAAATCAAACTGAATATATATCAAAACAGATTGAATATGTATCAGAATACCCTGAAGTCCTTTTTAACGCAGTGAATATTGGGCTTCAGCCTCAGAGTTTCTGATTCAGGAAGTCTGGTAGGGAGCCTGAAAATTCACAACTCGAACAAGTTCCTAGTGATGCTAATAATTCTGGTTTGGGGATCACGCTTTGAGGACCACTAGACTAAGATATTTATTTTTCAAAATAAGCTTTCAAATTCTCTTTACCATGTTTTAAGAAAAGCTAGTCATATTTTAAAATTCAAAGCACATTAATTATTCTTATATTCTTTTGAAGACATTACTTTCATGAACATTTCCTCTGAATTCTACAGATAAATTCAGTTTTTGTTTCTTTGTCTCACTGACTGGATTTATAATAAGCCATCCACCATTCTGTGTTCAAATTCTAGTTTCTGACAAATTTTCACCTCACTGTATTTACTCACTGCATACATATCAAATGTTCCTTCTATACACTACCTAATTGTCTAATACCCTAAACAAATTTGGGATACTAACAATTGTAATACTAGGATGTGTTGCTAAAGCAGATACTTTTATTCTATCCAGTCTTTAGTATTTTTATCTTTTAGACTAAACATTGATTGGGTTATGGATAACTTGTCTTCCCATTGCCCTGTCTCCAACTCTGCCCTAGTCATATCTTACCCAGTGTTTTCTGGAATTTGTTGATCCTACTGATTTATTGGTAGATAAGATAAAGAAGGATTAAGGCCCTATGTGTAGAAATAATATTCTTACCCTGCATCACAAAACATCTGGGAAAAAGAGCTCAAAAACAGAAATATAGATCAAAGGTACAGGATAGAATGCACAGAGATAAACCCACACACATATGTTCACCTACTTTATGATAAACGAGGCAAGAACATACAATTGAGAAAGGTCAGACTCTTCAATAAGTGGTGCTGGGAAAACTGGACAGCTACATGTAAAATAATGAAATTAGAACACTCTCTAACACCATACACAAAAATAAACACAAAATGGATTAAAGACCTAAATGTAAGACCAGACACTATAAAACTCTTAGAGGAAAAAATAGGAAAAACACTCTTTGACATAAACCACAGCAAGATAATTTTGACCCACCTCCTAGAGTAATGGAAATAAAAACAATGGACTTAAACTTAAAAGCTTTTGCACAGCAAAGGAAACCATAAACAAGATGAAAAGACAACCCTCAGAATGAGAGAAAATATTTGCAAATGAAACAACTGACAAAGGATTAATCTCTGAAATATACAAGCAGCTCAAGCAGCTCAATATCCAAAAAATAAACAATCCAATTAAAAAATGGGTAGAAGACCTAAATAGACATTTCACCAAGGAAGACATACAGATGGCCAAGAGGCACATGAAAAGGTGCTCAACATCACTAATTATTAGAGAAATGCATTGTGATTGGTGTATCACCTCACCCCAGTCAGAAAGGCCATTATCAATACATCTAGAAACAATAAATGCTGGAAAGGGTGTGATGAAAATATAACCCTTCAGCACTGTTGGTGAGAATGTAAATTGATACAGCCACTATGGAGAACAGTATGGAGGTTCCTTAAAAAATTAAAAATAGAACTACTATATGACCCAGCAATCCCACTACTGGGCATATACCCTGAGAAAACCATAATTCAAAAAGAGTCATGTACCACAATGTTCATTGCAACACTATTTACAATAGCCAGGACATGGAATCAAACTAAATGTCCATGAACAGATGAATGGATAAAGAAGATGTGGCACATATATACAATGGAATATTACTAGCCGTAAAAAGAAACAAAATTGAGTCATTTGTAGTGAGGTGGATGGACCTAGAGTCTGTCATACAAGTGAAGTAAGTCAGAAAGAGAAAAACAAATACCGTATGCTAACACATATATATGGAATCTAAAAAAAAAAAAAAAAAAAAAAGCGGTACTGATAAACTTAGTTGCAGGGTAGGAATAAAGATGTAGACCTAGAGAATGGACTTGAGGACATGGGGTAGGAGGGGGAAGCTGGGGAAAAGTGAGAGTAGCATCGACATATATACATTTCCATATGTAAAATAGTTTGCTAGTGGGAAGCAGCAGCGTAGCACAGGGAGATCAACTCAGTGCTTTGCAATGACCAAGAGAGGTGGGATAGGGAGGATGGAAGAGAGGCTCAAGAAGAAGCGTATACGGGGACATGTGTATGCATTTGGCTGATTCACTTTGGTGTACAACAGAAACTAACACAGTATTGTGAAGCAGTTATACTCCAATAAAGATCTATTTAAAAAAAGAAGAAGAATGATAGCAACAACAAAAATGACAGTAACAGAGAGTTGCCTGTTTCTTTGGATGATAGAAACTCTGTATCTCTGACACTGACAGCAGATGATGGAGAATAGACAAATGCCTGCTACATTGTTTCATGAAAAGTTTCAGTACATGTTATTTTGATAAGTGCAATCCCTATATAAATTAATCAGTTTTATGATTTCTACTACTTTTTTCTCAGAAGTTGAAATTGGTATTACTGCTAGTCTTAGTTCTTGCTCACGTTGTGGTCCCTTCTCCCATCTCTATAGGTAATTTAATGAGAAGTCAGGGGAGTGAACAGTAGAAGTTTGGGTTAGATACCATTTTAAACTGGTCTGGCCCTTTCCAAGTCCGGGACTTTTTAACAAAAGATAGTTTTATTCCAACCTTCTAAGTCTTCTCTTCCTTCATTTTTTTTTTTTTTTCAGTATGCGGGCCTCTCACTGCTGCGACCTCTCCCACCGCAGAGCACAGGCTCCAGACGTGCAGGCCCAGCAGCCATGGCCCACGAGCCCAGCCGCTCCACCCCACGTGAGACCCTCCCGGACCGGGCATGAACCCGCGTCCTCTGAATCAGCAGGCGGAACCCCAACCACTGCGCCACCAGGAAAGCCCTCTCCCTTCCTTCTTTCTTCAAATGTATAAACACCTTATAGACAGAGACATAGTTTGCTCTCATTGCAATTGTTTTGGTTTACTTAATCTTTTCCAATATTATTGTTAATATCTTTTTAAACAGCTCTTAAAACAAGAAACAGTGCAGAAGCTTTTCAGTACAAGAAGAAACCTAAAATTAAATTAAGAACACAGATTATATCTGTTTTATCCATTGTAATATTAGTACATAAATCTTTCAAAGCAAGTTAGTTAATAAGAACCTCTCACGTTTAGTGTTAATCATAAAATGCTTAACACAATCATTTAGACAAAATATGATTTAATTAATAATTTTAAAAATCTTGTACATTCTTATCTTCAGCAAGAAAAGAAAAATTGGGGAAGAGAGGGGTAACTTTACAGTATAAGTATTTTAGCCTAAGCTTAAAAAGTTATTCTTTTTTTAGGCTTTTCTGGTACATGAATGATGGCCTCATGAATAGTGACAGAAATAAAATTACTGGAAATTTACTTCTGAATTGTGTACTTGGCTTGATTTTATTTTTTTAAAATATTTTAATCATATGTATTATTTCACTGTGGCTCACTTATTCCAACAGAAGTTCTCATTAAATTTTCTAAAATTTTTCTCATAGAACTAGGTCACAGAGAAAACTCAGATGTTTTTGAGAGTTAGAGAAAGTTTTCAATCATTTTGGAGTCAGACTTTTTTTCTTCTCCTTTCAGAGTAAACATGTGATTCCAGAAGAAGCAGTAGAGGGATTAGCTACTCTCTGCAAGATGTGACATTAGCACTGATTTTTTCTCTGATTAGAAGGTAGGAGCATCTCCTAATTACCTAACATTGCTCTCCAAAAGTCATTATTTTATATTTAATCTTTCTAAGGTTTTATTTTTAGCTTTGCCTCTTTTAAACTACAGATTTGTGCTTTGTTTCTGACCCAGTTTGAGTGTTTGTTTAGCATATAAGTTTTACAGTCCACTAACTAAAGTGAAAAACGTTATCCTTTAAGGTCAAGAACAAGCCAAGATGTACTTTCTCACCATTTCTATTCAACATGGTACTGAAAGATCTAGATAGTACAACAAAAATAAAAAGGGAAATTCAAAGTGTACAGATTAGAAGGAAGAACTATAACTCTCTTTATTCTCAGATAATATGGTTGCTATGTAGAAGACCTCAAAGAATTGACAAAATATTCCAGAGCTAATAAGCAAATACAGCAAATTTGCAGGATACAATGTTAATGTACAAAACTCAATCACTTTCTTATATGCCAGCAATGAACAAATAAAATATGAAAATAAAAACAATACCATTTACATTAGCATGCACAAACACATACAAATGATGTATTTTGGTATAAATTTGTATAGTTTATACAGGATATACATATGGGAAACTATTAAACACTAGTGAAAGAAATCAAAGAGAATCTAACTAAAAGGAGAGATTTTGTTAAGATTTCAATTCTTCCCACTCTGATACATAGATTTAATGCAATCCCATCAAAATCTAAATAAACTGTTCTGTAGATTTTGGCAAACAGTTTCTAAGTTTATTTAGAAATTCAGAAAACCTAGAATATACAACATAATACTGAAGAATAAAGTTGTAGAATATGTGCTACCCAATTTCAAGGCTTACAGTAAAGCTATAATTTTTAAGACAGGGTCATACTGACAAATAATAGACACATAGAACAGAATCATGTAACAAAATAGCACAAAAATAGACCTACACAAATATAATCAGTTGATCTTTGACAAACAACTGGTGCTGGAAAAATTCAGTGTTTATATGCAAAAAAACCCCAAAACAAAACCAAACCTAGAAGCTGATCTTACAGTTTTTACAGAAATTAACTAAATATAGATCATAGGCCTAAAAGTAACATGCAAAATTATAATTCTTCTAGATCAGATTATAGAAGAAAAAATGAACTTGGGTTTGGTGATGAGTTTTAGATGAAACACCAAACATGATTAATAAAAGAAAATTTTATTTTATTAAAATTAAAAACTTCTGATATGCAAAAGACATGTTTAAGAGGATAAAAGGACAAGAGATAAACTGGGAGAAAATATTTGAGAAACACACATCTCATGAACAATATATACCCAAAATATACAAAGAATTCTTAAAACTCAATGATAAGGAAACTAATAATTGAACTAAAAAATAGGCAAAAATATCTCCACAGACACCCCATCAAAGAACATATACTAATGGAAATTTACCATATGAAAAAGTGCTTAGTATCATATGTATCAAAGAATTGAAAATAAAAACAACAGTGAGTTACCACCACACACTACGATGGTTAAAATGGAAACACCTAATATACTCATTTTGGCAAGGATGCACATAAACTCTTTTTTTTATAACTATAGTTGATTTACAATATTGTATTAGTTTCAGGTGTATAAAATAATGATTCAATATTTTTATATTCCACTCAAATTTATTAAAAACAATGGCTTTATTTTCATGTGCTGTACAATATATCATTGTTGTTTATTTGTTTTATACCTAGTAGTTTGTATATCATGATCCCTTACCCCTATCTTGCCCATTCACCCTTCACTTTCTCCACTGGTAACCACTATTTTGTCCTCTGTATCTGTGAGTCTGTTTCTTTTTTCTCATACATTCATAAATTTTATTTTTTAGATTCCACATATAAGTGATAACGTACAGTATATGTCTTTCTCTATCTGACTTATTTCATTAAGCATAATACCCTCCAGGTCCATTCACATTGTTACAATGGCAAAATTTCATTATTTTTATGCCTAAGTAGTATTCCATTGTATGTATATCTTCTTTATCCATTTGTATGTTGATGGACATTTAGGTTGCTTCCCTATCTTGGTTATTGTACATAATGTTGCTATTAACATTAGGGTGCATGTGTCTTTTTGAATTAATGCTTTCATTTTCTTTGGATATATATCCAGGAGTGGAATTGCTGTATCATATGGTAGTTGTATTTTAGTTTTTTGAGGAACCTCTATGTTATTTTCCATAGTGGCTGCACCAATTTACATTCCCACCAACAGTGTACTAGGATTTCCTTTTCTTCACGTCCTTTCCAACATTTGTTATTTGTAGACTTATTGATGAAAACCATTCTGACAGGTGTGAAGTGATATCTTATTGTGGTTTTGATTTGCACTTATCTGATAATTAGTGATGCTGAGCATTTTTCATGTGCCTGTTGGCCATCTGTATGTCTTCTTTGGAAAAATGTCTATCCAACTTCCCTAAACATTTTTTAACCAACTTGAGCTGTTTATATGTTTTGAATATTAATCACTTATTAGTCATACCATTTGCAAATATTTTCTCCCATTCAGTAGATTGTGTTTTCACTTAGTTCACAGTTTCCTTTGCTGTGCAAAAGTTTTTAGGTTTAGTTAGGTACCATTTGTTTATTTTTGCTTTTGTGTCTTTTGCATTAGGAGATGAATCCAAAAATAAACCTTTGCTATGATTTATGTCAGACTGTTCTGCCTATTTCTTCTAGGAGTTTTGTGATTTTCAGTTTTACATTTAGGTTTTTAATCTAATCCATTTTGAGTTTATTTTGTCTATAATATGAAAAAGTATTCTAATTTCATTCTTTTACGTGTAGCTGTCCAGATTTCCCGGCACCACTTGTTGAAGAGACAGTCTTTTCTCTATAGTATATTCTTGCGTCCTTTGTTGTAGATTAATTGATGGTGGATACATGGGTTTATTTCTGAACTCTTTATTCTGTTCCATTGATCTGTGTGTCTGTTTTTCTGGCAGTACCATACAGTTTTGATGACTGTAGCATAGTAGTATAGTGTGAAGCCAGGGAGCATGATCTGTCCGGCTATGTCTATTTTTCTCAAGTTGGCTTTGGCAATTGGATTTTTCATGGTTTCATATATATTTAGGATTATTTGTTTAGTTCTATGAGAAAATGGCAAGTGTATTTTGATGTATTAAATCTGTACATTACTTTGTGTAAAATGGACATTTTAACAATATTTATTCTTCAAATCCAAGAACACAGAATATCTTTCATTTCTTTCTATAATTTTCAAATTCCTTCATCAATGTTTTATAGTTATCAGAGTATAAGTATTTCACCTCCTTAAAATATATTCCTAGATATTTTATTATTTTATGTGATTTTAAATTGTATTTTTTTCTTCATTTCTCTTTCTGATAGTTCATTATTAGGGTATAGAAAAGAAGCAGACTTCTGTATATTAATCTTTTATCCTGCAAGTTTACTGAATTTATTTATTAGTTCTAATACTTTTTGGTGGAGACTTCAGAATTTTCTATATAGAATATCATATCATCTGCAAATAATGACATTTTTACCTGTTCCCTTACAATTTGAATACCGTTTATTTGTTTATTTATTTTTTCTTGTCTGCTTGCTGTGGCTAGGACTTCCAATACTATGTTGAATAGAAGTGGTGAGAGTGGGCATCCTTGTCTTGTTCCTGAATTTAGGGGGAAGGCTTTCAGATTTTCACCATTCAGTGTCAGGTTGGCTATGGATTTTTCATAAATGGCTTTTATTATGTTGAGGTATGTTCCCTCTATACTCACTTTGATGAGAGTTTTTATCATAATTGGATGTTGAACTTTGTCAAATGCTTTTGTTGTGTCTATGGACATAATCATTCAGTTTTTGTCTTTCCTTTTGTTAATGTGGTGTATCACATTCATGGATTTGTGTACATTGAACCATACTAGCAACTCTGGAATGAACCTGACTTGATCATATTGTATGATCCTTTTTATGTATTGTTGGATTTGATTTGCTAATATTTTGTGGGGGATTTTTGCATATGTATTCAAAGATATTGACTTGCAATTTTTGTTTTTTGTAGTGTCTGTGTCTGATTTTGATATCAGGGTGATGGTGGATTCATAGAATTAATTTGAGAGTGTTCAGACTCTTTAATTTTTGTAATAGTTTGGGAAGAATAGGTGTAAGTTCTTCTTTGTATGTTTGGCAGAATTGCCCAGTGAAGTCTTTTGGCCCTGATTTTGCTTGCTGGGAGTTTTATTATTATTATTATTATTATTATTATTATTATTATTATTATTATTATTATTATTATTATTATTACAGAGTCTATTCCACTTCTAGTGATTGGTCTGCTCAAATTATCTGTTTCCTCTTGACTCAGTTTTTGTAGGCTGTACGTTTTTAGAAACTTGTCCAGTTTTTCTTCTTGGTTGTCCAATTTGTTGGTATTTAACTGTTCATAGTATTCTCTTATGATTTGTTAGTTTCTGTGGTAACAGTTGTTATTTCTCCTTTTTCATTTATTATTTTGTTCAGATGGGTCCTCCCTCTTTTATTCTTGGTGAGCCTGGCTAGATGTTTGTAGATTTTATCTTTTCAGAAAACCAGCTATTGGTTTTATTGACCTTTTCTTTTGTTTTTTTTATCTCTATTTTATTTATTTCCTCTCTGATCCTCATTATTACCTTCCTTCTGCTTACTTCAGGTTGTTTGTTCTTCTTTTCCTAATTATTTTATGCAGTAAATTAGATTGCTTATTTGAGATTTTTTCTTATTTCTTGAGGAAGGCTTGTATAGCTATGAACCTCCCTCTTAGAAATGCCTTTGCTGCATTACATAGAAATTGTCAGGTTGTGTTTTCATTTTTGTTTGTCTTGAAGTATTAATTTTTTTTTAATTTATTTAATTTCATCATTGACCCATTGGTCTATTAATAGCATGTTGTTTGGTCTCTGTGTGTTTAGTATTTTCCCATTTTCCTTTCTGTGGTTGATTTCTAGTTCCATGTCACTGTGGTCAGAAAAGATGCTTGACATAACTTCTATTATCTTAAATTTGTTGAACCTTTTTTGTGCACTAATATTTCTTCTATCCTAGAGAAAGTCCCATGAGCACTTGAAAAGAATGTGTATTCTGTTGTTTTTGGATGTAGTGTCCTGCTGATACTAATTAAGTCCAACTGGTCTACAGTGCCATTTAGGACTTCTGTTACCTTATTGATTTTCTGTCTGGATGATCTGTCCATTGATGTCAGTGGGGTGTTTAAGTCTCCTGCTATTATTGTGTTCTTGTCAGTTTCTCACTTTATATCTGTTAATATTTGTTTTATATATTTAGCTGCTCCTATATTATGTGCACATATGTTAACGAGTAATAATCTCTTCTTGATATTGATCTTTTTATCATTACATAATGCCCTTCTTTGTTTTTCTTTATGGCCTTTGTTTTAAAGTTTATTTTTCTGATATGAGTATAGTGACCATCCTCTTTCTTGTCATTTCCATTTGAATGAAATATCTTTTTTCATCCCCTCACTTTCAGTCTGTGTGTACCTTCCACCCTAAAGTGTGTCCCTTGTAGGTAGCATATTATACATTTTTGTTTTTTATTTAATATGCCACTTGTCTTTTGACAGGAGCACTTAATCTATTGACATTTAAAGTAATTATTTATATACATGTACTTATTGCCATTTTAATCCTTGCTTTCAGTTGTTTTGGTAGTTCTTCTTTGATCATTTCTTCTTTTTGTTTTTCCTTTTGTAGTTTGATGCCCTTTTTTGTAGTACGCTTGAGTTCCTTTCTGTTCAGTTTTTCGTGAATCTATTTGTGTTTTCAATTTGTGGTTACCTTGGTTTTCCAGTATGTTGACCTATAACTATATCTAATTGCTTTAAATTGATAGTCATTCAAGTTCAAACACATTAAAAATGATTTACCTTTTTATACTCCTTTCCACTACATTTTGTGATTTTGATGTCTTATTTTACATCTTCATGCTTATACTTTTATTGCTAATTTTAGTTATAGTCACTTTTACATGTTTTTACCATTTTTTAATCTGTGTCCTGGCTTATTTATGTGATCTTCAGTCCTTTTATATATTGACCTTTCCTATTGTGATTTTCACTTTCCTATGTATTCTTCTTTCCCTTCTATTTAGAGGAGAGCCTCCAACATTTATTTTAAAGTAGGTTTAGAATTGCTGAATTCTTTTAGTTTTTGTTTGTCTGAGAAATTATTTATCTCTCCTTCCCTTCTAAATGATAATCATAATGGGCAGAATATTCTATGTTGCAGGGGTTTCCTGTTCAGGACTTTGAATATATCCTGACACTCCCTTCTGGCCTACAAAATTTCTGCTGAAAAGTCAGTTGATGGACATATGGGTCTTCCCTTTTAACTGACCATTTTCTCTCCTATGGCCTTTAGAATCCTGTTTTTATTGTTAACTTTTAACATTTTAATTATGATTTATCTTGGTCTGGGTCTGTTTTGGTTTATCTTGCTTGGAACCCTCTGTACTTCCTATACTTGGGTGTCTGTTTCCTTCTTAGATTTAAAGTTTTCCACCACAATTTCTGCAGGTATATTTTTGTTCCCTGTCTCTCTGTCTCTCCTCTCTCTGGAACCCCTATTGTGCATAGGTTAACATGTTTTATATTTTCCATAGATCTTATACATTGCTTTCATTTTTTTTTTCTTTCTGTCTACTGTTCTGATTGGGTGATTTCCATTATTTTCCCAGATCACTTATTTGTTCTTCTGTGTCATTTTGTCTGATATTCATTGCATCTTGATTGGTTTTTGTCTTGAGAATTAAATTTTCTATTTTTCATTGTTTCCTATTTATACTGTAGCTTCTAGTTCCTTGTTACAATGATCTGCATTTTTATCAATAATTTTTCTTAATTCAGTTGGCATTTTTATCACTTCCTTTTTGAACTTGGGGTGTAGTAGACTGATGAACTCTGTTCATTATTTGTTCTTTCAGGGGATTTCACTTGTTCTTTTAATTGGGAGTAGTTCCTCTGCCTTTTCATTTTACTTAACTTTCTCTGTCTCTATGAATTTAGGAGAATCAGTTAGCTACTGTGGTCTTTGTAAAAAATATTTATTTACTTATGTATTTTGTTGTGCTGTGTCTTAGTTGTGGCAGGTAGACTCCTTAGTTGCAGCATGTAGGCTCCTTAGTTGTGGCATGCAAACTCTTAGTTTTGACATGCATGTGGGATCTAGTTCCCTGACCAGGGATCAAACCTGCGCCCCCTGTATTGGGACATGGGGTCTTAACCACTGTGCCACCAAGGAAGTCCCACCTACTGTGGTCTTGAAGGGGTGTTTTTATGTGAGACTGTCCCTGTGCAGCCTGTGTGTGTCCACTATTTTTGCTGCAAGTGCTGATTTTGGTATAGACACCAGCCAAGTCTTTCTTCAGGGTGTGCTGGTCATTATCCCCTTAATAGGGGGTGCTGTTGGTGTTGTAGGATCTAGAACCCATGCTGGGTGTGAGGTGAGGATCCCTCTCTCTTCTGTGGCTATTACCACCTGTTAGGGGTGATGTCTGCTTTCCAGTTGTTGAGGTAGAAGCTCTGAGAGTCATGTTAAATCAGGCTTCCTTGCCCTGAGCATATGCCCTGCCACAAAGGAGATGATTGCTGAAGCAAGTGAGGCTCATGAAGTCGCAGAGGACCTATACTCTCCCTGTGTAGGCATCTGCAGTTACATTCAAAAGCAGCCCATGGTTATGTCCCTTTCTCTGTTGTGTTGTCCCGGATCTAGTGCAAACATATGGTGTGGAATAGACTGGGCCAGAGATGTGGGTGTTGTGGTTGTAGACATTGAGGTGGCTGTGCTGTCACCTGAGATCTGGGCTGCCTCTGTGGCAGGCTTCTCCCAGGACCTATCTTCCCCAGATCTAGTGCTAAGCTGTAGTGTGATGTGCTTTTGTCTGAGTGCTCTGGCTGGGAAAGGAACAACTCTATAGTCCTGAGCATGTTGACAATGGCTGATGCTGCTCCAACTGAACTATTCCCCAGACTCTCCAGGCTGTCTCTCTGCTTAGCTCTATGGAGTCTTCTCTCAGGACTTGTCTGCTGGAGATTCAACAGTTAGCTGTGCAAGCCCTTGTGGCACTGCCCTGCATGCTCTCTGACAATGTCCCTGTGGCTACACCTGTTGCCCAGCATGTAGCACTGGCCTCCATGTCTTTGTGTGAATCATACCCATGTTGCCCCAGTCTGTCTCTGCACAGATAGATCAAGTCTTTGCCCAGATCTCATGCCAGGCTGTGGTGTGGAGTGAGTGAGGCTGAGGTGTCTGCCTCTTCAGACTGGGAAGTGCAATGAGATGGCAGCTAATAGTACAAAGCTTTCTCCTCCCTGATTGTTAGCAATCTAGCATGTGTGCACTCCTCACGATTAGAATCTAGGCTTCTCCAGCCCTTTTATCTGTCTCATTGGATTTCCTAGTAGGCAAGGGGGCTTGTTTCCTTAATGCAGGCCTCCAGGCCTGAGATGCCAGATTTTAGCTCAGCCTGCTCACTGCCCAGGATGAGGGTCCACCCATGTAGACCTTCTCAACCTTACAAATCCCTCCCAGAGGCACAGGTCCTGACCTGATCCCTTTTTTGGTTGTTGTTCTACCCATTACATGGAACTCTTTCTAGTTTGTTTGCATAAGAGTTCTTCTGCCAGTTTCCACTTAACTTTCCATGAGAATTGTACCACATGAAGATGTATTTTTTTATGTGTTTGTGGTTGGTGAGAGGTGAACTCTACATCCTCCTATTCTGTCATCTTGATCCCCCTCCTGCTTTAAACTTTTTATCAGGTAAATTATTTATCTCTCTTTCATTAGTTTTTATTTTTTCTTGCATTTTTATCCTCTTCTTTTCTTTGGGACATATTCCTCTGACTTCTCATTTTGTTTGACTTTCTCTGTTTGTCTCTACAAAATTATGCTAAACTGTTACCTATCCTGGTCTTGGAGGTGTATTCTTATATGGGAGCATCCCTGTGCAGTCTGCATGTGTTCAATGGTTTCGGGGGGATAGGTGGATCAAATTCACTGACCAAGTTTTCTATCAGGGTGCACTGGCTACAGCCACCTTGGTGAGGCAAAGGGCTGGAATTGGAGGCACTAGAGCCAGAGCAAGGTGTGAGACAGGATTTCTTCCAGGCTTGACAGAAGTTGCTGTCCTTTCAGGGGCATGAACCCTGAGGGAGCTCAGTTTCTCCTCAAAGCAATGGCAGTCTCCAGCTTGCTTGGGAATGGGACCATGGCCCAAGGGGCTGGGGTCACAAATCTGAGCTACCTCCACTTCTCCCTGGAGTGATGGTGGTCTCTGCCTGGAAGCCAAAGTCTGAGAAGCTATGCATGCAGTCAAGGAATAAATCTTAATGTATGCAAATTTAAAAAATCATTTAGCTGGCCATTTTATTGAATAAAATGCAAAATTTTACTGTATTATAAATGTATTGAAAAAAAACAACACTGAAGGGGATGGGAAAAATGATGTCGACCTAAATAACTTTGGAAATGAATAGAATCAGTAAGACTAAAGGCAAAAGAAACAACATAAACATTGTATTTAGTTAACAAAGTTGTTTCCCACAGGGAACAATTCTAATACTACTCTACATGTATTGTGAATTGAATAATTCAATAAATTGATGGTGATTCTCACTGTTGGATTGGGAGTTTACAAATAAGCAAAGGGAAGAAGCTAAAATGATTCATGTAGTAATGATTTAGAGTAGGAGACATCAGTATGAACTCATGCCTATCTTAATATAGATGCATGGTTATATATATAAATATTTATAGGCGTGTATATATGAATATATATATATATATATAATACACATATTCTTTGTTCAATCAGTTGAAGGACCTAGAAACAAGATCTCAGTTGCAATTACCACAGTTAGCATCCAGATGTTGATTTCTAATACCATTTTCCAATTAAAAGAATCAGAGCTCTTTGAAGAAATGGATTATTCTAGGGCTGGGACAAGAACTATACAAAACAAGCCTGGGCATCTTTCAGTGCCAGAAAGTAAAGAAAGGCACACACACACATACACACACTCACTCGCACACAGTGAGGGAATATGTCAAGGGTTACAGAAGTCAGGTAAAAGAGCTCCCAATGGCCAAAATGGAAAAAAAAAATTGAGAAACAAATAAATATAGTAGTACTGTATTTAACCCCAAATACAAAATAAATATCCATAAGTTCATACTGACATAAATCATTGAACAAAAATACATGTGAGAGGAGAGACAAATTTCCCATGAAGAGTTTAAATAAATTGTGTAGATACTTCTTCCTTAAGGAGGTAGAGCATAACTCCCCACTCTTTATGTGTGGGCTAAGCATAGAGACTTCCTTCCATAGAATATGATATGAAAAGGGGGAATAAAAAGATAACTTTATAACAGAAAAGCTTCACAAACACTATCTCAGCCAGGTGATCAAAGTCAACATTAACAGAGATAAGTCATATCACTGATATGATGAGATGAAAATGGCACTTTACTTCTGTGATCTTCTTCCCCCAAAACACTATAACTGAATATGAGCACAAGAAAAAAATTAGACAAATCCCAACAAAGGAGCATTTTACAAAATATCTGACCAGTACTCCTCAAAACTATCAAGGTCATTAAAATCATGGAAAATCTGAGAAATTGTCACCACTAAGAGGAGTCTAAAAAGACATGATGTCTAAACAAAATGTGGTATCCTGTATAAAATACTGGAGTAGAAGAAGGACATTAAGTAAAAATTGAAGAAATCTGGATTGCTGGCAAAGGACATCTGTTGCCTATCACCAGTAATAAAAGTCTCAGCGCTTCTGCCTACTGCATCTTGGTATCAGAGTCAGCAAGGAATACACAGTGCAATTGAGTACTGGATAGAAAAATGCTCTACTCACATAGAGAAAAGACAGAGCAAGATCTTCAGTAGTGGGTCTAGTTTCCCTATGACCAGTGAATCCCTTACTAGGCAATTGACATGCATGCACCCCTCTCATATTTCATGTATTGAGATGGAGAGAATTTTGAACTGGAGTACCCTGCAATAGGATGTTAATTTCCAGTTCACTCTTACTTCTGGTATGAGCCCCTTAAGATTCCAACCTAAACCAAGGGGTGTCTCCAGGACCATGTCCTGTTTAGGTGGACTCTAAATTCCAATTCTTGTCTCACTTGTCACATGAGGTTCTCAAAAGTGTTTATAAGCTTCTAACTTTCTCAACCATTTCCTCTGATAACAGCAAATGTCTCCAAAGGGAAGAGTGAGCCTAATGAGATCAATTCCCTAAACCTCTGTCCACCACTCCTGGATCTTGGCTCAAAAATAATTCACTAACTTGCTAGTTTTCTGATGACCTCATGTGGATTTTTAAAATATTTTATACAGCTTTTATAGCTGTCCTCATCAGAAATCTTCATCTAAATTACTTATTCTGCCATTAAGTAAGTCTTATTCAATAATCCTGTGACAGAAGTACTCTTTTTTCTCCATTTTCTGATGGAGAAACTGATTTGTAGAGAGAACTAGCATTCTTCTCTAAACCCACAGAGTTAATAAATGACCAGCAGAACTAAGAGTGGAGATAAATACTTCCAGTCAGGTTTAAGAATCTTCAGTAGTTGCAAAGTGACTCAGAGGTTGATAGATGACAATTTCCTTAAGGTGAGTTAATGCTTCATGGTCCAGAACCTTAGGGAATGAGTACTTTACAGATTCCTTACAAAAAAATAGTGGAGAACAAATCAATACAGTAGTGGCAGCACAGACCACACAAGAGGTCTATATAGTTTTGTTATTTAAAATACCTATAGTGGAATATTATCTCCCATACTGGATGAATGCACAGAGAAAAATAGTCCACTAAACTAAGAAAAGTACTACTTTTCTTTAATTATAATTTTACTCTTACAAATAACATTCAGTTGGCCAAAGTTAGATTAATTCAGTCTGGCTCTTACCACATTCTATCTACCTCTGGGAAGAAGGAAAAGAGGAAAGAGAAATAAAGATTTTTTTTATTCGTGTGTGTGTGTGTTTATTATCACTGGTTTCGCTAGTGTGTGTTTGCCTTTCAAAGTTTAAAGCCAGAAAAGTAAAAGTAAAACCAAGTACTGAAATAAGAGTGATGACACAGTAAATTCAGAGACTGAAGGGGTAATAAAGAAGAAAAGAAGAGAGAAAGTAGAACAAGGGAGAAATGAAGGGATAATTGAGGGGTAGAGAAAGGGATAAAGTAGTAAAAGTAAGCGTAGAGAGACAGAATGAGTTAAAAATAAGTGTGAATGAAGCACACGGGAAAAACGATGGAGGATAGAATAAGTCAGCAAAGGGGAAGCTGGGACAGCGTGTGTTTCATTTGTTCAAACTAAAAGTTTGAAACAAGATCATAGGTAAAGATTAAAGAAAAAGCTATGTAAAGGGAAGGGGATAGAAAGATACCTTCAAGGCTCTGTGGTACAAGAGAATATCTAAGACACATGTGGTCAGTACGATTTGATCAGACTCTGGGTGTAAGATGATGAGAATGTTTTTTCAAGATTGTTTGTAATATTCATCACAGAATTGGGTGTAGAAGAGTGTCGGGCCACTGAAATGGATTTGCTTAAGGCAATGTCTTCACGTCTTGCTTAGTAAACAACTTAGAAGTACTTAAAAACAGAAACCTAAAGGTGATATTTTAAATGTCAATGGTTTGTTGAATAACTCTTAAAAGGCATTCAAAGATGAGATGTGGAGATTGTACCTAATGATCCTTAAAGGTTTTATTTTCAAGTCTCAGATTTTCAATCTTTGTGAATATTGCTATACTGCTTCTTATTCTTTAAAATATTAACTTGGTAGGGTTAACAAGCAACAAACTAGACTTTAAACAGCTGGATCAAAATACTGTGACATTCAGGCTGTCTGACTTTGCTCAGTTATCGCAAAAGAGGCTTAAAAAATAATGATAATAATAAGGCTGGTAGTCTGAGTCTATGCTGCCTAACTGCTGTATTAAAATAATGCTGAAAACAGTATTATTTTAATTAAAAGGTAAGTACTGGCCTATAATATACTCCACTTTCCACTGTACTGATGGTAGCAAATAATGTTTAACTGTCGTTGTCTCAGCTCATTAGCTTCTCCATCTGGTTATCTTATTATAGTGTCTCAGTAAATTCGTCAATGTTCTTATAACCTCCAGGAAACCCAGAACAGGTCATGTCTTTTGCTAGATTGACTGGAAATTGCTATCATTAGGTTGTGAGTCTGTATTCTCTCCAAGAGTTAATGGGCACAACTGTAGAGTGTGTCTGAGCCTGCAGCTTTGCCGTTTTTCTCTCTTTCTCTGTGTAGACCCTGCAGCAATGCAAAGATGCATGACCAAGGCTTTTGCAGGTTTATATCTGAAAATACTCCATTAGCCTCATCATTTTGAACTGTGTCTTAACACTAAATTGCACTTGTCCTTTAATATAAAACCTGACTGCCTTGGTTCTGAGATATTGTGTGACCTGTAAATGCCTGGTAGCGAGCTTTTATAAGTCTTTATCATTAGGGGGCTGCCATGTGGCTGTGGTGAGGTCATTTGGGACCAGATTACTAATAGCCTTTAAATTATTCTGTGGCTTTTCTTCTTTATTTCTGAATGAACATCTATTATATTACATGTTTGCCAATAACAGGAATAACTGTGACTTTCTATAACAATTTTTATTTTACCTTTAATATCCTCTCTGTATGTTCTAACCACATAAAAGTGGAAAAATCTAAAATTGCCAATATATCTTACAAATTGTGAACTATAAGTAAGACACACTATAGTACATTGAAAAATTTGGACAGATCTGAGTTGAAATTTAAGGTTAAAATGTATACTTTGTAAGGTTTTGTATTATGATAATCTATAAAAAATATCTAACTCAGTGGTTAAAACATACAAAGGCAAGACAAGATGAAGAGACAGCGGAGGGAGATTGGAGCAAATGGGTATGTGTGGCTGGATAAGAAGACACGATCAGGTGGTGGAAGGCTCAGAAGTCTGGAACTACTGGTTGGCCTTTGAATAACATGAGGAATTTAGGGGCACTCTCCCTGTAACTTAGAGCTGGCCCTCTGTGTCCGTGGATCCTCTGTATCAACAGTTCCACATCTGCCAATTCAAGATTCAACCAAGTGTGGATTGTGTAGTACTGTAGTATTTACTACTGAAAAAATTCTGGTATATGTGGACCCCTCTGAGTTTAAACTCATGTTGTTCAAGGGTCAACTGTACTTTAATTTTGGAAAATATCAAGAGCAAATCTGTGCCTTGGGAAGAATGAGCTGGCAATCAATAGTGAATAAAGCCCATCGTCTTTCCTTCTTTTGAATTCAGGGATGTAACATTACATTTGCTACCCAGGGCAGTGGAAGATGGACCTATGTAAACTTAAAATATAATTTGCCTTGAAAACAAATTGTAAAAGTACTGATGATGGGGTTCTTAAGTATCAATCACATCTGAAATTACAATATATCTTTTATTTCTCAAATTGGTGCTTATTTACAAAACAAGGAGTTCTCAAAATTGCAAGAGAATGTAGTGACTAAACTCTCTTCCAATGTACAATTTTCCTCCATGATATCTCTGTTGTCACCTGCAGTGATGTAAAACTTATCATTTAACAAAACAGAAAATCTTCGTGTGGACATATCTATTTGGAAAAAAGAGATAACCCTCTTGCTTATGTTTGAAAAGTTAAACACCCACCTAGTAATTCTATTTATTTCTTTGCAGCAGAACTCGCATTGTTTTCTGAATAGGGATGTTTTCCAGTATTTGAATGTAAATGTATATTTTTATTGATATGAATATACTTATATAAATGTTTATGACATATATCTATAGACATATAGATATATATCCATCTTTTACACTATGGACAAAAAGAATAGGAAAGAGAACAAGTAATAGAACAGATAGGACTAAAAACCTGCCTGGGTTCACATTCTGAAACACTGAGAAAAGGAACAGTTTGCTTTGTTTTATCAAATTGTGTCAAGTAGTTTTACTTCTCAAAGGCAGCTACCTCTGTTGTGTAGGAGACAGTAGCAGCAGACTAATGTAGCAAAACACCATGGGATAAGCTGGAGGTCAGCCAAACCTGACAACAATGCCAGCAGGAAAAAAAAATCACCTTAACTCATGGATAATTCATTTGGCTATAGCTGTAGCTGTGCTTTAGATAGTAATCTCTGATTCTGCTACATTAGGACATTTCCTTTGAGTTTTACTTTTCTATTTGTTTTGTTTTTATTCTCAATACTGATCAGATCTGTTGTGTTTCAACCGTATCATCTCATTCAGTTTACACCTGTGAATGTGTCTCAAAGCACCTGATGAAGGCCTGGTAGAACAGAATACTCCACTGAGGGGCTGAACACAACATGAATGTACACTTCTCAAAGTCCACTGTGCTCTGAAGATGGGTGTAGAGTGAAAGCAGGGTCAGAGAGGGCAAGTGTGGGCTCTCTGAAGTGTGATGGAACCCTCCTATATTGTCTGTGTTCTTTGAATCTTGTACATATATTCCTTGTGTTCTCCAGCCTTTCCTGCTCTGAAGATTAATGAATTCAGTCTAACACCATTAATTGAACAATGGAGAGATGGAAATGAGTAGGACCTCTCCTGCCCTCAAAATGCACTTACCTCTATTCTAGGAGAGTCCATGATTTCTTGTTTGTGGTCAGAAATATACAGGTATTTATAGATAGCATGGATTTTTATACTGGCAATGATATGTTGACTAATTTTAATTTTGCTTTACTAAGACTAATAATAGTAACAATAACAGTAATAATAAATAATAGCTATCAAAACTATCTCCTATCCAACAAAAACCATCCTCAGACTTTTACATTCATTTCTCACTTAATCCACAAAACACTGAGAAGAGATATATTCTATTATCCCTATATTACAAATGAGGGACACAAAGGAGGAAATTAACCCTCCCAATCTCAAAAAATGATTAAAGAAGGAAGCATTTGAACTGCATACTTATTCAAAAGTTCTGTAATACTCTCAAGCTCTAAATTGAATTCCATGCACCCACTCTTCAGGGTAATTTTTTTCATTTGTCAGTCTTTTTTCTTTTATAAAATATTTCATACATTTAATTTTACATATTTATATTAGATACAGTTTATATATAGGTACATAGATTAAAATATATTTGTTTAATTTATATTATATTTATATCACAATAAATTTTGAATTTTTTCCTCCCTTCATGGTTTTGTCCAATTTCCTACTTTCTTTTTCTCTGTTTTGGCCTCTAAATTCCATCTTAGAGGTTTTCCTTGTACTGCTGTTGAACCTCAGTTGCTTTGTTTCTGTCTAGAAAGCTCACTGCAACACTATAAATATGGATTGAGATATGAGCTTCTTTGAAATATCACCTCTCTGGGCTGCTTTTTTGTGGTCTTTCTGATATCAGGTTCCTTAAATCTTTCTCTGGAGCTAATCAGATTACTCAGAGAGGACCTATCCAATGTCCTGCTAAGAGGGTGTTGATCTAGCCAGTAATTCTGTGGACATGAGAGGGAGAAGAGGGCTGGTTGTCTCACTATTTAATATATATTCATTTAATTCCTTTCTTTTATGTACACATACCTGCTGTCAACTGTGGCTTCTATATCATACTCTAGTTTACCCGCTTCTGCCTGGATAAGAAAGGGGCAGTCCCTCAACTGAAGAGTTGGGGTGGGAAATTTTTATTGCCAGAGTACCCAGTATTGATACTAAAAGCCAATATTCGTTACTTGCCCTAATATATTGTTTTTCTTTTCCTAACGTTCTTAAATTTTTTTCCTAATATTTTTCTTCCAGATTTGGATCTTTCTGTTTTTAGCCCCATCTTCACTCTGACTTCCAGAGGACATGTTGCTAACAACTTCTGGGGTTTCTTGGTAATTTCTAAGCTTTTTCCAGTTGGCTCTATATACTAAGTCAGGTACCTCTCACACTTCGGCTTTCAGCTTCTGAATGTTGTTAATTTCTTTCATTTTCCTTTATGAGATTACGCATTCAAAAAATTATGTTATTTATACTATATGGGAATTCAGGAGGGACTCAAAGTTAATATGAGTGTTTCATCTGTCATTTTTACCAAGTATAAAAAATTCTTTGTAATACTGCAATAATTTTTATAAAGCTCTGATTTCATAATGGAATATTAATAGTATTAAATATAATAGGCCATGATATTGTAATTAATTGTATTTTCAGTTTCAGATGTAATACAATTATCTCCCCAGCCAAATATGGTGTTGCATGGCTCTGCAGATTAAGAATATATGGAATAGGAGACCTTCAAGATGGCGGAGGAGTAAGACATGGAGATCACCTTCCTCCCTACAAATACACCTCAAATGCATCTATATGAGGAATAACTCCTACAGGACACCTACTGAACGCTGACAGAAGTGCTCACACTTCCCAACAGCCAAGAAACTCACCACGTACCTGGCTGTGTGGCTGGCAAGGTCTTGGTGCTCCGACTGGGATTCAGGCCTGGGCCTCTGAGGTGGGAGAGCAGAGATCAGACATGGGTCCAACAGAAACCTCCTGGCTCCACATAATATCAAACAGTGAAAGCTCTAACAGAGATCTCCATCTCAACGCTAAGACCCACCTCCACTCAACAACCAACAAGTTACAGTGCTGGACACACTATGCCCAACAACTAGCAAGACAGGAACACAATCCCACCCATTAACAGAGAGGCAACCTAAAATCATAGTAAGGTCACAGACACCCCAAAACACACCACTGGATGCGGCCCTGCCCACCAGAAAGACAAGATCCAGCCCGACCTACCAGAACACAAGCACTAGTCCCCTCCACCAAGAAGCCTATACAACCCACTGAAACAACTTTAGTCACTGGGTGCAGACACCAAAAACAACGGGAACTAGGCACCTGCAGCCTGTGAAAAGGAGACCCCAAACACAGTAAGTTAAGCAAAATGAGAAGACAGAGAAATGCACAGCAGATGAAGAAGCAAGCTAAAAACCCACCAGACCAAACAAATGAAGAGGAAATAGTCAGTCTACCTGAAAAAGAATTCAGAGTAATGATAGTAAAGATGATCCAAAATCTTGGAAATAGAATAGAAAAAATAAAAGAAATGATTCACAAGGACCTAGAACTACTAAACAGCAAACAAACAATGATGAACAACAGAATAAATGAAGTTTAAAATTCTCTAGAAGGAATCAATAGCAGAAAAACTGAGGCAGAAGAATGGGTAAGTACCCTGGAAGATAAAATAGTGGAAATAACTACTGCAGAGCAGAATAAAGAAAAAAGAAAGAAAAGAATTGAGGACCAGCTTAGAGACCTCTGGGACAACATTAAATGCACCAACATTCAAAATATAGGGGTCCCAGAAGAAGAAGAGAAAAAGAAAGGGACTGAGAAAATATTTGAAGAGATTATAGTTGAAAACTTCTCTATGGGAAAGGAAACTTCTCAATCAAGTCCAGAAAGCAAAAAGAGTCCCATACAGGACAAATCCAAGGAGAAGCATGCCAAGACACATATTAATCAAACTATCAAAAATTAAATACAAAGAAAAAATATTAAAAGTAGCAAGGGAAAAATGACAAATAACATACAAAGGAATCCCCATAAGGTGAAGAGCTGAACTTTCAGCAGAAACTCTGCAAACCAGAAGGGAGTGGCAAGACATATTTAAAGTGATGAAAGGAGAAAACCTACAACCAAGGTTACTCTACCCAGCAAGGATCTAATTTAGATTCAGTGAAGAAATTAAAACTTTTTCAGACAAGCAAAAGCTAAGAGAATTCAGCACCACCAAACCAGCTTTACAACAAATGCTAAATGAACTTCTCCAGGCAGGAAACACAAGAGAAGGAAAACACCTACAATAACTAACCCAAAACAATTAAGAAAATGGTAATAGGAACATACATATAGATAATTACCTTAAATGTAAATGGATTAAATGCTCCAACCAAAAGACATAGACTGGCTGAATGGATACAAAAACAAGACCCATATATATCATGTCTACAAGAGATCCAGTGCAGACCTAGGGACACATACAGACTGAAAGTGAGTGGATGGAAAAAGATATTCCATGCAAATGGAAATCAAAAGAAAGCTGGAGTAGCAATTCTCATATCAGAAAACATGGACTTTAAAATAAAGATTATTACAAGAGAAAAAGAAAGACACTACATAATGATAAAGGGATTGATCCAAGAAGAAGATTTAACAATTATAAATATTTATGCACTCAACATAGGAACACCTCAATACATAAAGCAAATGCTAACAGCCATAAAAGGAGAAATCAACAGTAACGTATTCATAGTAGGGGAACTTAACACCCCAGTTTCACCAATGGACAGATCATCCAAGCTGAAAATAAATAAGAAAATACAAGCTTTAAATGACACATTAAACAAGATGGACTTAATTGGCATTCATTGGACATTCCATCACAAAACAACAGAATACACTTTCTTCTCAAGTGCTCATGGAACATTCTCCAGGACAGATCATATCTTGGGTCACAAATCAAGCCTTGGTAAATTTAAGAAAATTGAAATCATATCGAGTATCTTTTCCAACCACAATGCTATGAGACTAGATATTCATTACAGGAAAAAATCTGTAAAAAATGCAAACACATGGAGGTTAAACAACACACTACTTAATAACCAAGAGCTCTCTAAGGATATCAAAGAGGAAATCAAAAACTACGTAGAAACAAATGACCATGAAAACATGACAACCCAAAACCTATGGGAGGCAGTAAATGCAGTTCTAAGAGGGAAGTTTATAGCAATAAAACCCTACCTCAAGAAACAAGAAACATCTCGAATAAACAACCTAGCCTTACACCTAAAGCAATTAGAGAAAGAATAATAAAAAAACAAAGATAGCAGAAGGAAAGAAATCATAAAGATCCGATCAGCAATAAATGAAAAGGAAATGAAGGAAACGATAGCAAAGATCAATAAAACTAAAAGATGGCTCTTTGAGAAGATAAACAGAATTGATACACTTTTAGTCAGACTTATCAAGAAAAATAGGGAGAAGATTCAAATCAATGAATTAGAAATGAAAAAGGAGAACAAAGAACTGACACTGCAGAAATACAAAGGATCATGAGAGATTACTACAAGCAAATATATGCCAATAAAATGGGCAATCTGGAGGAAATGAACAAATTCTTAGGAAAGCACAACCTTCCGAGATTGAACCAGGAAGAAATACAAAATAAAAACAGACCATCACAAGCACTGAAATCAAAACTGTGATTTAAAAGCTTCCAGCAAACAAAAGCCCAGAACCAGATGGCTTCACAGGCAGATTCTGTCAATCATTTAGAGAAGAGCTAACACCTATCTTTCTCAAAATCTTCAAAAAGGAAGGAGGGAGGAACACTCCCAAACTCATTCTACAAGGCCACCATCACGCTGACACCAAAACCAGACAAAGATGTCACAAAGAAAGAAAACTACAGGCCAATATCACTGATGAATATAAATGCAAAAATCCTCAACAAAATACTAACAAGCAGAATCCAACAGCACATTGAAAGGATCATACACCATGATCAAGCGTGGTTTATCCCAGGAATGCAAAGATTCTTCAGTACACACAAATCAATCAATGTGATAAACTATATTAACAAATTGAAGGAGAAAAACCACATGATCATCTCAATATATGTAGAAAAATGTTTTGAGAAAAGTCAACACCAGTTTATGATTAAAACACTCCAGAAAGTAGGCATATCGGGAACTTATCTCAACATAATAAAGGCCATATATGACAAACCCACAGCCAACATTGTCCTCAATGGTGAAAAACTGAAACCATTTACACTAAGATCAGGAAGAAGATAAGGTTGCCCACTCTCACCACTATTATTCAACATAGGTTTGGAAGTTTTAGCCATAACAATCAGAGAAGATAAAGAAATAAAATGAATCCAAATAGGAAAAGAAGAAGTAAAACTGTTACTGTTTGAAGATGACATAATGCTATACATAGAAAATCCTAAAGATGCGACCAGAAGTCTACTACAGCTAATCAATGAATTTGGTAAAGTAGCAGGATACTAAATTAATGCACAGAAAACTTTTTCATTCATGTACATTAATGCTGAAAAATCTGAAAGAGAAATTAAGGAAGCACTCCCATCTACCACTGCAACCAAAAGAGTAAAATACCTGGGAAAAAACCTACCTAAGGAGACAATAGACCTGTATGCAGAAAACGATAAGGCCCTGATGAAAGAAATGAAAGATGATACAAATAGATGTAGAGATATACCTTGTTCTTGGATTGGAAGAATCAACATTGTGAAAATGACTATACAACCCAAAGCAATCTACAGATTCAGTGCAGTCCCTATCAAACTATCAGCAGCATTTTTCACAGAACTAGAACAACAAAAAAATCACAATTTGTATGGAAAAACAAAAGACCCTGAGCAGCCAAAGCAATCTTGAGAAAGAAAAACGGAGCTGGAGGAATAAGGCTCCCCAATTTCAGACTATACTACAAAGATACAGTAATCATGACAGTATGGTACTGATATAAAAACAGAAAAATAAATCAGTGGAACAGGAAAGAAAGCCCAGAGGTAAACCCAGACACCTATGGTCAACTAATCTATGACAAAGGAGGCAAGGATATACAATGGAGAAAAGACCGTCGCTGCAATAAGTGGTGCTGGGAAAACTGGACAGCTACATGTAAAAGAATGAAATTAGAACACTCTCTAACACCATACTCAAAAATAAACTCAAATGGGTTAAAGACCTAAATGTAAGGCCAGACACTATCAAACTCCTAGAGGAAAACATAGGCAGAACACTCTTATAACATAAATCACGGCAAGATCCCTTTTGACCCACCTCCTAGAGAAATGGTAAGAAAAACAAAAATAAACAAATGGGTCTCAATGAAGCTTTTGCACAGCACAGCAAACCACATAAAAGGCGAAAAGACAACCTTCAGAATGGGAGAAAATATTTGCAAATGAAGCAACTGACAAAGGATTCATCTTCAAAATATACAAGCAGCTCAATATCAAAAAAGAAACAACCCAATCCAAAAATGGGCAGAAGACCTAAATAGACATTTCTCCAAAGAAGATATTCAGATTACCAAAAAACACATGAAAGGATGCCCAACATCACTAATTATTAGAGAAATGCAAATCAAACCTACAATGGGGTATCACCTCACACCAGTCAGAATGGCCACCATCAAAAAATCTACGAGCAATAAATGCCACACAGGGTGTGGAAAAAAGGGAATGCTCTTGTACTTTTGGTAGGAATGTAAATTGATACAGCCATTATGGAGAACAGTATGGAAGTTCCTTTAAAAACTAAAAATAGAACTACTATACGACTCAGCAATCCCACTACTGGGCATATACTCTGAGAAAACCATAATTCAAAAAGAGTCATGTACCACAATGTTCATTGCAGCTCTATTTGTAATATCTAGGACATGGAAACAACCTAAGTGTCCATAAAGATAATGAAGATGTGGCATATATATACAATGGAATATTACTCAGCCATAAAAGGAAATTAAATTGAGTCATTTGTAGTGAGGTGGATGGACCTAGAGACTGTCGTACTGAGTGAAGTAAGTCAGAAAGAGAAAAATAAATACTGTATGCTAACACATATATATGGAATCTTAAAAAAAAAAATTCTGAAGAACCTAGGGTCAGGATGGGAATGGAGATGCAGATGTAGAGAATGGACTTGAGGACCTGGAGAGGGGAAAGTGTAAGCTGGGACGAAGTGAGAGAGTGTCATGGACATATATACTCTACTAAATGTAAAATATATAGCTAGTGGGAAGCAGCCACATAGCACAGGGAGGTCAGATCCATGCTTTGTGACCACCTAGAGGGGTGGGATAGGGAGGGTGGGTGGGATACGCAAGAAGGAGGATATATGAGGCTGTATGTATATGTATAGCTGATTCAATTTGTTGTGAAGAGGAGGCTGGCCCACCATTGTAAAGCAATTATACTCTAATATAGGTGTTAAAAAAATATCTCAATGCCTGGGCCACATTGGCCCAGGCTAATGCCCACACTTAACTCAGTGCCCACCCAACGGTTCTGCTCTTTTTTTTTTAATTAATTAATTTTGTTGGATTATGGTTGATTTATGGTGTTGTGTTGGTTTTTGCTGTACAGCAAGGTGAGTCAATTATACATATACATATATCCACTCTTTTTTATATTATTTTCTCATATAGATCATTACGAGGTATTGAGTAGAGTCACCTGTGCTGTGCGGTAGCTTCTTATTGGTTATGTATTTTAAATACAGGTGCTTATGTGTCAATCCCAATCTGCCAGTTTATCCCTCCTTCCCCCCCACCCCCATAACCAAGGGTTTATTTTCTACATCTGTGACTCTATTTCTGTTTTGTAAATAACTTCATTTGCTTGTATGTAGAATCTAAAAAAAAAAAAAGGTACAAATTAGCTTATTTACAAAATGCTTGTTATTTCTACAGTAATGATGACAAGTGGCTGTAACACAGCTCTCCACTCTGGCGTCTATTTTACAGATAAGAAATCATTTTACAGATAGGGAAACTGATCCTCCAGAGAGCAGATCTGACTCACACACGTGGCAGTTTGAATTGGAACTCAGTCCATGGCCTTTTCTGCACATCATTTAAAAAAATGATCAAAGCCAGCAAGACATAAGTGAAGGGGTGCAGATGGGAATTCAGGTGAAACTTTGGCGAAGGGAGGAATCTCACGCCTTTACCAACACCTCAAATCACACCCCAACCTCCTCTGCCCTTAGGATCCTTTAGAAAGAAAAAGAAAAAGAGGAGATGGAAGGAGAGCCCGTTTTCCTGGAGGAAGCCTTGTCCTAAGCCTCCTCATCTGACTGTAGCTTCCCACAGGTAACTGCCTTTCCACGGAAGGGGTGAGAACCCAGGGTGCATGAGTGGGATGGAAAATGCCAGTCTGTCTGGCAAAGGGAGGGAGAAAAGTGCTGGCAGGCAGGAGCTGCCTAAGAAACATGCAGTGGCTCACGTGGGACCACAGCATCCCCTGGTGGACCTGCTGGTGACCAATGCTCTTGAGGGGCCTATGTTGGACCAAAGGGGCTTGGCGGCCCAGTCAGTGAGGCAGGGGCCTGCTGGGAAAGGCAGTGCCAACCCCACCATGCTGGGTGAGGGGCAGTGAAGATGACTCCACACAGAGCACCAGGGCCCACTGCTGCCCACCTCTCACACCAACATGAATCTGTCTGTGGGCAGAGCTCAGGGTGGTATGTTTAAGGTTCTGGGCTAGGTTGCCTGGGTTCAATTTTCAGCCCCACCACATCCCAGCTGTGTGGCCATGGGCAAGTCTCTTTACCTCTCTCTGAACCTCACACTCTTCCACTGTAAAATGAGGATAATACTAGGATCTACTTCATGGGTGGGAATTAAACATGTTAATATTCTTAAAGCCCTCAGAACAATGCTGTGCTCATACTAAGTGTTATTGGGAGGAGGGGGAGGAGGTTAAATAAACAAATGTTCTTGAAAGATTAAAAAAAAAAAAGTATATGGAATAGACTGGGAACTGGGAGTCTAACCCCTACCTGAACAACTGGTAATAACATCTCAATCTGCTGACAGAGCATTTTCCTTGAGAAATATCCTACATGTCCCTAAAAGGATCTTGCCTTTATGAGGATGGGATATTTGTTTTGAGGCTGGAAAAGCTTCTGCTAGAATTCAAGCTGCTATTGCAACTAACTTCATTTCTTGCAGACACGATTTCATGTGGGGTTGAAGAAATTAGAAGATGGAATCTGATCTGGGAAGGAAGATTTAATTTTAGGATTTGAGGCAGACTTAAATAGGGTCTCAACTTACAAGGCAGCTGCTATTCAGTCAGAGTCCTCCATGGAGAGAAAGCCTTGATGGAGCTAGGGCTTTATTTCCTAAAACAGAGAAGCATTGCCTTGAGAAACTTCACTGGAGCGATCTGGCTTGGAGGATCCAGGCAACAGTGGGTGACATTGTGTTTAGAATTCAAAGTTCTCCTTTCCTCTTGGGACTAGTGGCTGAAATGTTAACCCAGGAAAAAAATAAAGGGGTATGCTACAGTAGAAAAATGAGATTAGAATGACACACTTGTACTGCCTTTGGATTAGCAAAGTTCCAATACCAAGGATAGGCATGGTTTCTAGAAGAGTACTTGACTAAAGGTCACAGCTTTAGGAGTAACCCTTAGATAGAGCCTAGGATAGAAAAGCCTTGGGGACTTTTCAAAGCAAGAATACTGGGACAGGGAGGTTGCCTATTCAAATTACGGGGATCTCTTACAATAGAAGAATTAACACTGTTTCCCTTATACAGAGCTCATATCAATCCAGCACTGAAATGCCAGAAAGGCAGAGGCCAAAGGGAAAACAAAAGCTTTTAAACATAAAAGATGAATAGAATAATGAATGATATATCTTCAAGAGATCTGATAGGAAACTAGTCTGAGATTTGATCATATTTTAGAATTCCTGTGAGCTCAGGGCTGCTGCTCTAATATTTGTATATGATACATGTTTTGTTGATTCACTGGAAATTCAGAAATGTGGGAGACATGAGTGAGTGGCATTAGAGTGATCACTTATTGCTGAAGAAGAAACATTTGTTACAGCCCAAACAAGACTGAGCATAGGCCTTCTGCATGGGAATTGGCAATATAAGAAGAAATGAAAATAGGGAGTTAATTTGGACTTACAATTTAATTTACCTGTGGAAACAAAAGATTTGGTTGATAAAAGTGAAGACCAATTTGAAGCATTTTCTAGTGTATTTATTATAATTTGGCATATTGTGTCACCTGGCTCATGTTGGTGAATGAGCTTAGATAATATACTCAAGCAATTTTTGAGATAGTAGAAAGAGATATGATTTCTTGTCTTTATATAAAATTTTGAATACTATATCTTAAGTTACATTAATTGGAGACAGAATAGCATAGTGTTTATAAGTACATAATCCAAACATTAAAACTTGGGCTCGAATCCCAGCTCTAGGCAAATCAAGGGATTTAAAATACCTTCGCCTTAGTTTTCTCACCTGTAAAGTGGCAATAACAATTGTATTTATCACATGGGATTCTTCGGTAGGTTAATGGGGATAATACAGTTGAAAATATTAACTTATTTATTCACATGCTAGATAATTTCCCAAAACTTGTGTGCATAGGAATCACTTTAGGAACTTTCTTCTTAGAGCTTGCAGATGAACCAAATGGTTTTCATGAGATGTTTTTAAGACCTGATCCAGGTCCTTGTTTTCTGCTCATGAACATGGTTTCAAAGGGATTTTATTAATGCCTTTAGTATTGGTAAGAAGCAATGACCTAAGAAGAATCCTCTTCACATAGGGTTTCCAGATTTAACAAAAAGCAAAACAAAAACGAAAAATCCGATATCCCAAATCAGCAACTACTTTTACTCTAATGCTAATGGCAGCCCACTTACTCAGCTGAACACACCAGACCATCTTCTTCCATTTTTCTTACCTTTTCATAAACTGAGGGTAGGATTGCCCATTAAAATATAGTACTCTCAGGTAAATTTGATTTTCACATAAACCACAAATAAATATAAGTATATTCTGTGTAATATTTGAAGTAAATTTAAAATACTATAGCATTATTCACTGTTTAGATCTCTACCTAACTTTAACATGAGCCGTGCTTGGCATGAACATTTTGTCCTCAGCTCTCTTTGACTCTTCAACTTGAGAACTTCACCCTCTCATGAAATATTGGTAGAATGATTGAGTAAATGCATTTCAATAAATTATTTAATGGATTTGATATTTTGATTAAAATAGTTTATAAAATGTACGTATATGATCATTTAAATCACAACTATTGTGATATTACTATAATAAACAGAGATGTTCACTTAATGTAATGAGCTTGTTCTTTCTATGGTATCTGAACTTGTGATACCATTTTCAAAAGCTGGGTGATAAGCGTGCAGGACTAAGAATAGTGCTATGATAAAAAGGACAGATATGACAAAACTGTTCTGCTAACCAAGCTGCTGGGTTAGAAAAAAACAGAGAAATCTGAAATTAAAGAACTATGCAGTAGTCAGGCTGTAGAGAAAGGCACTTGGAAGTGGAGAAAGATGCTGATGAAATAAGCATGATGGGACACATTCTCCAAATAAGTTACATCTGTGCCCAGGAAAAAAAGGGTAGTTTCCACTGAGGTATAAAGGGGGCTGTGGAGAGTTTTCTCTTTGAAAATACGAAGGGAAATAGCATGTGTACAGTTTCTATTTTGTAGCAAAATTGTAAAGAGATGAAGAAGAAAACACTTACTGGAAAATCTGCTGTGCAAACCACTTCAAGAAAAATAAACAGGCAGCAGAATGAGCACATCTGCCCAATGTTTGGCACATATGGTGAGGTCATAGGAAGAGAGCAGCAAAGACATGGCATAATAAGCAAGGGCTTTGAGGGCATGTGTGTCCTTCAGCTTTCCCCAGAGCTTGGGGGGTAGGAGTTGATGAAGGGTTAATCATCCAGAGGGTGCTTTAAGATAGAGAGACACTCCTCTCAATCTAGCTACCAACTGGAAGGATGCCTGTGTAGGAAATGTAATCATAGCAGCTGAAACATAAAAGCAGACTCCGGAGTTGAGATCATGTGTGGCAACCACTGCATGCAACAGGGGAGCTGCTTTGCCTAGGGAGTAAATCTTTCTGGAGAACCATTACATGCTCAACTCCATCAGAGTTCACACAACATGACAGGTCTTATGTTGCATGGTGGAACGAACATTTATATGAAAGTTTAAATACCAGTGTTTCGTATACTGAGAAATGCACCATTTTAAATATCAACAAATCTTGGAGGTCCTGTCAAGGGACAGGATTACCTATAAAATAACTCTGAAATATTACTATGCATTTACTGAGCAATATGTTATCTGTGCCCAAAGGCCCCACCTTCTCCTGTTGGGGAGAATGTAACATCCCATAAACTCCAAATTAAAACTTTGTCTGAGAAAATGATCTGAAAACTATTCATACTAAGTTCTGAAAGGCAGATTGATCAAGAGTCTTTTCTAAAATTTTTTCTTGATATTTATTTGTAGAACTTCATGCCTATCAACATCCTAGTCCCTGAAACATGTGACTATGTTACCTTACATGGAAAAAGGGACTTGCCGATGTGATTGATTTAAGAACATTGGGTAGGGGAGCTTTTCCTGGAATAGCCAGATGAGACCAATCTAAGCACATGAGTCCTCAAAATCGAAGAATCCTTCCTGGCTGTGCTCAGAGAAAAATATGTGATGATGAAAGCAGGATCAGAGAGATGCTACATTGCTGCCTTTGAAGCTGGAGAGAGGGTCCATGAGCCAGGGAATGCAGGCAGCCTATAGAAACTGGACAAGGCAAAAAAAAACAGATCCTTGTCTTGAGTCTCCAGAGAGGAGCCTAACCTTGACAACATCTTGATTTTAACCCAGTGAGACTCATGCTGGACCTCTGACCTGCAGAATCATTGGAGAATCATAAAATGACAAATTTGTGTTGTTTAAACTGTTATGCCCTTGGCAACTTGCTGTAACTGTGCTGGAAAACAAATACAGTGTTCTAGCCATTTATTTACACAAAATATCTTCACGTGCACAATTAAGTCAGTTAAAAGTCCTCTTCCAACCACCTCATAAACTCATTTATACTTCCTACATGAAAGTTTTGATCTTATATTAAGTAAAACCTCCATAAGGTGATAAATTAATCTAAATGTAAATAAATGGAAAAGATTGCTTACCTAGATAATTAGTGAAATCTAATAAATTTTCTTCTAACTTCTGAGATTGCAAATGAGTTAAATGTAGCTCTTAAACATTTGAGGGGAGGGGTTTTCCTAAAAGAATCAATTATATTATTTCCAACACAAATCTTTTAAAAAAATAGAGAGTGAAAATCCTGCATTGATGTTTGAATTAGTTTTATCTGTATGCCAAACATTAAAAATTTCTGCCAAATGCAGTGTAGATGGTATAGGATATAAAGAGAACTCAGAGTGAACATGAAACTCATCATTCCCCAAATGCATCATAACATAGCAGAATTCAATAGAGAATATACGAGGGTTGATTTTTCCCCCAAGGTCCTATGTTAGAGAATCAAAGACTAGAGACAAGAATGGTGACCCGTGGTAAGGAAGACCCATGGTCAACATCCCATTTAGAGGATATTTGCCCACTGAGCATGAGGAAATTGAAGCACTTGGAGCTTCACAATCCTTAGGCCTATAAGTAAAGAAATGGGTGGAAGGGGAAAGAACAGTGATGCTTCTTGAGTACGTAGGTTTGCTGTCACAAGAGAAATGACAGCAGTCACAACAAGCATTGTAAATACAGAAAGGAAATCTCCCAGCAATGGAGCTGTCCTGCTGGGATGACCTTCATCCATTCCCACCATTCCCGAAAGGCTGACAGATCTGGCAACTAGAAACCAGCCCTGTCTTCATTTCCCTTTCTCTCAGTGAAGTGCTGACAGGACAGATTCTAAAGGTCAAGTTTTTACTTAAGTATAAAGGTAGCAATAAACCTTCTCAAATATGCACACAGTTAGGATATTTTCCATTATGTAACTCTCATACTACATTATTTGAAGAAGCATAATAGCTGAAAAGAAGAATCACTGGAAAAGAAGACCCCAAGATCCCAAGAACAAAGAAATGATGTTCTAACTAGAATTAAGGGAAGATTTAGATCTATTTGTTCACTAAGATAAATATTATACATATGTACACATATATGAAGATAAGTATAATAATGCATACATATTGTTGAGCCTTGAACAACATGGGTGTGAACTGAGCAGGTCCTCTTATACGTGGATTTTTTTCGATAGTAAATACTACAATAATACATGATCAGAGGTTGGTAGATTCCCCGGATACAAAGGAATCTTGTATAATGGAGAGCCAACTATAGTTTATAAGTGGATCTTTTACTACACCCCTAAACCCTGCATTGTTCAAGGGTCAACTGTTTATATAACTAGTACAGCTATCAGTCATAAGTTTTAGTTGCAATTTCATACAAATAAGAAGATACGTATCTCCTGTTTGAGTTTATCACAGATTTTTTTTTGTACTTTCTATAAATGAATTTAATCACAGTTGTGAGCCTACCTTCTTTCATATTTGCAGGAAAACTCAGTCATTCCTAGGGTCCCCTCACCAATCCAGGGCTATGCACTGTTCAGTGCTTTACACAGGAACCCACTGAGATGTTCCCTTCATTTCTGCCTGATCCTCCAGCAGACTTCTGCAGCCCTGTGCCCGCCTGGGGCAGAGGCACATCTGAGGAAGCTGTTTGTGATTTCTCTCTACCAGGATGCACCAGGCAGCTGTTCCTTTTATGAAACTTACCCCATCCTCTGCGGGCTACTTTGGGGAACCATGAAAGTTCCCCATGCTTTTCTCACCCTTTCACCCACCCGTTTCTGAAACTTCTTTTAGTCAGAGGAAAATTCTTCACTGGTCATGTTTCTTCCAAGCCACTGTAACACAGAATTTTTTAAAGTATCCAGATCCCTAATTTATTTAAAATAATTTAAACTGTGAACAAATTTTAGCTATACATCCACAACATAAAGTACAATTCTCTAAATAGGCTTATTTACTCTAGTTCAACAAAATTCCTTTATTCTATTTTTTAAATTTCCTACATTTTCCTTTTTAAAAAGCTGAAAAAAAAAAAAACAGATATCTAACACCCGTATTATGGAATGACTGTGTGCACATGATGTAAAAAAATCAAAGAGTAGAGGACGCTGTGGAATGCAAATTTTTCTACCCCCCCTTTCCCCAAAGGCTATTAATGTTTTTTGTCTCTCAGTCTTCAAAGGGTTACCATTTTGATCTTAAATGATGTGATATTTTTATTATCAATCTATCAATCAATTTATTTTCTTTTGTTTTGTTTTTTTAATTTATTTTTATCAAAGTAAGGCATTTACATACTTTAAGTGAAATTATTTACAAGGAGTATAATAAAGAACAGTAGCATGCTATTCTCTTCCTCAGAGGTACTCACTTTTTAAACTTTTAAATATTTTACCTGATTTTTCTGACAAACTATTTCAAAATTTTAGGTAATGTGTTTCTCGACTGTTATTTTTTGACATTCTAACTTTATTCACAATCCATCTATGGACTTCCTTCTGTGAAAAATGAATATTTTGTTCCCCCACAGCTGTCAAACTGTTACCTCTTTTTTCCTCTCTCCTTTTTGGTTTGTCATGTTAAGTGAGTGTGCTTTCTTTTTTCTACACATCTTAGATTATGTTAAAAAATCCCCACTATATGTCATCATTTTAAATGAAATAACTGAGAAAGGTTAAAAATCAAAGAATGCATGGCAATATAACAATATAAAATTTTTGGAGGTGATGCCTATGATTATGGCATAGATTGTGGTGAGGGTTTCATGGATGTATACTTATCTACAAACTCATCAAATTGTATACATTGAGTATATACAGCTTTTTGTTTATAAATCATACTCCAATAAAATGGTTTAAGAAAAATAACACTTCCAAAAAATACAAAAGGCATAAGCAAGCCAAATCAAAGTAGTGAGTACAATAATCTGGACCCATATGTTTAGCTGCCTACATCTGAAAAAAATGTTTAGTATAATCTTTATCTTACTGCATATGCTCACCTAATTTCAAATAGTTGAATATGCATGACAAAACCATGAAAAGATTAGAACTGAGTATAGGAAATAGTTTTGTTCATAACTTTCTGGGGAAAGACATTCTAAGGGTGATATCAAAGAGGAACTATAAGGAAAAAGCAAATTTGAAAAAAAAATGTCTGAATGTAAAAAATCATCATAAGCAATATTAGGACACAAGTGGAAAGCTGAGAATTGTAGGAATGCTTTCAAACTCTTGCAGCCAGCCTTAAAGCTGGATAGGGACTGGGAAGCCAGAGACTACCTTCATCAGACTCTCTTAGGGCTTTTGGTCCAAGCTGAAGTGAAGAAGGTGGATAGTACAAAAGTAGCACAAAAATGAAGTGGAAGCTATGTTTTTGTTGTTCTTGCTGCTTCTGTGGGCAAGTTTGTTTGTGGAAGTCATTTGTTTTATGGTAGCAACAGTAGTCATGGTCCCAGTGGATACTCCATGGCCCTGTAGACATTAAGTCACAGGATCCAGGGTATCTGTTATGTATTGGAATTTGAGCAGTACTGGGGAAGCAGCCTTCCTGACTCCCAAGTGTTTGGATTGGTCCACCGGCCTCCATGGAGGGCCAGTTATGCAGTATTGTCCTCACAGTCATTGTGTTCAGTCAGGATCCGCAAAAGCAGAGCAAAGATGGTTTTTTGTGTGTGAGTGATTTACTGATTGAATGCTCCTAGGAAAGGGAGAGTTATGGTAGCAGGATGAGGTGGGGAGAGACTAAACAAGTATGTTGCCTGTACCTAAGGGGAGATTTGGCTGTGGAGGAAACTCTGGGTCATCTATTGAAACACCTTGAAACAAGGGATTTGGTCTTCTATATCTCATGTTAGTAAGTTATTGCCTGACAGCTTCTTTGGGGGAGTAGGGTAACCTAACCCCCAGGGTGAGGTGGCTTCCATTCAGGCAAAGAAAATTCTTAAAAGAAGTAGGCAGCTGTGAGCTAACTCTCGCAACTTCTGTGGCATGGTGTCCTAACTGGTAAAAGGAATCATGTGGATCATCAGTAACATCCACTCTACCATATATGTTCAACCTCCAGTCTGTGTTCCCAGTTCTTCTAATGATTTTATAAGCATGTAAAACCCTGATTATATTTCAATTGCTTGAAAGAGCTGTAGATTCTGTTATATGCAACTAAATTCTAAGTAATAAAGTCATGAGCAAGGCTTTATTAAATAAAAAATAGGAATTGCCAACAAATCTGTTAATAATTCTTTGGCCTCACTGGTAACCAAATAATGTAAATAGAGGAAAAATTATGAGTGACATTTTTCTTATATGATTAGAAAAGGTAAAGTTCAGGTAATAATTGCAAGTGGTAGCTTAAATTGGCACAGCTTTTCTGGAAGAAAATTTAGTAATATATATATCAAAATCTTTGTAAATGTGTGTATACATCCTCTTTGACCAAGCACATCTACTGCTAAGAATTCTAAGGAAACAATTTCAATTATTCAGAAAATTTATTTAAAAAGCTGTATATACCAGAAAATTCATTTCAGCAGTATTTATTTCAAATCATTAGAAAGAACCCAAGTGAAATACCTAATGCTGTTTGGAATGTAGTAGGAATATATCAATACATTATATGCATATGTAATGTAATAGGAATTGTCTATATCTATATCTACCTATATATTACATTAGTTTATTATATATGCATGTAAGCAATATATAGCTGTTAAAATTACAGAACTCATATGACACTTAAAGTTATCAAGAACTGTACATGGAAGGGCTTCCCTGGTGGCGCGGTGGTTGAGAGTTTGCCTGCCGATGAAGGGGACACGGGTTCGTGCCCCGGTGCAGGAGGATCCCACATGCCACGGAGTGGCTCGGCCCGTGAGCCATGGCCACTGAGCCTGTGCGTCTGGAGCCTGTGCTCTGCAACGGAAGAGACCACAACAGTGAGAGGCCCGCATACCGCAAAAAAAAAAAAAAAAAAAAACAGCAAAATTGGTTTATTCAGGAGCAGCAAAGAATTGCAGTTCAGGACAGGAGGAGAACCACATGCAAGCCCATTAAAACAAAGGAAAGGAAATTCTTTTACAGAAGAGAAGGGGAAGTTGGGAGAGGTTCTTATAAACAAAAATGTCTTTGGAAGAAACTGCGAGTTCAAAGTATAGTGGCTTTTCATTGGCTGAGCTATGACAGTCTCTCAATGGTTTAGCTCTTGCTAGGCAAAGGGGAAAAAATCTTTCTCCCTCCTCTTGGCGGTAGTAAAGTAGTGTCACTTCCTTGCCAGAGAGGCAAGGTACCTCTCTTCCTATTGGGATCTGTATTGATCTGGAGTGGTCTGTGTGTGAGACCTCCGCCTTCTGGTCTCCTGACTATTTTAGCGAGATTTTTTTTCCGTTTTAACCTTCACACAGCCTACAGAAGAGTAATAAAAATGATCTTATATTTTCAATATAGTTATGTGTATATAGAAAAATACACCAAAAGAACTGACACCAAATGTTTATAGTCCTGACTGACCACTAGGTAATGGAATTATGAACATATTTTTTTAAATTCTTTTTTGCTTATCTTTACTTTCTATCTGTTCTATAATAAGCATACATTACTTGCATAATTTAAAAATGTATTATATTGAAAAATTGAGAGTCATCTGTTCTGGTGGTTGCAGGACTCAACAACCAAAATTTGATGTGGGCTTTGAAATCTTTTGGGGTTTTTTTTTTTGGTTGTTTTGCGTTTTGTTTTTGTTTTCTTTTTTGCTCTTCCTTGGTTTTCTGAATCTGACACAAACGACAGAGCCAACAAATGACTTGTCAATATTATTTTTCATGCTTCTCCAGATAGACTGTTCACACCTAAAGCTGCAGTGTTTATCCATCAAGTGTACCCAAAAAAACACTGTAAAGAAAATACTATGTTCTGAAAGGGTGTGATGATTTAGGGATTTGACATCTTTATTGTCTGTCAATAGACCAGCAGTTCAGAAAGCCAGGTATCCTTCAGGTTGTGATAGGAATTAGAGCTGTGAGTTTTACCAACCCTCCTCTAACCCCAGATTCATATTGTAATTTTAACCTTGTGTACTGCAGCAGCTATTTCTTGTGGTTGATTCAAAGTGGGAGCAAACTGTGGATTCATACTACATAAATTCATTGGTTCCAAACTTATGTAGCTATTCCAGTACATTCTGCAGGGTTGTCTTTTGTTATGACCTGCTGTAAACCTGATGGTGTGTGTACTGTAAACATAGAAAGGTCTAGCTAACAAATGGGTCTCTAGTCATTTTAAAAGCTCCATTCCTACTTTAAGATGTTTTACTTGTGTGTTGGAGCATGCACTTTATTTAGAAGTTCCTTTATTATTATTTTTAGGGTTTTAAAATTATTTTCTTCTCAAATGTCACAGAATGCCTTATCGCCCATCTGCTCAAGAGGCATAATTATGAAACTGACAGTCTTTTTGACACCTCCCTGAAGTGGGAGGAATGAACACATTTTCATTCAGTTTGGGAACTCAAATTTTGGCTTTCTTCTTTTCCCTGTGGGAATTAGCCTTTTGAACAGTGCCCACATTGCATAAGTATTTGCAAGATGTATAAGAAAAACAAGGACACTTTTAAAGACATAGACCTATAGACATGCTCAACTACTTAAGCCACTAGTGGAACTGGTAAATTGTTATTTCAGCCCCAAACTGGTTAATCCTAAATGAACATTTAGGCAACTTTTACACCTCAGAGTTGCCTATGACTGCGCCTCTTCAGAACAATGTAGATGATATAAGACACTGTGATATTTTATTAAGCTCTAACAGTAAATAATGTTGCTTATTAATAACCCCATAAAACCATACACTAAATATTATGAGAAATGATATTTGCTTTAAAATATTGAGCCATCATTTGTTCTAATCTATTTTTTAAAAAAAACAATACAAAATTTTATCTATTGCAAGCATTGTGGTTTTAAGGATCTTCCTGACATTTTTTTTTTTTAATGCACTGACACATATTACTTAACACAGCTGAGATGCATCAGTCATTTAAAAGATCATATTGGGACAGTCTGATGTAAGCTCATGATGAGCTGATTTCATTCAGTATGGCTCTGGTCACCTCTAACAAGGTGATAATTCTAATTATGGCATTTTAGATCTAGTAAATTAGAATTTTTGAGACAGTGTAATTTCAGAAATAGCTATTTTTATAAGACTGGACAGATTTCAATTCTAGTAACAAAATGTCTGAATAATAAGTTATCTATCTGTGAAAAAGAGAAGTTGGACTTTAAGAGTGCACCAAAAAGTAAAGTGAAAGACAGAGATATGGGCATGAGGAATTATTTTGAAACTTAAAACTATTATAATGATTCAAGAATGAGGCTTATTCTAGAATTCCAGATTTCAGTTTAGATCAACCGAAACCTTTTAGAGATACCTATAGTGTGATATTCAGCAAGGAGTGGAACATGAACACTGTGGCATTAGCTCTGAGCCCTGCTAATAGTATAATAAGGAAAACAAAAATATGTGAAAATGTAGGAATTACATGAGTTAAAGATTACAAATGCTTAAAAGAGGAAGAGATTTCCAATGGTTTGTGTTATCAGTAAAAGCTTACAGCTGCTTTGATGGCATTATAGGAGGAGTTTATGGAGAAAACCTAAGATTACATGTGTTCCTATTAGGCACCTTGCTCTTCCCACCTAAAGGCCTCTTATATGATGGTCTATCTAAATATCTTTTGCCCCAGCCAGAAACATTCAGAGGTCATTACAATACATGGGTATGAAATGATAATAGCTTGAATGAGAATGATGACAGCAGGCAACAGTTTATTAAGCACCTACCAAGCCAGTCACCACTGATATATTAGTGTTCTCATTTAACTGCCTGCAAACATTATAGAGTAAACATTAGTGTGCCCATTTTTCAGATGAAGAAACTAAGGAGAGTGAGAGAATGCCATTCACAAAGAGCTAGAATGTGGCAGAGTAGGACCTGTTTGGCCCCATTCTATCATGCTTCCCTTAATGAAGAATGGTTGTGATAAAAGAGTAAATAAGACATAGAGTCTGTTTATATATTAGGGATGATTTAAAAGTAATAATAAAATATGACCATAAGTAGAGAAATGGTAACATTAGCTTCAGTGTCAGTTGTGCTTTTGGTTTTAGAGAACATTTGGATTTAGATTATGGGGAGGGGGCTGGTTTACAATGGAGATTTCAAACAGATGTATGCAGTGCGTAGTTAAAGCACGGATATGTGTATATGGAGGCATGTGTTGTATGCTCTTAGTATAATCCTTCATAGTGAGAGGGACCTGGAAAAGTATTAGTTTTAGAATAAGACATCTTCTTGAATTACTATGGTAGTTTTAATTCCAAAATAATTCCTCATGTTCTCGTCTCTGTGTGTGCAAGAAGGAGATAAAAGAGAATATGTGATGCAGTTTAAATCACTTCATAAAGGTAATTTGATTTCAAGGACATAGTAATCTCACTGTAGTAGACTATGGCTTTATAAGTCAGAGTCCAGTACTGATGAAAACTACTTCTTTTAAACATGAAGGTATTTAATTCTGGGAAGTAGGGGCTCACACAAATCACTGGAAATGATGGCAGAGCAGGGTGTGGGCTGAGATTCATACACAGAAAGATCCTGCATAGGAGCACCATAGAATGGATGCACCAGAAGAAGTGCCAATTCTGCCACAGTCCAGAATCTTGAAAATGGGATAGGGAGCTGATGTCAGAGCTGGTGACCCCAGAGCCTGGTACGGCTGCTTGAGATGCAACAGCGAAATGGATGTTTCAAGGGCTATTGCCTGTCTCCCTACTTAATTATAGATCCAGTGCTCAGGCAAGTGTATCTAAATGGAGGGTCCTAAATTACATCTGGAACTCCAGGTGAAAAGAAATCTGGGAAGTGTAATATTTTGTTGTCCAGCCTCTTGAATAAAGGAAATCACCCTTAAAGGAGTTTGGAACAAATGGCCAACAAGGCAATATAGCATATACACCACAACAGACAAATGTTAATACACCAGAGAATTTCTCTAATGCATGTTACTGAAGTAGAAGGGAAAAACTAGTGGCCAATTGGCAGCCAGTTTCAGGTATATAATTACTGAGGGAAACTGATTGCTGATCTCTGAGGAGATTTGGAAACCATTAACATAATGAGAAAGACTTAGGAATTGGGGAATTTGATAAAACCTGTAGTGTAAACTTGGATCCTTCGTCTCCATCCTTTCCCAGATCCTCTTAGTGAGCTGATTTATTGCCAGAAATAAGACCATCTCAGACCAAGGCCAGGGCTCTTCTGGATCATGTTTTTTTTTTTTTTTTTTTTTTTTTTTTTTTTCTGTTTTGTATAAGTAGAGAAGGTGAGGAACTCCATTAAGGAGATTGAATGGATTGATCCTAGGATCATAATAATGAAGTTTATTTCAACTGATCTTTCCAAATCCAATTGTTCTGTATGTTCTCAGTGCACTTAAAAAAATGATCATTTCATGTAATAAATTCATACTGCAAACCCTTCATTGTGCCAACTGAGTTTTTATGTGACACAGTAACTTTAGAGTTTGCCAGAACTTTGAAATGTTGAAAAAGGTGTTGCTAGCCTTCAACATGTGCTAATTGGGTTTGCCTACCTAGATGACATAGAAGAAGAAGGAAAATAAATAGATGATAGATACATAGGTAGATAGATAGTTTCAGCTTCTGAACTGATCTAATTAAGTAAAATAGAGGCAATGCATACAAAACTAAATCATTTAACTTCCTTGTTTATATTGATGTATATAAGAGGATAGTTCAAATTTTATTTATCATTTCTTGAGGACTGTGCATATACAGTCACTACTTAGGGAAAAATATAATCACAATGGCATAAAATTTAAAAAAAAATAACTCCTATAAGATTCTGAGCACAGTTTTCAGAATCTCTAACTTAAAGTGAACCATCCATATTTTACAACTATATAAATGGATCTTTTGTAACTGATTAAACAGTTTCTTCTACATGAGAAAATTGGTAGGATTTTCTTGTTTCTCTGTATGATTTCCATACTGAGTTTTATACAAATAGTCACATCTTTCTTTTTTTTTCTTTTGGGTCTGGAGTTGGTAGTGTTTGAATTCTGACAAACTAAGATTTAGCTACTCTGTCACATATGAGTGACTAAGAATCAGCACATGCCATTTTCTGTTTTATAGATCTGTACTTCTTGATGTTCTTACTGACCCAGTATCATGTGTTTCACTGTTTTGAGTAAACAGTTTATATATTGTCAGATATTTTGAAATACTTTATAGCATCCAGATTTTTAACAATAATTTTCTGCCAAATCAGTCACCCAACCAACAATTTCATTGGTCTTTCTTTCTGATATTTTCTGATGTTTGATTCTGTTAGAAAGCCTCACAATGTGACCAAGAATTAACAACTAGGAGATACTTGGAAATGTGGTGAATGATTGATTTGGAAAACAAATAAGACACTATATTGAAGCTAGTGGCATCTATGGTAGAAGTTTAACTCTGAAAATAAAATGAAAATTACTTATTTCTGTCATTTTGATGAAAAATTTGAAGTTCATTAAAAGCTATGTTTTTCTATATGTTGTAATACTGCAATACTTTTAATTTTAAATATCTAATAAAAATATTAGCCCAAGAACACAACTTCCCCCATCTTTTTCTCAAGCCTTATTGAAATGACCAAAGGAAAAGAAGGGAAAAACCTAAGTCATTTTTGGAGTCCAGGCAAATAGTAATTGCATTCAGAGTAAATCTGATAGATAGGATTGCTTTGGGACAAAATATAAACAAAAGCAAATGCCAAAAGCTGACTCACAACATTCCCTCTGTGAAAGAAATGTGGTGTTTCAGAAAGCCAGTAGAGAAGATTATTACAAAGCCACAATAATGCTCTGTGATTTGAAAATTCAAGAACTAGATAGTTACTATGCACTAAATGTTTGTGTCCATCCAAATTCCTATGTTGACACCCTAATCCCCAATACGATGGCATTTAGAGATGGTATCTTTGGAAAGTAATTCATTTTAGAGGAGCTCATGAGTGTGGAGGCCTCATGATGAGATTAATGCTCTCACAAGAAGAAGAAGAGACATCAGAACTTCCTCTTTCTACTTTCCATCAGATGAGGATGCTAAGTGAAGATAGCCATCTTCAAACCAGGAAAAGGACTGTCAATGGACATGGGCTGCGTGAACACCTTGATCTTGGAGTTTCCAGCCTCCAGAACTGTGAGAAATAAATGTTTGTTGCTAAAGCCCCCCTGTCTATGGTATTTTTGTTATAGAAGCCTGAAGTGACCAAGATGGGGTTATGTCATGCTCTGGTATAGAAAATCATTTTTTGCCACTGCAGATTTAGGTTTGGGGCAGTTGTGTGCATGGGCTTTGGGCAAATATTGTACCAGAGAGAAGGCCTTCATTATGACACCACTTTTTTTCTGATATAATGGTCAGGATATCAAAATGAATTCTAGTTCAAAACTATTTTCCAGATGAGTGAAAGAAGTACATATAAAATAAATGAAAAACAAACAGAAAGCAAGCAAGCAAACAAACAAACAGAAAAGCTAAAATGAAGACCATCATTTATTTTAATCCCTGATGGTGCAGGGTTTTACTTTTCCTTAGTCATACAAGGCAAGGAAGAGTTCATAACATAAAATAATAGAGAAGTAGGTATATAAATAGATAACTAAGTACATTTATAGGTAGAACTGTATTAGTACATACTGGTTGAAAAGCCCAAAGACTAAGTAAAGGAAATTACACATCAAAAGAAATATAGATTAACATACTTAATATAGAAAAAGTACTGATGAAACGATTAGAAATGTTCCTAATTATCTTTTTTTGTGGTACGCGGGTCTCTCACTGTTGTGGCCTCTCCTGTTGAAGAGCACAGGCTCCGGACACGCAGGCTCACGGGCCCAGCCGCTCCGCGGCATGGGCGATCTTCCCGGACCGGGGCATGAACCCGTGTCCCCTGCATCGGCAGGCAGACTCCCAACCATTGCGCCACCAGGGAAGCCCCCTAATTATCTTTTAACCTTAAAAAAAAACTGGTTTAGAATTTCTGAGCCTTTATTATTCTTGAAGAGAGTAAAAAATTATTTTCTCTGTATGTATGAAGTAAGGTATATAAAACTTGTTTCAATATTTCCTGACATATAGTAACCATCCAATTATAGTTATTTAAAAAGATTATTTTCTACCCTGATTGAATAAAATCTCTTCACCCTGGTCTATAATGTCCTATGATCAGCCCCTACCTATCCCATAACACTCTACCCCTTGGGGACACTGCACTAGTTGTTTGCTGCTTGGAGATCTCTGCATGACTGGCTTCTGCTCATCATTCAGGTCTTAGTTCAGTGGTAACATTCCCAGAGATGTCTCCCCTGAACACTACATCGAAATAGGTCTCCCAACCCATATTTGATCACGTTCTATCATAGAAGTTTATTTCAAACCTTTGTTTTCCTCCTAGTGTTTGTCACAGTCTAAAGGATTGAATTTTGCTCCCCTAAAAGATATGTTTCAGTCCTAAGCCCCAGTACCAGTAAATGTAATCTTATTTGGAAATAAGTCTTTGTAGATGTAATCAAGTTAAAATGAGGTCATAGTGGATTAGAGTATTCTCTAAACCCAGTGACTGATGTCTTTATAAGAGAAAGGAGGGATGTCTTTGGACACAGAGATATAGAAGATACACACAGAGAGAAGATGGATGCAGAGATTGGAGCGAAGAGGCCACAAGTCAAGGACATTCCTGAGGGACATGAGAAGCTAGAATAGGCAAGGACACTTTCTCTCCTAGAGACAGAGAGAACACAGTCCTGCTGACACCTTGACTTCAAACTTCTAGACTTCTGAACTGTTATAGAATAAATTTCTGTTGTTTGAGCCACCCAGTTTGTGGTAATTTGTTACTGCAGCCCTAAGAAACTAATACAAGTATTCCAAAAGTAACTTATTTTTTGATATTTTGCTTATTATTTGGCTCCCTTCAGAAGTGTGTGCACAGCATGAGAACAGAAGTTTTTCTTCACTAGCAACTGAAATGATGCTGACTGAAGCACAGTAGGTACTTACTAAATGAATAAATGGATGAACAAATGAATGATGAGATGAATACAACAAAAAAGTAAAATATAATTCATTGCAGATAACCAATGACTATATTGAAAAATTTTCCACTTAATGGTGAAAGATCCCCAGGTAATTAAAAATAAGATAAAATATTTAATCTGTTAAATTGGTAAGAGTTTAAAAGTTTTGATAATAGCCACTTTTGGCAATGATAGAGAAATCAACAATCTTACCTCTCTGCCAGTAGATATTAAATTGGTATGACATTTTGGGGAAAAAAATTAATAATACATATTCTTTGACTCTTTCCATTAATTTATTCTTAGGAAGCCATCATAAAGGTTGATGTCATTTTGTTTTCTTTAAGTATATTCCTCCTGGGATTGTTTATAATAGTTTGAAAACTTGAAAATGAATAAATACATAATTATATTGACTAAACGTTTTGGTGCATTATGAATTTTATGTACATCAATATAACTGTATATAAAATATTTTAATAACATAGAGATCTGCTCCTGGTTTATTGTTAAATGAAAAAATATATACTAGGCTATAAACTAGTAGTCTGTTATTGTCCCAATTTTGTGAGCATATAAATATATTTGCATATATATATGTTTAAACATATATATATTTATAAGTTATATATATATATATATATATATGTTTTAAGACTGATTATGGTAATAGTAGTTTTCTCTGAGTTGTGGGGTTCAAGCAATTTTTATTTTTTTCTTTGTGGAGTTCGGCATCATCCTATATTTTTTACAATGAACAGTTATTACATTTAGAGTAAGAAAATAATTTAAATTAAGAAGAATTAAAGAAATTCTTTCATGGCTCAGCTATTACATATCCTTGAATAACGCTGTTGTCCCTTTTATAAATGATAGGCTTGAATTTTTCTGTCAATAATACATTTGAGTCTAAAGACTTTCTACAGCTAATGATGTAGCACAAAAATAATTAGCCAATTTACAGATCAGAGTTCATTTACACTTCTCTTGGGAAGCCTAATAATGTGTTACCTTAACCTGTACCTTGATTATACCATATTTTGATAAAATGTGGAGTAGGAGACAATCCAACTGAAAACACAGCAGTGGGAAGCTCAAACATATTTTCTATTCTATAGAATGTAATGGCTTTAATGATGGCTGAACAGTTGATCTAAAATTATTTTCCTAGGGGAGGAAATGCCCTAATTAATGGATTTGCTAATATTGTTTCTCCTATGGTCATTATTTTTTAATTATGGAAAAATTGCTAAAAGAAACATCATATGTTTAAGAATCCAGGGTTTCATGGTGAAATCTGATATTCCTGACCCCATACAAAAGCACCTTGGGTGCTTTGTGAGAATGGAAATGAGAAATATAGTTAGCAAATCTGTGCTCTAAAGTAGCTGGGAAAATGATGCCTTTGTCATTCACTCCCAGTGGTAAAAAGAAACCACAAGCTTAGGGAAGGTCTGGTTGGGGGGGGTGGGGGGGTTGCAGCTGTATCTAAGTGACATCAACCTGCTGCATGCCAACCCTGCCTCTGCCAGGTGCTGGTTCTGCATTCTTGGGTTATTTATTTAACTTGTAAGGATGTTTTTCTCATTCTTAAATTAGCATAATAATATCTGAAAATTTTCTTCAGTGCCTAATAAGTGCTTTGAAAATCATGGTGATTGCCTTTTCTCAGGGGAAAAGGGTGCATATTTCCATTTGATATCCCAAAGTCTTTTTCATTGTTCTTGTTTAGGAACATATTCATCACTGTTGTAATAGTTCACTTAACTCTGACCAACTGGTGGTTCCTTCCTGTTGTCCTGTCAAAGGTGGGAGAGAGTTTGACTCCCTTTTGATATCTCAGTCTTCAGAAGGATGAACCTACACATTATTGACCTACTGCTCTATAATTACCTACCAAGAAACCCAGGCATGCAAAGTTAAAACATACAAAGTGAAAGAAAGGCCAAAGACCAAGAGTCTTTTCCTATCACCTGAGAGCTACTGTCATTTTCAGTGATTTTGCCAAGCCAGATTTATTGTTCCTCTGTGTTTTATCTGTCTTTTGAGTTTCAGCCATTGTTGAATGAACCAGCTAGATAAGTGATTCTCAAACTCTTTGGCTGAAGCATTAGCACTTAGTGAGTTATATGAGATGGCCCTGCATTAACAGAAAATTGTAAAATAAAGTGTTGGTTAGTAATAGGTAAGTTATTGCTTTTTCCTGGTGCCAAATTCTTATATCTTATCTGCAGTAAATTACATTATACATGTATTTAGTAGAGTAGTATGACATGCTGTTTTTCAAATTAAACCGTGATTCACTGGAAAATGTTGAGATCTTTCAACATCATTGGACTGTAAATCTTACCCTTTCATTCTTCTTTTTTGACCTATTTCTTTTGGTAAGGCAAAAATTAATTATAACTTCCAAGGTTTCCCTTATAGTGCTTCAAAGATGAGGTTCAGGATTTTTGAATCCTGTGAGGACACTCCATACCAATCACTACATCTTAAGTACCTGGCACATAATTGCTACTCAGTTACTATTTATTGATTGAACAAATAAATGAATGAAATATTGAGGGTTTGTGACACATGTCAAATTTTGCATCAGATATAGTAAGACAATTCCAAATTATTGGAATGTTTATGAAAGAACAACCAGAGTTTCACCTAATTCAGAATGTCTTTGCCTCTGTTGACATAAAAGAAGTAGAGACATCAGCTTCAAAGATATTTTTCAGGCTTTGCTGAAGGGACTCTAGTGAGGTAAGAGCTGATTTGGAATTATAACTATAGTACATCCACCAATACAGTGCTCTGGTCCATGGCACTCAGAAAATATTCTTGCTGATTGCTTCTAAACTTTATATTCCTTAGGCATATCAAAATGAACAACAAAGAAACAAGTCTCACACATATAACCTTAATTTGCCTGTAAGTTGTATAGCTTTATATTTCATTGAGATGTTTTGTCCCCAAATCATTTTACACATTAGAGTTATTCCACATATATCTTAAAAGTTACTCAAATGTGACTAGCCTTTGGTTTGGGGACAGTGTTTTTATAAGAATGATAATAAACAGATTTAAAAAACTACCCTGAATTAATTGTTATAATAAGTCCTCAGAGGCACCATGAAACAGACAAGAAGTAACCTAGAATAATTTTTTGTTTGCTTTAGTTGCATAATAACCATTTTTAAAAAGCACTTTTATTTTGAGCTTGCTTTTCTCATTAGTTTGTTTAGTATTTTATGTAAATCAAATAAAATGTAATGATCCTGTGATCTTTGAGAAATCTCTTGTCTGAATCAGTATTTATTAAGTTAAGCCTAAGCAGGGTGATCTCAGTTGTGATGAAATTATCAGGAAAATGTCATGTGACATTGTCAATTTCAGTATCATGAAAGCAGTACTAGAACAGTGTTTTAAATATATGCACTGTGCATAGTTCTGTTTTAGGAAAAAAAAACAATTATGCATCACTCCCCCTGAAGGGTATACTGCTACTTCCTGTCCTATATCTTGAACTCTAATCACCTTTCAGAGCCAAGGCTTCTTCCCCTCAGACATTTGCAGTCAGTTAAGCTGCTGACTTAAACTGTGGTCAGAATAAAAAGATGAAAGAATTAAGCTGCAATTTGAACGGTGGGATGTTGTTGCTCTTTCCATACTTACTGTTAACATGAACATGCATTGGCACTTTTACAATTTAAAGTGAAAGTGTGAAATAATTGCAATTCATTTTATTAGATGGACAAGTGAGAGGTGCTGGAAAATGCTCATATAAGCCAATGCACAAAACACATACTGACTGCAATATCCTTTCATATAGAAAATAGCTCATTTACATTCAGTGTACGTGGAAACACTTAAAGAGTATTGAAAATGTGAATATGAAGGTTATTAAAAGATCAGCTCAGTATCTTATTGCTGAAAACTCACTGCAGTGTTGGCCTTGACATGACCTATAGAATTTTATATTGGCAGGAAACCAGCTTCGAAATTTGTTCTGTAGCAAACCATTGTGGCAATATACTTCCAGGAATTAAATTCTTTACATTGCATGGCAGTGCTGCCAGAGAGCATGTAGGGTTTCTTCTGATAGCAACCATGAAGCAGGCTTTGGCTAGAAATTCAAAGCCATATGTTAGCCCTGTCAAAACTGATACGGATCTGCTTACAAAAACCTTGCTCAGTGGCTTTGCCAGGAACCCTGTGGCTGTGTCCTGCCGGAAAGCCACCGCATGCGTTATCACTGCCAGAAATTGATGCTGCCCTGGGATAATCTAACAGCACTAAAAACTCAACCGCTGGATTTCTACTGCCAGACTTTAACTATTAAGAGAGGCTATGAGTGTATTACATGGAAATAAGGCCTATTTGCCCTCTCTAGGGTGAAGGTGGGCAATCCTGTCGGCTTCAAATACTCGGAGTTAATTAGCTCTTTGGAAAGGATTCCTGGCCAGGATTATAGTAGTTATTTGTTTCCTGCTGTACATGAACCCTAGCTAACATTTCCTCAAGAATAGACTTGAATGATAGTTTTATTTATAGAGGGAAAATGGACAAAGAAAAAGTCAAGATATTTTATCTGCAAAAGAATAGTTATATATATCATAAATTATACTAACTATCAACCCCTGGTTGCTGTACAAAACCTGGGTAACAGCAAAGTTCCCAGTTTTGATATTTGTGACACAAAACCAGTTGATGACAAATAACTTCCATATTCTCCAGTGTAGCCAGTGTTACACACTGCCACTTTAAGATGAATATACCATAATGGAAAATACTCCAAGAAAGTTCATGTGATATTTGGCATATTTGAGATTGAAAAAAATTTTAAGACATTTCAATTTTGAATCAATGAACATGTTTAACAAAGTTGTATAAAACTGTGCTACACAAAGTGTGATCCATGGACTGATGACAGTTTCTGAACTGTTTGTGATTGGTCCACAAATGGATAAGTATAGAATATCAGGGGAAACACTAAGAAAATTTACAGCAAGTTGATATTGCTGAAATTTTTAATTGTATTTTATAAAACATAAGTCTGAAATAAATTAGAAATTGAAAAAATAATCTACACCACAGATAGTTTGAGGAGCTCTAGAGACAGCAAACTATTCACCATTTCCTCATTTTATGATTAGACATTGCTAATCACAGACTTGATTAAACCATTCCTTTATTACTGTTTATGTAGGCTTTGTCCATCATTTTTCTATTATTAGTAACTCTGCTCTACAATCTTGGTACATTGATGTTAGACTGTCTTGAAATTTCTTTAGGGAAATGGTGATGAGTCAGCTAGTGACTTCAAAGTTAGCTCCTTCTCCTTACCGAGTTCCATGTGAGGAACTCAAAAAAAGAGGTTATTTTGCCAAAAATGTGGAGTTCTTGTGCATTAATTCCCTTAGCTACATGGTTGACCCCAGCTGAAAAACCAATATGTATTTTCTCTTATTAGTAACAGATATAAATTAATTAACAAAACTTACTTTGTCCCTTAGCTTCATCAAAGGTATAATGAAGTCAGGTTCATGGTCACATGGCTTGATGAGAACAATTCCCATATTTTTTCTATCACCTGTTATCTTTACCACTCATTCTTAACAAATCTGGGTTTTAAATCCTGTTACTGGCCCCCACGGACTCTATAGAGTCTCCATTTTGTTTTCAAAATTATGTAGCCTTACGTATTTAATCTACGTCTATCCCTTTACCCAATAACTACTTTTAGAGAGCTCAGCATTAGCTGGGTCCCACAATGAGTGCTGCAATTACAGCAGGAAAAAATGGCAGAGACCACCTCTGTTGTCAGGACTCTCACTATGTAACAAGGAAAAAAAATGTTAACAAATAATTACACACATTATAATAGAAGAAAAGGGACTGATTAATTGAATTTTAGTACAAGTTATATGATGGAATAATATACACAGTCACCCCTTGGTGTTTGTGTGGGATTGGTTCTAGGACTCCACATAGATACCAAAATCCAGGATTTCTCAAGTCCCTTATAAAAAGGGTAAAGTGGTATAGTATTTGCATAAAACATACACACATCCTCCGATATACTTTAAATCATCTCTAGTTTGCTTATAATACCTAATACAATGTAAATGCTATATAAATAATTGTTCCAAAATATATTTTTTAGAAAAAGTAGATTATCAGAACAACATATCTAAAAATAAAAATTATATTCTTGCAATTTGATGTATATCAATGTAGAGAAAATAATATTTGAAAGGAAATTTATCAAAATGTTAAGTATGTAATAATCTGTGTGTTTGAAAGTAATTTTTCTTGATGTCTTTATACTTCTACAAATTGTTTTAATATTTTACAATAAGCTTTATGAATTCTACAAAAGAATAAAGGTTAGTTAATTTTGAATGACTTTTTTTTCTAATTTTTTGTTCTTTGTCTTTTAATTATGTTTTTGATGAGGAAGATTTTAACTTATCAATACTGTTTATAATTTCTACCTTTGGTGTCACATATAGAAAGGCCTTCTCTGGATTAAATTCTATATTAACATTTATAGTCTAGTAATATTTTTGGATTCGTGTTTTACTATTAATTCTTTAATTATTTTGAAATTTATGTTGATGCATAAAGTGAGGTAAACATCTTTTCTCTCCCCAAAGAACTGGTCAATTAGTTTGACACCATTTATAGAGTAACTTGGGTATTTAATGCTAACTTGGTATTTAATACCATCTCACTGATATACTAAATAGTTACATATTCTGGTTTATTTCTAGGCTTTCTGTTCAATTTCCTTATTTAGTTTTCCAATTGCCAGAATCATATTATTTAGATTATCTTAACTGCATAGATAACTTTTATATTATTTAAGACTAGCCTTCATGTATTCTTTATATTTTTCTTCCAATTTTAAATTTTCAATCACTTTTCCCCAAAATCAATCATAAATATTTTCCCTGGAATAAAATACATAAAAATTATCTCAGAGAGAATTACCACCCATTTTAATATTGAATTTCGAGGAATTTTAGAATAATTTTTTTAAACTTTATAAAGAATGCATAATTAGGATTTTAACTTGAATTGAATTAAACTCAATTAATGTGGGCTTCATTTTCATATATTTCACATATTTCATACTATTCAGTAATAATAACAAGCAAATCCTTTTAATTTATTCACATCAATAGGGTATTGTTATTTCTTCCATATATGTCTCTCATTTATTGTTATGATATTTTATGCATATTACAGTTCTTGTTATTGTACGTGAGATATTTATTTTCTATCAGTTACCTATTATTTAAATACTGTTACATGCACAATATTTTAAAATTGTGTCAGCAATTAAATGGCAAAGATTTGCTAGTTAAATATTAAAATGAGTATTTTTTTGTATTTTTTATAAGCTGTGGAAAAGTTTATACAGCAGAACCAGTTCCCCTTTTTCCTTATCTTTCTTTAATATAAATATCTCTTTTTTTAAAATTTGGTATCTGGCTATCTCTTTTTCTGACTTTTTCCTCTAGCTTTACATGTGTGGTTTCACATTTGATCTACTGTTCTTTTATCCCTTGAGTCATTTTATCTCCCTACAAGGAGCCAGAGAAAAAAAATGCTTGTTTCCCCTTTGAACACTGGATTTAAAAATTAAATAAACCATTATTAGCACAACCTCACAGCATGGGATTCGGTAGAGTGGCACCATAATTAATAGATGAGTGCAAATTAGTTCAAGGTCTCAGGAACAGGTCTCTAAAATGTTGAAAGTTCTAAGAAACATAATTGAGGCTTATATTTAATTGTTTTAATACAATCCCTATCTACTATTGAGATGTGGTAATATAATCAAAGAACTCACATGGAATAGCCACACATACCATTCCCAAGGATAGCTTCATGTTTGTTTGTTTCTTCAAGTACTTGATGCATACAATGGCAATTAACCTTTTTCTAATGTGGTGTAAAATTCAAACAATCTCAAAACTTACATAGCTGGAGATCAAGTGATTTAGTTTTGCTTTGTGTCACTACTTTTACTAAATAATTATTTATAACCTTTCTATGTGCCAAGAACTGTTTATATTACTAAGGATATCACAACAAAATCTTGGCCTACTAGAGTTTTTATTTCAAGGGTAAATCATAAATATATAAGCACAAATATTTTGGATAATGATAAGTATCTCTTAGAAGTGTCTACAAAACAAGGCTATCAGATAGAGTGTGACAGTTGGGGGATTGTTGCTACTTTAGCTATGATTGTCATATGAGGCCTCTCTGAGAAAGTGGTTTTTTTCAGGTAAATGTTGAAAAGAAGAGAGTCATGACAAGAGTATTCCAGAGGCAGGACAGAGTAAATGCACAGACCCTAAGACAACTATAAGCTTGGCCTCCTCCAGGGACTGGGAAACTACCTTTCTGGAGCATAGTAAATACGGAGGAATTGATAGGAGTTCAGAGAGATAGCCAGGGGTGTGGTCTATCATGTTGGACGTCACTGAGCTGGAATGGTCGTTTCCCTCACAAACACCATGACCTATCAATCACAGTATCTCGTTGTCTACCTAATAGGTAGTAGATGCTCAATAAATGTGACTTGAAATATAGTCTCTCAAGAGGAGAATACATCTTTAATTATAGCTATTGTTTTAAAATATAAACGTATAAAAACTAACATTGAAAGTTGATTATGAGTATTATTTTCTTCTGTGCAGCAGAACACATGGCTCAGAAACTGTTTTCCTCTTTTCTCACACATTTTAGAAAATGAAATATAATTAACTCTTGGTAAGAATTTTCTATTTGGCTAGAAGAAAACATTAGCAAACAAAATTAAATTTCCCTTAAAAATTAATTGTTTCATAAAGAAAAACCCAAACTTTATGGAGTGTTCCTATTTCCAAGAATAATGAGTCACATTTTTATTCAGTTAAAAACTACTGAACAACTGCAGTGCTTTGAGATTTCAAGAACATCATTTGCATTCAATTTATGACTGTCCTCTTTTTTTATCCTACTCCCATTATGTTTTTTCTTAGCTTTTCATGTGTTAGATGATTCATCTCTTTCTGCTTATCCTTACTAAGAGAATGTTTTATTACAGCTCCCACTACCACCCTCACCATCCCTGTTACTACTATGTGTCTCTAATGAGAGGCTGGTTATCAGTTATTATACTCTAGCTGCACCAGTTATTATAGCACTGAATACTCCTACATGATTAGTAAAATACAGCTAACCTAGAGCTCCTCACATGGCTCCTGATGTCCCAGCCCCTTCCCTGAACCTCCCTAATGTCTGCTTTCAAAAGGGATGATGCCAGACCCCCAAGACCTTGTTCTAACATCACAACCTGAATCTGCTTTAATTCATTGGTGACTATGATGTGCAAAATATTTTAAATATTACCTCTGCTTCTATGAATCAAGCACTCACATTAGTAGGCAATGTGCTAAAAGCTTTAACTATATAATCTTATTACAAGAAAAAAATCAACATCCATTTATAGTTGGTGTTATCTCCGTTTTAAAGATGAGAAAACTAAAGCTCAAAGAATACTGTGACTTGCCTAAGATCACATTGCCAGTAACTGGCTTGACTAAAATTAACCCAAGGCTGTCTGATTCAAACACCTGCATTGTCAACTAGGGCTTTGTGTTTTTGGTAGCAGAAGGTATGTGGGTACCTTTGGTACATGTATATGTGCTCTTTACCTGAGATAAAATGAAAAGCAAAATATTTTTGCCAGTCTGAAGTCTACTGTATTTGGGCGGGACTTTTAGAGAAGGCTGATATCTACAGGGTAGAACATTTCATGATTAGCCCTCAGGTTTTATTTGTAAAATTCTTGCTTCTGTTCTGAACTCTGTTCAGAAAGTTTAATGCTTATGGAGAACTATTTCCCTAAAGACATAACAATATTTCCCCTGAATTGGAAGCTGAGTAAGTCTGTTACAGGGCCCCTTTGTTGTTCTGCGGTCAGTTTATAAATCGGTCCCCAAAAAGGGTTTATTATGTTGTCCAGGTGATATATTTTAAATATCAAGGGACAATTGGGTTGCATCTGTGCTGTGGAGTCAAAGGGGAGCACAGATGGCACCCATGGGATGCTCTAGGGTACATGTTTTTACTACTAGGATCAAGAGTAACAGTAATATAAGACCACTGCAACACTACACAGTTGGAACAACTAAGGGTTCAGATCTGTTAGGACTGAAGGCTTGGTCTATCCCACTGTAAACAGGTCTGTGATCAGTTTAGGTGCTTAGTGAAAACAGAAGCAATCTTTAGTTGCTATTAGATAAGGGAAATAATAAATTCTCTCTTGAGTAGTCCCAGAATTAAGGACTATATCCTATAAATATGTTTTCTTCCTTCCCATACATGTGTGTATGTGTGTTGGGAGACAGACTTTTTCTTTTTAATTTCTCTCATTTTACCCATTGTTGAATAAAATAGGTTTGGCTACCTTCATGACTTAGTCAGTAGTTTGCTTATATACAGGTGGTATTCAGGCCGAAGTAAGGAAACACGAATCTCCCACAGATAATGGTGACAACACAACATGATTTGGATGCCTCCTTTTGGTGATAAGGTGAGATATTTTGCTTGCAATATGAGATAGTTGAATTGTGATAGGCAAGACCATTGTTTTGAAGTGCAAAAAACATACCTTGATGTTGAACAACCAAAGTTTTAGATTGTAGGTAACATTAATAATTTTTACCCATTCATCACTGGAATATCCTTTTATGTTTGGCAACTGTGTTTAAGTCTTAATGGGAACCAGAATCACCTGTCCCCTATAGAAACAGAGAAAATACCCTTTCTTGCAACAAAAGGGCAGGCAAAGCATTTAAGCCTTAACGTTCAGAGACACATTCTGACCCTGACATGGGAGTTAGTGATACATAGATGTGGAAATATCATAAACTCAATTTTGGTGATGGTGGTGATGGCAGCAACATCAGCTTTCCAGATGCAACAGTGCATAAGGTGACATCCTGTATCCTGCACATTAGCATCAGTGGAGCAAGCTAGAACATCCAGCATTTAATGAGAGGGGCACTGGATAGATCTCATAGTGTATAGTTGCTCTTAATTTCAATTGTTTTCCAAATATGATCTTAAGGATACCTGGTGATTCTGTGTGTTACTTAATAGCCTTTCAAAAAATTTCAGGTTTTCTATTGCTTGCAATTAAAACCTCTAGATGATACGTTGGATTTTCCTATTATATTTGGCCATTTCAGTACAGATGTGGAAAGATAATGTCATATTAAACACGTTGACAGTAATTGTCATCATGGACAGGGAGCTCCTGTTATATTCTCACTTTAAATATTTATTAGAACTCCAAATACATCATTAATGATTTCTCTAGAGAAATATGACAGCCTCCAGCTAAAGTAGAAAAGTAAATTCTGATAAAATGAAACCAGTCCAGAATGTTGCTTTAATCTATTTTTTTCCCAGTGACCATGAATGTTTAAGGCTCTTTCCTCCTTAATTTAAATTCCTGAGTTTAGTTTCAAATAATATCCTGGTAAAAACATTTTTTATTCCTATATAGTTGAGGCTTCCAGTTATAATGAACCTGAATTTTAGTGTGTGCAGTGGAATTTCCAATTAATGAGATTAAAGAATCTGAGCTCTCACCTCTTTCTCTTAACTAGATCTCACAAATGATTTTTAAAGGTTAACTCATCACTGCTTCAGGGATCCATGTTTCAGGTCTATTGTCATCTCATTACTGAAGTAGATTTCATTATATCCGGACTCATTATGAGGTCCAAAATACTATGCTATCTTCCATCCTTTCTCTAATATCTGGGGTGCTATAATTGTTCATTAAACAGCCAGCTTTGACAGACTTGTACTTTATTAAGTAGCCCATTAATCTGCCTGCTTGGCGCTCTGAATAACTGTATGTTAATTTCTACTGACCTTGATTTTCCTGTTTTATATTTTCAGCAATTTGTGTGCACAATGATGACATGATCATCAAATTCTGTTATTGTTTTTATATCAGATATCTCTCTACTAGAAAATGTTTACTAGTCATCACTAGTTTTTTTTTCTTCTCGAAAGAAATAACTGCTTCATATTTGGAGCACTAAGACATCATTAGTAGTGCCCAAAGAAAATTATTTTCAATGTCTTTCATGAAGGATTTATTGGCTGTTTTGTATTATGCGCTGCTAAAATATATAGCTGGAATCTGCCTATTTAGTTGTTGTTGTTGTTGTTGTTGTTGTTCTATTTAACTGGAAGAGGAAGGGGCTGAATTCTGTGGATCCCTAATTTAAAAACCTCAATTCCTTTTAAAAGACTTTTGTTGTTAATCGGTTTTCACTACAAAATTATACATATTTATGTAAAGGAACTAAATTTTAGAAAAGTACAGAAAAGCAAGTAGAAGAAAATAAAAATCATCCACAGTTCCCTGAGAGATAGCAACAGGTATCATTTTGGTGTTTACCTAAATTTTCTCTCTCTTTATCTTCCATCTATTCACATATTTATTCATTCATTCAACAAATGTTTTTTGTGTGTGTGTGCATACTAATGTCAGGTTCAATTCCTGGCAAAACAGTAGTAAACGAAAGAGATTAAAAAAAAAAAAAACCCTCTGTCCTATAGGGTAGATAATCTGAGACACAGGTACACAAATACACACATAACATTCTAAGCCATATTCTGTTAACAACATGCATGGTTAGAATTTTTGTGTCATAAAATATTGAAAAAAATTGTATTTTTAAAATTGAATTAAAATAAAGGAGTAATGTAAAATCAACAATTTAAAAGTGTACAATTCAACAGCACTTGACACATTCACTTTGTGACCATCACCTCTATCTAGGTCGAAAATATTTTCATGACCTCAAAAGAAAAATCTCATATCAAGTAAGCAGTCACACATTTGAACACATTTTCAATTTTTAAAACTTATAGTCATCCTAGTGCGTGTGACGTGATAGCTCACTGTGGTTTATATTTGCATATACGCCTGGTGACTCCTAATATTGAGCAGTTTTTCTTGTACTATTTCCTGTTTGTATATCTTCTTTGGAGAAATATCTACTTTAGTCCTTTGCCGATTTTTTTTTTTTTGAAACAGCTTTTTATTAAACAGCAAAGCATAATGGCAACGCAGTTTTAAATGTTTAAAAATTAGGTCACAAAGGGATGCAAAATGTTTGCAGTATGACTATTATATATTCATACAGCTAAAGTCATCAAATCTTAACACCAATACAAACATTAATATTATTCCATGATTAGCCTAAATTTAATAACCATAAACTATATTAGTGGATCTCTTTCCCTATTTAATATTTTAACATTACTTCTGATAGATTTCTTTACTAAATGGAATGTACAAACTAAATTTTAAAGAAGTGTTAAATGACTAAAACTCTGCAATCCAGTAGTTGGGTTTACAGAAAATTCTGGGAGAAGTAGTGAGATAAAATACTGAGAAAGCAACAATTAGTATACATGTACAACTCTCCCATTTTATTCATGATTCTGATACTAATACCTTTTTAAGGGACTTTGCAAAGTTGATCATCTGGGTACTGCAAATAAACCTGAGATCATATTTTATTCTCTTCTAGGTGTGGTTTACATAACGTTAGCCAAACTTAATCAATTTTCTTATATATCCCCCCCCCAAATCTAATCTGTGCCAGAGATAACACAAATCTGGAGTAAAAACATTTGGAGTTGGTTACAAGTACTTACCAAGTATTAAATACTTCTCCTACCCTATTTCTATATTTCCTTAAAATTTTCTATTTCAAACACACACACAACCAGAGCTCATCTTTTCAGGTATCAAGTGGATTATTTTGTGCAAAGGAAGTTTTTAACAACAAATCTTCCCAATACAATAATTCAGTTTCAAAGAAAAATCTTCATCTTTATAGTCCCCGTTTTCAATTGATTAAACAGAAACCAACTATCCTATCTTATTACTAAATATAACAAATAAGCCCTAAACTGAGAAAATATCTTATTTTGGTTAAGTTTCAACAGAGTTCGGGCTACTCTCTTAGATGATTAACTACTGAAATTACTCTTTACAAATTTGAAACCAATTTTTTCCTTAGGGGAAGGTAAATGGGAAGAAAGCAAATGGAGAAGAGGCACACGATGGTGGACAGGGTATATAAAGCTGTGCATTCAGTACGTGATTTGGTCACTTTTTCACAACACGTTGGTTATTTTCTTGTATCTCTAACTATGCCTATAATAAAAGACAATGCTAAACCTATAAATCAAAGTAAGTTTGATATAACATTCATTCTCAAGTTTCATAAATATATGCATTTCTAATTATAAAGTCTCTACAATACCTTTGCACATTTTCATAGTCTAACATAATACAAAAACTCATGGAAGTCTTCTGTTACGCTCTTAATTTTGCTTAGATCTGACATTATCTTCATAAATACTCAGTGAAGCCACAAACAAAAGTACTATAACTTTTGGAATCTATCCAAGTTTTAAAGAAAAAAAGATCAGCAGCAATTCCATAGACATAAGGGATATCAATCCCTTATTTTCTTTTGCTTTTTGTGTCAGTTGTTTGAAAAACACTAGAAGCTGACATGAGGTTTTCTATATATTGTCCAAGAACTTGGTTTTCTGATTTTAGCTTCAGATTTTCTTCCTTAACTGCATCTACTCTTGCAGAGAGATCTTCAAGGGTGTGTTGGAGTTCCAACACTTGATTAATAAGTCGTGTTTTCTCCTCCAGTTCTACCTGATTTTCAGCATCAACTGCATCCATGTCAGCATTCATCATCTTCGGTAACAAACTTTTGGGCCTTGGATACAAAATTCTTGATGAATGGTCTTTTGAGGCACCGGCAGGGGGGAGGGATCGGGAGGACACCTCAGGCCTGGACACTCGGACCAACTGGCTCTGATTTTTTAATTTAGATTTTTGTCTCTTGTTCTTGAGTCATGAATTCTTTTTATATTCCAGAGACTAGACACTTATTATATACATGATGTTGCAAATATTTCCTCCCATTATTTAGTTTTTTTTTTTTTACTTTTCTTGATAATGTCCTTTGATACATAAACGTTTTAAATTTTGATGAAGTCAATTTATTTTTATTTTATTTTATTTTGTTGCTCATGATTTTGGTGTCATATATAAAAATCCATTGCCAAATCCAAGGACATAAAAATTTAACCCTATGTTCTTTTCTAAGAGTTTTATAGTTTTAAGTTTTATATTTAGGTATCTGATTCATTTTGAGAGAATTTTATGTGTATCAGGCAAGGTAGGAATCTAACTTAATTCTTGTTTATCTTGGAAAGTCTTTATACCCCCTTCAGTTTGGGAGGAGAATTCTGATGGATATGGAAATCTTGGTTGACAGATTATTCTTTCAGCAATTTAAAACTGTTGTCCCCTTTTTTTCTGTCCTTCATAGTTTATGATGCAAAGTTGACTATTAATCTTAGTGAGAATCACTTGTCTGTGACAATCACTTCTCCCTTGATGATTTTAATATTCTCATTTTGTATTTGAGTTTTGACAATCTGATTTTAATGTGTCTGCATAAATTTTTTAGTTTAACTTTGTTAAAATTTGTTGAGATTCTTTGATGTGTATATTCATGTTTTTTAATCAAATATGGAGAGTTTTCAGCCGTTATTTCTTTGAGTATTATTTCTGCTAATTCCTCTCTCCCCCTCTATTTCTGAGACTCGCATTTTGTATATGTTAATGTGATTGATTATGTCCCACATGCCTCTTAGACAGGATAATTTCAATTGACCTATCTTCAAGCTTGCTGATTCTTTCTTCTGCCTGCTCAAATCTGCTATTAAAATGATCTAGTGAGTTTCTCATTTTAGTTATTTTAGTTTCCAGTTTGAGAATTTCTGTTTGGCTTCTTTAAAAAATAGTTATAGTAAATTATATATAACATAAAATTTATTAGCTTAACCTTTTTTTTTTTTGTGGTACACGGGCCTCTCACTGTTGTGGCCTCTCCCGTTGTGGAGCACAGGCTCCGGACGTGCAGGCTCAGTGGCCATGGCTCAAGGGCCCAGCTGCTTCACAGCATGTGGGATCTTCCCAGACTGAAGTACGAACCCGTGTCCCCTGCATCGGCAGGCGGACTCTCAACCACTGCTCCACCAGGGAAGCCCATCTTAACCATTTTTAAGTGTACAGTTCAGTGGTATTAAACTAATTCATAATGTTGTACAATCATCAACATCATCCATCTTTATAACTCTTTTCATCTTATAAAGCTGACATTCTATACCTATTAAAAAATAACTCCCTATGACCTCCTTCCCCCATTCCCCAGCAACCACCATTGTACTTCTGTCTCTAGGATTTTGACTACTCTAAGTACTTCACATAAGTGGAATCATAGAGTTGTCTCTTTATGACTGGCTTATTTCACTTAGCATAATGTCATCAAGGTTCATTCATGTTGTAGCAAATGCCAGAATTTCCTTCCTTTGTAAGGCTGAATAATATTCCATTGTATGTGTCAGTGGAATTTGGGTTGCTTCCACATTTTGACTACTGTGAATAATGTTACTACAAACATATGTGTACATGAATCTTTTCAAGACTGCTTTTAATACTTTTGAGTATATGCCCAAAAAAGGAATTGCTACATTATATGGTAAACATATTTTCCATTTTTAGGAAGCTGTCATCTTGTTTGCTGCAGTGATTGTAACATTTAACATTCTTACCAACAGTGTCAAGGATTCCAATTTCTCTGTATCTTTTCCAACACTTAATTTCTTTGTCTTTGCTTGTTTGACAGTAGCCATCCCAATGTGCATAAGGTACTATCATATTGTAGATTTGTTTAACATTTTTATTAGAGTGTAATTGTTTTACAATGGTGTGGTAGTTTCTGCTTTATTACAAAGTGAATCAGCTATACATATACATGTATCCCCATATCTCCTCCCTCTTGAGTCTCCCTCCCACTCTCCCTATCTCACCCAACTATGTGTTCAAAAAGCACCAAGCTGATCTCCCTGTGCTATGCAGCTGCTTCCCACTAGCTATCTATTTTACATTTGGTATTATGTATAGTCCATGCCACTCTCTCACTTTGTCCCAGCTTACCCTTCACCCTCCCTGTGTCCTCAAGTCAATTATCAACATCTGTGTCATTATTCCTATCTTGCCCCTAGGTTCTTCATAACCATATATATATTTTTTTAGATTCCATATATATATATGTGTTAGCATATGGTATCTGTTTTTCTCTTTCTGACTTACTACACTCTGTATGACAGACTCTAGGTCCATCCACCTCACTACATATAACTTAATTTTGTTTCTTTTTATGGCTGAGTAATATTCCATTGCAAATATGCGCCACTTCTTCTTTATCCATTCATCTGTTGATGGACACTTAGGTTAATTCCATGTCCTGGTTATTGTAAATAGTGCTGCAATGAATATTGTGGTACATGACTCTTTTTGAATTATGGTTTTCTCAGGGTATATGCCCAGTAGTGGAATTGCTGGGTCGTCTGGTAGTTCTATTTTTAGTTTTTTAAGGAACCTTCATACTGTTCTCCATAGTGGTTGTATCAATTTACATTCCCACCAACAATGCAAAAGTGTTCCCTTTTCTCCACAACCTCTCCAGCATTTATTGATTGTAGATTTTTTGATGATGGCTATTCTGAATGGTGTAAGGTGATACCTCATTGTAGTTTTGATTTGCATTTTTCTAATGATACTGATGTTGAGCATTCTTTCATGTGTTTGTTGCCTGTCTGTATATCTTACTTAGAGAAACGTCTATTTAGGTCTTCTGCCCATTTTTGGATTGGGTTGTTTGTTTGGGGTTTTTTTTGATATTGACCTGCATGTCCTACTTGTAAACTGTGGATATTAGTCCTTTGTCAGTTGCTTCATTTGTAAATATTTTCTCCTATTCTGAGGGTTGTCTTTTCATATTGTTTATGGTTTCCTTTGCTGTGCAAAAGCTTTAAAGTTTCATTAGGCCCCATTTGTTTATTTTTGTTTTTATTTCCATTTCTCTAGGTGTTGGGTCAAACAGAATCTTGCTGTAATTTATGTCATAAAGCATTCTGCCTATGTATTCCTCTAAGAATTTTATAGTGTCTGGTCTCACATTTACGTCTTTAACCCATTTTGCGTTTATTTTTGTGTATGGTGTTAGGGAGTGTTCTAATTTCATTCTTTTACATGTAGCTGTCTAGTTTTCCCAGCACTACTTATTGAAGAGGCTGTCTTTTCTTCATTTTATATTCTTGCCTCCTTTATAAAAATAAGGTAACCATATGTGTGTGGGTTTATCTTTGGGCTTTCTATCCTGTTCCATTGACCCATATTTCTGTTTCTGTGCCAGTACCATACTGTGGTAATTACTGTAGATTTGTAGTATAGTTTGAAGTCAGGGAGCCTGGTTCCTCCAGCTCCGTTTTTCTTTCTCAAGATTGCTTTGGCTATTCGGGGCCTTTTTTGTTTCCATGTAAATTGTGAAATTTTTTGTTCTAGTTCTGTGAAAAATGCCATTGGTATTTAGATAGGGATTGCATTGAATTTATAGATTGCTTTGGGTAGTATAGTCATTTTCACAATGTTGATTCTTCCAGTCCAAAAATATGGCATCACTCGCCATCTGTTTCTATCATCTTTAATTTCTTTCATCAGTGTCTTATAGTTTTCTGCATACAGGTCTCTTGTCTCCTTAGGTAAGTTTATTCCTCGGCATTTTATTCTTTTGGTTGCAATGGTAAATGGGAGTGTTTCCTTAATTTCTCTTAATTATTTTTTGTTGTTATAATATAGTAATATAAGAGATTTCTGTGCACTAATTTTGTAGCCTGCAAATTTACCAACTTCATTGATTAGCTCCAATAGTTTTCTGGTGGCATCTTTACGCTTCTCTATGTATAATATCATGTCATCTGCAAACAGTTGACATCTTTACTTCTTCTTTGCTGATTCGTATTCCTTTTATTTCTTTTTCTTCTCTGATTGCTGTGGCTAAAACTTCCAAAACAATGTTGAATAATAGTGGTGATAGTGGGCAACATTGTCTTGTTCATTATCTTAGAGGAAATGTTTTTAGTGTTTCACTATTGGGAATGATGTTGGCTGTGAGTTTGTCATATATGGCCTTTGTTATGTTAAGGTAAGTTCCCTCTATGCCTACTTTCGGGAGGGTTTTTTTTTTTCATAGATTGGTGTTGAATTTTGTCAAAATCTTTTTCTGCATCTATTGAGATGATCATGTGGCTTTTCTCCTTCAGTTTGTTAATATGGTGTATCACATTGATTGATTTGCATGTGCTGAAGAATCCTTGCATTCCTTGAAAAACCTCACTTGATCATGGCGTATGAGCCTTTCAATGTGCTTTTGGATTCTGTTCACTAGTATTTTGTTAGAATTTTTGCATCTATGTTCATCAGTCATATTGGCCTGTAGGTTTCTTTCTTTGTGACATCTTTGTCTGGTTTTGTTATCAGGGTGATGGTGGCCTCATAGAATGAATTTGTGAGTGTTCCTCCCTCTGCCATATTTTGGACGAGTTAGAGAAGGATAAGTGTTAGCTCTTCTCTAAATGTTTGATAGAATTTGCCTGTGAAGACATCTGGTCCTGGGCTTCTGTTTGTTGGAAGATTTTTAATCACAGTCTCAATTTCAGTGCTTGTGATTGGTCTGTTTATATTTTCTATTTCTTCCTGGCTCAGTCTCGTAAGGTTGTGGTTTGCTAAGAATGTGTCCATTTCTTCCAGGTTGTCCATTTTATTGGCATATAGTTACTTGTAGTAATCTCTTGTGATTGTTTGTATTTCTGCCGTGTCAGTTGTTACTTCTCCTTTTTCATTCCTAATTCTACTGATTTGAGTCTTCTCCCTTTTTTTTCTTAATGAGTCTGGATAATGGTTTATCTTCCAAAATAACCAGCTTTTAGTTTTATTCATCTTTGCCATCGTTTCCTTCATTTCTTTTTCCATTTATTTCTGATCTGATCTTTATGATTTCTTTCCTTCTGCTAATTTTTTTTTCTTTTTCTTTCTCTAATTGCTTTAGGTATAAGCTTAGGTTGTTTATTTGAGATTTTTCTTGTTTCTTGAAGTAGGATTGTATTGCTATAAAATTCCTTCTTAGAACTTCTTGCGTTGCAACCCACAGGTTTTGGGTGGTCATGTTTTCATGCTCAATTGTTTCTAGGTAGTTTTTGCTTTCCTTTTTGATTTCTTTAGTGATCTCTTGGTTATTTAGTAGTGTATTGTTTAGCCTTCATGTATTTATATTTTTTACATACTTTTTCCTGTAATTGATATCTAGTTTTATAGCATTGTGGTTGGAAAAGATACTTGATACTATTTCAATTTTCTTAAATTTAACAAGGCTTGATTTCTGACCCAAGTTATGATCTATCTTGGAGAATGTTCCATGAGCACTTGAGAAAAAAATTTATTCTGTTGTTCTCAGAAGGAATGTCCTATAAATATCAATTAAATCCATCTTGTTTAATATATAATTTAAAGTTTGTGTTTCCTTATTCATTTTCATGTTGTATGATCTGTCCATTGGTGAAAGTGGGGTGTTAAAGCCCCCTACTATGATTGTGTTACTGTCAATTTCCCCTTTTATGGCTGTTAGCATTTGCCTTATATGTTGAGGGGTGCTCCTATGTTGGGTGCATAAATATTTACAATTGTCATATCTTCTTCTTGGATTGATCCCTTGATCATTATGTAGTGTTCTTCTTTGTATCTTGTAGTAGTCTTGATTTTAAAGTCCATTTTGTCTGATATGAGAATTGCTACTCTTGTTTTCTTTTGATTTCCGTTTGCATGGAATATCTTTTTCCATCCCCTCACTTTCAGTCGTATGTGTCCCTAGGTCTGAAGTGGGTCTCTTGTGTACAGCATATATATGGTTCATGTTTTTTTATCCATTCAGCCAGTCTATGTCTTTTGGTTGGAGCATTTAATCCATTTACTTTAATTTATTGATTAATTATTAATTAATTATTATTAATCAATTAATTATTAATTATCCATATGTATGTTCCTATTACCGTTTTCTTAATTGTTTTGGGTTAGTTATTGTAGAACTTTTCCTTCTCTTGTGTTTCCTTTCTAGAGAAGCTCCTTTAGCATGTTGTAATGATGGTTTAGTGGTCCTGTATTTTCTTAGCTATTGCTTGTCTGTAAAAGTTTTAATTTCTCCATCAAATCTGAATGAGAACCTTGCTGGGTAGAGTAATCTTGTTTGTAGATTTTTCCCCCTCATCACTTTAAATATGTCCTGCCACTCCTTTCTGGCTTTCAGAGTTTCTGCTGAAAGATCAGCTGTTAACCTTATGGGGGTTCCTTTGTATGTTATTTGTCATTTTTGCCTTACTGCTTTTAATATGTTTTCTTTGTGTTTAATTTTTAATGGTTTGATTAATATGCATCTTGGCGTTTTTCTCCATGGATTTATCCTGTATGTGACTCTCTGTGCTTCCTGAACTTAATTAATTATTTCATTTCCCATATTAGGGAAGTTTTCAACTATAATCTCTTCAAATATTTTCTCAGTCCCTTTCTTTTTCTCTTCTTCTTCTGGGACCCCTATAATTCGCATGTTGGTGTGTTTAATGTTGTCTCAGAAGTCTCTGAGACTGTCCTCAATTCTTTTTTTTTTTTTTCTTTATTCTGCTCTGCACTATTTATTTCCACTCTTTTACCTTCCAGGTCACTTATTCGTTTTTATACCTCCATTATTCTGCCATTGATCCCTTGTAGAGAAATTTTAATTTCATTTATTGGGTTGTTCATCATTGTTTGTTTGCTCTTTAGTTCTTCTATGTCCTTGATAAACGTTTCTTCTATTTTCTCCATTCTATTTCCAAGATTTTGTCCAAGATTTTGGATCATCTTTACTATCATTATTCTGAATTCTTTTTCAGGTAGACTGCCTATTTCCTCTTCATTTGTTAGGTCAGGTGGGTTTTTACCTTGCACCTTCATCTGCTGTGTGTTTTTCTGTCTTTTCATTTTGCTTATCTTACTGTGTTTAGGGTCTCCTTTCTGCAGACTGCAGGTTCGTAGTTCCCATTGTTTTTGGTGTCTGCCCCCATGAATAAGGTTTGTTCAGTGGGTTGTGTGCGCTTCCTTTAGGAGGGGACTGGTGCCTGTGTTCTGGAGAATGAGGCAGGATCTTGTCTTTCTGGTGGCAGGTCCGCATCTGATAGTGTGTTTTGGGGTGTCTGTGACCTTATTTTTATTTTAGTCAACATCTCTGTTAAGGGGTGGTGTTGTGTTCCTGTCTTGCTAGTTGTTTGGCATAGAGTGTCCATTGTTCTAGCTTGCTGGGTTTTGAGTAGAGCTGGGTCTTAGTTTTGAGATGGAAATCTCTGCTAGAGCTTTCACCATGTAATATTATGTGGAGCCGGGAGGTCTCTGGTGGACCAGTGTCCTGAACTTGGCTCTCCCATCACAGGGGCACTGGCCTGACACCCGGCCAGCACACCAAGACCCTGTCAGCCACACGGCTCAGAAGAAAAGGGAGAAAAAGAGAAAGAAAGAGAGAGAGAGAGAAGGAAAGAAAGAAAGAAAAAAAGAGAGAAAATAAAGTTATTAAAGTAAAAAATAAATATTAAAAATAAAAAATGAAAGAAAGAAAGGAGCCACCAAACCAGAGAACAAATCCTCCAATGATAACAAACACTAAAAACTATGCTAAAAAAAAAAGGGACAGACAGAACCCTAGGACAAATGGTAAAAGCAAAGCTATACATACAAAATTACACAAAAGCATTCATATACATATGCACAAAAAGAGAAAAACGAAAAAAAAAAAAATATATATATATATATATATCTCATTGCTTCCAAAGTCCACTGCCTCAACTTTGGGATGATTCGTTGTCTATTCAGGTATTCCACAGATACGGGTACATCTAGTTGATTGTGGAGATTTAATTTGCTACTCCTGAGTCTGCTGGGAGAGATTTCCCATTCTCTTATTTTTTGCACATCTCCTGGGGTTCAGCTTTGGATTTGCCCCCACCTCTGCGTGTAGGTTGCCTGAGGGTGTCTGTTGTTCGCTCAGACAGGATGGAGTTAAAATAGCATATGATTAGGGGGCTCTGACTCACTCAGGGCGGGGGGAGTGAGGGATACAGAATGTGGGACAAGCCAGCAGGAGCACAGGCTGCAGTGACATTGCAACAGCCTGAGGCATGCCTTGTGTACTCCTGGGGATGTTGTCCCTGAATCACAGGACTGACAGTGGCAGGCTGCACCGGCTTCCTGGAGGGGAGGTGTGGATAGTGACCTGTGCTTGTGCACAGGCTTCTTGGTGGCTGCAGCAGCAGCTTTAGCGTTTCTTGCCAGTCTCTGGTGTCTGCACTGATAGCCATGGCTCGCACCCATCTCTGGAGCTTGTTTAGGCCGTGCTCTGAATCCCCTCTCCTTGTGCATCCCCAAACAATGGTCTATTGCCTCTTAGGCAGGTACAAACTTTTTGCTGGACTCCCTTCTGTGTAGCTGTGGCACACTAGCCCCCTCGGGCTGTGTTCACGCAGCCAACCCCAGTTCTCTTCCTGGGATCTGACCTCTGAAGCCTGAGCCTCAGCTTCCAGACCCCACACATCCCTGCCGGCGGGTGAGCAGACAAGCCTCTCGAGCTAGTGAGTACTGATTTTCACTGATCCTCTGTGCAGAAATCTCGCTGCTTTGCCCTCTGCACCCCTGTTGCTGCACTCTTCTCCGTGGCTATGAAGCTTCCCCAGCACCACCACCCTCTCCATCAGTGAAGAGGCTTCCTAGTGTGTGGAAACTTTTCCCCCTTCACAGCTCCCTTCAGTGGTGCAGGTCCTGTTCCTATTCTACTGTCTCTGTTTTTTCTTTTTTCTTTTGCCCTACCCAGGTATGTGGGGAGTTTCTTGCCTTTTGGGAAGTCTGAGGTCTTCTGCCAGCATTCAGTAGGTGTTCCGTAGGAGTTGTTCCACATGTAGATGTATTTCTGATGTATTTGTGGGGAAAGATGGTCTCCACATCTCACTCCTCCACCATCTTGAAGGTCTCCCCCACACTGTAGTTTTGACTTGCATTTCCTTAGTGATGTTGAGCAACATTTTATGTGCTTATTGGCCATTTTCATATGTCTTTGGAGAAAAGTCTATTCAAATCTTTAGCTGATTTTTTGATTGAGCAGTTCATTTTACTGTTGTTGACTTTTAGGAATTCTCTATACATTCTGAATATTAATCCCTTTACAGATAGATGATTTGCAAATATTTTATCCCATTCTGTGCATTGCCTTTTTACTCAATTGATATTGTCTTTTGATGCACAAAATTCTAAATTCCCATAAAGTGCAATTTGTCTATTTTGTGTTTTGTTGTCTCTCCCTTTGGTGCCATATCCAAGAAATCATTGTCAGCTCTAAAGTTGTGAAGATTTTACCCAATGTTTTCTTCTAGGACTTTTATAGTTTTAGTTCTTACTTTTAGGTCTTTGAAACATTAAAAAATAATCTTGTATATGGTGTTAGGTGAAGTTCCAACTTCACTTTTTTTTTTTTCTTTTGGGTGTACAGTTTTCCTTGTACCACTACTTGAGAAGACTATCCTTTCCCACATTGAATGGTCTTGATGCCCTTGTAAAATATCATTTGACTATATAGGCATGAGTTTATTTCAGGCTCTTTATTCTTTTTAATTTTTCTGTATGTCTGTCTTTATTCCAGTGCAACACTGTTTTAATTGTTTTAGCTTTGTATTAAGTTTTCAAATCAGGAAGTATGAGTTCTCCAGCTTTGTTCTTCTTTTTCAAAGTTGTTTTGGCTGTTCAGGTTCTTTTGAGGTTGCATATGGATTTTAGGATGGGTTTTTATATTTCTGTAAAAAGAAAAAAAAGTCATTGGAATTTTGATAAGGATTACATAGATTTTGTAAATTTTATTGGGTAGTATTGACATCTTAACAATATTAAGTCTTCCAATTCATGAATATGGGATGTATTCCATTTATTTATGCCTTCTTCAATTTCTTTCAGCAAAGTTTTGTAGTATTCATTGTACACGTATTTCACTTTCTTGGTTAAGTTAATCCTAAGTGTTTCATTATTTTTGGTGCTATTATAAATTAATAATTTTCATAATTTCCTTTTCATATTGTTCACTGTTATTGTATAGCTAGAATTTTGTGTGTGAGTGTGTGTGTATATGTTGACTTTGTACTCTGCTACTTTGTTGAATTTATTTATTACTTCTAACAGGTTTTTTTTGGTGGAATCTTTAGGGTATTCTAGATATGAGATCATACAATCTACAAATAGAGATAATATTACTTATTTTCCAATTTGGATGTTTTTTATTTCTTTTGTTGCCTAACTGGTCTGGCTAGAACTTCCAGTACTATGTTAAATAAGAGTGGTGAAAGTGAGCATCCTTGCCTGCTTCTTCATGATAGAGGAAAAGTCTTTCACTATTGAGTTTGATGTTCACCATGAGTTTTTTATACATGGATTTTATTATGTTGAGATAATTTCTTCTATTTCTAGTTTGTTGAGTATTTTTATCATGAAATAGTTTTGAATTTTGTCAAATGCTTTTTCTGCAGTAATTGAGGTAATTTTGGTTTTTTCCCCCTTCCATCTGTTAATACAGTGTATTATATTGATTGATTTTTGTATGTTGAACCATCCTTGCATTCCAGGAATAAATGTCATTTGGTTTTGGTGTATAATCCTTTTAATATGGTTCTGAATTTGGTTTTCTAGTATTTAGTTGAGAATTTTTGCATCCATATTCATGAGAGATATTAGCCTATGGTTTTATTTCCTAGTACTGTCTTCATCTTGCTTGGGTATCAGGGTAACACTGGCCTCATAGAATTAATTAAGAAGAATTGTCTTCTTTTCAACTCTTTGGGAAAGTTTGAGAAGGATTGATGTAGTTATTTTTTAAATGTTTGGTAGAATTCCTCAGTGAAGCCATCAAGTCTTGGGCTTTTTTAGTTGTTGTTGTTAGAAGATTTTTGCTTACAGATTCAATCTCATTACTAGTTATATGTCCTTTCAGATTATCTATTTCTTTGTGATTTTATCTTGTTGGTTTTGCTGTTCTAGGAATCTGTCCATTTCATTTAGGTTATACAAGTATTTGATATATAATTATTCATAATACTGTCTTATAATCCTTTTTATTTTTGTAGAATTGGTAGTACTGTGCAAACTTTTGTTTTTGATTTTAGTAATTTGAGTCTTCCCTCTTTTTTCTTAGTTTCTAACTAAAGGTTTAACAATTTTGTTAATTTTTTCAAAGAACAAACTTTGGTTTTATTATTTTCTCTATTATTTTTCTATTCTTTATTTCATTCGTCTCTGATGTAATCATATGTCCTTCCTTCTCAATTTGGCTTTTGTTTGTTCTTTTTACTGGTGCTTTAAGTTGTAAAGTTAGATTATTGATTTGAGACCTTTGTCATTTTATTATGTAAGCATTTATAGTTATAAATTTCCTCCTTCACACTGCATTTGCTGCATCTCACAGTTTTGGTATGTTGTATTTTCATTTTCATTCATTTCTAAGTATTCTTTAATTTTCCTTGTGATTTATTCTTTGATCTATTGATTGTTTAAAAGCGTGTTTTTAATCTCCAAAATTTTGTGAAGTTTCCAGTTCTTGTTGAATTTTTTTTTTAGATTTATTTTATTTTTCTAAATTTATTTTATTTATTTTTGGCTGTGTTGGGTCTTAGTTCCGGCATGTGGGGTCTTCGTTGAGGCACATGGGATCTCTTGTTGTGGTGTGCAGGCTCTTTGTTGCAGCATGCAGGCTTCTCTCTAGCTGTGGCATGCAAGTTTTCTCTCTCTATTTGTGGCACACAGGCTCTAGGGTGCATAGACTCTGTAGTTGTGGCATGCGAGTTCCAGAGCACGTGGGCTCTGTAGTTTGTGGCACACAAGCTCTCTAGTTGAGGTGCATAAGCTCAGTAGCTGTAGCACGCAGGCTTAGTTGCCCTGTGGCATGTGGGATCTTAGTTCCCCGAGCAGTGATCGAACCCACATCCCCTGAATTGTAAGGCGGCATTCTTTACCACTGGACCATCAGGGAAGTCCCTCTTATTGATTTCTAACTTTCACCTGTTATGGTCAAAGAAGATACTTTGTAGAGTATCTATATTTTTAAATCTATGGAGACTTAATTTATGGCCTAACATATGGTCTATCCTGGAAAATGTCCCTGCACTTGAAGAGAATGTGCATGCTATTGTTTTGGGTTAGAGTGTTCTGTATATGTCTTTTAAAATAATAGGTTGATTGTGTTGTTTAAATTCTTAAATTAAGATGGTTGACTTAAAGTCTTTGCCTGCAGTTTCTGGAAATTTCTTCTGGGAATGAGCAATGCTTTCTTGTTTCTTTTCATTCTTTCTAATTTTTTGTAAAATATTAGACATTTAAGTTATATAATGTGATAACTCTTGGAGTGAAATTTCCCCCATCTTCAGACTTTGTGTTTTGTTGTTGTTGTTGTTTGTTTGTTTCTTTGCTGTGTTTTTTAGCTGTTTATTTGGCAACTTTTCTACAATATTTTTGTAAGGTCTGTATTCACACAGTCTCACTTCAGCACCGGGTCCTCTCAGGTGTTTTATGAGCATGTGTCCTGCCCTGGGGTGCCCATGGCTTTCTAAAGTCTCCAGTACACATGAGCCCTTTTGAATTCCAAAAACTACAATAATAAAAAAAAAAGGAAAAAAGAAAAAAACCTTCTCTCATCAACTTTTATTCCAGTATTTAGATATTTTACTGAATACCATAACTGTAATCTTTAACCACAGACCACATCAAGTTGTTCAACTGCCTTATATTTTTTTAAAATGCCTACAACTTTTCATTCTGTGTGAGTTCTATTTTAGGCAAAATGAAATTAAGAAATTATGTCAGTCTTCATGTAGCCCCATACATGTTAGAACAGATAAGCATGATTGTTTGAGAATAAGGTCTATTCTGCTCCCTGTGGAACCAGAGACGAGGGTTCCATACTGAGAAGTAGGCTGCCATCTTCAAGATCATCGTTAAGCCAGGGAGGGGGTGGGGCAAATGCAAGCAAAAACACCACGGAGTTTTCTACTTTTCTAAATTATCATTTTCTTCATTCAGTGTTGACTTGGTTGTTGTAATCCTTTGACTATTTTCTAACATTCTGACAGAATTGATTCTAACAGTTTTTGCTTCATTTTTCAATGTTCCTATGGATGAATTCTTGGAGCTATGTACTCTGCCATTTGTGCTAGTGGTCTCTTCTAAAATACTCTTTTTAATAACTGTAATTATCTACTGCTTGTAGAATATTTGAAATATAATGTGGGTCATAGGTGGCTATGTTTCCCTTTTAGGTAGTATCTAGTTTTCTGTGAATAGTGTAGGGAAGCTGTTGTAATATATCTGGATTGAAATGTTTACTCTCCCACTTCTGCTTATGGGATAAGTGATATTAAAAGTCTTTAGACCATAGTGGAAGAAGGGGATGGTCATTTGGACTTAATATTGTTTTCAGTATTAGATTTAAAATGTGTGTAAACTGCTTAGTACTGTCTTAGCCCATTGTGTTTTTTAAATGGTATAGAAAGTAATTGCTTCAACTCTTCTTTGTTTATAGCTGTGATTGTTTCCTTAGCATAAATTTCTGGAAGAAAAATTGTTGAAATAAATGGCATGTTCATTGTTTAGGATTAGAATTTATATCAACAAATTGTCATTTGTAAAGTGTTGTGCCAAATTGTCCTTTGTAAAGTGTTGTGCCACTTTACTCATCTTTTGTTAAAAAGTTGCATTTTCTGGGCTTCCCTGGTGGCGCAGTGGTTGAGAGTCTGCCTGCCGATGCAGGGGTCACGGGTTCGTGCCCCGGTCTGGGAAGATCCCACATGCCGCGGAGCGGCTGGACCTGTGAGCCATGGCCGCTGAGCCTGCGCGTCTGGAGCCTGTGCTGCGCAACAGGAGAGGCCACAACAGTGAGAGGCCCAAGTACAGCACACACACACACAAAAAGTTGCATTTTCTGCTCTTAAACAGACTGACTTTGTTGTACTCCCACTTGAGGGAGGAAATAAAGATAACAATTTTCAAATATTCTTCCTGTATTCAGTCACAATTACAGTGTCATTTTGGACTACTTCTCCACTACTTCTGCTTGGTTTAATAGTGATAGTTCAGTTTTGTTCAGTTATTTCTATCAAACTGCAGTAAGATATTAGCACATGGATATGTGGGAAAAGAGCCCTTCCAGACCCTCATAGGCATCATCCCAGGGCAAGCTGAAGGCTGTCTAATTCCATGACTTTAAGACCTACATATATCTGGCACATAAGCATGTCCAGACAGTCATTAGATATCCCTAGGGCTGACCATATAATTGACCATCAGTCTGAGACACTTATTTTTTCCCTAACATTTCATTATAAATTTACTTTAACATACAACCACAAGACACTTTTGACAGTAATAGGAGATTGTCCCTGGTAAACTGGGACACATGGTCATGCTACACACAAACTATTAGCTGATTCTCAGTTTACTTGGTCTAGTGCCATCAATCAATCAAGAGTCTTGCATTTGGTTGGTAGTAAGTCTAGTAAGTCTTGATTTTCTTTTTTTTTTTTTTTTGGAGGGAGGGATATGTATTTTCAAAGCTATTTTTATTGAGAGATGATGACTGCATGACGTTTTCAACTGTAATTCATTCCTCTTCTGACTTATAGGTCAATGTGGTAAGTTGTGTTATGGCTCAATATACTTGTTGCCCCTTCTTGAGCATTCCTTTTTGTGGTGACCCTACCTTTGGAGTATAATTCTTAATTTGTTGGCCTCAAACACATAACTTACTTTGACCAATCAGTTACCACTGAGATTTAAGAGAAAATGCCAATGCTTTTTTCCCACAAATTATTTCTACATTAGTTCCCACTTACATTTTCTACATGAGATTGCTAATGTCTTACATAAGGGTTCTACTGTAAGCCTGAATACTGGAGTAAAATAATATGAAAAAGAATCAGAGCCAACTCATGATTGACACGTTATTTCAGAGAGAAACACATTGTGAGTCACTTAGATTTTTAGGTTGTTTGTTATAATTTCATAATTTAGCCTAAACTTGTATAGTCAATCTATTCAGGGAATGGTTTATTTCAGGCTAGGAGAATAAAAAAGAGTTTGAATATTATTCTTTATTTGACAGTTTATTCACTTACTTAGCCTTGTCTCCTTCTCACCTAATACCTCATTACTCTTGACCAGATCTATTTCAATTATGTATTTTCATTCTTTTTTTTAAACATCTTTATTGGAGTATAATTGCTTTACAATGGTGTGTTAGTTTCTGCTTTATACAAAGTGAATCAGTTATACATATACATATGTTCCCATATCTCTTCCCTCTTACGTCTCCCTCCCTCCCACCCTCCCTATCCCACCCTTCTAGGTGGTCACAAACCACCAAGCTGATCTCCCTGTGCTATGTGGCTGCTTCCCACTAACTATCTATTTTACGTTTGGTAGTGTATATATGTCCATGCCACTCTCTCACTTTGTTACAGCTTACCCTTCCCCCTCCCCATATCCTCAAGTCCATTCTCTAGTAGGTCTGTGTCTTTATCCCCGTTTTACCCCCAGGTTCTTCATGACTTTTTTTTCCCTTAGATTCCATATATATATATATGTTAACATATGGTATTTGTTTTTCTCTTTCTGACTTACTTCACTCTGTATGACAGACTCTATGTCCATCCACCTCACTACAAATAACTCAATTTCGTTTCCTTTTATGGCTGAGTAATATTCCGTTGTATATATGAGCCACATCTTCTTTATCCATTCATCTGTTGATGGACACTTAGGTTGCTTCCAGGTCCTGGCTATAGTAAATAGAGCTGCAGTACAGTGAAGGATATAATGTCCTGCCTATAAATGGTATATAGCTCTAAACTGGCTACAATTCATAAAGACTAGCTCCCTGTCTGGACTTCATTATCTATACATGAGAAAACTTGGACAAAGATGTCTTGACTTCCCTGGGAGACCACAATGATCATTTCCAAGGACTTCATTTATATCAGGGGTTTCAGTTCAGCCCAGATGCCCAGAATAGGTGTTTCGAAGGAAATTTTTATTCTAGATTTTCTAAATTTGAGGCACTAAAGAATAAATTTCTCAAAATTAAAATTGTAAAAGTGAATATATTATGAGATAAAATCATGTAGAATAAATACCTTGAATATGTTCTTGAAATTTGGAGGCAAAAGGGCAGGACATCTTTTTCAAAATATAATCCTCAGCTGCTTAAATTTACTTAAAATATTATCCAGAGACGAAATTTATCCAGAGTTTATCTTCAGAGACATGTATTATACTTGTAACCTATGGGATTGGACATCTCTACCTTGTCACCTGTCCTATAGGCATTCCCATATAAAGTGAACAAACCAGCCCTACAAAAGCCAAAGCCAATTGGTTTGAGTGTTTTAAGCACTGAATACAGGATAAATCCCACAAAATGAATTAAGTGACTTCAGAAAGGGATTTTTTTTAATCTTAAATTACCCTTTCCACAACTTACAAGGTAATGCCTGGAAACAGGCCAGTGGGAATTTTGATGAAGTTTTATGGAAAGGACACTAGGTTGAAAATTAGATCAACTAAGTTATAATCCTGAGTCTATCCCACTTAACTCTGTTGGATTTTAGTTTTATTCTTTGTAAAATGAAGTTGCTTGACTAAATTTTTTCATGTTGGCCTATATAACAAATTCCATATAGGACTCAGGGCACATTGAACTCCTTTTCTCACTGAAAACTCCAATGTTTAGTTGAATTTTTAAATTAGTGTAAGTTTTGAATGAGAAAGACTTAAGTGGTCACCTAATTTAACATACTAAGTTTATAAACGAGGTCTTGCCTTGGCCCAAGGGACTGTAAATTTGATAGCAGAGGAAGCAGCCCTAGGCTAGAGAATGCTTTCTACCACCACTGCTGCACCTCTGTTCTTACTAGTTTACTTCTAATAGACCTGGAACACTATTATTTATCTTTCTACTTTCTTGTCCCTGGCTGCCTGATCAGGCTTCTTTCATGAAATATAATGTCTTTCTGGAAGAAGAACGCGTGTAAGGAAGACTTGTGAAACAGCTACAGACACTGGCAACATCAACTCTACTGGCAGCCGAGGGGAAAGTGGGGGCTGGGGAGCCTGTCTGTGTTCGCAGTTCTAGTAAATAATACTAAGCATATACAAGCTGTTCACTGTTCTCTTATCACTTAGAGGAGGACTGGTGGATTCAAGTAAACTCAAGCTGTCTCTTTCAGGTAGAGAGAGAGAATATTTATATAACAAAGAGAAGTGCTGGGTGCGTTTCTCTAGGTTTGTAGTATGAGGTAGGGGCCCCTCCAAATGTATCTCTTTGGGCTAAACTTCTGGAAAATTGGAGTGGATATGAGACCAAGCTTGCTTGTATGTTTAGTGCTTAGAGATTTTATTTTATATCCCTCTAATACAGTAATGAAGGAAGATACAATTTATGAAAGACAAGGAGAGAGAGAAAGAATACGATTAAACACAACGTTTTCTTGAGCTCAATTTGATGGTTAAAAATCTACAAGACCTGCTTTGAAAGACAGTCCTATTACTGACAACAAATCGTGTGTCAGCCAGGCATTTCTGTTATTAATGATTTGTCAAGCAAGTATCTCAGAATTCTTTTAGAAGAGAGTAGGCAGAGGCAAATCTTTCCTTCTCATCAGAGCTCTTTTATTGGAGATCTAAAGATTTATATATCTTGAAGACCATCAGCTGTGGAATTTTCATGAAAATAGCTTTAGCTTTGACTTTAATAAAACATTTCTAACAGTAACCAATAAAGATAAGATTATATATGAATTCTTTCTAACCTAATGAATTTCTTATAATATAGATCATTTAATATTTTTATGAATAGCTAAGTAATTTCACTGGGGGAAATTTAAATATATTATTTAATTCAACAGCATTTGCTGAGCACCATCTCTGTGCCAAATATTGTGCCAGGCTTATCTTTCCATGCAGTGTGGTCTGGACTAGAATAGACAAAAATAGATAATAAAAGCAATAGCTAGCAGTTACTGAGTACTTACTATCGACCAGACACTTTTCTGTTTATTTTTTGCATGTATTAATTAATTTTCTTTTCACAATAACTTAATGAAGTAGGCATTATTATGAGTCCCATTTTACTCATGAGGAGACTTAGGTAGAAATTATTTAAGTATCTTTCTTAAGATCATTCAATAGCTAATGACAGGACTAGGACTCAAGTCAACAGTCACATTATAAAAAATAATATTTAGAATATAATCCGTGATTTATTTAGATGATTACATCATTTCTTTCCCAGCACACTGGACCATATTTAGCCATCCTACCTAATGGCAGTGAGGGGGTAGCTAAGACTCTGCAGGCTTATTTCTAAGAGGATAGTGCTCCCTCTGGCCTACCAGTCCTTGGAGTCTATCCAGGTGTGGTGGGCAGGCCTTATCCAATTCTTTCCCTATTTCTCCATGCCTGGATCTTTTCTCACTTTGGATCACTAATTTCCTTTGACTTGAGGAACAAACTTCTCATAACTTTATATTTTCTATGTGTCTATTTTGGGAACAGGAATAAAGTTCAGAGGGAAGATTACATTCTGGAGTCTTTAACCCTAGAAATAGATGTAAACATATTATTGAAAAAAAATAATGTTAAAAAATCAATATTATAAAATGTAAGGTATATCACCCATTTATTTATTATTAAAGGTATAATGATTAATTTCTGAGAACCAGCTCTAGAGCTTAGAATTCAATATGTAAGGAATCCAATTTAAATTGTTAAAAATATTTCAATAGAAAAAATTTTGAAATACATGAAATTTATGAAAATGTAAACAAAAACCATAATTAACTTTATTATGTCATTCAAAATAATTAAAAACCCTAGGAGGACGTATAATGAGGTATTTCACAGTGTGCATTCTGGAGTAAAGATGGTTTTGTTTTAAATTCCAGCTTCACATGTTCCCTTCTGTATAACAGTGGACAAGCTACTTCTCGGTACTGGAGTTCACTTTCTTTATAAATGAAAATGGTGCCAATTTAGTGTCTTTTTCAGATTGGTGCCATAAAGATTAAGTAACCTATTGCAAGTAAATTGCTCAATGCAGTACGTGGTAGTGAATAATAGATAAATAGAAGATAAATAGATAAATATGAAGGAACCAAGAGAATATACCAAGAATGACGAATGAGAGATAAAATCACTATAATGAGCGACAATGGTCATATTGGAGCTAAGGGTGGTGAAATTCCACAAGATATTTCCAGCATCACATTTGCCTGTTGTTTGCTGGATATTTTCTGCCCTAATTGGATCTTAGCCCTATGCATCTCCTCAGAAAATTCCTACACGTTGAGCCAAAAATCCTGCCAATTTCTGACTTACCATAGTTTTCACAGGGCATGTTATCAAATCCTAGTGCAAGTGACAAGCTTTAAACTTCAGTTCTTGTCACGGGTCTACCTGAAATGAACTGTTGATTCTTTCAAATAATATTTGTATAGCCCTTCACCTGATGCTTCACCATTTGATACAATATCACTTTTTTTTTCCTCATTGTCCCAGCAGTTCCATAAGGAACTCATAATTTTCCTCATTTTAAAGATAACATATTGGAGAAACTCAGTCAAGCTTAAATCCAGATCATTGAATTCCAAATTGTTTGCTTTTTAAACTTCAGCTTGTCTGTATAACAAATATTTTTAATCAATATAGTTGCAAATAGATGGTTTAGTCAATGTGATAAAAAAGTCAGAGAATGCTGTCAAAGTCCAGGCTCTTTGTGTTCATCCTCAAACGGATTTAAAATCTTAGCAGCATTCAACATGGTCCTATTGGATTTGCCTAATATGTAAACCTTACACATTTATTTACTTAATGTTTTTATCTTACTTCCCTTCATAACTAGCCTGTTAAAGGCCATTTGGGTATAGTAGCAATTTCATCCTGCCAATGGGGTAGATAAATACTGAGATATCATGCATAATCAATCATGCAAATATAACATATGTCCAGGGACAAGAAGAAATCACACCACACCTAGAACATGTCACACATCTCACTAAATATTTATTCTTGATTGATGAATTGCTTAAAATATGACCATGTCACTGGGAAATCAGGCAGGAACCAATCAGAATTTTAATGATCTTGGCTTTTTGTGCACTTTTATCATAACACTTGTCCTTCTTTCCTCACTAACATTTAAGGTTGTGAAACACAACCTGTCATCTCATTCTCCATTTGGCATTTTTTTTTTTTTTGGCTTATACTGAATTTGTAAATAAATTCAGTTATATTGACTCTCAGCAAATGGCTTTTAAACTATTGCACATAAGAGTCACCTTGGAGAGCTTGTTAAAAATGCAAATTTCACATTCGGTCTTACCTCAGAGATCTGGGTGAGACAAAGAAATACGTAATTTTAGCACAAGTGTATTGTTGAGGCCACACTCTAAGAAGAGATGTTATGGAAAAATGTTTATTTTTACTTTTGGAAAGGGACAGATGGTATTAACAACACATTGTAATTTTTATTCTAAGAAAGTACAATATCACTTTTTATAGCAACTTTAACACGGATCTTATCTTTAAAATAACGAGATCTTTGATGATTTCTAAAACCATTAGTTGGCTCTATTAATCAATTATGGTACCACCTCTCTGATAGCTTGACCTATAAAATAGTTGTTGGGTTCATGCCAATGATTATATCAGCCTTGGTCATCATTAACATGGAATGGATATTCAGCCCTTTGAACAGAAGGAAATAAACAATTTTAATCATTAATTCTGCATACATAGAAATTTATAATTTTATTTTTACTACATGTTAAATGCATCTTTTCCATAAACCACAAATAAAATCAAGGAAAAAAATGTATAGAATATAAGAAAAAGACATTTTATAATTTTTAAACAACTATAACAAAAGTTGATTTTAAGTAAAATTTAATGAGAATTTAGTGATCTGACGATAATATTGAGACTCATTAATGGTTGCTATATTCAAATTTGATAGCAAATAATGAGTCTCAACATTATCACCAGATCAAATTTGAATATGAATTTGGCTATCAAATTAGAATGTAACAAAGCATCTGCTATCGAGACACTATTTTGCCTGGGCTGACATTAGTGAAGGTTGATTGGATTGTTTTCCCTGCAATTCTTCTTACATTTCATGATTTATTTTAAATCGAGAGTTATACATGTCTGTACTCTGTTACAGTCATTTAATATATATTTCTCTCTACCCTGTCACTGTTAGTTACATTCATATTTCTTATAACTCATTAGTAAATATACTAAGCTCTCTCACCTATTAAAAGCTCTTGGTTGTGTATTGTGGTCATCTACAGGGTGGTCTGTTTACTCTTGTTCAGGACCTACTTTCCACTCTTACAGGGCTAGACCATGTGTCTGCCTCATCATTCCATTCCCTGGCTATAACTAGTTGGTCAAAGTGTAGATCCCCCTGAGTAATATTGGGCCAATCAGGTATTCTCTTCAATAAATTAGAATTGGGACCAAATAATCTTACTCTGTCTATGTTGTTTCTTAATTGGAAAAAAGGTGCATAGCACCTTCTGTGAACTAAGGAGCAGAGAAAGTTCTCCAGAGAGAGAAGGACAAAGCAGATAGGACTCCTAAATTTATATGTCCACTTGGACCTCTCCTCTGAACTCCAGGTTTACATAGACAACTGTCTACTTAACATCCTGACTTAGATGTCCAAAAATGTTTCTAACATAACATGTCTAAGCCTCAAATTCTAATCTTCCTTTCCAAAGTTTCTCTGCCTGCATTATTCCTCATTTCACTTAATTAATTGCATACTTTGTGCATCTCACACATGAAAAGCTGAGTTATCTTTTAATCCTCTCATTTATCTCATGTCCCATGATTATCAGCAAATCCTATTGACTCTTTCTGTAAAATATATTTAGTCAGATCACTTCTCACAATCTTTACTCTTCACTTCCCTGGTCCAAGCTCTCAACATCCCTCACGTAGATTATTGCAATGGTCACCCAACAGGTGTCCTTACTTCCATTTTTCACCCTCTACAGTCTATTCTCATAAAAGCAGCCAGAATCATCCTTTAAAAATGTAAAATCCTGCAATTTCTCTCATCAAGGCCCTGTGACACTTCCCCAGTGTTTTCATTTTAGAGCTCTAAGTAATGTCAACTACCTAAAAAAACATCTTTAGTACTTGCACACCAAAAGCATCAATTAATACACCCAGGTACTCTGATGTCCTCACCTGGGCCTTGTAAGACTTGGTTTTCACTGGCTTTTACTCTTTAAAGTGACTTTAGGCATATCTTCAAACCCATCTAATTCCAGGTTTGTACATTTTACATTCTGTAAAATGTAAAAAAGGGACTGACATCTGCTTTGCTACTTTCAAAGCATCCTTTTGAGGATAAAAGTTGAGAATATATGCAAGAGTGCTGCACATATATAAACAATTATCATTGGAAAGCAACACAGATCTTGTACTTTGAGCTCTTAGAGTTAAGAAAGCATATTATTGAGTTTTCATCTTTATTAAACTATTAAATTCTCTTAAAACTTTTCAAAATGTAAGTGAATTTGAGGGGAAATCTGAAAGGTGATTATAGTAAAGTTTGGGGTATAACCAGATTAACACAGAAAATATTATGTGCAAAAAGAGTGCCAATTTCTTAATTTCATATAAAAATACTGAATAAAAATACATACTAGAGTCTAACCACTATTTTTTTCCACAGACAAGGTGAAAAGAAAGGTGACATAATCAGAAGGCAGTTTTCTTTTTCTACTTAGAAACAAAATGTGTAATAAGTCAATGTACAAATTCTGATATACTTTGTACATTTTCCTCAGATGACTGAATTTTGGAGACCAATAAACTATAATCGTGTCCCAACTTCTGAGTTTTGATTCAATTAGAACTATTCAATGGTATCAGACAGACAAACATAATAAAGCAACACAATGAGAAGATAAAAAGATAATTGACATTGTTGTCAATTTCTATTTGCCTAATAAGGCCACTAGGAAAAAGAATACTAGCACACATAAAATAAGGTAGGCATTGACATAAAGTTTTATCATTGACTATTTTCCCATACTTATCCATTTCACAACTCTCTGTCTCTGCATCTGGAGATCATCACTTTGTAATGAGGCAGCATAGCTGACACCCAGTGCCTCCTCCTGCAAAGATCAGAATTCTATTGTGTCCTTTTTGTAAGTCAGTATCAATAGAGATTCACCTCTTCTTCAGTAACTCAGAGAATTCTCTCTTTCCTATTGATTCAATGCAAATAATCAATGTTTATGAAGTTGGAGTTTGGAAAAAGAGTCTCTTCAGGAAAGAAGCTGGAGATCGGTCCTGGCATGAAGCTAGGCTCATCTCTACTGGACTTGGTGAACTCAACAATGCTCTCTCTTCATATCTTTGGAGGAAATCGTCTGAGTCAGAAATATGTCAATTAGTCATTAAAACACAACCAAACAGGGGCCCAAAGGGCAACTGGCCTCCCTGGCCCTGAGGATGTTGTAGATGACTGGGGAGGGTCTTCTTCTGTGACACAAGGAAGAGGCTGACACAATTATATCTGGCATCCCTATTCTTAGTTCCCAGAAGCCTTGGTTTCCTCCTTCCAATTTGGATGGTTATCATTTTCAGCCTCCACTTGCCATGCCAACATGGATCATTAAGAGGAAATAGTCAATGGATGTGCCTGATTGGAACTGAGCACTTATGGAGGACACATCAAAAGAGTCTTGAGAAGCAAACAGATGGTAAAAGACCAGCCTCACATGGCAGAGAATATTTGTCCTGTCAGTGACAGACAACAACTAAAGGTTTCAAGCCATATCTCAAATTTCATTAAAAAAAAAAACATACTTCAGTGAATATGGAAGATGAACTGAGCTGCAAGATGGAGAGAGTGGACAGAGTAACCCAGTGAGGAAGGTGGAGCACTAATTAGGATGGAGATAAGAAGGATTTGAACTAGGACAAACAAGTGATTTGAAATGAGGGAAGATAATTGAGAAATATTTAACTAGATTTTATGTGACAGGTTGGAAAGAAATACATTGTTGTTGTGTTAAATAATAGAGTTTAGAAAATTTCTTGCTCTAGGGCTAAAACACCAAGTCCTAATTAAGGTTCTCCTTCTGGCATTTTAGAACTAATTTAACACCTAAATCTAACACTTTCTCCTCCTCTCTCCCATATATATAGTTTCCCAACTACAGTGGTTTCGATATGGGAAAACTAAAGGAGACTTACTGTCTACCCTCCAGGGATATTAAGCCTGGTTAACAAGTCATCTAATGAGAACCTGTCCTATTTTTTTTAGGACTTACCAGCTCTATCGCAGGGTTGTACACTATCTATTGACTTCCCTGTCTTGCATAAATTGGTGATCTTGATTAATTATCTGGATTTCATTAGACCTTGAAGATTCTTAATTTCAATTCTCTAAAATGCACACTAACCCTGACTTCCAGTGTTTGAAATCAGAACAAATCTTGGGCACTTAATGTGTCTGAAGCTGCCTTAAATTTTCCATACTCTTTTCGCTAGTTATGATTTCATTGTTACTCTTTGTCATGATCTTTGCCTGGGTAGTTGCTTCAGGTTGCTCCTAGATTTAATCCTTATTCTCTTGAGGTGTACCACATGGTTAGGAAATTTATTAGGAATAGTAATGCCCAGTTGGACACTAATCCATTTTGAACTTAGAGGATACATACAGGAGGGGTTCTAAATGTTGGTTATGCATCAGAGTTACTTGTAGAATTAAAAAAAAAAGGAAAAGAAAGAAAATGAGAAAACAAAATAATATATAAATAAATTGATTAATTCCTTGATAGTTAGTCTGTTCCCATTGACCTAGATGACAACTAAGTATTCCTAGTTTTATCAAAACCTTGCCAAATATTTTTGATGAGCTATCAAGATTGAAAAAAAATTTTAAGAGGTTATATAATACAGCTTCTTACTTGCAAATGGGAACATGAGACCAAACTAAGAGGAGTCATAGATGTAGAAGTAGAGTACAGAACTTCTGTCTCAGACTAATGGGTTTTCTGTTTTTAGCAAATTCTTTATTTGCATTACTGACTCAAATAATTAGTAAAAGTATGTATCTCATTGTAAAATTTAACCCATGTGTTCTTTCATTCTGATGGGTCAGTAAGCATTGGAACCTATTGCTCAGCCAAATCCAATGACTATAATATTCAATAAAACATTTATAAACATCAAACCTGATTTTAGTCAGAATATCAGCAACTGTTTATATAATCAACTGAATGTGCACAACTACAGCCTTCAGGAGCAGTCCAATACATATCACAACATGGACTCAAGTGTTCAACTGCCAGTCTAACTCATAATTCTCTTTTTTCATTGTTTAGACACTTGAGGTTCTAACAAATGTATATTAAGCATTACCCCAACCTGTTTGAAAACATGTTATTTCATTTATGATTATGGACCTGTGCTCACAAGAATCTGTTTGCTGCCAGTTATGTTAGTTCTGAGCTTCTTAGGAGATTATGGTAGTAAAAGTGATCCAAAGTCTATATGATTCTTCCTATATTCCTGGGTTTGAGCTTGCTGG